>NC_073224.2:40196000-40847000 GCF_029281585.2 Gorilla gorilla gorilla
TGTGCAGTACAGTTCCTGGGCTGTTTGATACTCAATAAATAGCTAATAAATGAATGAATCAGTTTAAATGTTAATCTATGTCACTGCTATGAAACAAGTATTCATACCAAAAGGCAATGATCTTACATTTTTGTTCACTTTGCTATGTGCAAACGATACTACACATGTAAAAATACTAAGAACAAATTAAAGAATTCAAAACATTTTTAAAAAACCCAAAACATAGGAAATTCTTAGTCATAAGGGGATGGACTAGGAAGCAACAGGTCACTGCTTTGTTTCTCCTGCTGTAAAAAGTAAAAATTCAATACATAATTTGAAAAAATCTTATTTTTAAAAACATCTTTGGTTTATTTTACTTAGTTCTCTTTGCTTTTTCAGTTGGAGTTGGGAAAGCGAGCCAGGGAAGTGAGGCATTCTGAGGTGAAGAGGCTATTACAACTGCTTCTTACCTGGAAGCCTTATCCATTTCTGTGAGTGTACTTAGGTCAAGCCTGGCCTTTAAATTGAGAGATAACATGCTGGAAAGAAAAACCACTGAAGCTTCTGGAGGACGTGTGGGGATGATGCAACAATTTGGAAATCTCAAAGTCCCTAAGCATATGGTGCTTTTATTCCCATGGTATATTTTAATTGATGTACTTGGGGGCTGCATGGGAAGTTAGGGAGCTTTGAAAAGTCAGACAGAAATCTCCGATAGTATAGAATTATTTCAGAGACAAAGAGCTGCTTGAGGAAGAGAATCTGCTTCAAATACATGGCCAGTCTCTTCATCAAGACACCAAATTTGGAAATGGTATAGGGCAGAAGGCTGAAGAACAGAATAAATCTCCCATAGTTTAGGAAGTGAAGGAGAAAGAGGCCCAACTAGGCTCTATCCAGCTCCCGATTCTGGGCATTTGAAATCAAAGGTAGGGTTGAGTCTAATTCAAAATGCAATTTAGGGGCAGGCACGGTGGCTCACGCCTGTAATCCCAGCACTTAGGGAGGCTGAGGCGGGCAGATCACGAGGTCAGGAGATCGAGACTATCCTGGCTTACATGGTGAAACCTTGTCTCTACTAAAAATACAAAAAATTAGCCAGGCATGGTGGCACGTGCCTGTAGTCCCAGTTACTCAGGAGGCTGAGGCAGGAGAATTGCTTGAACCCGGGAGGCGGAGGTTGCAGTGAACCGAGATCACACCACTGCACTCCAGCCTGGGCGACAGAGTGAGACTCTGTCTCCAAAAAAAAAAAAAAAAAAAAAAAGGCAATTTAGTCTTGTCCAAGCTCAATTCTTGATGGAATGAAAAGGGAGAAACCTCTCTGGGGCAAAAATAATATAAACTTTCTTCTCTGTGTTATTTTTATTCATGACATCTTTCACATGAGACATTTGGAAAAGCAGAAAAGCATGACAAATGAAAGAAAAAAACAGAAAGGCAGGCTCACAGATGATTCAGTTGTTGAAAGTAACAGATAAGGACCTCAAAATATTAAAATGTTAAAGAAAACAGAGAAAAAATACATAAAAATATGGGGAAATTTCAACAGAAAACTGAAAACTGAGAGAATCAGATGAATAATCCTTAACTAAAAAAGACAATATCTGAAATTAAGACTAATTAGACGGACTTAACTGCAAAATGGATAAAGCAGAAGCCAGAACTAGTGAACCTGAAGGCAGATCAATAGAAAATATCTTAATGAAGCACACAAAAAACAGAAAGAACGGAAGGAATAGAACAGAGCATAAAGGAAATGTGATACCATCTAACATATACACAATTACAGTCCCAGAAGGAGAGGAGAAAGTGCATGAGGCAAAATAATATCTACAGAGATTATGGCTTAGAATTTTGCAAAACTGATAAAAGACATCAAAGAAAATTGCAAAAGCTCAATGAATCTCAACCAGGATTTTCTGTTCACATAAAGAAAGCGACACGTACGTGAATCACAGTCCAACTATTTGAAACTGAAGTTAAGGACATAATACTGAAAGCAGCCAGAAGGGAAAACATACACATTACATTCAAGAGCTTAAGATTAACAGCTGGCTTCTCAAGAAATATTATGGAAGTTATTATAGAAAACAATGAAATAATACATGTAGAGCTCTGAAAGAAAAAGCTGCCAAGCTAGAATTCTAACCCAGCACAAGTATTCTTCAAAAATGAAGGTAAAAATAAAGACATTTTCAACAAAATCCTATCAAGAATTTGTCACAACACACTCACACTAGAAGAAAACAATAAAGGAATTTTTTTAGGCTAAAGAAAAATGATTCCAGATAGAAACATGGATCACTAGGGAGAAATAAAAAGCACCAAAAGGGTAAATATATGGGTAAATAAAAAGATACTTAAAATTAATGAGTAAAGAAAACATAAAGCAATAATCGAGTAAAAGTGTATTAAAAGATTTATAACACAGATTAAGTAAACTATGTAACAACAGTCATACAGGGAGTTGTCTAAAGGTTTCTACGTTGTTTGTGAAGTAGTAACATACAAATTATTAAGAAAAAGATATATAAAGACCTAACAGAAAAATGGGCAAGAACCTCGAACCAAAACTTCACAAGACTAGATATCCAAATGGATAGTAAATATATGAAAAGATATTCAACCTCATTATTCATCAGGGAAATGCAAATTAAAATCATGGCAGGACATCACTATACTTCTACCAGAATGGCTACAAGTGAAAAACGCTGACAATATCAAGTTCTGGTGGGGAGTTGAAGAAAGTAGAACTCATACATTATTAGTAGAACTATATATTGGTATAGTCACTTTAGAAAACTCTTTGAAAATATCTTCTAAAGCTGAAAATCCTCTACTATATGGCCCAGAAATTGTACTCCCAGGTATATATCTGAGAGAAATAGTACATAGGACCACCAAAATAAACAGATAAGTATATTTGCACGAACTTTACTCACAGTAGTCAACATCTGGAAATAACCCAAATATTTACCAACAACAGACTGGGTAATTTTTTAGTGCTGATATACAATGAAATACTAAACAGCAGTACAAAAAAAAAAAAAGAGCAAACTGCTGATATATACAAAACATGGGTGAATTTCAAAAAACAACAAGTGAAAGATGCCATACACATAAGAGAATATACTGTATGATACCATTTATATGAAGATCAAAAACCGGTAAAAATTCATTAATGGTGAAAGAACTTAGGATGATGTTTATTTCATAGTGGTAGGTTACAAACTGGGAAGGGACAAGTGAGGACTTTACCCTATGCTGGACATATTCTACACATGAATATGGGTGAAGGTTACATCAGTGTATACATATACAAATATTTATTAGGCTTATACTTAAAAGTAGAATGCTTGCACACTTTGCTATATGTGTATCACCACAGAAAAAAAACAAACAGAAAAATTTCAGTCACAAAAGGGAAGTAATTCATATGCAGAGATCTTAACAACTTATGGAAAAACAGAAAATAGTCCATTCTATTGATGTCTACACAGCCTTTTTCTCTACTGGGCCTCTAAAAGTATGACAGTAAAGTTTTGTGATTGTAAAACTTTGATTAGTTACAAGTTCCTGATTATTTGTCCATAAATACATTCCTTCATTCACAAAATATGTAAGTAAAATATATACTATGTTACATCCTTTTATTTTAGAGAAAAAAGCAGAAAAAGGAGACAGTAGTACTGGGGATATATATACATGATTAAATTATAAATAGGATGGTCAGGAAAACCTTCATTGAAGGCCTCATTCAATTAGAGACTTGCTTCAAATAGAGAATATTCTAACATTCAAAGGTCGAAGAGTTGAGGAAAACTTAGCAAAGGAGGCTGGGAAGGACAGGTTTATGAGGAAAAAGAAAACCAGGAGATAAAGTGCCCCAAAAGCCAAAAAAAAAAAAAAAAAAAAGCGTTATCAGAAGGAATAAAAGGTCCATAGGGTCAAATATTGCTGATAGGTTAAAAGGTGAAGACAGAAATCATCACTGGATTTTACAACACAGGATAGGGAAATAGACTAGGGGAAACAGCATGAAGAGCTGACCTGAGGTGAGTGTCTGTGAATCTGAATTAATATTAGTCAGCACGTTGTGGGTGTTTTAAGCAAGCTGTCTTCAGCTGGATAGTTGAAGATACAAAGTTGTATTCAAACACAGTTGGGGTTCTGCCAAAGGTATTTGACAAAGAGAAAGAGGAACAATAGATTTGAAGGTATATGCCAGGGTATGACTATGGCTGACCAGAGAACGAAAAATGAGGGTATAAATAGCAGAGTTAAACGGTGATAGACTTGTAGGTAACGGTGGCAGTGAAGAAATACTGGAGTTAAGGGGTCAGAGAGAGAGCACTAAAAATTATGAGGAGATTATAAAAGATTTGCTGGAAACTGCGATTAAAGAAGAGTTTTAGGTATTGTAATCTTAAGACATATCTTATTACCATAGGATGGACTGCATGAAACCAGGTGGAGAAAACAATCACTGAAGGTGAAGAATCAAGAAACTCACTCAGAATCTTAAAAAGTTGATGTGTATGTGCATTTTAAAATCACCAAATATGGCAGAGGCAATGCTGCAGAGAATGACAGTGTGAAAGGAGCTAGAGCTCTTAAAGACTGAGCAAATAAGATAGGAAAAGTCATTAAAGTGCTATAACGAAGTGAGGAGGGTCCCATTTCCCCATCCCCAAAGGTATTCCCACACATTTTTATAAATATAAATATGTAGCCACAGGAGACCAAAGCTATTTTGTTGTTGTTTACTATTAATTGTGTGATTTTACATAAATGGTATTATGCTGTGTTCTGCATACATCTCTACAACTTGATTTTTCACCACTTAAAATAATTTTTTTCAAAGATAAAACAACCACTTATAATAAACAGCTCATAACCCTGTGAGTACAATTCAAAAAGTGAAAATACATTTAAAATATATTTACCTTGAAGTTTTCTACTGAGTTCAAGTTTTTCTTGCTCAAGGCGCTTAATTCTTCTTTCATAAGCTTCAGTTGCTAAGTTGTTGTCTAGAGTCCTCTGAACATTAACATCAAGATCCAGTGAGGTGGGACCAGCCGTAACTCTTAAACAGCTCCGATCAGAAAGTACACTGAAGAAAAGAAAAAAAAATGTAGGTTCATACTGTGATAAAAAGCTTGAAGAAAAACGTTAACATTTTTTAAAAATTGTTTTTAACTGACTCCACATTTATGGCAAAAACATTTTTAAATTGCTCATTTAAAACATAGATCTGAATATCTTGCAGTTAGCCAGCTGGAATAATTATAAAAATTTGTTTGCAAAATCACCATAAACTGTTTTTAGAAGCATTTTAAAAAATGAAAACTTAAAATCCCCCAAATTATTTTGATTTTTAAAACCCCACAAATTATAAAATGAAGTTTGCTGAAGGGTTACTGGTAGTTTAAAACAATTTGACCACCTAGGTGAAACAGCAGTAGTCAAAAGCACCAACCACGGCCCTCTTTACTAGAATTTGAAATTCAAAAGCAAGTTTCTGTCTTTAATTCAATACAATTTAAATAAAAATGCTGAAACTGCTGGACATTTGGTGGTGAACAAAACAGACAAAAATCCTTGCCCATGTAGAGCTTATATTCCAGTGACCGAGACAGAAATAAAGAAAATAATGGAGATATTCATTACATTAGAAAATGTTAAATGCTAAGGAGAAAACATAAAGCAGGAAAGGGAGAAATAAAGTATTGAAGAGGAGGAGATAAAAATTTAGATAAAGTAGTTAGGAAAGCTGTCACTGCTAAAGTAACTTTGGAAAAAGCTAAGTAAGGGTGAGGGGACAAGTTAAGGGAATATCAAAAGAAAGAATGTTCCAAGCAGATGAAACAGAAGTACTAAAGCCCCAAGACAAGAGTATGTCTGGCATGTTCACAGCCCAGAAAGGAGGCCTGTGTGGATGGAGTTGAGTAAACAAGGAAAAATAAACTCAGAAAGATAAAAGTAAGGCAGTCACGTAGGGCCTTGTAAGAAGTTTGATTTGGAGTTAAGATATGAAGCCACTGGAGTTGGGGATGGGTGGACTGGTTCTGAACAGGGGAGTGACATGTTCTGATTATCTTTTAAGAGGATCACCTGAACAGGATCAGAGAACTAAAACAAAGTTATTTATGTAGTAAGTGGGTGGTTAAGACAGATTTTTAAGTAGACGAGAGGAGAGGTCTCAGTTGGAGATGCACATTTAGGAGTCATCAGCAAATCTTTGGGAGAAGACTACAGAGTTTAGATGGAAAAGAGAAGTCCAAAGACTGAGCCATAGGACACTCTGATATTCACAAGTCAGGGAAATCAGGAGGGATCAGGTATGGAGACTGAGAAGGAAGGACCAGCAAGGTGAGAGAAACTCAGTCAAGTGCCCTAGAAGATAGGAGAAGGTGGTATTTTAAAAGTATGGAGCTGTGGCAAATAAGATGAGACTAAGCAAATAAGTAATACTAGGACTGACAAGTGATCATTAGATTTAGCAACATGTTGGTCAACAGTGACATCGATAAAAGTAGTTTGCATGAAGTGATGGGGGCACACACCTGACTGGAATGGATTCAAGAAACAACAGTATGAGAAACATAAACAAAATATAGTCAACAGTTGAAGTAATTTTTCTATAATGTAAAGCAGAGACATGGTTGATAAGAGGTAAAGGAAGAGGAATCCAGATTTTATATCTTGCATTAAGATGGAGAACTGACATTTGTAAGCTGATAGAAATGATCTGATGATGCAGATGACACAAGAAGAAAAAAATTCATGACATGAAAGCAAAACATGCACTAGACTAGCCAGGAAGGGATGGAAGATACTGGCCTTACTAGAGGCTTGCACAGTTCATCCATGAAAAGAACAGAGAATTTGGGTCCAACAGTAAGTAGGCGGTAAATATGGTAACTGGAGCTTGTGGAAGTTGTCTGCGGTTTGCCTCAATCCTTTCAGTGAAAGGAGATGCAAGCTGAAAGGGTGACAGAGGTTTCAAACTCAAGTAGAAAGAAATAGGCCAGATGCAGTGGCTCACATCTGTAATCCCAGCAACAGGGGAGGTTAAGGCCAGAGGATGGCTTGAGGAGTAGGAGGCTGTAGTGATCTATGACTGTGCCACTGCACTCCAGCCTAGACAGCACAGCAAGACTCCATTTCTAAATCGTTTTAAAAATTAGCTGGGCATGGTGGCTTGTGCCTATCGTCCCAGCTACTCAGGAGGCTGAGGCAGGGGGATCATTTGTGCCCAGGAGTTTGAGGCTATAGTGAGCTAGGACTGCACCACTGCATTCCAGCCCTTCTGCTGCCCAGAACAAGACCCCATCTCTTAAAAAAAAAAAAAGAAAGTAAGTAAAAAATAGTTACTAGGTGAGTGGAAGAGTGAATACACTAGGGTAATACAGTACATTTGTCAGACAAGGGGGACTTGAGGTTGGTAGTCATGAATTTAAAGTAGACCAGTAAGAATAGTCAGCTATTTTTTCTAGTCATTTGGAACAGTACGGGTAGAGAATAAAATTGTAATAGTTAATGTTCAGTTAGCAAAACAAGTATAACAGAATGAGAGACAGTCAAAGGAAATGAAATGGCATACAAAGAGTGATTATAATCATTCTCAATGGAATTTAAACAGGGTAAGGGGGAAATAGGGAATATAAGTGAAGTGAGGGTCAGTGAAAGGATGGTAGAATTAATGGGTTGAAAGTTCTCCTGCTTGACATCTAGAGAATATTCAACAGCATGAAATTCTTCTAATTACTGCTTCATTGGTAAGGATTAGATTCTGAGCTCTCTGTTCCATTCTTTCCCCTCCAAAACGAGTTAAGATTTTCATGTGTTCTATTCATTTTGTAATGCTTAACTTTCTATTTCCAGCAGTAGGCTCATTCTATTTTTTAAAAAGTTTTAATTCACAAAGTTTTCTCATACATTTTTTACGAACCTCAATTCAATTTAATTTGCTTTAAATTGTCCAAACTATGTTAACTTTTTTTTTTTTTTTAAGACAGAGTCTCGCTCTGTCACCCAGGCTGCACTGCAATGGCGCGGTCTCGGCTCACTGCAACCTCCACCTCCCGGGTTCAAGTGATTCTCCTGCCTTGGCCTCCCGAGTAGCTGGGATTACAGGCACCTGCCACCACGCCCACCTAATTTTTGTATTTTTAGTAGAGATGGGGTTTCACCATATTGGCCAGGCTGGTCTCGATCTCCTGACCTCATGATACACCTGCCTTGGCCTCCCAAAGTGTTGGGATTACAGGCATGAGCCACTGCACTTGGCCCAAACTATGTTAACTTTTCAAACTTACCAGCTACTAGTATATGTAAAACCAACAAATGGCAGATGGTGGCCAGAAAATGCAGTATGTGTTGGTGGGGGCATCGTTTCCTAAAGGAGGAAAAAACATCTGGTAAGAAATAGATAGCTATATGATCTGTAGGCTTGGCTATAAATATAAAATGCCAAAAAGAAATATTTTAAAAAAAATTGTGACTGTTCAATTTTAAAACACTGGTAAGTTTGGTATAGTTGTTTAGTGATATAAAATTTAGACCATGAACACTGCTACTCTAAAATTCTAATTAAAGTAAAATGAAGATTGAAAGTCTGATATTGAGAATACAGTCATTATTATTCATGTATTCTGTGTTTGCAAATTTGTGTAGAAGCTAATATTTATTTGTAAACCCCAAATCAATACTTGTGGTAATTTTATGATCATTTGTAGACACGTGCAGAGCAGAGAAAAATTTGAGATGTCCTATGCTCACATTCCCAGCTGAGGTTGAACAGGAGAGGCTCTGCCTTCTCATTTAAGCTCTCATATTATAAACAAGTGTCCTTTACAGGGTCTCTTTGGTGTCATGCATTTCACATTTTTGGGCCCTCTGTACGTGATTTACTGCTTGCAAAGGCTCCCAAGCATAGTGCTGAAGCGCTGTCTAGTGTTCCTAGCACCAGAGGACAGTGATGTGCCTTTATGGAGAAAACAATGTGCTAGAAAAGCTTCATTCAGGCACGAGTTACAGTGCTGCTGGTGGTGAGTTCAGTGGTGAGTTCAGTGTTAATGAATCAACAACATATGTTATATAAAGTGTCTTTAAAGAGAAGCACACATAAAACAAGACTATATATTGATCAGTTGATCAGAGGCTCACAGAAACCTAACCCTGTATTTCCCTCAGAGCAATGGTTCAATATTAGCTAATAGTGTTCAAGGCAACTATATAGAACATAACCACCATGAATAATTAGGATCAACTGTACTATGTATTTAATTTGGAATGATTCATAATTTGTTAACAGTAAATATAATTCTATTTATAAAAAATTGGTAAGAGAAGTCCGTTTAATTATTCTTTGTGAAGTTTAGACAGGAAAGTATGAGAAATTTTTATCTGCCTTGAATATAGTACTAGGATGGTTTTACAATTATCAGTTATCAAACAGTGATCACAGCTTATTGTACTGAAATAGTATTCACTGTTTCAGTGAAAAGTTATATAACGTGTACCTATTATGTACCCATAAAAATTAAAAATAAAGATTTTGTTAAGTCATATAACACTAACATAAAAATTTTTAGTACAGGATTAAAGCCATAGTAAATAAAATAACTGAATAAAAATAAAAGCTCAAATTAAGAAGGCTAAAAAGGGGCCGGGAGCAGTGGCTCATGCCTATAATCCCAGCACTTTGGGAGGCCGAGGAGGGCGGATCATAAGGTCAGGAGATCAAGACCATTCTGGCTAACATGGTGAAACCCCGTCTCTACTAAAAACATAAAAGTTAGCCAAGTGTGGTGGCGCACGCCTACAGTTACCAGCTACTCAGGAGGCTGAGGCAGGAGAACGGCGTGAACCCGGAAGGCGGAGCTTGCAATGAGCCGAGATTGTGCCACAGCACTCCAGCCTGGGAGACAGAGCGAGACTCTGTCTCAAAAAAAAAAAAAAGAGGAAGGCTAAAAAGGCAAAAAACTCAAAAATTTTAAGTTCTTCTTTTCCTAAATTTTAATCTCATATAACCTAAAGGGTTATAGCAGAGGTCGATATACTATGTTGGCCTGTTTTGGCATGGCTCACAAGTTAAGAATGGTTGAATTATTTGGCTATTGGACTGGCCGAATAATTGGCTTGAGGTCTGTATTCACCTCAGGCAGGGCTATACCTCAGAGCTATACCACGTCTGTGGACTATTTTCCCTATTGATTTCCTACCAAGTTTGCTACTGTTAGCAGCAACACACTGGGCTTGGGTATTTAGTCCTGGAATCTACCCTCTGTATCAGCAAAGCTGCTGATTTTTCTATCCAGTTCCATGCTACTAGTACTACTGTCCCAGACCAAGTCAGTAGTGGGGATGGACGTGTGTGGTATATGTGACTTTAACTAAAGTTCAGCAGTTTTTCACAAATAAATGCTTCTCAATTTATTTCTCTTCAATTGTTGTATCAGGCCCTGACATGGTTGATTTTGATAATTTTGTCCAGTTTTACGGTTTTAGGGAGAAATTTGCCAACCTCTGCACTTTACAATCATAAAATCTGCTTTTTTAAGTATCTAATTTGTTCTCTTACGAAGCTTAATGGCATAACTTATCTAAGAGGTAAAACTTTGAATTTTAATTTTGTTCTTAGTCACAAATAACTATGTTCACCTCAGTTAACTTTCTTCTTAATTTGATTTGTGACAGAATAAGCACCGGAAGCCATGATCACTGACTAATAACTGATCATTGTAAAACCATCCTAGCAAAATACTTATAAACCAAAAAATTACTATATAACCATAGTAGAAAGAAACAGAGGGATAGAACTTCTTCACAGTGTCATACTTACAGAATTTTTTAAACAATCATCATCTACATCAAAATTCGATGTATCTGTTGGGCTACTAACTTCTGGAATATAAGGTGCTTCACAGTTCCGAATATTATCCCAATCAATTCCACTGAAAAATGGGTGTTTCTTAAAGTCTTCTATTCCATTTTGACCAAGTCGATGTTCTCTGCTACAAATGAGCCTTCGAATAAGATCCTTAGCATTTTCAGACACATCAGTCACTTGGGCTGGAAACTGAAACCTCTCCTAAACAGAGAAAAACAGAAACAAAATATAAATCAGTGTTTAACATACTAAGTAGGTTGGTTGACTTATTTATTTTCTTAAAAATACATTTTATTTTAAATATATCTAATAACTGCATGTTGGTGCAAAGTACTAATACTAAAGGAATACAGGGATGAATGACAGAAGATCATTTTCCTAGGACTTTTAATTTCATATATGACTCAATCACGCATGCGCTACAGAAAGAAGAATACATTGTACCTTAGATATCTTAAACTGCTATCAGAATGAAGAGAAATTACTTCAAAGTAGTGGAATTTGACTCTATTTAAATCGAGATAGATGATTGATAATGGTCATATAAGTTACATACTAATGATTAACTAATAATAAATATTTTTAAAGGACATAATATGTATCTGACACTATTTAAAGTACGTTACTCATTTAACCCTCAAAACAGTAATTTTAGGTGGGTACTCCTACTATGCTAATATTATAGACGAAATAAAGACACAGAGAATTCAAGTAACTTTCTCAACATTACACATCTAGGAAGTGGCAGAACCAGAATTTGAACTGAAGCTGTAATCTGCGCTGTTAAATATCATGTTATACTACAATATTTTTTTCTAATTCAAATGATGTACATGCTATTTACAACCCTGCTGCTATTTCCAGTCTTTCAACTCTTTATAACTATATGAAACATTATCTTTGCAAACAGGAAGAAGAATATAAACCCTATAAAACTGATTTTTATAAATGTAAAGCAACTAATCATAATTGCTTCACTGGAACAAATTAAAAAGAATAGATTATCATTCCCTTATATCGGATATTCATATTCTAAGTATTTGCAACTGCTCACAATCTTCTAAGGCTGCTAATAAAACCTTTCTTCTTATTATTATGAACAGTCTACTTCACTTAGTACTAAATATATTAACGTTTCATTAATTTGTTCTTGTTGTGTGTCTGTGTTGCTTCTAGTGTTCTGTGATCATAAATAATGTTAGAATAGGTATCCTTGTACATATATCTTTGTTCTACTGAGAATGTTATAGGGTAGATTCCTAGACTGAAGTTGCTCAATCAAAACCTCTAACCATTTTTTAAGGCTCTAGGTGCACACCTATAAACTTCCTGAACAGAAAGGTTACACCAATTTATATTCCTATTAATGTCTTAGAATGCCCATCTCACTGCATTATTTATGGTACAGAGTACTATTTTTCTTTTGATCTTTGCTAATTTGACAAGAAAAAAAGTATCTCATCCTTATTTTAAATTTGTATTGCACTTATTACTACTAAAGTTGAAAATTTTTTTACACATATTCTAGTCATGATTATACATATATTGTAGTAAGCAATGATCTAAATTCTCTACTTATGACCTTTGTTATTCTACTGGGGAGATCACTTAATTTCCTACTTAGCGGCATCTCTAATAAAATACAAGAAAATTAGAACTAATAACTTATGAATAATTTATGGATTTTGACTATTTATGTTGTCCTGTCCCATACTAGGATAGAAATATGATTGTTCACTGCTTTTAGAAAAATATTTTCTCTTTAAAAATGGTTTTATTATATGTGTTATTTACCACATTAATTTGAACAAAAGTAAAATATACTAACTTTGTGATTCATGATTTTTCCGTATGTCTCCACCAGAGATTCTGCATAAAATGGTGTTTCTCCATAAAGCATTTCATACATACAGACCCCCAAAGACCACCAGTCACATTCAGGTCCATATCTCCCTTTTCCATCTTCCATGGCTTGAAGGATTTCAGGAGAGATATAATCTGGAGTTCCTACAGCCACTGAGGACTGAACCTGAAGAAATTTACATTTTTATTAATCTCCTATATTAGAAATAAAATATTTTAAATAGTTACTTAAGATACACAATAGACATTATTATCTCATAAACACATCTTTGTCATTATCTGAAAAATAATAATAATCCGTGTATATATGTTAAATTGTATATTATCCCCACATTAATAGTTTTCAGGATTTCATAACACTATAGAACTTTTATTATAGTGTTACTTAACTGATGACATTGAGAGGAACAATTTAATTTAAACCATCATACCCATTAACAACAAACTGAACATTTGGTTTAGAACACTCATTATTGATAATTACCTGTTAAACCTATACGTGTGAAAAAAAAAAAAATGAAACCGTGAAAATTGTACAATGAGATGGGGGGAAAAAGCTCCTGATATTTAGGCCAACACTATGAGAAGTCTGGAGATTATGTTCAAACTCCTTAATAGAAACCTAAGAAAATACATGTCAATAATGTACAACAAACTACTTACTAATTTAAAAAACTATAAAAGAGGTATATCCTTCAAAAACTAAAGTTCCAATAGAGAAAAAAAGTTGAGTACTTGTTATAGCAGGTTAGGTTTAATTAGAAAACAGGTAATTAAAACCAGGCATGGGAGCTGACATCTGTAATCCCAGCACTTTGGGAAGCCAATGTGGGAGAATCACTTGGGCCCAGGAGTTTGAGACAAGCCTGGGCAACACAGCAAGACCCTATCTCTGTAAAAAAGTGGAAGAAAAAATAAAACAGGTAACTAGAAAAATCCTGGGTATGTATGTTGTAAGGTACTTTGAAGTAAAAGAATATTGGCCCTTTACATGTTTTAGAAGAACTTTTCCAAAACATGAACATTCCTAAAGTAGAATACCAGTTAATATTTTGGATTTCCTAGACTACATTTCCAATTCTTAATAATTAGGATCAACTTACATTTTAGCAATACTGAGATTAAATAACTTGAAAACCCTTCCATTACAAACTCTTAAAATGCTAGATAGACACCCTGTCTAACACAGTGAAACCCCATCTCTACTAAAAACACAAAAAAATTAGCCAGGCGTGGTGGTGGGTGCCTGCAGTCCCAGCTACTCGGGAGGCTGAGGCAGGAGAATGGCGTGAACCCGGGAGGCGGAGCTTGCAGTAAGCCAAGATTGCACCACTGCACTCCAGCCTGGGCAACAGAGCAAGACTCGGTCTCAAAAGCAAAAAAAAAAAAAAAAAAAAAAAAAGCTAGATAAAATATAACAATTATTTGTATAAACATATAAAAGAACTTTTTTACAAAGAGAGATTCTTAGAGGTCAGTAATCAAGAAATGCTTGAGAATCAGGATAACAAGCATTAGAGATGAGTAGGGTTGGGGAACTGTTGGTTTTCATTTCCTAGGTACTCAAATTTTAACATACACAAAAGCGAATACCTTATGCTTATATGAGGTAAGAACAAAAGAAAAGACCTTATCCTTAGCTTACATGAGGTGGCGAGTTTGAAGACAAAGGCTGCCCTATATACATACCTTTTGCCTTAAAACGTATACCGTAAGAAAAACGGTACATTATAAAAATCTGCCACAAAGCAGAGAAGGACAAGACATTTCATCTATCTTGACTTGTGTGTGATGAATGAAAAATATTGTTCCTGTAGAAATTCGTAACATTACATCACATAGTCTCAACATTTGAGATTCAAATGCACACCGCTTCTGTGGTCCAAAAGTTCCCAAGCCAAGAAACTGGCATTAACACTGACCCAAGGTTAGTTGCCTCTAGGAAGCAAAACAAATTCAAATCTACTCTGGAGGACACATGCTCAAATTTGGCAGATATAATTCTTAAACATAAAATCTTGCTGAATATGAACTCACAATCCAATAATATAAACCAAATGAGTAAACTGTCTATTATGAGTAACTCAGAAATCCCAACAAACAGAACAATTAGATCCCTAACAACAATCAGATCCACTCTATGAAATAAGCATGTTTAAAATTATTAAAGACCTAAAAAAATCAACAAACACAAAAGTTTTTAAAAATCAAACAGAAGTCCTAGAAATGAAAATAGTCACTGAAATAAAATAAACGTAATAAATAGGTAAACAGTGGATTAGATACAGTTGACGAGAATAATAAACCTGAAGAAGAGCTGAAGAAATTAACTAGCATCTAATATGAAGACTTAAAAAATGGAAAATTTGGAAGAAAGGCTAAGACATACAGACCCTAGAATGGACAAGTTCAACATAGTATAAGAGAATGAGATAAAAGAGAGAATAGTGGAAAGCAATATCCAAAGAGACAAAGCTTAAATTTTTTCAAGAATGATATAAGACTCGAATTCCTGGATGCAGGAAGGGCATAAAGTACTTAGAAGAGGTTGAGCGCAGTGGCTCACACCAGTAATCCCACCACTTTGGGAAGCCAAGGCAGGTGGATCACTTGAGCTCAGAAGTTGGAGACCAGCCTGGGCAACATCGTGAAACCACATCTCTACAAAAAATACAAAAATTAGCTGGACATGGTGGCACATGTCTGTACTACCAGCAACTCGGGAGGCTGAGGTGGGAGGATTGCTTGAGCCTGGGAAGTCGAGGTTGCAGTGAGCAGAGATGGCATCACTGCACTCCAGCCTGGGCGACAAGAGTGAAACCCTGTCTCAAAAAAAAAAAAAAACAAAAAGTACTTAGAAGATAAATAAAAGCAGACTCATGTCTATACACATTGGAATTAAACTACAGAATACCAAAGCCAAAGAGATTTTAAAAACATTAAAGAATAGAGATTATCTACTAAGAAATGACAATTAGACCAACAGCTGAATTATTAATAACTAAGAATTGCAGTCAGAAGAAAATGAAGTTGTACCTTCAAAGTGATAAGACAAAATAATTGTCAATATAGTATTACCTACCTACCTAAATTATGATACAGAAATGATACATTTTCACACAAGACTGAGTAAACTATTGCTAACATTTCCTTTTGGCTAAACAAGCACTAAAGGGTATACTTCGGAAAACAAGAAATTTAACCAAGATGGAAGAATGTGATACTAGAAGCAATTATGAACAAAGATATTAGTAAACTTTACTAATACATTTAAATGGTGGTTAATTGGATAACATAATGAAGAAGAAGGAGGACAAGGACTAGAAAAAGAGGCAGGAGTAACTACCTTAGGGCTGAAAAATAAGTTTACCCCATAAATGTATTCAACTATAATTTGTCAGTTTACAAATAGAAAAATAAAAATTTTTAAAAACCACCCACTTTACCTCCCTGAAAAAAAAAAAGAAAAAAAAAAGAAGTTGGAAATTAAACACTGGAAAAACAAAAACATATTACTGAGGGTGTAAACAGGATTCAAGTATTCTAAATTTCTTAGGCTTTTTAAATTTTTAATTATTATTTTTAATGGTGGTAAAAATAGACATAAAATTTACTATCTTAATGATTTTTAGAAGTGTGCAGTTCAATGGCATAAGTACCTTCACACTGTTGTGCAACCAGTCCCCACTATCCTTCTCTAAAATTTTTTCATCTTGGAAAATTTTAACTTTGTACCCATCAGTAATTCCCCCATTCCCCCTTCCCCTAGACCCTGGAAGCCACCATTGTACTTTGTTTCTTTGAACTTGATTACTATAGTTATCTCACATAAGTGGAATCATAAAATATTTGTACTTTTGTAACTGGCTTATTTCATTAACATAATGTCCTAAGGTTTCATCCATGTTGTAGCACGTGTCAGAATTTCCTTTCTTTTTAAAATTGATTGATATTCCATTGTATGTATACAGCACATTTTGTTTATCCATTCATCTGCCACCCTGTGGCTAATGTGAACAATGCTGCTCTAAAAATGAGTGTACAAATGTATGTTCAACTCCTTGCTTTCACTTCTTTTGGGTATATACCCAGAGGAGGAACTCTGGATCACGTGGTAATTCTATTTTCAATTTTTTGAAGAGCTACCCATACCATTTTCCATATTTTACATTCCCACCAACAGTGCCCAAGGATCCTAATTTGTTCACATCCTTGACAACACTTGTTATTTTCTGGTTTTTGATAGTAGCAATCCTGCTGAGTGTGAGATGGTGTATCCCAGTGGTTTTGTGTTTCTCTAATTATTAGTGATGTTGAGCACCTTTTCATGTGCTAATTGGCCATTTAAATATCTTCTTTGGAGAAATGTCTATTTAAGTTCCTTGTCCCAGCACTTTGGGAGGCTGAGGTGGGTCAATCACTTGAGGTCAGGAGTTTGAGACCAACCTGGCCAACAGGGCATAACCCAGTCTCTACAAAAAAAAAAAAAAAAAAAAAAATTAGCTGGGTGTGGTGATGCACGTCTGAAATCCCAACTATTCGGGTGGCTGAGGCAGAATAAGTGAGCCGAGATCACGCCACTGACACCAGCCTAGGCGACAGAGCAAGACTCTGTCTCTAAAATAAAATAAAATAAAAATAAATAAATACCTTGTCCATTTTTTAACAGGGTCCTTTGTTCTTTGTTACTGACTTGTAGGAGTTTTTACATATTTTAGAGACTAACCTGTTATTAGACATATGATTTGCAAATATTTTCTCTCATTCCATATGCTGCCTTTTCACTCTGATCGTGCCCTTTGATGTACAGAAGTTTTAATGGAGATATTGCCCAATTTATCTATTTTTTTCTTTCGTTGCCTGTAATTTTGTGTCATCCCCAAGAAATCACTGACAAATCCAATGTCATAAAGTTATCCCTTCTATTTTTTTTCTAAGAGTTTCACAGTTTTAGTTTTTGTATTTAGGTCTTTGACCCATTTTGAGTTAATTTTTGTTGTGAGTGTTACACGTTGAGTTAATTACAGTGTGAAGTAATCTAAGTTTCTTGTTTTGATTGGGAATGTGGCAGAAAAACTGATTAACTCTAGACAGCAGGTAAACTACAAATGTTTAAAAATGTAAAGATAAACACTAAAATACTTCGAATATGTAACTTCCAAACAAAGCAAAATTTAAAAGCTAAACTTGATCAAGTCAACAGAAGGCAAGAAAGAAGAAAACAAACTCAAGCATACATGCAAAGAAACAAGCAAAACCAATAATAAACTGCACATAAGATACTAGAAATAAGTATATTAATAATCACAAAATTTATACATGGATTAAATTCACCTGTTAAACAAACCTGTTACACAGGACAACACACAAAACCAAAATGAACAAATGGGAAAAACATCAGCAATAATCTGTTTAAAAGGGATGCACTTAAAACATAAGGACGCAGGAAAGTTAAAAGTAAATGGATGGAAAGGGATATATCAGGCGTATGATAAAGAAAAGAAACTTAAGGTAGCTACAGTAATATCAAATATATCCTCATGCCAAAATCATTGTAAGATTTTTTAAAAATTCATTAATATAATATAAAAGAAAATACCCTGGAAGAAATGTCGATTCTGAATAATATATACCTAACAGCAAAGCTACAAAAGAGCTGTGCAAAACATTGATGATCACAAAGAAAAGTTAACAAATTTACCATCATAAGGATTTTTAAAAAACAAATAAATAGATCAGAGAAATAAAATGGTTAAGAACACAAAAAAACTGAATGACAAAATTAATAATTTTAATCTTATGGGCATATACATCTGTACCCAAAAGTTAGAAAAAAAAAGTATTCTTTTCAAATAAACATAGAACATATAAAAACTGGCCTGTTACAAAATCACAAAGCAAATTTCAAAAAATGCCAAAAAAATCTGATACCAAATAGACCCAATCTACAGTAAACTGAAACCAGGAATAACTAAGTAAACAAATAAATATAATACTATGAATATTAAAAAGGCATATCACTAAATAGTGGCCCATAGAAGAATTCTAACTTAAGTTGGAAAATATTTAGAATTGAACAGTAGAATGCTCTGTATCAAAACTTATGAAGGAAAAGAGAAGCACAAATAAACAATACTAGGAAAAGGGGGGCAAAACGACACTGTAACAGAGATGTTGAAACTAGGAAGAAGGTGGTCTGAACTACTTTATGGCAATACAATTGAAAACTCAGAGAAAATGGACAATTTTCATTGAAAAGACTATAACATATTAAAACTCAGGAAGAAAGAGAAAATCCAACAGACCTATAATCATTAAAAATTTGAATCAATAGTACAAAATCTATCTGCAAAACAAAATAAAATAGAAGAAAACAAAACTTCACCCAGGCTAAGGTGATTTAAAAGTAAATTCTACCAATGACATAAGTTAACAGATAACTGTACTATAAACTGTTCTAGAGCCAAAATGGGTAAGGGGAAAATATGGGTCCTCTGTTTATTTTACAAGGCTAAAATGACCTAAACCTAAAAATCAGACAAGAACAATTTAAGGAAAAAAAATTATACTCCAGTCTGAGATATGACTAATGTCATGTATGAATGCCAGGTAACAATACTATATAAAATAGTAGTAGAGTCAACTAGGAATGTTTTAAAATACTGCAATATAACATCTTGATAAAGTCGTATTTACTCAAAGAATGAATGATTTAACAATGGAAAAGCTGTCATTTATCAGATTAACTGATTAAAGGAAAAACAACCTAACATCATCTTGATGGATGCAGAAAAGTAATTTAGTTACAACCAGAATCATAACAAAAAAACTCTGGTAATCAGATATGAGAAGGAATTTCTTAATTTGATAAGATATATATACCAAATGCTAACTGCAAACATTAAATTAATTTGAAGCTACAGAAACAACATCACTGCACCTATTTAACATTGTACTGAAGGTCATTAGACTCCATGGTAAGAGAAAAAAAATAGCACATATAAAGATTGTGAAGAAACAAACCCAAAGTTTGTCATAATTTATGGATTACATGATTTATTATATGAAAAATCTAGAAGAATCTATAAACTATTTTAAACTGATAAAAAATTAGCAAGATTGCTAGATTCAGGATGAATATACAAAATCAATTCTAATCCTAAAGAAGAGCAACACGCTATTAAACTGCAAATTTAAACAAGTATCATTTATAATACAGGTAACATAAAAAAATCCACAAGTCGTTTAGGAGCAAATCTAACTCATCTAGGTAATGGATTAATAGTAAACATCATGGAACTGTATTAACAGACATAAAAGAAAACCTAAAACAATAAAAAGAAACACAACATTCATAGATGAGAAGATTCCATGTTATAGACATAAATGTTCCCAAAATTAAGCTAATTTCAAAGCAGGTCTTAAATACATAAGCCAGTGTTTATGAAGGATTGTTCACATGTGTGTACATGTATGGATATAAACCAATATGCTAATTCTAACAATCACATAGAAAAATGAAGGGCCAAGAATAGCCAAGATAATTTTAGAGCAAGAAAAAAGAATTACAGCAAACACTTCACCATCAGAAATTGACTTCTTAAGGTAAATTGATTCAGCTGGTATGGTTTTGACCAAGATATAACAGAAAAAGTAAGTTGAAACTTAATTTGAAAGTCACAAACTTGGGAAAAGCTCATAGATTTGAGGCAGCTGTCCAGATAATAAATAATGACCCACACAAAGTCAACAATCATAACATTTCAGGACATTGGGAATAAATAAAACATTCTAAAAGCTTCCAGAGATAGAGAGAAAGGCTGTAATAAAAGGACTGAGACTCAGAATGTCGTCAGATGTCTTAACAGCAACACTGTAAGTTAAAAGACAACATAATGCCTTCTAAATTCTAAGAGGAAAATAGTTTCAAATCTAGAATACTATGTCCAGACAAACTATCAATACAATATGAAGGCATTTTTCAGACATGGAAGATTATGAAATATTTACTTCCAATGGAACCTTCCTCAGGCAGCTATCACGACATAGGATCCAGGAAACAGAGTCCGATACTAGAGAACAACATAAATTTCATGAAAACGATGAAAGGTAGTCCTAGGATAGTACCTATGCAGTAGGTCTCTAGAACAAACAGTCCAGATTAGGAGAATGCAAGACTCCAGTATGAATATCTCCATGGGGAAAAAAGGAACTGCTAAATTCCTTTTATTAAGTAATTCAACGTGGTGGAGAGTTTGAGGATAAATTGGTGACAATTACACGGGAAATTAAGCAGAGCAAAGTGGTCACTTACACCAGGAAGAATAAAAAGGTTCTGAAGAAAATAAATGCAATTAAAAAAAACTATGACACGACGATGAGTATTTGTATCATCATAATAAAATACCGAACAGGATTTAACGAGGGATTGTGTGATAATTACATTGGGAGGATAGAGAGGATGTGTACTGGATGGGCAAGAGCAGAGCAAAAGACCTGAATCCTCATCTACCATGGTAGGATAGTATGAGTTAGTATCTAAAAATAAATAATCAAAAGACAGCAGCACAAATATGGTTATGGGAAATATGTAAGTAAATGAAATGCTCAAAGCACCACTGAACTTGCGTGGCTGATAGAGCAAGACCCTGCCTCAAAAAATAAGACAATAAAATCTAAAAATTAATTTAAAAATCTGAAATAAAATAGTTTCTTCATTATAGTTTTTTTTATTTTTATTCATTTTTATTTTTTATTTATTTATTTTTTTTGGAGTCAGGATCTTGCTGCCACCCAGGCTGGAATGCAATGGCACCATCACGGTCACTGCAGCCTTGACCAGGTCCCAAGCTCAAGCGATCCTCCCATCTCATCCTCCTGAGTAACTGGGACTATAGGTGCATGCCACCATACCTAACTAATTTTTTATATTTTTTTGTAGAGATGAGGTCTTGCTATGTTGCTCAGGCTGGTCTCAAACTCCTGGGCTCAAGCAATCCTCCTGCCTTGGCCTCCCAAAGTCTCAAAGCCTATGGTTTTGAAAATGGAAGTCCAACATGATATTATGTCCAAGAAAACCATTTTGAGTTCATCAATAAGTATGCTAGAAACAAAACATAAAATATTATCCTATTGTCCAGAAAAATCAGAATGAATGACTGGGAGGACACACCAGACTTTCAAGAACAAATATAATTGGAGGAAACTCAGAGACAGAAATATTACTCATGCATTCTGGAATTTGCATTTCGAATGCATTCAAAAGGAATTTAGAGAGGCAAACATCAGACTATAGGGACTCTATCTCCAACTTTGAGTCCATCGGGCTTGTAATATGCAGGACTGGAGAATCACTAGCTCTCTCCGTGAAGTTATTTTTTCCCTGCAGCTCTATCCTCTCTGGAATGGTGGCCCCAAATTCCAGATGCTAAAGCCTCCCTGATTTCAATCTCTGTTTTCTCAACTCAGCAACACCACCATGCTATTTCCCTCTTCCAATGTCATACCTGGCACTACCCACTTCTCACTTTATATTTCCTATATACAGTTATCCTAGAGCAGTATAATTCCATATACATATCTTCCATTGTTTATGTGACTATTGTCATATCCTTTACTTCTACATGTCATAAACCCACATTACAAATAGTTACACATTACATTATTTTTGCTTTTAACAGTTAGGTACCTTTTATGTAAATTAAATAAGAAAGACAGTATAGACATTTTATTTACCCACTTATTTATTGCATATGATATTTTTATGCTATAAATCCAAATGTCCAAACAGTATCATTTCCTTTGACATGGAGGACATTCTTTAGCATTCAGGCCTGCTAGAGATTAATTTTTCTCATCTTCCATTTATCTGAAAATGTCTAATTCACTCTCATTTTTGAGGGATATTTTTCTTAATACAGAAACCTCAGTTTACACATTTTTTTCCTTCAGCACTTTAAAGACATCACTCCATGATTTCTCATGACAGGTCAGTAGTCCTTACCATTTCTCCTCTGTATGTAATATGTCTTTCCTTCTGGCTGCTTTTAAATGTTTTAATCTTTAGTTTTCAGCACTTTAACCACATCTGACATAGCCAGATGTGGTTCTCTTTATAGGTTTGAGATGCGGTAAAATTCTTAGATCTGAGTTTTTCATCACATTTGGGAAGGTTGAGCCATTACTTACACATTTTTTTTTTCCCCACATCTCACTCTCTTCTTCTATATGGATCCCTAAGCCTCTATTTATTTGGTCTCAATATTTTTCTCTGTTCTTCACATTGGCTCATCTCTACTCATCTGTCTTCAAGTTCACTGGCTCTTTCTTCTCCTATCTCTAGTCCACTTTTAACCTCATCCAGTGAATTTTAAATTTCAGTTACTGTACTTTCTAATCGTAAAATGTCCATTTGATTCATTTTTTTGCTGAAATTCCTTATTTGTGTAATCTTTAAGACTACATTTTCCTTTGTTTTCTTAAATATTTTTATAACTTTTTTTTTTTTTTTTGAGACAGAGTCTCATTGTGTTGCCCAGGCTAGAGTGCAATGGCACCATCTTGGCTCACTGCAACCTCCACCTCCTGGGTTCAAGCGATTCTCCTGCCTCAGCCTCCTGAGTGAGTAGCTGGGATTACAGGCATGTGCCACCATGCCTGGCTAATTTTGTATTTTTAGTATAGACAAGCTTTCACTGTGTTGGCCAGGCGGTCTCAAACTCCTGACCTCAGGTGATCCACCCTCCTTGGCCTCCCAAAGTGCTGGGATTACAGGCGTGAGCCACTGTGACTGACCTATGATCACTTCTTTAATTCTCTGTCTGCTAAGTCCAACATGTGTGCCAGCCAGGCCTCTACTGACTGCTTTTATCTGACTCTGTATCACTATCCACATCCCCATTTTTGTTTGGTTCAGTGATTTCTTTTTGAATCCTTGTCATTGTGAATAAGATGTTATAGACAGTATTGATTCTGTTATCTTCTTATGAAGAAAAACAATTCTTATGTAAGCACATCAAAAAATTACTGACTGATCTCCTTGACCACGAGTTGGCTTACAGATACACTCTGTGATTGTAGGTTCATACAAAAATCTAAGATTTGTCAATAAGTCCCTCTACTTGGAAGGAAGACTTCCAAACTCTATGGATCTAATCAGGGCTTGGACTTAGGTTGTTAGAGAGTAGGTCTTAGGTGATACAAAGGTGTTAGCTGGCTCTCCAGGGATGAAAATTCAATTTCCCCTAGCACTGTTTCCCGCCTGGGAGATCTGCTTGATCATTAGTATTCTGGTCTGTTTTCAAATGCTATCATCTGCTATTGTCAAGCCTCATATGGTCTTGTGGTACAATGCACAGCCCAACCTTCATGAGGCACTTTATGCCCTCTCTCTGCACAATTCCCTCCTCTCCAATGCCAAGCCCTGCATATTCCAGCTGTTGCAGGTAGTCCAGCTCTGCTTTCACTCTAGCTTTCTGCATCAGAGTCAGGAACTGCCCCAGTCTTTGCGCAATCATGAGGAATACCTCATGAGTTCATTTATGTCAGGGATAATAGTATTATGCTGCCTGTTGTCCACTGCTGGAAAATAGTAGCTTCAACTATTGTATCCAGTTTTACAGTTCCTTACAGTGGGAGTGCTAATTTGGTACCAATTTAATCCCTCTATCATGGCCAGAGGCAGAGGTCACATAATTCTTTTTAACAAAGTTATCACTGTAGGACAAATTTTCCAAAGTTGGCCGGGCACGGTGGCTCACGCCTGTAATCCCAGCACTTTGGGAGGCCGAGGTGGGCAGATAACCTGAGGTCAGGAGTTTGAGACCAGCCTGACCAACATGGTGAAACCCCATCTCTACAAAAAAATACAAAAATTAGCCAGGTGTGGTGGTGCTTGCCTGTATCCCAACTACTTGGGAGGGTGAGGCAGAAGAATCACTTGAACTCAGGAGGCGGAGGTTGCAGTGAGCTAAGATGGCGCCTCTGCACTCCAGCCTAGGCAACACACACTTTGTCTAAAAAAAAAATAATAAAATTTTTCCAAAGTTAAAATTACTGGTCTAGAGTAATGTGACATTTTCATGGCTTTTGGAATGTATTATACTAAACTGTCCTCCAAAAAGTTTCTGTCAATTAAACTGATATATTTTTGGACCTCTCCTATATGGCCAGAAAAAAATGAAGTTAAAAAAAAAAATAACAGAATAAAACTGTGGCACATATACTTTTTTTTTTTCTTTAAAACAGAGACAGAGTCTCACTATGTTGCTTAAGCTGGTCTCAAACTCCTGGACTCAAGTGATCCTCTTGCCTCAGCCTCCCAAAGTGTTGGGATTACAAGCGTGAGCCACCATGCCCAGCCTTTTTTTTTTTTTGGGTGGCTGTGGGAGAGTGAGGGGGTGGGAGACAGGACTTCACTGTTGCCCAGGCTGGAGTGCAGTGGTGCAATCTTGGCTCACTGCAACCTCTGCCTCCCGTGCTCAGGAGATCCTCCCACCTCAGACTCCTCAGTAGCTGGGACTACAGGTGCGCACCACCATGCCCAGCTATTAAGTAAACAAAAAAAAACCAACTGACGGGTTTAGGGTTAGCAAAAGTTAAGCAAATGGGAACATGAAACTAAATCAACTTGTGAACTTTCTGAAAAAGGGATTCATTTGTTGAACACTATCCCTTAGAATAACTAAGCAATTTAGGAAAGAAAGACAAAAAAGTAAAAGTGCGGGCAAAGCTGCGTTTTCTTTTTCTATGTGAGACTTAGTTCTTTTACCCCCAGTGAACTTTGAAATATCTAAAGTACAACAGAAGTCGCCAGCTAAAGAAGGAGCAAACAAGGGTCTCATAAAGGGTATATTTTATCAATCTTAAGATCACTGATATGAGCAGCTGAAATGGCTTGTGACTTTTTAGACAAACCCCACTATAAATATGCCCAAATGCCTTTGTGGAAGGAGGTGGCGCATAGATAGACAAATGGATGGATGGACGGGTAGATAGTATAAATAGATGGTTTCTAAAACAGATATATCAGACAAATAGCAAGGGAAATGTCTGTGAACAAAATAATTTAGGATTTATCTTTATTTACCGTTCCATCTTCCATCAGCTTCAGACAAGAACCAAAATCTGCTAACCGAATATGTCCATTCATATCCATCAGTATATTGTCAGGTTTAATGTCTCTGAAAAAATAAATAAATTCAATTTTTAGTGGAAAAATAAGCAATTCATTGTTTGGTAAGATATTCTTTTTGTCAGAAAAAAATCTCAACTTATTTTAGAAGTAATATTCTAAGAAAATCTATTTAATTACTTTATTAATTCAAATCCTGGTTCTGATTCATATTAAAACTTTCTCAAACACATGTAATTTCAGTATTCTTCTAGAGATAAAAAGTAGTGTGGTAATTTTCATTCTGGTTAAATTAATCTTACTATCTTTCCTTTTGATTTACACAGATTCCAATGTGACTATGGTAGACCTACTTTCTGCATACAGAAGAGTCAACATTACCTGATAACCACAAAAAATACTATCCTCTAGCCCATGAAACTGGACAGGGAAAAATATACTTTCTAGACCTTAAGATAACTGCAGATAGATAAAGTCTCAATTACTGCAGGTCATGACAACACAAAGAAATTGCTTCATAAGTTGATTTTACAGAAGAACTAAAACAACTGCCTAATAGATTGTCTATATTATTTAAAGCTTTCATTGTATTTGGATGTTAAGTCAATGGTGTGTAAGATATCCAAATCTAAACTATATCATACACCAGCTTTTGTATTTGTTTTTTGCATGTGAATGCAAACCTTAGAAAAATAATCACATACAAAATGGTTCTGTAAAGAAGATTCTCAGGGACTTAACAATATTAAGTTTCTAATCATAGTAAAGGTTGTAATTGTGAATAACTAAGAGATTATACTCACTCTACTTTTAGAGGAAGAAAAAGAATCTCTGGAGAACCTATATATTTTTTAATAAATTACATTGCCATGTAAATTACAGGAATATGGGAGGGCTACTTTAACCTGAATAATGCCATTTAAGATCTCTATGCTTCAGTTTTACCATCCATAATAAGGGTAAAATATTGTAACAGTATTACTTTGATTACTGAAGCAATTTCTCTGAGTGTGTTGTATATCACAAGTTAGTAAATTATGGCCCATGGCCAAATCTGGTTTGCTGCCTGTTTTTGTAAATAAAGTTTTATTGAAACACAGCCATGCCCATTCATTTAGGTATTGCCTATGTCTGCTTTCACACTACAAAGGCAAAGTGAGTAGTTGTGACACAGACCACATGGCCTACAAAGCCTAACATATTTATTCTCAGGCTGTTTATAGAGAAAGTTTTCAAACCCCTATTGTAGATGATAGATGGTTGCTAAAGAGAGACAGGGTGATTGAAAACAACAATCTGTATAGGGTATTAGCTTTATAATCTTCAACATTTGACTGTATTCTAACCTGTCGAAAAAGATCTGCTGTAGGGGAAACATCAAAGAAGTACAGTTTAGTTCTGGAAGGAAGCTTAGCAATTACTAAGACCATTTTTAGATGAGGAAAAAATATTTTATTCTTTATCTTAAAAATTAAGCTATACAGTCACTACGAATTACTTCTACTGGTATAGTACTTCTTAGATTGTAAAGGAGATTAAAGGAACTGTAAAGACAGGATTTATATGCATCAATAATATCTTTGCTTATTTTATAGACAGTAAGTATAAAATATATACATATACATAAAGCATATTACGTGAATATATTTTATTCATAATACTATATAAATTAATAAAATAGAAAATACTAAAAATTAACAAGACATTACAGATAGTACTGAAAAACGTAAGTATTCTATTACTGTTCCTGATCTCATCCTCTCCCTCCACTACCCAGACACAGCTACTATCCTAAATTTGGTGTTTACTGTATCCATGCATATTTTATACTATTATGCCTATATACAACATCACAAAACTATGTGCTTTTTAAAATGTCTTTATAAATGACACCAAACTGTGCATTGCCTTTTGCAACTTGGTTTATTCAAATATTATGCTTCATCAGCTGGGTGTGATAGTTCATGCCTATAATCCCAGCACTTTGGGAGGCCAAAGGAGGCAAGGAGGGAGGATTACTTGAGCCCAGGAGTTTAAGAACAGCCTGTGCAACACAGTGAGACCCCTTCTCTACAAAAAATAAAAATGAAAAATTAGCTGGGCAGGATGGCACATGCTTGCGATCCCAGCTATTTGGGAGGCTGAAGTGAGAAGATCACCTGAGCCTGGGAGGTCAAGGCTGCAGTGAGCCGTGATTGTGTCACTACACTCCAGCCTGGGTGATGGAATGAGAAACTGTCTCCAAAAGAAAAAATATATATGTGTGTGTGTGTGTGTGTGTGTGTGTGTGTGTGTGTGTGTATGTTTCCAAACATATATGTGTATATGTTTCTAAACATATGTATGTGTGTGTATATGTGTATATGTTTCCAAACATACGTGTGTGTTTCCAAACATATATATGTGTACGTTTCCAAACATACGTGTTTCCAAACATGTTTCCAAACATATAAGTGCGTGCATGTTTCCAAACATGTGTGTTTCCAAACATATGTGTGCGTGTGTTTCCAAACATAAATATGTGTGTATGTTTCCAAACATATGTGTGTTTCCAAACATATATGTGTGTGTGTTTCCAAACATATATGTGTGTATATGTTTCCAAACACATATATGTGTGTATATGTTTCCAAACATATATATGTGTGTGTGTGTGTATGTTTCCAAACATATATATGTGTGTGTATATATGTTTCTAAAACATCTATTTTGGGACATATTGTTTTAATTCATTAATTTTAATTAATTTTAATTATATACGTATCAAAATTTATCAATTCTCCTGATAAAGGAATTTCGATTGTTGCCCATTTTTATTTTGTTAAAACACAGAATGCTGGATGAATATTTTAATAAATGTCTTCTAGTACTCATATTTGAATGCTTCTCCAGACTATAGATGTAGAAGTGAAATTTCTGAGATTTAAAAAGATATGGACATCTTCAACTTTGCTAGCATGATTACGAATACAGTTGAGAATCTTTTTCATATTATCACTGGTATCATTGGTCATTTTACATTCCTCTTCTATAAAATGCCTGTTAATATCCCTTGCCGTTTTAAAAATTGTGTGTGCACTGTTTTTTGTTTAATCTTCAGGGATTCTATTTACTCGAACTTAGTTCTTCATTATGTGTTACAAATCTCTTCTCCCTGCATGTGGGCTTGTTTTTCCATTGTTTTTAATGTCCTTCTTATTTGTAAAAAAAAAAAGAAATATATATATATATATATAATACTAATGTAGTCTTATAATTTATACTATGATTTCTGTCTTCCCAGACATCATAAGGATGGTGTCCTAATTTTCTCTTGTGTAAGTTTTAAAGTTATGCTTTTCCAGTTTTTAAATCTACCGGGGATTAATTTTTGTGTGTAGTGTGAGATAAAGGGCAGTTACATTTCTTTCTACCCCAGCACCATTTACTGAATGATATCCTTTCACCACTATTATCTAATACCACATAGGTCATAAATTTAGTGGGTTTGTTTCAGGAGTCTCAAGAAGAGCAAAAATATTGCTGTATTACTCTCTCTATTTTTTTTCAGTTGACGATCTTTACAGTGAAAGGGAGCCTATTAATAATTGCCAGGATAACAGGCATAAATTGGAACTCTTCCACACAAGCCAAGATGAATGGCCACCCTATCCATATGCCTCTACCTGCACCAATACCACAGTGTCTTAATTATAAAATAATGAGCTTTCTATCGGTAGAGCATATTTTTTAATTGCCATTACTCTTCTAGATCAATGCTGGAATTAGCTTAATATATTCTATAATACATATTGAAATTTTTATGGGAATCATGATTTTATAGATTAATCTGAAGAGAACTGACATCTTTGCAATATGACACTTCCCATCTGTATATACACTAAACCTATAAGTCTTCTTTTATATTCTTCAGTTATGAATTATTTTCCACAGAGAACTTACATATCTCATCTATAGGCAACATAGTGAGACTCTGTCTCTATAAAAAAAAATATTAAACCTTAGGCATTGTGGTGCATGCCTGTGGTCCCAGCTACTCAGGAGGCTACTCAGGAGGCTGAGGTGGAAGGATCACTTGAGCCCAGGAGTTCAAAGCTGTTGTGAGCCATGATCATGCCACTGCACTTCAGCCTAGGTGAGAGCAAGACTCCTATCTCTTTTCAAGTGCGTGCACATGAGCGCACACACACACGCACACACACACAAATGCACACACGCACACCCCTAACTAAATTTTTAAAAATTCAGACTCTGGAAACCAGATTCTAGTTTCAAAACATTCAGTAAACTCTCAATAAATCACTAAAATGCAAAGGGCTCAACATTACTCTTATCACTTCACATTTTCTTCCAAATCAATACATAGTCTTCTTGTATAAATAATCTTATGTTATATATTAGCAGCTGAGAGAAAGACAGGTTTTAGGAAATAAAATTTCAGGATCCCATAAGCATGTTGGGGGTAGAGTGAGGGTTGGGATAAGAATGTAACAACTGACAAAGTTAACATTCAATAAGCATTAATTAAACATTTACAGCATGCAACAGCACTGAATTAAATGCAATACTATGCACTATAGGAGTACATAAAAGTAGAAAACAGAAATCCTTCTTCTTATTCCCTCATCACCCCAAAAATATTTATGGGAGTAAACATGTTTATCTCTGCTCCCTCCAGAACTACAGTAAAATGACAATACAAGAATTAAAAGGTAGAAACCCACAAGTGAATGTAAGAAAAGACAATGGAAGATAATGGGTGTCAACACAATTTTCAAAGATGGAGAACATACATATGATAAATAATGCAGAGCCAAGGAAGCTGAATTATAACTGCCTACAAGGTTGGGAGAAAGGAACTAAATTGACTTGATACATGATTTGATGTACTCGAATACTTGAAAATGTACTGTTAGGCATTTGGTACACATAAAAGGAAATTTTAAGAGTACTGACAAACAACTGAAAACAAATTTGAGCCTATTATTAATTACAGGAAAAATAGATAAGAAAGGAAAAAAATTATAGTATATTTCTTGGCTCAGCAATAAACAATATTTACAAAGTCTCAAAAATGCAACCATTATCTACCAAGAAGATCAAAAATAGTGATAAAAGTATAGTGAGAGAATGCAGGGAGGAAAAGTAGAAAGAGGAATACAAACAGCTAAATCCTCCACTAGCATAGAAGGCAGTCAATAGAAGTCTTTACAAACTGTCCAAAATTCGCAAATCTAGAAACATCAACATATCAGGACATTAGAGATATGGGGCTAAATAACTTTTAAAAAATAGAATTGAATATAGCTGCCACTAGGGAGCAGGCATAAGAGGTATGCTGGAGAGACTACTTTTCAATATAACCTTTTTTGTATTAGTTTTTTCTTTACTGTATTAAGTATTGTTTGATTAAAATTAATTAAAAACCAAAAATACATGTGTAAATGTCTGAATCATTTAATCAAAGAATATGAAAATGTTTTCACTAAGCCACTAAGATCATTTGCAGTCAGCAATATATTTTAGTCCAAACAGTTAATGGTTATCAATATCACAGATAAGCACCATGATGTTAAAATGACAATATTAATTGGTCTCTGTTTATCCAACAATGAGTACAATTATACATTTAATAAAGTATGTAGCCTACTGACTCACTCCACATCCTTACTCATTTTATTCCATGGCTGAAGTCTCTGTTCTTAAAATGGTCACTATTTGGGCAGATGGAAACTCTCCTAACCTTCGAAATAACGAGGCCTCAGGAGGGTGGGCTATTTATTCTCCCTAGTCATCTGCTGTGTTTGAAAATATTTAAGTTTTATTTTTGTTTTGGGGGTGAGGCAATATAATAGATAATGCTGGTATGAGGCAGAATTTGAAGGATTCATAGGGTAAGAGAGAAAATGGCTTTTCCATCTAGCTGGGCTGAATATTTCACTAAATTACCAGGTGAAAGTAAGGCGTAAAACTTACATAAATTCACATACTTTATCACCTCGAGCAAAAGAAAACATTTGACCAAGACTATAGCTTGGCCTTCTGTGGTTTCCTTTTTCCTTCAGACTTACCTATTATTTTCATTTAAATCTAAATTTATAGTAGTCATAAGAAAAATGTTTGGGGCAAAGTATGATGTGAACTAGGCTGAACTTATACAAGGACCACCCTGGTTCTTTTTGTACTCTCAAGTGTAAACAAAGTGAAGAGAAGCCACACATTCCAATTCCCACTAGTGCTCACTAGGGGCGGGAGTGGGGGTGCCTCAATGCCTCTGTTGACCAACATCTATTAACTAAGAAGGCTCTTAGTTACTTCATAAGGATGTTCTCAATAGGTAGTAAAAACAAGCATAGATACTTCATTCAAACTTGGGGGAGGGGGGCTCAAGAGAGGAGGAATAGCAAGAGCTCTCTAGTGTCACCTGAATAGAAAGAAGGTTACACTTAATTGACAGTACCCACAAACCCAAAAGGTTCCAACATCTTGAAGAAGTAGGATCAAAGAAAAGTACGTAGATAAACATCTACCTATTCTCTGTACAAATAATTTAATCACTGAGCTAAGATTTTGGCATCTTACAATACTACATAAGAATAAAAACTAGAGGCCTCCTAGAAAATGTTTTGCATTCCATATTTGGTAAAATCTTTTTAAATAATGAAGGTCATAAGTATAAAGTTATCTATGATTATACCTGCTCCAAGAAAATGCAAGTCCTCTTCCTTACATTACCACTGAAATGTATGATCAATTCTTAAAAGGAATTTGAGTGCTGAAAAGAAGTTGTCCAAAAGTTTTTTTTTGGCTTTCCCTTTCCCTATTCATTATGCAGAAAATACTCTTTAAGATGACAAATGACCTTTTCACTGCCAAATCCAGTAGCATCTTTTTAGTTTGAATCCTGTAATGACTTCTCTATGACATCTGACGCTGCTGGTTATTCTCCCAACTATACCACTTTCTTCTCTATTTTTTCTCCCAACTAAAATTAATGCTTCTCAGTTTCCTTTCCTGGTTCCTCTTTTCCCAGAAGCATAATTTCCATTCCCCTAATGCTGCCCCTTCTTAATATGCAGCTCTCTGCTCTCCTTTGTACCTCAATGATCTTTTCCTTGGAGGTACCTGTCATTTCTTAGATTTCAGGTTAGTTGGTTGCCCTATGACCTCAAATCTCTGATGAGTTCAAGACAATGTTATAATTTTTGCTTTAAGCAGTCATATGGTTTGTGAAGAAATTAGTAAGAATAAAAAATTTATAGTCTAGTATGTATATCTAGACATTTACAATTTTAAGTGCCTTGGATTCCCTTCTGCAGATCCAAGCTTTCATGCAGTATCATTTCCCTGCAGCCTAAAGAACTTCCTTTAGCATGTCTTACAGTGCAGGTCTTCTGGCAATAAATTCTTTTGTTCTTTTTTTTTTTAGATGGAGTCTCACTCTGTCACCCAGGCTCAAGTGCAGTGGCATGATCTTGGCTCACTGAAACCTCCACCTCCTGGGTTCAAGCAATGCTCCTGCCTCAGCCTCCTGAGTAGTTGGGATTACAGGTGCCCGCCACTAAGCCTGGCTAATTTTGTATTTTTAGTAGAGGCAGGGTTTCACCATGTTAGTCAGGCTGGTCTCAAACTCCTAACCTCAAGTGATCCGCCTGCCTCAGTGTCCCAAAGTGCAGGGATTATAGGCATGAGCCATCACCCCTGGCCTCTTGTTCTTTTTGTTCTTCTTTTACTTAAAAATATCATATCACATTTATTTTTGAAGGATATTTTCACTGGATATATAGAATTCTTGGTTAAGTCTCTCTTTTAGCTTCCTTATTTTCTAATGAGAATTCATCTCTTAATGGAATTGTAGTTCCCCCAAATGTAACTTGTCATTTTTTCCTTGCTGCTTCCAAAATTTGCTCTCTGTCTTTGGATTTCAACAGTTTCACTATAATGAACCTTGACATGGCCTTTTTCATATTTATCTTCCCTGGTGTTTCTTTTTTTTTTTTTTTTTTTGAGGCAGAGTCTCGCTCTGTCGCCCAGGCTGGAGTGCAATGGTGCGATCTCCGCTCGCTGCAAGCTCCGCCTCCCGGGTTCACGCCATTCTCCTGCCTCAGCCTCCCGAGTAGCTGGGACTACAGGCGCCTGCCACCACGTCCGGCTAATTTTTTTTGTATTTTTAGTAGAGAAGGGGTTTCACCGTGTTAGCCAGGATGGTCTCGATCTCCTGACCTCGTGATCCACCTGCCTCGGCCTCCCAAAGTGCTAGGATTACAGGCGTGAGCCACTGCACTCGGCCCCCTGGTGTTTCTTGAGCATCTCAAATTCATAAAATTATAACTTTCATCAAATTTGAGGCCATTATTTCTTCAGGTATTTTTTCTGGCCCATTCTCTTTCCTCTCCTTCTTGATCTCAAAGTACATGTACATAAAACCTTGTGATATTTTCTAACAGGTCCTTGGACTACTATTATTTTAATCTTTTCCTCTCTCTTACCTTCAATAACTTCTGGCTTATTTAACTTCAAGTCTTTACTTTGTCATCTCCACTAGGCTGTTAATTTTTTGCAGTGAAAATTTTTATTTCAGATTTTGTATTTTTCATTTCTAGAATTTCCATTTGATTTGTTTCTAGTTCTGTGCTGAGATTTCCTATCTTTTCATATATTGTGAACACATTTTATTTTCCTTTACTGAGAATAGTTGTAACAGCCACTTAAAAATCCTAGTCTGCTATTAATAATTTCTACATCTGGGTCATTTCAGGGATACTCTTTTCTCTTGTAAAGGAGTTACATACTCCTTTTTCTTTATACACTGGGTAATTCTGAATGTTCCCTGAACATAATAAATGCTAAATTTCTAAAACTCTGGATTCTTTTTCTCCAGTTAGCATTTTTTTCTTTCTTTTTTTAATCAGCTGATTAAACACATTTAAACTGCAAACTGTTTCTTGGGAAGAAGTTTCGTATCTTTTGTCTTTAGCTGAGCAGCTCTGAGTGAAGCTATCACTCAGGGGTCATGCGAGCTGTCAGTAGACAGATTTTGGATCCCCTCTCTAACAAACATAGTTTCCCCAAATTCAGCTTTCACAGGCCATAGAGACCAGAGTTCTACTTATCTTCTTGTTATCTTCTCCCATGCCACAATGTACACCATGCCATTTTCACCCAGCCCCAGGCTGAGAGCTGCAAAACATGAGATGTCATTTCATATACCTCCATCTTCTTTGAGGATGTATTCCCAATCAGGTTCTCCCCGCTTCTGTTCACTCTTTAGTGCCTTTAGGATAATGGTCTTTGTGCTATGCTCAGATTTTTAGTTGCTTCTGTGAGGGCCTTAGCCCAGAAGGACCTCATTCAGTCACTAGCCCTCCTCATACATTTGGACCATTATTAATTTGAATTTTCTAAAAGACGCAGCCAACCCTATTTCCAATTAAGGCACCCTGAACTTTTAAGTTTTATGAATACAGAAAACCATATTTTTCAAACATGGCCTCAATAATATCTCTCACTCCACATTTTCATCTAGAACCTTGCCACTCACCCATCAAGAAGATTGTCCCTTCAGCTTGAACCTGGACGGACTCTTGTGACTGTCTCAATCAATACAGTATGATAGAACTTAGGCTGGCTATGACGTCCAAGGCTAGGTCATTAAAATATCATGCAATTCTGCTTTGTTCTCTAGAGACATTTGCTCTTGGAACATACTTATCATGTTGTTAACAAAGTCAAGCAGCCCACGTGGGAAGAACAAAAACCCCGTGCCCACAGCTCTGGCTGAACTCCCAACTGATGGGCAGCACCAACTGGCTAGCTATGTGTGTGAGCCATCTTGACAGTGATTCTTCCAACCACAGGCGAGCTACTGCAACTCATGCTGCATAGAGAAGATACAATTAGGTGCTGCCTAGTCCTGCCCAAATTTCGGACTCGTGAGCAAAAAAAAAAAAAAAAATTGTTGTTGTTTTTTATTAGTCACTATAGTGTTTCAGGGTGTATGGTGGACAGAGATGCATTATCTTCTCCCTCAATGATGAGCTTTGCCCCAGATGTCAACAGATAGCTCCCCACTGCCAGGTTCCTTCAAAGTTACAGAGAGCCTCTTTAAACAACTGCCTGTGTTTCTTGGAGAACTTCATATGCGTTGAATGACTGATAAGGAAATAAGAAAGACCATGCCATTTCTACTAAACTAGCAACAACTCAGGTGACCACAGATGCTTCAGAACTCCTAGTAGGGCTGACTGAAGCTTTGGCCTCAGTGTAATCTGACTTCTCCTCCACCCAAACCTGCTTTCTCCAATTCCCTTCTACAGGTGTTAACCCCTAATAAATACCCTGCATGACACATTCTGTCTCAGTGCCTGCTTCTGGAGAACATAATGTGTTACACAGCAATTGGTAAGTGGAACAGTAGCCCAACAAATTCCATTTTCTGGAAGAAGCAGCAAAATAACATCTGGCATTCAAAACCACTCTGAGTCAGTAACATCTTGCAAATAACGTGGCAGCCAGACAACCAGATATTAAGAACTGTCAATAAAAGGAGTGAAAGTTCAGGTAAAACTTTATTTTCAACTTTGATAATTCATGAAAACTGAGAAATGTTTGGAAGAGATAAAATATCTATTACTGTAAAAACATTATTCAAGTTTTCCATAATTTGAATATTAGTCAAAACATGTACACTAATTAAAGTTTCTAAAATGAATAATTTTCCTTGTCCCTAAACAAAAGTAAATAAGATTTGGGTTAAAAGTTTTATGATTTTAGTTTTAAAATAATAGTTTTAAAAACTTTAAAAGCATTTTATGCTGGGCACAATGGCTCACGCCTATAATCCCAGAACTTTGGGAGGCAAGGCCAGTGGAACACTTGAGTCCAGGAGTTTATGACCAGCCTGAGCAACCTCATCTCTACAAAAACTACAAAAATTAGCCAAGAATAGTGGTCCACGCCTGCGCTAGTGGTCCCAGCTACCCAAGAGGCTGAGATCAGAGGATCACCTGTGCCCAGGAGGTCAAAGCTGTAGTGAGCCGTGATGATGCCACTACACTCTAGCCTGGGTGACAGAGCAAGATCCTGTCTCAAAAAAAAGCATTCTAAAACAACGATCACATTGAAAGGGCAACATTCTATGGGTGATTTTTTTTTTTAACTTCACTAGAACATCAGTACCAAAAACATGATTATTACAAATATTACCCCCATAAGACCGAAATGCGGATACGACATTAGTTAATCTATATAGTTTCAATTCTGGCTGGACACTGAATTCAGCTATAGAGGGTTATTTTAATTGCATGTACCTTGGCCCCAACCCAGACACCACTAATCAAGATATTGCACAGAGGATTGGTCCCTGACAACCACTAATTTAAGACAGGCATTTCTCTTCCCAGCAACATCACATTAATATCTCCCATTTGGTTCCTTTTTATCATTTATATAAGTTAGGGTAGTGGACTCTTCTAAAACAATACTTTTATTTTCTAATTTTCCTACTCCTCCTTTTTTATACTCATAAAAACAGCATACTGCATTATATTAAAATGAAACTGCTTTTTGAAATTGTCTCTTAATTTTGTCAAAGAAATATTACATCAGTAATAAAAGAAAGTCCACACTGGTAAAATTACATCACAAACAGCCTTTCTGTCAGTCAGAAATTAGAATTCTTTATGGAACATTAATTTGGGGTTCATCTTACATTTGAGAAAACAGTTATTCAAAAAATTCTGTCAGTAAACTTTTCTCAAACTAATCTTTTCCACCGGGTAGTGAAGCTATTATTTACGAATTATGGGAATAAAAAACTAATGATTCTATAATTCCAGGTACTGCAAAATAATGGTAGTTATACAAATCCTAATCTTTCTCTGCATCTTTCCAAAAACCATCCAGATACAATCAACAAGGAGAACAAGTAAAACAACCCACATACCACATTTAAAATGTAATTCAAAGAAAGACTACTATGAAATTCAAATTATGTGTAATTATGAAAATAAACATTCAAATTCAGCAAATGAGAAAAAGAAGAGAAAAGCGGGGAGTAACGGGGCAATAAAATGCAGATTAAACCACTGCCCACTGTGAAGGAAGGAAGAAGTCCTATCATGAGTAGGATAGATAGTATAGTTGGGGGAAACTGGGCGAAAGGTACATGGGACCTTTCTGTACTACCTTTGCAATTTCCTGTGATTCCAAACTTATTTCAAAATAAGGTTTTCTAAGCTAAAAAAAAAATCATCTTGGGCAAATTTATAGAATTACTTTATGCTTCTCATTATCCTGTTATATATTAACATGTCTTTACACTAACTCTCTTTAACAAATACTTGTATGTAGATAAATAATATATCACTAAAAGAAAAACCTTCTAAAACTATAGTATAGCCAATAGCATCTGATCTCAGGAATACTCACTGGGAGATTCAGTTAAAGGCTCCTCAGGATCTAATCAAATGGCCAGCCTGAGGAATAACTACATTTAGCTACCTATCAAGTAACTTCTATCCTAAATAGTTCTGTACAAGTACAAATAGTGACAGATAAAAGGAGGAAACAAGTAATTACATTAGTACAAAAACATGAAAACGTATATAATGGCTTTATAGGATAGACCAGAAGTTTTGTTCAACTACCCTGCATTGGCTCCTCCAAATGACAGATACATTCAAACCGATACTATTGCTGTATCTGCCATATGAACATTACACTAAATGAAGATGTCCAAATATCATAGGAAAGCTTGCCTAAAGACCACGGAATTATCTGTATAGTGAAGGCCTAATCTTGCCCAAAGAGAGGTCTGGCTTTTATCCTCAGCTACTGGAAGATAATCGCTAGGCTCCTGGAATAGCACAACTGATAGGAGTGTCTTTGACTACTAGACAATCTACCAATGTAATTTATGATACATGTAATTTATTTGAGTCATACTATGTTTTGCCTCTGGAAAGGACTGGAGACTAAAGGTATCAGCCCAACATTTGGGAAGGGCTGGAGACTAAAGACAGTCACACAGGCAGTAAGTAATTGAGGCCACCCTAAGAAAACTATAAAAACCAAAGGCTTAGGTGGGCTTCCCTGGTTGGCAATACTCGGTAAGCACTATCATATATGTATGCTGGGCTGTCCTAATTCCACCAAGAAAGAATGATGTAAGCTCCACATGTGGTATTTTTTTTTTAACTCTACCCTATATATTAATACTTCTTCCTCTGGCTGATTTAAATCGTTATCCATGTAATAAAATCGGTATTCCATGTAATAAAATACAACTGTTAAGTATAACAGCATTCAGTGAGTTCTGTGAGTCTTGCAAATTATTAAAACTAAGAGGTGGTTTTGGGAACCCCTCGAACTTCCAATTGGTGTCAGAACTTGGAGTGGTCTAACAGGAAGGTTTCCTCTAAAACTCTGTAGTTGCCCCAAATTCCTTGTAGTTACTGAAATACCAATTGAACTGTAATATGGTAACTATATTTATATTTAAAAATTCCTAATTGTGCACATCCTGAGTTCACCTATACTCTAGTGTAACAGTTTTTAACTATATTTTTAACTATAGATGGTCCCTAACTTACAATGGTTCAAATTATGATTCTTCAACTTTATGATGGGCTTACTGGAACATAGCCCACTGTAAGTCAAGGAGCATCCATATAACATTACCTATTCTTTAATAGTTTCACAATACTATAAAAATAGTTCCTCCATTAGCAATACGAAAAATTCCAATTTTGAAATGTGACTCAGGCCTGTAAGAGACTGAAGAGAATTTTGAGTAAGCCTTAGGCCTCGAAATATTTCTATCTCATGTAAAAGTAATGATTTTACACATTCCAAGAGGATAACTGCAAAATCATACACACAAATCTAAGCCGAAAGAGATGAAATCAGCGCAAAGCTCTGGTATAGGCAAAGCACATACCAATCCTTCATGAAATTCTCATGGGATAACAGATGAAAAACGCTCTAGATATGAATTATGTGGTATTTCCCCCCCAACAAATTATATTAAAATAGGATTGCTCTATTTCCTATATCGGTACACTTTACTCAACCACATTATATAAAATATTATCAACATTAAAGAGATGAGGTTAATAAAAGCTGTAATCAAAAATCTTGACTATGAAACTACATGAGATAAAAAGAGTTATGAAGAAAACCATAAATAAGTTAACTGGTTTTTTGTTTTAGTTTTTTGGACTAAGGTAAAGAAAAATTACTTTAAAAATACATTCCATCCTAAGAATCTATTCAATCCAGTATTTAAGATTTAAAACAAAGATAGGAAAGCACGTATATTCCACTAAGTTTCACATAACCTGCTTGCCCTCAGGGAGAGATTCTATCCAACAGAAAGCTGGTGTGCCTCAAGCATATGACTCGACTTCTGTTCATTATTTCTCCTTGGTTTGGGGTCTTCATTTTAAAATATAATTTCCAGTTTGTGATTCTTTATTCCTTTTTATATTCTGCCATTGATTTATTGCATGCATTCTTATTTCTAATTATCTAAATCCATTATGGAACACAGTGAAGATGAAAGGAATAAATAACTAGATAAATAATTTGATTATCAGGAAAGATATTTTCATGTACATTCCATGCAATGATGACTGATATAACCCCTTTTGGAACTTATATAGAATTCATGGTCTAAATTCCAGATATAACAGCAACTGTTCCTAAAATATGACTTGACAATGGTAGTGCTGTGTTGCAGCAACCCATTAACCAACACCCAGAAAGAAGCCCTTGAAACCACAAGGCTGCAGGTCTAGATGAAGAAAACCTCCAGAGAGACATCATAAAATATATCCACTGAGTACAATAGAAAAAAAGTCATAGTCTATGCCTCTGCAAACTTGAAGTCTAATTTAAATATATATATATATTAAAATAAATAACTGGATAATGGGTAGTATCCTATACTTTAACACAGCATATGATAAACTACCAAGTAATCATTCATTACATGTACTGTTCATATTTTCAGCTCATCTCCAAGGCACTGAGGCTGGTACAGGTGCATTATGCACTCATTAAAACTCATTAATACAGGCACATCTGATGAGTTTCTATTTCTTTCTATTATTATCCCTATTAAATTTGAAATTTTCCCATCTTACGCCACTAGTAACCTTTCCAATTTGACTCCTGTATCCTTCAAACATGACCCTAAAAGTCTTTGAAAGCTTATTTGCTATTTGGCATGACAAGACATACAGGGCTCATCCTGTACACTTCCTACCTAGATCTTGAGTCAGTAATTTCTCCAAGTAGCCTGTTTTCCCTGCAGTAGGAAATGTGAGGACAATAATCTGTCAATAGGGATGCTCACTGCTACGTGCTGGTCACTGTTTCTAGTTATTTTCACCACACAGAGCTGTATGTATGGTGTACTGGGTGTGTGTATGAAATACTGCAGAAGTTCATACTGACATAAAGTGCAGTGGTGCGATCTTGGCTCACTGCAACCTCCGCCTCCCAGGTTCAAGCGATTCTTGGGCCTCAGCTCCTTGAGTAGCTGGGATTACAGGCGTGTGATACCATACCGGGCTAATTTTTGTATCTGTAGTAGAGACAGGGTTTCACCATGTTGGCCAGGCTGGTCTCGAATTCCTGATCTTAAGTGATCTGCCCGCCTTGGCCTCTCAAAGTGCTAATATTACAGGTGTGAGCCACCATGCCCAGCCCACAATGATACTTTCAATTCAAATTCACGACATTAGGGTTTTTAATGATCTCTTCCAGATTACATCAGCATCTCCTTTCTTCTACACCAAGAATTCTGATTCTTAACATAAGGGATAAAATTAGAATACTCCATAATCATTGTTTCATTTCACATTATAAACACAACAATGTCAAAATAACAGTAACTATACTGTCACCACTAATTTGATTACTGCAAACAGTTTGAAAAAAATTTTATATAAATTCTCCCAATTATCACTACCTACTTTTACAGTTGTACTACATGCTCATGCCATAGCATATAGCCATTAATCCTGTGCTCACTCCTTTTAACTTTTTTCTGCTTTAGTTCTACAACTGACTATTTAATGAGCAATACCAGTCCTTATACTGATATCTCTATAGCCATGTTAGTCATCTGAAGCTCATTTTCTAGTAGGTTATACTAGAAAATGTATACTATACTAACTAGTATATATTATTACACTATACTAACTAGATTAGTATCTTCTTCAAGAGGAATTCATGGAAACAACATTCCTAAAATTCTTGTACTTGATAACATTTGTACATGCCTTTTATACCTGAAAGTCTGTTTTGTTCACATTTTCTTTCCTAGGGTATTATAAATCTTTATCATAAAGCTTCATCACTGGGGAAGTCTAATGATAAACTAGTTTTCTCTCCCCTCTAATCCACTGGCTCTTTATGCCCCCTACTTTTTTTTTTAACTTTAAAGGTAAATAATTATTCTAGAATTTGTTTATGCCCTATCTCTCTCGATTATCTCATAGCTGTCATATACATTATGTATTCATTCAATATCCCACAAAAACAACTTTTACTTTAAAGCCATATATTTTAAAGATTTAAGAAAAAATATATATATACAGTATTTCATATACACTGAGATATTTACTAATTATTATTCTCTTTCTTCTTTCCTAAAAATCCAGGTTGCCTTCTGCTATCTTTGCCCTACATTCTGAAGTGCTTTTTTCAGCATTTCTTGTAAGGAAGGCCTGAAGCAATGAATTCTTTTGGGTTACCTTTATCTGAAAATGTCTCCCCCTCACCCCCACTTCATTACTGAAGAAAATATCCCCACATACAGAATACTGCATTGATAGTTTTCTTCCTCTCAATACTCTGAAGATGTTAATTACCTTTTAGCCCCCGTGGTCTTGATGAGAAATCTGAGATCATTCCATTTGTTTTTCCCTGTATGTGATATATTGTTTTCCTCTGGTGCTTTCAAGACTTTTTCTCTATCCATTGTATTCTGTACTTTGATTTTGATGAGCTTGGTGTGGTTTTCCCAGAATTTATGTTGTTTTGGGTTTGCTGCAATTTTCTTCCGTGGGGTGGAGGGCAGGGGAGGGTTCTGGTGCAATTCTAAAAGAGCTGTAACACTATGCAATTTTTTATTCTACAAATTCATGTATTTCTCCAAACATGGGAAGTTTGGAGCTATTATTCTTTTCTGTCCTATTGTCTCTATTCTCTCTACCTGGAACTCCAATTACTTGCATGTTACACCTTTTCATTCCTGAGAATCTGCTCATTTTTTCAATCTTTTTGTCTCTGTTTTTCATGGGATAATTTTTATTGATCTATATCCAAATTGAATTTGAATATACTTTATTCCTATGTAATCTCCTTTGTCCTCTCAAAGACATTTAATACATTTTTTTTGCAATACTGTATTTTTCTGTCCTAAAATTTCCATTTGTTTCTTTTATAGTTTTTATTTTATTGATGAGATACTTCTATCATGTCTTTCACCTGGAAGAAAACAAATGTGTTTTTCTTGAGTTCATGGAACATATTTAAACTAAATGCTTTAAAGTCTTTGTCCAATAATTCTCATACGTGGATCATCTTGAGTTGCTGGTTTAGCTCTGTGTCCCCACCAAAATCTCATCTTGAACTGTACTCCCAGGATTCCCACATGTTGTGGGAGGGACCCAGTGGGAAATAACTGAATCATGGGGGCAGTTTTCCCCATACTGTTTTCATGATAGTGAATACATCTCATGAGATCTGATGGTTTTATTGGGGGTTTCCACTTTTATCAGGGTTTCTCATTCTCTCTTTGCCTGCTGCCATCCATGTAAGATGGGACTTGTTACTCCTAGACTTCCACCATGATTGTGAGGCTTCTCCAGCCATGTGGAACTGTAAATCCAATTAAACCTCTTTCTTTTGTAAATTGCCCAGTCTTGGGGTATGTCTTGTCTTTTTTGTTGTTGTTTTTTGAGACGCAGTTTCACTCTTGTTGCCCAGGCTGGAGTGCAATGGCATGATCTTGGCTCACCACAACCTCTACCTCCCGGATTCAAGTGATTCTCCTGACTCAGCCTCCTGGGTAGCTGGGACTACAGGCATGTGCCACCACGCCCAGCTAATTTTGTATTTTTAGTAGAGACGGGGTTTCTCCATGTTGGTCAGGCTGGTCTCGAACTCCCAACCTCAGGTGATCCGCCCACCTTGGCCTCCCAAAATGCTGAGATTACAGACATGAGCCACCACGCCTGGCCAGATATGTCTTTGTTAGCAGCGTGAAAATGGACTAAATACAGTTGCCATTAGTTGTTTTTTCTCTTGAGACTAAATCATAATTTCCTGATAGACTGAGTAATTTTGGACTGCACTGTGTATGCTATGAGCATGTACACTTTTGGTTCTTTCCCAAAACTCTGGAAAATGTTGGTGTCTTAGTCTTACCAGGTAGTCTACCTGGTTGAGATCATATGTCCTGACATATCCTACGACATGATTGAATCTTCAAAACATTATGCTAAGTGAAAAAAGCCACTCAGAAAACCGCGTGTTATATGATTTCATTTATAGGCAATGTCTGGAATAGGCAAATCTACAGAGATAGAAGGTAGACTAATGGTTGCTTAAGGCTGGGGAAACAGGGAAACAGGGTGTAGAGACTTAAGGTATAGAGTAGAGTGTCTTTCTGAAATGATGAAAATATTCTAAAATAGATCATAGTAATGGTTGCAAATATCTGTGAATATACCAAAAACCACTGTACACATTAATGAGTGGACTGTATGGTATATGAATTTATCTCAAAAAGCTATTTTAAGGCTGGGCACGGTGGCTCACGCCTGTAATCCCAGCACTTTGGGAGGCCAAGGCGGGCGGATCACAAGGTCAGGAGATTGAGACCATCCTGGCCAACATGGTGAAACTCCGTCTCTACTAAAAATACAAAAAATTAGCCGGGCGTGGTGGTGGGCACCTGTAGTCCCAGCTACTCAGGAGGCTGAGGCAGGAGAATGGCGTGAACCCGGGAGGTGGAGCTTGCAGTGAGCCGAGATTGTGCCACTGCACTCCAGCCTGGGCAACAGAGCGAGCCTCCATCTCAAAAAAAAAAAAAAAAAAAAAAAACTATTTTAAAAGACTATTTACAATTTAATCTCACAATAATTTTTAATGAGGATCCACTGAATACCACTGGCAAGTTATACAAAAAGGTAGAGATCTTTCCTCCAAAGGGCAAAAAAGTTTAAAAAATAAAAGTCTTAATAAGTAGTAATATATAAATGACTACTATTAATATTAACTATCAAGGATAATATCTAGTGCTATTATGATTAAAGCTAATAAAAAAAGGTTCACCATTTTTAGATCATTTTTTAAAACTGCCTTTGGACAGGATGCGGAGGTTCACGCCTGTAATCCCAGTACTTTGGGAGGCCATGGAGGGCGGATCACTGGGGTTAGGAGGTCAAGACCAGCCTGGCCAACATGGTGAAACCCTGTCTCTACTAAAAATACAAAACTTAGCCGGGCATGGTGGCACAAACCTGTAATCCAAGCTACTCAGGAGGCTGAGGCACAAGACTCGCTTGAACGCAGGAGGCAGATATTGCAGTGAACCAAGATCATGCCACTGCACTCCAGCCTGGGTGACAGAGTGAGATTCCATCATAAATAAATAAATAAATAAATAAATAAATAAATAAATAAATAAATAAATAAATAAATCTGCCTTTGAAGGGTTTAAAATAAAGAAGGAATTCTCAATTTTTTCCAAAAAGCTGTTAAATATTCTACTATTTCCACTAAGAACCTTTTTTAAAAAAAATATATAAAATTTCATTTTATGAAATGACAGGTGATCTAAGAAAAGAAACTGTTATCCTCTCTAATACACAACCTTAAAGCATTATATATTTTACGACAACAAAGATTCTCTTTAACAGACCAATACGCCAACCAGCAATGACCCTTCTCAATCAAAATGGCTTCTAATAGGGTCCTTCCAGTTTGAAGGCAAAGTGTGCAACATTGTTTAAATGGTGATATTGTAGGAAACTATACCACAAACAGAATCAAGGTAAGATCTAAGTCACTGAAGGACACACAATATCAGCTGGTAACATTTTGGTGCCAGAATCAGCATTCTGACTATCTATGTAACTTATCTATGTAGTGCTGAAAAACGCCACAAAAGTTCCTCATCTTCCCATTTTTGTCATCTAAAACTGAAGTGCATGATAATCGAACATAACATTCTAATCAGATGAAACTTAGTTTTTCTTTCTTGTTCTAGTAGGATTCTGTGTCTTAAATCATTAGCATTTTTGAAGTTATAGTTCACAATCTAAATAGCAAGTCTAGTGCTGAGTTTAAACATGGTTAGAAATAACTTGGGGCCTTTTTTTTTTTACAACCTGAAATTAGGCCTTACATTACCACAACCTATTTGGCATAAACTTTAATCAACCTTAATCAGACATACCACATGATGCTGTTAAGTCATTAGAAATAACCTCTACTCCCAAATTTTGTATTTGAACAAAAAAAAATTGAAAAGAAAGGGTACACCCTTAAAATGCAAACTGCCTATGCAGCAAATCAAAAACAGTAATGCTAGGATTCAAACTTTCAGCTGAAATTAAAGTGCATCTATTCACTTTACAGATGCATAGTGCATAGATGCACAAATCTGAGTTTACAGATAATTGAAAAAAAGATATGATTGCCAAAATGGTATTTCAATGAACACAGGGAAAAAACCCACCATTCTGTTAAAAAGCATAAAGATGGACATATTTTCATAATATTAAGATCTTCATATTGCATTTTTCTATGTATTCAAGTGACATCTTTAACATTAAAATAATGATAAAATATTATTTCAGAACCTCAATGGTCATTTTTTGTACATATTATTTACTTTGGTCCTCCTTCTTTAAGCTATTTCAATTTTTTGAAGTATCTTCTTGCTATGATAAACATGGCTTTTTCTAAGAGATCTTCCTGATTCACTTTTTCATCTACTATTTTCTTTTATTTTATATGGAGACGTAAAAATAGTTTTTGCAGCTTTTTGTTTTAAACCTGTTTTGGTTGTCGCTTACTCTCTATTATAACAGTTAATCTTCAAGTAGCTCCTCTAAAGAGTATTTCCTCCAGTTCTATGGCACCTCTTACCCAAGAAAATAGCTAGAATATCAGGAAAAACTGTACAGCCTAATACCTTCATGATACATGAATGAATTTACAAAATTAAAATTGAGATGAACATCTGTCCAACTTGGGCACAACTATGAAGCAGAAGTATTTTCTTAAGCTTTTATCATTTCCCCAAAGACAGTAAATTGAAGGTAAAAAGTATATTACTTACATAAAAGCAGGCAATACCCTACAGCCTTCCCTACTTCAACCTCCAACACCCAGGACACTAGCATCCACAGGAAAAACATAATAAATGTTTGCCTGAAATGCATCCGTTAAGACATTAATGTAATTAAATGTAAGGGGAAAATGATTACTTTTATTTTCCATAAGACATTGTAGGTATGCTCTCAGCTATCATGATTTTCCTCCTAACCTCTGACTGCTCCTTCTTAGTTTTCTTTATTGGCTACTCCTAATCTATCCAGTCTCTAACACCTGGAGTCCTCATGGCTCATCGGTCCTGCACTCTCTTTATTACCTACTCTGTTTCGCGAAGTGAATTCATCTTATCCCATGATTTGCATAGCATCTACATGTTAATAACACCCAAAAGTTTGAATTACAGATCCCAGCCTTATAGCTGGTAAGAAAAATCACTTCCTTGTAGGCCAAAGAGCCTAAGCAAATTTGGCAATCTTGAGGAACTCACCAAATTTATATGCACTGCAGGTGAAATATAAGGTACAGAATTTCTTGGGCTTGCTTTCCAGTCTTTAGAAAAGCAAGTCATAGAGGCCCTTCTTTTTCCTAAAAATTTTTATTTTGAAATAATAGGCTCACAGGAAATTGAAAAATAGTTCAATGAATCCCTTGTACTCTTCCACCAGCTTCCCCCAATGGTAACATATGATAACTGTAGCACAATATCAAACAAAAAAATTGACAATGGTACATTAGTGTTAGACTAGACCTTATTTCAGTTTTCACCCTGTGATAATAAATATTAGGTGTCAGTGTGACTGGATTGAAGGATGCCTAATTGGCTGGTAAAGTATTGTTTCTGGGTGTGTTTGTGACAGTGTTACCACAGAGGAAACTGACATTTGAGTCAATGGACTGAAAGAGGAAGACCCACCCTCAATGTGGGCAAGCAGGTATTAGAAGGTGGGATATATTCTGCTTGCTGAGTCTTCTGGCTCTTTCTTCTTCCAGTGCATGAAGCTTGCTTCCGCTTTCCCTGCCCTGGGACATCAGACTCCAGGTTCACCAGCCTTTGGACTTGCACCAGCAGCTTCCCGGGGAATCTCACGACTTCGGCCACAGACTGAAGGCTGCCGTGTCGGCTTCCCTGGTTTTCCGGCTTTCAAACTCGGACTGAGCCATTACTGGCTTCTCTCTTTCCCCAGCTTGCAGATATCCTATCATAGGACTTCACCTTGTAATCGTGTCAGTTAATTCTCCCTAACTGACTCCCTTTTATATATACATATATCCTACTGGTTCTGTCTCTCTGGAGAAGCCTAGTACATGCCATTTTAAAAACGTACATGTGTGTACATGTATAGTTCTGTGCAATTTTATCTTGTGTATAGATTCGTGTAACTACCACCACAATCACAATATATAACTGTTCCATTATCACAAAAGAACTCCCTCACACTGACTGCCTCTTTGTATTTCTACTTACTCCCCCATTCATTTTCCCCAGGCCCTGTCCCCTGGAAATTATTCATCTGTTCTCTATCTCTGTAATTTTGTCATTCAAGAATGTTATATAAATGGAAACATACAGTATGTAACATTTTGAGATTTAATTCTTCTCACAAAGCATAACACCCTTGAGGCCCCTCCGGGTTACTGTATATATCAGAAGTTCATTTCTTTTTATTGTTCAGTAGTATTCCACTGCATGGATATACCAGTTTTGTTAACTATTCACCCACTGAAGGATACCTGGGTTGTTTCCGGTATTTTGCTATTACAAATAAAGCCTCTATGAACACACAAGTACAGATTTTTCTGTGAATATAAATCTTGACTTGTCTGGGATAAATGCTCAAGAATGTAACTGACAGGTCAGATCATGTTACATGCTTAACTTCTTTTAAAAAATGTCCAACTGTCTTCCAAAGTAGCTGTGCCATTTTCTATTTCTACCAGCAACATGTAAGAGATCCACTTTCTCCATATCCTTGCTAGCATTTAGTATTAGCTACTTTTTATTTTAACTGTTCAAACAGGTGGGTAATAATATCTCATTATGGTTTTAACTGGCATTTTCGTAAAATTCAGTATCAGTATATTGAACATCTTTTCATGTGCTTACTTGCCATCTCTATCTCCTCTTGGGTGAAATGTCTACTGTCTTTTCCCTATTTTGTAATTAGATTGCTTGGGCTTTTTAATTGTATTTTGAGAGTTCTTTATATAGTCTAGATATAAAACCTTTGTAAGGTATGTTGACAACTATTTTCTCCCACTTTGTAGCTTGTCTTTTTATAGTCTTACCAGGGTCTTTCATTGAGCACATAATTTTAATTTTAATGAAGTCCCATTTATTCATTTTTATTGATCATATTTTTTTGTCATATCTAAAAACTCCTTACCAAGCCCTAGATCCAGAAAATGTTCTCCAATATTTTCTTCCAACAGTTTTATAGTTTTATGTTGTACATTTAAATCCATGACCCATTTTGAATTAATTTTTGTATTTATGAGAGCTTTGGGGAAGTTATTTGGGGTTTTTTTTTTGGTCTCTTATTTGAGCACCATTTGTTGAAGATTATTTTCGCTTTTGCACCTTTCTCAAAATCAGTTGAAAATACCTCTGTTAGCCTACATCTGGGCTTGCTAATGTCGTCCAATGATCTGTGTGTTTATTACATCGCAATTATCTCATGGTCCTGCTTAAGGTGGCAATATAGCATGGCTTAATATCTGGTAGAGTGATTCTTTCCACTTTATTCTCCTTTTTCAAAATCTGTTTAACTACTCCAGTTCTATTGCCTTTCCATATAAAATTTAAAGTAAGCTTGTCTCTATCTAAAGGAATCTTGCTAGGATTTTGAGAGACTGCAATAAACCTATAGATTTGCCACCTCATGAAAGAACATGAAAAAAAAAAAAGAATAAAGACTAAGTCTGTAGATCAATTTGGGAAGAACTGACATCTTTCATGTTTAAAGCATTTCAAATCTACTAGCCACTCATTATTTCTACTTCCTCCAAACAATATTCACCAGTATTATCAGCTGCTCTATTAATACCATTTTTCTTCACTCCTCAATACCACTGCATCATTTCCCTGCCTCCTTCAAAAGGGAGAAGGCTACTGGGGTAATTCTCAGTAGAAAATAATAGTAATAGCCCCTTTGAGTGTTTATCTTTATAACATCATACCGTTCTTAGGTTTCTCAATAAAATAACAAGCTGTTATTTTTCCAGCTAGTCATTTAACACTTTATTAGCATCTTTGGAAATCTTTTCATCTTTACAAGAGAACTTTTTTTTTAAAAAAAAACAAAAAGTTCTTAGTTGCTGTACCCTCAAGTGAGGTAAGAGTTATTAAGAAATTATTTTAGGCAGATAGGAAAAAAAGGGGTCCTTGGAAGATTTTTCACAGCTCTTATCTAGAATGAAAGCCTTGGGTCTTAGACCCGGGCTGGCAACCTTTGATATGCAAATGTTAGCCATTAGAAACTGGGTCCACCTAACATGGCGATTCCCACCGTTGTCCTCTTGCCCTTGCCCCCACATGTGCCTGGCAGTATGGCTGCCCCTACATATCCCCACGTGTGTGGAACATCATGGCGCCCTGCATTTGCATATTAAAAAGAGAGGGTGGGAGGGCCAGTTTTTTCGCCGGCTACGTGAATGACATGCCTGGTCAAACCAATGCCCTGAGCTCTATGCAAATCAGACACCGCCTCCTCCAGCCTTCCAATATAGCTGGTTGATACTACCTGAAAGTGGGGTTCTGTCTCTTGGCTTTGGAGCCCCCCTCCCTCTGTCTCTGTTGAGGGGAGCTTTTTCTTTCTTTCCTCCCCCTTGTCTCTTGCCTATTAAACTCCCTGCTCCTTAAAACTACTCCACGTGTGTCCGTGTCGTTTTTTTCTAATTCAACTTAAGAGGAAGAATCTGGTGTTCCTCCACTCATCGGAGCCGTATCACAATGATAAAACATGTTGTTTTGAAATCTAAGTTTTAAAAGATTGTGGGGAGACTTCCACTTCCAGTATGTAAGGAGTCCAGAAGTCACCACAGCATCCTAACAAAAAGTAAAAACCTGAACAAACTGAAAAATCAACAACTCTTCTTAAATATGTAAGAGAAGTAAGGTCACAGGGCAAACTGTTGTCCCCAAATTGGACAGACAGGTGGCTATGGAGAATCACAACTTGGCAGTTTAAAAACCCACAGCAGAAACCTTGCAGAGAACCAGTGCCTGGTTAGGAAAACCTAAACTGTGATTGAAGAATTGCTGGAGGTTCAGTGTGGACAAGCCTGAAAGATTAAAAACTCCAAAGGCGGCCCAGTCATAGGGAGGCCGTACATTTATTTTTGAGTTTTACCACTAAGAGCTCAACCAGGTCCTCATAGTAAATCCAGAGAAACATACCCTCATGCTTCCAACAGAGGGAGGAGAAAAGAGAATCTCTGCTGCATTCTGAAATATGCCAGAGTATTCTCTTCTTAAGAAGGCCTGCCCTCAGGAGAAACTATTTTAACAGAGCCTAATCTGTGTGGAATTTTTCAGAGCCTAACCTGCTGGGGTACTATCAGAGACTAACCTACCAGAAGGAGGGGCAATACCCAAGTCTGGCACCTTCTAGCCATCCTGTCCCAACTAAGCAGGAAGGCAGGAAGGGAGGTACAGAGGTGGCAGGGGTACTGAGAAGCTGAGAAGCCCTGGTGTTCACTGTGCAGTCTCAAAGCCTCACTAAAGATTGGGACCTAATCATAGGACCACAGAATGGCCCCTTACCAACACATCCATGCACACACACGCCCCTTGCCACTACATCACTCAAGGCCCACTTACTGCAATTCCTTTTGCCCAATACATTGAGAAACGAAAAAGAGCTCAAAGCAGTCTGAGCTATGGGAGGCATGCAAAATTTAGTAGGCCCAGAGAGACATGAGTATGGGACTTCAGTCACTGGCCCCTCAAACCCAGGGGCAATTGTTTGAAGGCATTTTACTGGCTACCTGTCTCACCCATCGTCTTCTTGTTCCTGGACTTTGTGATACAAAGAACGAATGTATAGCTAACCAAGAGCTTCTGATATTTTAATGTAAATTCTTGGTAACAACTTAGGAACTGCCTCTTCTTTTTTCCTTAAAAACCCACTTGTAACACTGCTAATCAGAATGTATATTCAAGGCAAATAGAATCTATGCTCTCTGGTGGCCATCCTCAAGCTTTGGGCTCAAAGTGTATACTTATTTTCTAATCTTGTTATTTAAGGTTAACAACATCATATCTGTCTTTCAACAAAAAATTACAAGGCATACTAAAAATGGGACAAAGAGACTGGACAGACATCAGAATGAGAGTCAGATATGGCAACAATGTTGCAATTATCAGACCAGGAATTTTAAAAACTATTATTAACATGTTAAAGATTTTATGGTTAAAGTAGGCAACATGCAAGAACAGATAAATAAGATGGAAAGTCTAAGAAAGAATCAGAAATGCTAGAGATCAAAAACACTAACAGAAATAAATAATATTTTTGATGAGCTCATTAGTAGACTAGACACCACTTAGAAAAGAATCTCTGAGCTTGAGAATATAATAGAAACTTTAAAACGAAAAAAGCAAAGAGAAGACTGGAAAAAAAAAAAAAACAGAACAGAATATCCAAGAACTGTGGGATTACTACAAAAGGTATAAGTTACATGTAATGGGAATACTAGAAGGAAATGGAATGAAGCAATAATGTCTGAGAATTTCCCAAAATTTTCCTACATCAAACCACAGAGCCAGGAAATTCAAAAAATATCAAGCAGGATAAATGGCACCCCCCACCAGCCCCCCAACCAAAAAAAAAAAAAAAAAAACTATACCTAGGCACACCATTTTCAAACTACCAGAATACAAAAAAATAAAGAAAAAAACCCTGAAAGAAGCCAGAGGAAAAAAACACCTTACGTATAGAGGAACAAAGATAAGAATTATATCTGATACCTTAAAAACCATGCAAGTAAGAAGAGAGTGAAGTGAAATATTTAAAAGAAAAAAAAAGCCTCACCAACCTATGATTTCATATACTGCAGAATTATCCTTCAAAAGTGAAAGAGAAATACTTTCTCAGACAAACAAAAACTGAGGAGATTTGTTGCCAGGAAAACTATATTTCAGGAAAAATTGAAAAGTTCTTCAAAAAGAAGAAAAATCATACAAATCAGAAACAGAACTATGTAAAGAGAGGAACAGCATCAGAGAATGAATAAGTGAAGGTAAAATAGAAACTTTTACCTTTTATTTTTAATTAGTCTAAAAGATAACAGTTTGATCAAAAGAATGGCAACAATGTACTCAAATATGAATTCTTACTTATGCATGAAATAAATGACAGCAATGATACAAGGGACAAGAACAAGGAATTAGGATTATTCTGTTATTACAAGGTACTTCACTACCTATGAAGCAGTACCATGTCATTTCAAAGTGGGCTGAGATTAGTTGTAAATTTATATTGCAAACTCTAGGGTAACCATTAAGAAAAGTTAAAAAATAGAAGTATAATTGAAATGCTAAAAAGAGAGAGAGGGAAAAAAAAAGCAATCATATAAAATGCAGCTTCATTCACAATTGCCAAAACTTAGAAGCAACCAAGATGTCCTTAAGTAGGTAAATGGAAAACTGTGGTACATGTGGACAATAGAATGTTACTCACTACAAAGAAATGAGCTATCAAACCTTAAATATTGCTAAGTGAGAGAAGCCAATCTGAAAAGTCTATAAACTGTACGATTCCAACTATATGATATTCTGGAAAAGGCAAACCTATGAGACAGTAAAAAGATCAGTCATGTCCAGGGGTTAGCGGGAAGGGAGGAATAAAGAGGTGGAACACAGAGCATTTTTAGGGCAGTGAAATTATTCCGCATAATACTATTATGGCAGATACACGTTCTGCATTTGTCAAAGCCCACAGAACGTACAACAATAACAGAGAACACGAATGTAAACATGTAAACTATGGACTTAGGTGATAATGAAGGGTCATCGATGTTAACAAATGTGCCACACTCTGGTAAGGCATGTTGATAGTGGGGGAGGCTGTGCGTGTGTGTGTGTGGTGGGCGGGAGTAGATGTAAGGGGAACTCTATACTTCCCACTCAATTTTTCTATGATCCTAAAACGGCTCTAAATAAGGAAGTTTATTAATTTAAAAAGTATATATGAAAAGGGTATTCACTTAGAAATTGAGCTTTCATTCCTATCCCTGTCCATCCCACTTTCTCTCCACCCTACTCTCTTTAGGCAACCATTTTTACAACTGCCGGTGTATCCCAGTTGTAAAACTTTCCTTAGGAAATGCAAGCAAATTTAGAAATATATGCTTATATCCCTGCATTTCTTAAATAAAATTTACCACACACAAAAGCTTATGAAAAAATACTGCCCAAAGAAAGGAAGGGAAAATCAGAAATGAAAACTAAGGAAGAGTAAGAAATATTCTCAATAGACCTAGACAGAAAAATGTATTTAGAATTATAGAACCAAAGGATGAAACTATCTTATTTATAATAATTTTAATGCCTCAAATTTATAATGCAAAAAGATGTTTCCCTAATTGCAATGGCATATTTTCTATACTGTCAAAACACTTTCATATACACATTTCATCTCACCTTCCCAATAGTCTGGCAAAACAAGCAGAGTAAACGTTATTTATTATCCTCCTTTAACACATGGGGAATCTGATAGGTGATGGAATTAAATCTTCTGATTCCTAGTCCAGTGCTTTTTGACTACTCAATGTTATAAGAAAATATTTTACTTTAATTATTCGTACCATTTGCTACTTTCCATTGCTCTTGTTAAACCTTTGTGCAAATTTTTTCATATGCGAGTTTTTGTGCTGATAGAAGACAAACAACATACTTTTACAAGTCTAGAAATATATTTCCTTAAAAAGAACACAAGAAAAAGGAGAATATCTCCTTCCTTAAACACAACAGTTTCACTAGTCCCTTCTTGTATTCTCCACATCCCTATATTTTAAGTTCATGAATTATAACACATTTGGAAATTTGATAAATTTCATAAAACTCTAAGACATGAAGTTTACCTTCAAATTTCATTGCCTAAAATTCATTGTAGTTTATTAGCTACCAAGATACAAAGTCTGTGACATTCAAGAGTTCCATGGTAAGAACCAAAATCTCTTTACAAATTAATCTCCTACTAAACTCAACATGAACTCTTTTCTCTAGCCAAACTAGTCTATTAAGTATTTTCCAAAACTACTATTTACCTTCTTATGTGTTTTTCTCCTACCATTCACCTATCTTGAATGTCTTCCTATCTGCCTACAGAGTCTTCTCATCCTTCAAAGCCCCGCCATTAAAGTCTTCTATGGAAAACATGATGTTGGGCAAAGAACATAAATCTGGAGACAAGCCTGACTTAGATTTTAATCTAGGCTATGCTACTTACTAACTAATGTCTCTGAAGCTGGGTTTCCTCATCTATAAAATGGGGCAACATCGATTTTAGACGACATCTAAATCACAGAATTTGTGTTAGAATACAGTGAATAGCACAAAGAGTTAAATAAGGATTAGAACTGATCATTAGAAATAAACTTATTACTCATTTCTTGAGCTCACTACTGTAATTTGCTTGTATAACTCATTTAGCAATCCACAGTCTGGACTCACTCCATCATCTCTTATACTTTGGCCTTAAATGATTATTTAACTTGTGGTATTTTAAGTTTTATTTCTCTCTTAGGTTTTGTGCTTCCAAACAACTGAAACCTTTTCAAAAGCCACAACTATATGCTATACCTACTTACTTACAATTCCACATAGTTCAGCACAATGTTACTTATAAAAGAGGACTCAAAAAATATTTCCTCAGTAAAGCATTTGCTGAAAATAGTCTATCCAGAAAATGAGAATAACATTTTAAGGAGCACATTAACACAATGGAGCATCCACGGAAAGGTAAAAGTAGAGAAAAGGAGGGAGGGAGAAGAGGTGTGGGAATGGGCAGAGTGTGTGGTGGGGGGTTAAGACAAGGAAGGTAGGAAGTGTATACAAATTGTTATAACAGAGAAACTAGAGATGTTTAGATGTTTAACCTAAAGAAGACTTCAGAAAGCATGGTAACTAGAAGAGAAATAAATTATATGTGACTCTAAAAGCAAAACTAGAACCAATGACTAAAATAAAAAGAAATTCAAGGCCGGGCATGGTGGCTCATGCCTGTAATCCCAGCACTTTCAGAGGCTGAGGCGGGAAGATCACCTGAGGTAGGGAGTTCGAGACCAACCCGACCAACATGGAGAAAACCCACCTCTACTAAAAGTACAAAAACTTAGCCAGGCTTCATGGCGCATGACTGTAATCCCAGCTACTTGGGAGGCTGAGGCAGGAGAATCGCTTGAACCCAGGAGGCGGAGGTTGCAGTGAGCCAAGATCGCACCACGGCACTCCAACTTGGGCAACAAGAGCGAAACTCTGTCTCAAAAAAAAAAAAAAAAAGAAAAGAGAAGAAATTCAGCTTAATATAAAATTAAATTTTATAATATTAGAGCTGCCCAACAATGGAATAAATACGATTCATTTAAAAGTACTTTGTAAAATTAGATGTACTTAAGCAGAGCTCAAGGTTGAAATGGTTTTCAGTCCACATAACAGTATCTCTAACAAGCCTGGCAGAATGAAAGATACTACAAATACCTCATATTTACTTTCACCAATCTAGGCATATAATTTTCAGAAGCAGTTATTCCTTCTCAAGAATTACATATAAACTGGGTGAAATCTCTCAATTCCACAAGCCTAAGACTCTATGTTTAGTAACATTCTTCAAATATTCAACGAAATAGTATTTTCTGTAAGTATTTTTAAATGATAGTCCTCAGCTAGGATTTTGGATTACTGTTTAAGCCACAAAATAGCACTTTCGTTTCTCATTCTATAACTGATTCGTGAGACCACAATACCATCTTTAAGGCTGCACTGTGGCAAGAAGTGGTAGCTATGCCTGTAATCCCAACACTTTGGGAGGCTGAGGTGGCAGGATCACTTGAGTCCAGGAGTTCAAGACCAGCCTGAGCAACACAGTGAGACCCCCATCTCTACAAAAATTTAAATTAAAAAAAAAAACTGCATTGTACAATTTTCAAAGCATTTCCATATCTTTATTTTCAATAAAAACTGTGACAATCAAATACCCACAGAGAAAAGCACACGAATAGGCAAAAGCCAAACAGATCTGATAAAATACAAATTGTTTAATTAAAGTAGTCTTCCTTTAATAATGTCTTAGAACTTCAATACTAATTAAATGAAACAGCAATTAAGACACCCACATCTTAAAAAGCAAACACTGAAATAGAAACATTCTATTCCTTGCCACATTCATGTTCTTCTCAGAGATCACTCTCACCACCCAAAACTTGAAAGAAACAGTCACTGCTGTCTTAGAGCATAGTTCTCAGAGTGTGGTCACTACACCAGCAGCAGCATCACCAACTGGCAACTTGTTAGAGATGGCAATTCCCCAGCCCCACCCAACCCACTGAATCAGCACTTCTGCAGCTGACTCAACAATCTGGGTTTCAACCACCCTTCCTCCATAGGATTCAGATGCATGCCAAAGTTTGAAAATCACTCTTAGAAAATGGTTTAGTTTATTTCTAAGTTGGCAGTATCCCTTTACGTACTTCTCCTCAGCATCTTTCTCTTTCTCACATTTTGCACCATCCAAAGATACTCTCATTTGAATGATTAATTCACCAACAACGTTCTGCTGTTTCCTACTTTCCTCTTAAAATGTGATGGTACCTTTTAAATCATCCAATATATCCTTAATTTATTTCTTATTTTTTGTGTGTCCTTCCAAATTCATGCTGGTATTTTTAAAATTTTTTAAATATAAAGTATTAATAGTTTACAATTACTCCATGAACATCAAAATTATCACTTTCATACAAAAAAAAATCTCTTTTGACACATACAATCCTTGAAAGTATTTTCTTGAGAAACATAAAATATATAATACAGGACTTATTTAGCAAATGAACCTATGACTTATGGTCTAGAATTCCAGCTAATTTAAATATATAAGACTCAACTATAAGGAAACCGACCAATGCATACTCCTTTTGAGATGGAATTCACATGTACATTTAAACAAGAGTGGTTTTTTAAGAAGTGATTTCTAGAAATGCTGACTGGAAGTGAGAACTTTTTTTTTTTTTTTGGAGACAGAGTCTCGCTCTGTCACCCAGGCTGGAGTGCAGTGGCGGGATCTCGGCTCACTGCAAGCTCCGCCTCCCGGGTTCACGCCATTCTCCTGCCTCAGCCTCTCCGAGTAGCTGGGACTACAGGTGCCCGCCACCACGCCCGGCTAATTTTTTTCGTATTTTTAGTAGAGACGGAGTTTCACCGTGGTCTCGATCTCCTGACCTCGTAATCCGCCCGCCTCAACCTCCCAAAGTGCTGGGATTACAAGCGTGAGCAACCGTGACCGGCTGAGAACTTTTTTTTTCATAGATTTAGCGGGTACAAGTGCAGCTTTGTTACATGGACATATTGTGTGGTTGTGAGTTATGCAATATAGTGTACCCATCACTTGAATAGTGTACCCTGTACCCATAGGTAATTTCTCATCCCTCACCTCCTCCCACCTTTCCTAGTCTCCAATGTCTATTATTCTAGGAGTGAGAACTTTTAGATACTATACATGTACATGTATGTATAAGCAGGCACATCGGTTCTGTAATGCTGACAAATAATAATAACGACAAAACAACCAAAATCATCTCAAAATAAATTTTTTTGGTTGACGATAAATGTATCCAAGACCATAATTAACAAATCTGGCAAGAAATAGGCCTCTGTTGCTAGATATTACATGGTAACTCACAGCTAGGTACAATGAAGGACTGTTTTACCTGTGTACATAGTGTAGCTGATGAACTGAGTCAATTGCTATCACCATCTCAGCCAAGTAAAATCGAGCCATATCTTCAGGCAATCTATCTTCAAATTTGCTGAGTAGAGTAAGCAAATCCCCACCAACATAATAATCCATAACCAGGTACTGTGAATGAAAAAAATAAAATGTACTCAGTAAACTAATAAGGGCGAAAAATTAATATACTGTATCCCAAGGTCAACAGGACTGGGTCAAATATTTATGCAGTTAATTATATATGCTGCTAATTAACAAGAAACTGTGTAAGATGATGATCAGCAGTCATTACAAAACTTCTAAATTTCATACAGCAGTAAAACAAAATTTTGAAAGACTGGGGCAGAGAACAACACAGGGTTACCATTGCTGTATTTTGCAAAGAGCTAATATCATTATTATCATCTTCACCTACAACAATGGAACACAGCTTTCCAAGATTTTAGAAGAATGAACATTTGAATCCACCCCCCCCCCAAAAAAAAACAATGAAAGAAAAAACTTGGAATACAGGATAGTCCCTACATTGAAAGAAATTCATATTCATTATCATTATGTTTTCCTTATTTCACCTTGGATCAGTAAGAACTTTATTAGAACCAGCATCAGCCTATAGATAAGCATTTAGAAACCACTACTACGTAGAATATAGTAATTATCACCATATGTGTCTCTTCCCATTTCTAATACTGTAAAAATATCAGAATGGGCTTTTCTCAGGTGTATATAATAAACAGAAGCCAACTAATTTTAGATATGGATCCTTATGGGTATGTATGTGGTGTGCCAAAAAAGAAACGATGAGAAGAGTACATCAAACTGTTCACTGAGATTCTGTAGGTTGTTAGATTAGAGCTGATGTTATAACCTTATGTTCTACATTGCTGTATAAGCATGTATTACATATACATGTGTTTTGTGTGTATATATTATTTTTAAGTGAGGGAGAAAACTAGACATAGTGGAAAAATGGGTTTTGTAGTCAGAGAAACCTGTATTCAAATACTGACTCCATGTTGTAAGTGGACGTTGAAAAATTAATCTCTGTGACATTTCATTTTTTCATCTACCTAACTACAATAATGATAATGTAGCACTTAGCATGAAGGCTAGTGAGTACAAGACACATGAATGTCAACAACAATGCTTTGAAATTAAGGTTTTATTACAGAATGAAGATATTGTTTCAGGGATATTACTGAGTTGACATTAAGATTTAAAGAGTCTTGAAAAAATTCAAATTCCTTTTATTACTATATGTTAAAATTACAAACATAGGAAATGTGTGTTAAACCAAAGAAACTAATTTCGCATATTTAAAGCCTTGAAAATTAGGGAAGCAGAATATATTTAAAATCCTGTGTCTTTGGCCTACTTGCTGTATTTACTAGGCCCAACGTTTTTGTTTGTTTGTTTTGAGACAGAGTCTTGCTCTGTCGCCAGGCTGGAGTGCAGTGGCGCAATCTTGGTTCATTGCAACCCCTGCCTCCTGGGTTCAAGTGATTCTCATGCCTCAGCCTCCCAAGTAGCTGGGATTACAGGCACGCACCACCACACCCAGCTAATTTTTGTATTTTTAGTAGAGACGGGGTTTCACCACGTTGCCCAGGATGGTCTTGATCTCCTGACCTGGGCGTCCCAAAGTGCTGGGATTACAGGCGTGAGCCACCACGTCGGGCTACCCTAACGTTGAACTGACCCTATCCTGACGATTTACTTTTGATTAAAGTGTGAAGACTATTTTCTTATAGACAGAGTCTATAAGACTAAAAGTCTAAAGTAACAGTTAAATAATCCATTCTTTCTCCTCAATTCAAATGAAATGTCCCTTCGTCATATTTTAAGATCCCAAATATACTCATATCTGTTCCTAATCTATTCTGCTATGGTTATCTATTCCTATATTATTATAATATCATATTGTTCTGATTGGTTAATTTTATAGTAAAATTGAATATTTGGTACTCCTAATCACAAACTACTTTTAAAATATTACCCAATGTAGCTAAGGTATATTTATACAAGTTTTTAAAAAACATAGACTGAGAGGTAATATTCATAATAGGTCAAGGATATAATCCTAAAATAAAGAGCCCCTTCCAATTGTTAAGAGAGAGACAAACAATCCAACAAAACTAGGCTAAGAATATTAACAGATAATTCACATAAGAGGGAACACAATCAGCCAATTAATACATTCTGAACCTCAATAGTCACTAGGGAAATGAAAGCCAAAGCAACAATCACTGATTTGAGGAATCACTGGTTAAATTACTAAAAAGACCATGGCAGCTTTGGAGATTTTTTTTTTTTAAAGAGCTCCAGTCCAAGGAAACAATGCTAAAACATCTGAAAACATGCAATAAATGAGTTATGTGTCCCAAAATGAGCATTTCAAGGAACAGATATAATTCTAGAAGTCTTCGTAGGAATATCAAGAAACTCTTTTAATTCTCATGCTGCCATAACAAAGAGATTAACAGTCAATCTTTAGAGCCTCACCTTATAGTTAATCCTCCTTGCTTTCTTTTTGTTTACTATTAAACAATACTTTTTTTTTTTTTTTTTTTTTTTGAGACAGAGTCTCCCTCTGTTGCCCAGGTTGAAGTGCAGTGGTGTGACCTCAGCTCACTGCAAGCTCCACCTCCAGGGTTCAGGCCATTCTCCTGCCTCAGCCTCCCCAGTACCTGGGACTACAGGCGCCCACCACCACGCCCGGCTAATTTTTTGTATTTTTATTAGAGACTGGGTTTCACCGTGTTAGCCAGGATGGTCTTGATCTCCTGACCTCATGATCCGCCTGTCTTGGCCTCCCAAAGTGCTGGGATTACAGGCATGAGCCACCCCGTGCCTGGCCCTAAACAATACTTTTCTAAAAAAAATTACTTTTCTAATAATTTCTGTCTTCACAAATTGGATTCCTATAAAGAATTTAGAGTTCATATGAGTTACTACAATTAATTTAAAATTCAAGTATCTTTCACCTTTTAAACAAGTTACATATGTCAATGCAAGATATTTTCCCTTTTTTCCTCAACCATAAAGTAACTAATAAGGAAACAATAAGAAAGTACAGAACGAACAAATTTCACTGGTTCATTATATTCTAGTGTTATGTAAGTGATAAAAATTTTATGTGTCAATGTTGATATAACTAAGCAGCTTTGTATTTAATGAGCTTTTCTTAAAGAAAAAAAGATCTAATCACATAATAATATCTACCATTCATTAAATTATGTGCCTTTTTCTGAAACACACAAAAAGTCTACTTGCTATAATTGCAAATTTTTTCATAAACTATTGTAGTAAGTAGGTTAGAAATGAAAGTTATTTGCCACAGCTTTCTAGAACCGTATAGCATTATAAATTATGTTCTTTACTTGGCAATTTAAAAGCTATCAGGGTTAAAAGTTACTTTGAAAAATAATTATATATAATAAAATTTCCTTTTTTGTATCTAAAATTAGCTTTGTCGACATTTTTTAATGATTTTTTCTAATATTGTATAAATGTTCAAAAGGCAACCTTTGATGATAACCAAGACCTCTGACTCTTGAGATGAATATATGATGAAGGCTCCCCTAAAGAAACACTGGCAAGTTACAGGAGATTTGACTACTAGAGTGTTTCATTCCTCCTCCAGTTACGTCTTTAATTCTATTTTAGTAATTATTGAGGGGTATATACAGACTATTTTTCCCTGAGAAATGTCTTTGAAAAAGAAATGTTAATCCTAATGTCAAATACAAAGAATGCAAATAAAACTAAACAAGAGGAGAGAGATAAATCACAGTTCAGGCTTTTTTTGCTATATAAAATTTGGTATTTGGGTACTTTATTTCTATTAATATACCTACAAAATTATATAATTATTTCTATATTTATACCAAAATGTAGATTTTTAAGCAATGCACAAATCTGCAGTGTTAAATTTATCTATTACAGAATACACCATCATAGTAGATTTTATTCATTATTTGAAAACATTTTGAAAATTATCATGATACATTGCTATAATTTTTCTAGGCAAAGATGTGGGATGTGTTTTAATTTGCTCTTACAAATGTTGTTAACAAACCCATGCAGATTATCTTTGCATGGTACATTCATCCCTAAAATTTTGTATATTAAGTATAATAAATCCAGTTAAAACATCATTCTATTCAATTTAACAACTATGCATTTAGCACATACAAAAAACTCTATGCTATGGTTTTTACACAATTCTCACTGTAACCCACAATAATATATATGGCTTATATGATAATTCAGTATATTATAAAAGAAATGTGTCATGAGACCATATTCACTCTTACTACTTACTTGTCATGAACTCTGTCATTTTCTATTCTATTTAATCTTTAAAAATGTTGCTTATGGTTGGGCATGGTGGCTCATGCCTGTAATCCACACACCTTAGGAGGTCAAGCTGAGAGGATCACTTGAAGCCAAGAGTTCAAGACGAGCCTGAGCAACAAACTGAGACCCCATCTTAACAACAACAACAAAAAAATTAAGTTAGTGGGGCACAGTGGCACACACCTGTAGTCCCAGTTACTCAAGAGGCTGAGGTGGGAGTGCTGCTTGAGCCCAGGAATCAGATACAGCAGTTAGCTCTAATTGGGCAACAGAGCAAGATCCAGCAAATAAAAAAAAAAAAAGAAAAGAAAGAAAGAAAGAAAGAAAAAAAATGCTGCTTGTAACTAACTTAATTGATTTTATTACCCACTAATGGGTCACAATCTGTAGTTTAAAAAAAACATTATTATACTCTATAAGCATGTAAGGGATATAAAAGACTAGTAATGACATTGTTTGAACACCTAGATCTGGCCTGAAATCAGATAAACCCCATAAGCATTATAGAGTTGCATAAACCTTTATTTTTTTTCCTTGTTTCCAGTCGGGTTGGAAAAACCTTTAATTTTATTTTACCTAAAGATGGTACAGTCCATGTAACATATTTAAATGTGTTTTTTTTTTTTTTTTTGAGACTGAGTCTCGCTCTGTCACCCAGGCTGGAGTGCAGTGGCATTATCTCGGCTCACTGCAAGCTCTGCCTCCCAGGTTCAGGCCATTCTCCTGCCTCAGCCTCCCGAGTAGCTGGGACTACAGGTGCCCACCACCACGCCCGGCTAATTTTTTTGTATTTTTAGCAGAGACGGGGTTTCACCGTGTTAGCTAGGATGGTCTCAATCTCCTAACCTCATGATCCGCCCACCTTGGCCTCCCAAAGTGCTGGGATTACAGGCGTGAGCCACCGCATCCGGCCTATTTAAATGTTTCTTAAAGTTGTATCAAAAAAAATCAGAGATACATGTGTTAGTTATGTAATAAAAATAATTTAAAAATGTAAAGTTAGAATGAGATGAGAAAGATTAATTTCAGTGGAAAATTCTGGAAATGATTATTTTAAGATGAATTTGAGCACAATTTTAAAGTACTAGCTGGACTTCAACAGGAACAAGGGAAGAGGAATGGTACCGGTATTAAAGGTATCATGAAAAACTCCTGAAGACCGTCTATAGAACTTAACCAATGGAAATTAAATGTTTGGATTTAGTTTTGACTTGCTTATTAAAAACCATAAAGAATTCCAATGAAAAGGTATCAAATTTCCAGGGAGAAAAAAAAAACACCACATATCAAGTGAACAACTTACCCTGTGTGAAATGCACTTAATTTTCTATATGAAACCTACATTTAAACAATGCTTAAATAAAAATAATGCTAATTCTTCCAACAAAAAAACAGTATATAGAAATACAAAAATGATTCTTACTAAGTTATTGTCATCCTGGAAAGCATAGTGCAAGGTTGTAATCCATTTATTGTCTCCATTCACTAATACATCCCTTTCTTCACGAAAACATGCTGTCTGAAATGCAAAAAGAAAATTTTTAGAGCATACTTTATGTAAAACTAGGAAATATACAAAGAATTACTATGTTTATTATATTATTTCTGTTCTGGAAAAGGAATACACCTGATATTATAAGACATTTCAATAACACAAGTTTCAAACCACCCTCAGAAACTGGGATACTGGAATAGTACCTTTTAAAAATATATTTTATATTAAATAATACTTTTATAGTTCAAAACAATGAGAAAAATGCACAGAATAATTTAAGAACCATGGACCAACCCACCATCCAGATAATATAAATGTCTACATTTTGCCATATTTACTTCTGATCTTTTAAGACATAAGATGTAAATTGTATCCTTCCTACTCCAAACTGTGAACCCATTCTCTTCCCTTTCTCCCCTGCTGTAATAATCTGAAGTCAGTGGATAGTCCAATTATACTACTTGATCACACATGTATATGTCTACAAACAACAGATTTGTTTTGTGTTTTGAAAATTTTCATGGGCCGGGCGCAGTGGCTCATGCCTATAATCCCGGTACTCTGTGATGCCGAGGTGGGCAGATTGCTTGAGCACAAGAGTTCAAGACCAGCCTGGGCAACATGGTGAAACCCAGTCTCTAACAAAAATACAAAAATTAGCAGGGTGTGGTGGCATACACCTGTAATCCCAGCCACTCAGGAGGCGAAGACGGGAGAATTGCTTGAACCCAGGAGGCACAGGTTGCAGTGGGCCAAGATTGCACCACTGCACTCCAACCTGGGTGACAGAGTGAGACCTTGCCTAAAAAAAAAGGAAAGAAAGAAAAAAAACAAAAATAAAAAAAATCTATGTGAATGGCATAATTTTATCCTTTTGCAATTTGATTTTTTTTTTTCTCTCAAGAATGACTGTTCTTCTTTTAACTGCTATGGCATACCACTGTTTGAATGCACTATAATTTATTTATGCAACCCCCAACCATGGAAACACAGGTTATTTCCAGTTTTGTATTATTATTATACAATGTTGGAATAAACATATTTGTACAAATGTGCAAGAGTTTCTCCACTGTATACACTTAGAAGTAGAAATGCTAAATGCAAATTTCAACTCCACCATTTAGCCAATTGTCTTTCCTGAGTGTTATACCAATTACTATCTCCACCCAGAATATGAAAGCTCTGCTTTTCCCCACATCCTCAACTATATGTGACATTATTAGACTTTTAAGTGGTTGCCAACATGACGGGTGTGAAACAATATCATTATTCCTTTAATTAACATATTCCTAATTACAGGTGCAGATAAATAGCTTTATATACACTTACTGGACACCTGAACTTTGTCTTTTAATTGTTCACTTCCCTTGTCCATTTTCTCTAATGGATTGTTTTTTCAAATTGATTTTTTAAAGTTGTAGTTTATTCTGAGAATACACTTCCACTACTATAAAAGTATATCCCAAAGAACCTTAGAAATATATGAACAAAAATAAAAAATAATTTTTTAACTTTTTTTGAGACAGGATCTCACTCTATTGCCCAAGCTGGAGTACAGTGGTACAATCACAGCTCACTGCAGCCCAGGCTCCTGGGCTCAAGTGATCCTCCCACCTTAGCCTCTCGAGTAGCTGGGACTACAGGTGCACACCACTATGCCCAGCTGATTTTTTTTATTTCTTTCTAGAGACGAGGTCTCACTATCTTGCTCAGGTTGGTCTCATACTACTGGGCTCAAGCAATCTTCCAGCCCCCTCAAAGTGCTAGGATTACACGCATGAGCTACCACACCCAGCCTAAAAATCAATTTTATGTATCATAATTTTGTAATACATTATCTTTAACTAAAAAGAAACAAAAATAACACTATGACAGAAACTTCAAAGATAACTCTAAGAAAGTAAAAGTCTCCCTGAGTCATGTTCCCATAGTTTCGTTGCCCAATTGTTGTGTCCAGAGGTTACCATTATTAACTCTTTGGTCAAAATCCTCTCAAAAAATCTGTGTCTATATAAGCATGCATGTGCACGTGCACACACACACACAGATTATATATTCACATGGTATCCCACCTCCCCTATATTTTTTGGTCTTTATACAAATGAGATTATAGTGCTCCATAAGTTTTTTTTTTTTCAAGTAACAATGAATTTGAACATCCTTCCGTATCAGTACACAGAAATCTACCTAATTTTTTCTTAATGGCTACACCATATTCCAGATACACTAAAAACATTATCACACAGTATGCTATATATAATAAGTGATTATTATTTCCCACAAGGAAAATTCAACAGCCATGATCCACAAAACAATTAAATTACTAAAATCTATACAACACTATGCTTTGGTTCTTTATTCTCGCTCTGTCGCCCAGGCTGGAGTGCAGTGGCGTGATCTCAGCTCACTGCAACCTCTGCCTCCGGGTGTGAGCAATTCTCCTGCCTTAGCCTCCTGAGTAGCTGGGACTACAGGTGAGTGCCACCAGGCCCAGCTAATTTTTTGTATTTTTAGTAGAGATGGGGTTTCACTGCGTTAGCCAGGATGGTCTCGATCTCCTGACCTCATGATCCGCCCACCTTGGCCTCCCAAAGAGCTGGGATTACAGGCGTGAGCCACCACACCCGGCTGCTCTGGTTCTTTTTAAGGGGAAAACAGAAAGCACTTTACATACTTACTACCAAGTCCTGTTTTATGATTTAACCAACCTGAGGTTATGGTTTACTGCTAACATTTTAGAGAGTGTGTAAAGACTGCCAGAGCCTAGAAGACTACTTTCTCCTGGCTTTATCTCACTATAATAGCAATCCGAAATTTTATAAACATTCTAGCTAGAATTTAATAAACATTCATTATTTAATTTGACTAATAACTCAAAACTAAAAAAAGCTCCAAAGACTTTGGTCAACAGAACATATTAAACTTTGAGTTCTAATCTATGCTAAACTGTTTAACTAAAAAAATTATTTTTTAAAAATAAAAATAATAGGCCAGGAGTAGTGGCTCATATCTGCAGTCCCATGCTTTGGGAAGTGAGGTGAGAGGATCGCTTGAGGCCTGAAGTTTGAAACCAGCCTACCTGACACAGCAAGACCCTGTCTCTACAGGCAAAAAAAAAAAAAAAAAAAATTCAGCCAGGCTGGTGGCATGCACCTCTGTAGTCCTAGCTACTTGGAAGGCTGAGGCAGAAAGATCACATGAGCCTAGGAGTTTGAGGCTGAAGTGAGCTATGATCACACCATCGCACTCTAGCCTGGGCCACAGAGCAAGACTCTGTCTCTTCAAAAACATTAATTAAAATAAGAAAATAAACAATATAAACTCTTTATGATACAAAATTTCAAATGTATACAAGGGTAGAGAAACTAGTATAAAAACCCCCTCCTACTAATGAACTCAACTTCAACAATTATTTTATTGGTCAATCTTATTTCATTTAGACCCTCACTTACTTACTACCATCCCCTAGCACCACACACACAGGAGCATATACATATTTTTAAGCAAACCCCAGACATCATATGATTTTATCCATAAATATCTAGCTATTAAATGATTCCTATCAATGCCTTGAATCCTGAGTCTAGATATAAAGCACAGGCTACGTTTTTGCTTCAACATATCACACTGCTCTCAGTTGCTTGTCACAATTGGGAAAGGATGGGTTCTACTGGCATTTAGTGGGTAGAGGCCAGGGATACTGCTAAATATTCTACAATGCACACGACAACCCCTCCAACAAAGCATTATCTGGCCCCAGTTGTCAATGAAGTCCCTGTTGAGAAGCCCTGTTCTAGATCAATATTAACCAAATCATGATGCACATATACCCTGGGTATATATATGTTCATAAAGGTGCTCTGTGGATTCAACATGCTTAAAGGCTTTAGTAACATCTACTTCATTACCTTTTTTTAAAAAAACTAAACAATATCTCCCCCCTTTAAAAACAGAATATTTGATATCTAAGAATGTATTAATAACAAACATGTAGGAAGGGCTACTACTGTAGATCATATCACTTCCTCGGATTCACTCACTTTCTCAACCAAACGTTCATCCAAACATTCGGCTTGCCACAGTGATGTTTTCAACTGTTATACAGTTTTCCTTTTTAAAAAATATTCAGTCTATATTATTTAAATTTTATCCTTAATGGACTATTGGGATAAACAGGAACAGGAATGCCTATGTTGAAACACAAGTTAGTAAGGACTACATACACAAATGGTAATTCTGGAAAGTTGACACAGGATTCTCTTCACCGTATTGATAAGATGCACTCATCACACTAACAAGCTTATACTGCTCATCAAAACTGCACAGATACTTGGAAAGCATGAGTTAAAAAGAAACAAAATCCAATGATGATTATATCTACTTTGGCTTATCATTTAGTAGGAATAAAGACTTCACTCTTCCATAGAATACTATCACAGAGAAACTCTTTCAAATAATAACTGAATCTTTCTCTAATATTTGAGGGAAAGAACAACATTTTTCATTTTTAAAATCTAAATCAGTAAAATTTTAAATTGCAAAATGTAAGAATTCCAAGTATTACCATGGCATCAATTCAAGTCTTCGTTTTAATATATATTTGATGGCAAAATCAAACATGAGATGTATCATTTTTAACTTATTTTTCAGTAAAAAGTTTTAAATTTTAAATATAGAAAAAATTTGGTAACATCCACAACTGCCAAGTGTGTGAGAAAACAGACGTTTACATACTATGAGTGCAAAGATAATAGTCCAACTTTTATAGAAGACAATGTTATTGGAACAATAGCTATCAAAGTTTTAATGTCTCCCCTCCCCAACTAAAATCCCAGAGTTTGACTAGCAAGGAGTTTAATTTAGGGAGTGGATAAGTTCTAGGTCAAGCATAAAATGATAATCCCTTCATGTAAAAATTATCCTTGAAATCATTTCAACTTCAGTATACACAAGCTGAAGTGCCTCAGGGTAGCCCACAGCAATATCTCTAACAGCATTTCATAGTAAAATTTTTTTAAATTTTACATGGCATATACTTTTTGGGTAGCATGACTAGTTCTGAAGCACTAGTTTCTCTCCTGTTTTGAAATGTCTCTTGGCCAAACACATGCAGATAGATAAATGGTAAAATAATGAAATGTATTGACAGTTTGACACTTCATCTTTGTAAGAATTCACACTACCGATAAACTCACAAAAGTTTATCCAGTACATATAAAGATTTTTACAACATGGTTCAAAATAGTAAAAATAAGGAAACAATCTAAATTCCCATAAACTTAAAAAAAAAATCAACCTAATAAAAAATATAGCTATTCAGGCCGCGCACAGTGGCTCACGCCTGTAATCCCAGCACTGTGGGGGGCTGAGGCAGATGGATCACCTGAGGTTAGGAGTTCAAGACCAGCCTGGCCAATATGGCAAAACTCTGTCTCTACTAAAAATACAAAAATTAGCCGGGTGTGGTGGTGGGAGGTACTTGGGAGGTACTCAGCCAGCTACTTGGGAGGGTGAGGCAGGAGAATCACTTGAACCCTGAAGGAGGAGGCTGCAATGAGCCAAGATCTAGCCACTGCACTCCAGCCTAGGCAACAGAGTGAGACTCTGTCTCAAAAAAATATATATATATATACACACACACACACACACACACACACACACACACACACACACACACAGAGCCATTCAGTATAATGAAGCTATTAACAAAGAATGAGATATTATAAATGTATTAAATACATAGAAGTGAAAAAACAATACATATTTTAAGTGAAAAAGCAATATGAAAAATCAGCCTCGTAATATGATTTCATTATAATAAAATTTTCTGTTGAGGATAAATAAGAAACCCTTACTAATGATCTACTTAAGACAGAAGGACTAGGGGTATTTGAGGGAGAAAAGGGAACTTGCATTTGTTCATTTTTTACTTTGTGTAGTACTTTACTAACAATTATAAAAATAGCCAAACAAGGATAACAACAATAGAAAAACTAATAAAACAATAGGCATAAATCAGCACTGTCACAGATAAACTAAGATATACTGTTACCCTACTTATGAGACCTTATTATCTTCAGTTTATACATGAGAAAATTGAGCCTTAGAAAGGTTTAACTCTCAGCCCAGTGCAGTGGCTCACACCTGTAATCCCAGCACTTTGGGAGGCTGAGGCAGGCAGATCACTTGAGCCCAGGAGTTTGAGACTAGCCTGAGCAATATAATGAGACCCCATCTCTACAGAAAATACAAAAATTAGCTGAGTGTGGTGGCATGTGCCTGTAGTCCCAGCTACTCCCAGGCTAAGGTGGGAGGATCCCTTGAGCCCAGGAGGCAGAGGTTGCAGTGAGCCAAGTTCCTAACACTACACTCCAGCCTGGACAACAGAACAAGACTCTGCCTCAATAAATAAAATGTTTTTAAAAGGTTTTATAAAAAGGTTTAACTCTCAAGACAGTGAGTGTTTCTGTAAACTATACCGCATCTCCTCATGAAATGAGTAAGGACATCTCTTAATGAGCGAAGTCAGTACTCACTGAACAAATGTGAAGACAGAAGTAAAATTTACAGAACAGATTGAGAGCAGTAGTTCATTCGTTAATTTAGGAGGCTGCTGATAAACTAGCAAAGTCTGTAAATGATGAACTTGTAGAGTTATTGGTGATAAACTAGCAAAGTTTGTAAATGATAAATCTGTGAAATTATTGGACAATTATTATATTATTATATCTTTCTGCCCAGGTATAGAAAGAGAGGGGGCTTCCTAGCACCTTTGAGTAACCCGTATGTCATTAATTATATATTTGACATATGGCTTGAAACAGAATAAGGTAAATAAGTTGGACATAAACCTCTGAAAAAATTGTTTTAAAGCATCAACAATACACAAATAAAAAATAAGAAATTTTGCTGCTCATTTGTAATTTATTAAGCATCACTGGTAGGTCTTGTTTTCCAAAGTTGGATAAGTCATGGTCAGAAGGATTTTTAGAAATGTTTTTGTTTTTAAAAAGATCTGCTTATTCAAGAATAGAAATACAATTTCTATTTTAAAGTGAATTCTTCCTTAAAAGTTTCAATGTAGAATTTCTGTCTAAAAGATAAAAGTTTTCTCAAATAGTTTGAGGAGAGTACCTTTCAAATATGGAATCAGTCTTGCATCCCAACAATAAATCACACTTGGGCATGGTATATAATTCTTTTAACATATTGCTAAATTGTATTTGCTAATATTTTGTTAAGGATATTTGCATCTATATGCATGAGGACTATTTATCTTTTTTATTATTTTATTTTATTATTATTATACTTTAAGTTTTAGGGTACATGTGCAGAATGTGCAGGTTTGTTGCATACGTATACATGTGCCATGTTGGTGTGCTGCACCCATTAACTCGTCATTTAGCATTAGGTATATCTCCTAATGCTATCCCTCCCCCCTCCCCCCACCCCACAACAGTCCCTGGAGTGTGATGTTCCCCTTCCTGTGTCCATGTGTTCTCATTGTTCAATTCTCATCTATGAGTGAGAACATGCGGTGTTTGGTTTTTTGTCCTTGCGATAGTTTGCTGAGAATGATGGTTTCCAGTTTCATCCATGTCCCTATAAAGGACATGAACTCTTCACTTTTTATGGCTGCATAGTATTCCACGGTGTATATGTCACACATTTTCTTAATCCAGTCTATCGTTGTCGGACATTTGGGTTGGTTCCAAGTCTTTGCTATTGTGAATAGTGCCGCAATAAACATACGTGTGCATGTGTCTTTATAGCAGCATGATTTATAATCCTTTGGGTATATACCCAGTAATGGGATGACTGGGTCAAATGGTATTTCGAGGACTATTTATCTTAAACTTGCTTTGTATGGTCCTTGTCAGGTTTTTCTATCAGCATAATACTGACCTCCAAAATGGGTCTTATACTGTAAGGTCCTGAGGTCCCTAGCTGGTCTACCTTATTCTCTCTACCTTTTGGGTTCTTCTAATGTTTGCTTTATATATAAATGTCCAGAATCTTCAGCTATACTTCACAGGAGAACAGGGAGAAGTGAGTCTATTCCATCTTGTCTCAGAAACAGAATATATAAATACTTGTTAATTGAATAAAATATTTGATTTTAAATTATACTGTTTTATTTTGAATTTTGCCACTTCCAGCTGTAATGAAAGCTAACCCAGTTATTCGTCCTTTTCACAATCTTCCCCAACATATCCAGCTTCATTAAAAAAAGTATAAACTTTAATTCAATTTTTTAAAAGTTCTAACTCTGAAACAGTAAACTGACTACAGTTGTTATTTCTGCTAAACAGAACATAATTATTTACTCTTTTGTAATAACAGGATTTGTTGCTCTAGCTGCTGATGCTGTCATACCTTCAGGGTTTGCATCAGCTGAAGAAAGCCTACCAGTCCAACGCCATGTCCTTCAGGGGTAGCTCATGTCCACTGACTAGTAGAGGCAGGTGTATAAAGGTCTAGACATTTTGATCCAATGTAGGACACTTCTCAAGAGCCATTTCTGCTACAGAGCTCCCAGTGGAATCAACTGAGGCTGATGGGACAACTTTATAAATCCTATTTCCCTCCCTTCCCTTCTACAGGTAGGGATTTCTCAAAAGAAATCCCTAACAAATTTCTGCACAATAAACTCAATCTCGGTATTTACTCCTTGAGAAATCCAACCCGTGACAGTAAGGCAATTCAGTCTTAGGGAAATTAAAAGTAAAAACTAAGGTGTTGAATATAATGGACACTGGCACATATCCCAGTGATACATGTGACATTAAAGCTCCCAGATACTTTGTCAAACAGGATATTACTATACAATAATTACCTCTGGGGGGATGCAGATAAAAAGGAACAATTATACACTATTAATAGGAATGTAAATTAGTATAATCTTTATGGAAAATGGTACGTCGATTTCTCAGAACTACCATTCCATCCAGCAATCCCACTACTAGGTATCTACCCAAAGGAAAAAAAATCATTATATCAAAAAGATACCTGTACTCATATGTTTATCACAGCACTATTCCCAATAGCAAAGTCAAAGAATCAATCTTGCTGTCCATTAACGCAGGACTGAAGAAAATGTGATGTGTGTATACATATATGTATGTATGTATGTATATATGTGTGTACATATACACATAAATAAATACATGAAATCTTATCTTCTGCAGCAAGATGAATGGAACTGGAGATCATTATCCCAAGTGAAAAAAACTCAGAAAGCCAAATACCACATGTTCTCACTTATAAGTGGAAGCTACACCGTGAGTACACATGGACATACAGGGTGGAATAATACATTGCAGACTACAAAAGGTGGGAAGGTGGGAAGGGGGTGAGGGTTGACAAGTTGCCTATTGGGTCCAATGTTCACTATTTGGGTGATGGGTTCACTAGATGGCTATTTCACCACAATGCAATATATGCATGTCAGCAATCTGCACCTGTATCTCCTAAATATATAAAAACAAAAAAAAATGTTTAATGAAGAAATAGTATTTTAAAAGTAATAATGACCTCTGGGAGTTAGAGAAAGGACGGACTTGGGTGGTGAAAGAACACTTTGGCTTTATCTGTAATATGCTATTATTTGTTTTACAGAGAATATATTTGTGCTTCACTTCTGAGGGTTTTTGTTTCTTTTTTTTTTAGTTTAAAAAAAAAAACTAAAAGCAAAAACTTGGCCAAAATGTTATTAATTCTGGGTAACAGAACAAAAGTGATTATTAGTTTCTTCTTTGTGTTTTCAAATTTCTCCAAATAAATAAATAATGAAGTATTTACTTTCACTGCCACCATATCTGTCATCATGGGAACCCTTTTTGCTTTTCCCTGTATGTTTATTCATCTTTGGGTTGCTACAAGTACTGACGGATAAAGATTTCTAAAGGCGAATTTCTCGTTATTTTCATACTAATCTTACTAACTTCCAGGGCTATTACTCAGCCTGCTCGTCAGTATCACCTTTTACCAGTTAAAATACTGACAGAATTCTACACCAGTTAAGTTCTGTTTCCCTGAAGCCCCAGAATGCCTATCCCATTCAACCCTTCACCATGATACAGCACAGCAGAGGACCCCCCAGAACTCCACCCCAAATCTATGTGTGACATCAGTTCTGACCAGGCCATACCAGCTGCTGGATATTTTTAACATCACTCCAGTCAATCCTTCCCTCAAATCTACATAAAAATGCAGGCAGTTCTTCCATTACTAGATTTTACTACAACTCCTGTAATATAAAACAAAACACAAAGTGACTGCATAATCAGCATTAAACAGAATTTCTAGAGGGCATGTTCAAAACTCCTGCTGACTTTTGCTTGTAGCAGAATACAGATAAATACAGAATAATATAAACAAGTTACGTCACGTTAGAAATCAACCATTACGAAATGTCTTTCTATAGAAGAAAGTAGTTTGCAGACATCCTTTAAATATAGCTGCATAAGCCCTACATTACAAAGGTTTCCATTTAGTATTCCACTAATATTAAATTAGCATTATGGATTGTAACCTTTATCATAATTATATCACAATTGTGTTGAATTTGTCTTTTATGCCTTAAAAAATGTCACCACAGACAAAATGTTACCAAGTAATATTTAATGAGCTCTACGTAATAATTCCTGAAAAATATTTCTAAAATATTTATATATTCCAATACATAAGACTCTTACCTCAGCTCTTTTCAGCATTTCCCATTTATTCAGTATTTTCATGGCAAACACTTTATCTGCATTTTTTAGTTTTACTACAGCAACCTAGAAAAGATAAAGGAAATATAAATTTTAAAATAATGACAAATAATTTTTTCAGCCATCCATTTTCCTTTTTCCTCTCTGTAAAAAAATAAATACCAATTATCAATTATGTCAATGCAGTTCAAATTCTAAGATCCTAAATTAAATAATGTTGCCAGATGAAAAAGTTAGTGAACATGTGCCAAACTAATAACTGTATTTGTGAACACTGTATTAGTTGGTATTTGTGAACACTCTATTAGTTGGTATTTGTGAACACTGTATTAGTTGGTAATTATACATTATATCCCCCTTTCCAAGTTTTCTGCCCTGGAATTCAAACTCAATATCTACTATCACTAAGAAACTGAACAAAATGCTCAACAGGAAAGAACTAGAGCTTATTAAATAATGCATGCAAAATTCCAACACCATGTTACAAGGAAGGCCAGCTGCCAAAACACATACGTTTTGTGAGGATCAAACAATATGAAATAAACTGAAAACGATCCTATTTTTCATATCACATACTCTTACATACTATACCATAACCCCCAAACCACATACACACATATACATACGCATAGAGAGCAATTAAAACTAACGATTTTACAAAAACTAAACTTTACACATCCCTTCCAAAAAAAAAAAAAGGAACATCTACTTCTGTATTTTATATTTCAATTGCGGATCAAAAACTATCAAATACAATAAATAAAATCCCTTTCTCACTCTCAACAAATTGATTACATTTCTATCTCTCTGCTTCAGTTTAACCAGATAATCTGTAAGACCACTTCCAGGCCACTGGACTTGCCATAGGCCAGAGGCTAGCCTACAAAAGAGGAAAACAAAGGTTGAACGAGGATGTTTCCAGTTACTGGGGGTGGGTGGTGAGGAAGAGAAATGCTACTCTAATATGCAGAAAGGGAGGTCAAACTATATACAGCAGATCTCCAAACTGCTGTTCAATGGGATATTTCCAAAAACAGAGTATAGGTTTAAATTCAAGTGCAAAAAAAAAAAAAACAAAAAACAACAACTTAATAGCAAATGTGCATATCAAGGTTATTTAATAAATTTATATTTGGATCAGACTGCAATAAAAGTAACATGACCATATAATTACAGTAAGTGTATACATACTAAATATTTCTTGGTAATTGTTATAAGTGGTTATAATGACTGTGATTATAGTTTTTCATCAATTAAAATGGATGAGAAAGAAAAGGAAGTAGCTCAGTTTCAAACAATTAAATTGTTCTCCCAATGGGCTCATAAAGAGGGCTGTTATAAAGAATAAGGAAAAACTTGAAACGTTGTTTCACTAAGATCTCTGAAGCGGTGAACACACCACTTGAGCTACTGCTTAGACTCTAAAATCAAACCCTGCACAACTGGGAGTGCACATGGACAGAGGGACAGGAGCACTAAGCTATACAAGACTAAATTTGGGGCGGGGAAACACACAGAACACTGTGACTTACACCCTCTTATTCTGATTGAGGGAAGAATAGCTGAAAGACTCCAAAACTTAGGTATCTTCCCCTCCCAAGGTCACAATGTGAGAAAAGTACTAGCAGTACTCTACAGTTCACAAGTTTTCTATAAGTATGTATCTGATGATAACTACTAATAACAGTAGTGGTAGTAGTAGTACCCACCCAATACTACTAGTATAAATCTAGTAGAAGGAGGAGTGTGTTCTAAATGCCAGGCACTATGGTAAGAGTTTTATACAGGTCCGTAATCCCTTATCTGCAATTCTCAAAGACAAAAGGTTTTCATAACTCATTTGGCAGCATGTAGTGACATCAGGCTATTAATATTCTTGCTTTTTAATCTCACTTAGTATAAAAACAAACATGCTTCACTGAAGAAACGTGAATGTATCTGTTCATGAAGTGCTGCTCCAAACCGCAATGGGAATGTTATATAAAATAGAGTATACAAACTAAATTATCTTTCTAAAATCCAAAAATATTGGAACCAAAACAACCTCTGGAATATGCAACTGTGCAGTAGGAATAATGATGATGCCTAATATTTATTGAACACTCAAACACTTAGCTAGCATTTATTGTGGCTGTTTTGGGGAGTGGTGATAGCATGGATTCTGAAGCCAGACTACTTGGGTTTGAATCCTAGTTTTGTCCTTAGCTGTATAACTCTAGGCAAAAAACTTAACCTTTCAATACTTCAGTGTCCTTGTCATGATCATGGGGTTAATAACAATACTTATATCATTGTGGTAAAGATTTGAAAAATTAATACAAGTATAATCCTTGCACTCGGGATTATTGACCACTAACTATTGAGGTATTGTGGTGTAACTGATCAGGGACAAAATGAGACCCATTCTACACACCTGTGCAGTCATCAGGGCTGCCATGCTGCCGCAGGGTGAAAAATAATTTCAAGTTTTTCAAGGGTCTGGTGCTTAGTAAGCATTCAGTAAGTGTTAGCTATGATTATGTGCCAGGCATTGCACTAAGCACATTACAGCCCAATCTCTTCACTGCCAACTCTACCTCTAATATCTGGCAAAGAATATAACTCTCAATTTCTCCAGTTTAACTACCAAAATAAAAAATCTTTCATCTCTTTAATTTCTAACTTTCTGTAATTTTAGACTTATGACAAATATATTTACATAGAAATATGGATAGAAATACCCTCAACTGAATATATCTATATACAAATAAAAACTAAGCCACAATATTCACCACAGTGTGGTTTTCAATAGTAAAATATTGAAATGAACTTAAATATTCTACATGATCAATTTGACTAAATATGGTATCTCACAGTATGAAAGAAAAATTACTCATACACTTGAAAAAATTACTGAGGAATGTTAATACGAAAAAGTTCACAGTATAATGTGAAACAAATAAGTTTATTAAAGTATGTACACTGTGACTTTTTCTCTCTCTCTCTCTATATATATACACACACACATAAAATATGTACCATAAATTTCTATGCTTTACCAAAAGATCAGGTATTTCTAAGTGATGCAATTTCTACTTGCTTTTCTACATTTTCTATATAAAACACATAAAATTTGAAGCATGGAATGAGGTAGTATGGGACACCACACATCACATCCTGGTCATGAAATGACCGCTAATTATCAAGGTATTGTGGTGTAACTGATCATGGCTAAAATGAGACTACACATGTGTGTGGTCATCAGGAATGCCATCCTGCTGCAGGGTGGAAAACATTTTCAAAGCTATCTTATAACAGTTTTATGAGCTACCTAAAATCTTTTCTGGAATAAGGTGAGTGTGGTGAAATAAAAGTCAGTTCAGGAAATATTCTTGAATTATCAAATTGATAAATGATGAGAAAAGAATATGAGGCTTACAAAGTAATACAATAAAATCAAACTGATCTTGCTTTTCTCCTTTACCACTGCAAGTCATACTGATATTCATTTCAGTAGCTAAAAATCAAGAAGAGGAGGATTCTCTTAGAACTCTAACCTCAGGTCCTGTATTTTCAAGAACCACAGCTTAACATATAACAGTGTAGTCTGTTAAAATGTCCTTTCTTGTTTAGCTTGATCAAAATTAAAAGTACATTTAGTATGAACTGCAAGACTATAGTTTAACACAGAACAAAGATATATTTTTAAAAACACTAGCAATGTCTTGAAAGACTTCATAGTAAAAACATGATGTTAGAAAACCTGTAATAATAATTCAAGAATTATTTCTGTAAACACTACAGAAATAATCACTAAGTGACAAATGTATACAAATCAGTTCTTAAACAGAATGTATTATCATTTGAAGTTACAAACTAGTTACAAATTGCAGTTACAGAATGCTGTAACAGTATTTTATGTTCATTCTTAAGTTACAGGTTGTAGAATACAGAAAGAGTTGCCACAGAGTTCTGTAAATCTAGTCTTCCTGCATATAGCAAGAATTCATTCACCATATCTCCTCTGTTCCAACCCATTCCAAGCTACCATTACATGGCTCATGTCTGTAATCCCAGCACTCTGGGAAGCCGAGGTGGGTGGATCACCTGAGGTCAGGAGTTCGAGACCAGTCTGGCCAACATAATGAAACCCCATCTCTACTAAAAATACAAAAATTGGCTGGGTGTGGTGGCGGGCGCCTGTAGTCCCAGCTACTAGGGAGGCTGAGGCAGGAGAATTGCTTGAACCCGGGAGACGGAGGTTGTGGTGAGCTGAGATCACGCCACGGCACTTCAGCCTGGGCTGAAGTGAGTGAGACTCTGTCTCAAAAAAAAAAAAAGAAAATCTTGCCTGGATTGTCCTACCTGACCTCTCTACTACTTCTGCCCTCTCATCCCACAACCTATCCTCAACACTGAAGCCACAGTTGATCCTCTTGAAATGTAGTTCAGCTCATGACACTCCTCTGCTCCACAGCTTCCAATGGTTTCCCATCTCTCTCCAAGTAAAAGTCAAAATCCTTACTATGCCTTATAGGGCCAACATGTTCTGGCCCTCCACCTTCCCTGACCTCGTGCTACTCTACCCCTGGTTCACTATGCTCCAGCTATAATGATCACTGCACTCAATCCCAACTAGCCTTTGCACTTGTTGATCCCTAGGCCTGGAATATTCTAGCCCCATGAAGCCACACAGCTTTCTCTCTCACTCCTTCAATGAAATGTCACTTTACCCCTTGACATTTTCTAACCCATTTCTTTGCTTCCCTTTACCATTAGTTGTCATTATTTCATGAACTATGTATTCTATTTAAGTATTTTGTTCATTGTTTGCTTCATTCACTACAATATAAGCTAATGAGGGCAGGGATTTTTTTTCCTATTTGTTCACTAGTACACACCTAGTAACTGGGAATCTATAGGTACTCAATAAACATTAGCTGAATTAATGATGAATGACTGGTAATCTATGTGGGTGTATATACATGCAAAGTTTACGGCATCAATATTCTCAGCTGCAAGTATACAACTAAACTGACACTAAAACTCAAAAATAAGGTATTATGACAAAAGAGATACAACTGTGTATTTTGTGATTTATTAAACATCTATCAGCTTATTCCAGCCCATTCTGCTCTCTTAACAGGCATCGAAGTCCTGACTTCACAACTTCGCCTTTAATATCTTTTGTCTGTTGCTGCTCATTACTAATTGTCTTTTTCACCTTTTAATTTCCCCTACATATCATCTACTATCATTTATGGTTAATAATAATAACAAAAAATAACTCTTATTTATAAAAAGCTTATTCTGTGCCTAGCACTGGGCTAAGCATATTACATATATTACCCCTCATTTAATCCTTACACCAATCTAAAGCAGATTCTACAATCCCCACTTAAATTAGTAAACTAATGTTTGGAGAAGTTAATTAACTTACTCATAGTGACAAAATTATTAAGTAATAGAACCAGAATATGTACCTGGCTGTCTGATAAGAGAGCTAGTATACTTTACTACTCCAAGTACTGAATAGTTATATAAGTACTGAAGAGCTCTTCCCATTCATCATACCTGTAACTCTGATACCTACTGACACATGTTAATGGTGATCATTACAAAATGTATAGAAATCACTGTATCTGCATTTTTAAAAACTGTTCTGTGAGCGACCAATTTGTGTTCAAAATATTTATTAAAAATGGGGGAGGGAACTAAATATTATCTTTAATAAGCAAACTAAAAACACTACAAAGAGTTTATTAAACCAGCTAGAGATATCCTTTCTATGGAGACACAATTTATATATTCAGTAGCAATAGTCAAAATACTTTAAAATTGGGACAGCATGGGCATCAACCAATCAGAACAAACACTGGCTATAAAATACAGTATGCCCACACCAGTTTGCCCCTACAGACTGAAGACTAGCACCATCAAAGGTGAATCATGCAATATAACTTCTTACTCTCCCATGAATGCCAGGAGAGCCAAAGTAAAAGATCTTTTAAAGAAGAATGAATGGCTAAAGGTAATTCTCCTTTCAGACCCTAGAACTGGATTATGCAGACACGTAAGGGCCTAGTTATAGTAATTAGAGGAAGCAAGCTAATTAAAAGCTTTTGACACCTGAAGCAGGGGTAGCAGGCCAAAGCAGCAAGCTTTCACAACAAGCTCTGAAGCCCAGAAGCCTTGAAGCTGCCGGAGCAAGGCTGGAGCAGGCAGAAGCGGTGAGCCACCAGGAAACTGTTGACAGGCAACACCCAGGGCGTAAGTTAAAGGTTTTCCTGAAAGCAAAAAGGAAAACCCAGCGTTAAGTTAAGCAGTAACTAACACAATTGAGTTGTAGAGAGAAGGTTCGTAACTCACTGAGCTGCTGAATTTCAATTATATCTTGCTCACTGTTTCCCACGATTTATGCATTTCTTATAAGAGTTACATAAATGATGCGTTTATTTTCATGTTTTTTTTTTTTCAGAAAGAGCATAACTGATAGAAATGCTCCTATCAAATATTCATGCAGAGGTGAGCCTATCCACTGGGCCTATATATCTATTGACAAATTCCTGGTAGAAGACAAAACATCTTGGAGGAAATGATTATCTCTCTAGGGTCTCTTCATTTCTAAACCTACTAGTTCATAAACACTACACGGTATGTAAGCCCAGCAGAGATATTTTCATCAGGAATGAATAAGCAGTAAAGCTCATAATCCAGTCAATACTACCTTTCTATACAAAATCAATTGTGTCTTGAAATAACAGAGTTAATTACCAGCAACCTGTTGCTTTTATTTTACGTATTTTAATCAGTACACACATACAGGAAGAACACACCAAAAAAAAATTTAAAAAGACACCTCACACTAAATCTCAAATATTATCAGTCATGCGTTAAGTGCTCTGACTTGATCCTGGAGGTTTAAATGGCACTGACCTGTGACCAGGCAGGACTTGACAGACTGCTGGACTGCTCTCTGCTGCCACCAACTCCCCAGCCCTGTACCCCATTCTTTAATTCTTCCAAGCATCAGGACAGTAGAGCAAATTTGGCTGTCCTTAACTAACTGCCTTACATATCCTAATGAGCAACTACAAGTAATTTTTCAAATCCCTTTTTTTTCAGTCTCTTTAATGAAAAAAAGTCATGTTTTATATATATATATATATATACACATATATATATATACACACACATACATATATGGATATATATAAAATAAGGTTATATATAAGGATATATATATTATGTTAAGGAATAATATATATAAGAATATATATATACTGTCTTTTTATTATTGCTTTTTATTTCCATAGCTCAATCTCAGTTGAACCCTCAAATCTACCTGCAGTCCTAACATTAATTCTATCACTCTCAACAGAACTTTACTAATCTTCCAAAATGTCCTGTGCCACCCTGCCACCACAAACTATCCCATTCCTGTCCTATCTACTCTTCACCAGCAATTAATGACCTGGTTGCCTCCTTTATAGATAACAGACCTTTTACATTCCCTCATGCCAATTCTAAATGTTTTTGCGCTTCCATACCTCTTTTCCTTTTGAACCCTACCACTTTTCAGGGCTAACAGTATCATTTGACATCTTGATCCCAAACCCTCTCCTTCCTTCCCTTCCTGTCCTTATTCCATTAAAAATTTTTTTCCTGCTTTCAATCCCCCTTTCTCCTGGATATCAATTGAAAAACTTTTCCAAGACCATTCCCCATCCAAGAACAAAAATATGAACAAAAATGTCACCCCCATTTTACCTTTTCCTCAAGGAACTGATACCACATCCCTTTCCACAACACATTTCTCCAAAAAGCACATTTTGAAAGAGTAGTACATGCTTGCTTTTTCCACTTGCTCATCATTTGTTTGCTTCTCAACCTCTTTCAAACACCTATTTCAATCTAATTTCTATTTCACTCTACTAGACTGAAACTATTCTCTCAAAGTTCAATAACAACTGTCTAATTTCCAAATAAATTGTTCTCAATTCTCATCTGCTTTACCCTTTCTTCATTACTGGACACTGCTGACAATTAATATACTTCTCTAATTTTTCTTTTGCTGTAACCTGTTAAATATTGCTCCCCAAGGATCTCTACTCCACCTTTTTTACATCTCCTCTCCTTCCTGACTTATATTATCTATTCCAAAGCCTCAGTTAATACCAATATGCTGGCAACTCCTAAATCCCTATCTCTTACTATCTATACCCTTATTTCTAGTTGCCTACTGGTCATCTCTCTAGCATGTTCAGCAAATGTCTTAAATTTAAGAAGTCAAAAATCTGTATGCCAAACTCACTCGAGTTGCAAATCTCATCATCTATAAATTACATACCTTTAACTTATCACTAACATCCAAAGTTGACTTTTTTGAATGTTTCTCCCACCCACCCTCCCTTCCCACTACCCCTGGCCTAGTTCAAGGCCTCATTATTTCAACTGAAAAATAATAGGCTCCTTTTTTTTTTTTTTTTACCACATTACTATATGCTATACATTATGCTAACTGCTGAGAACACAAAGCTGAATAAAAAGTTTGTTGGGCTCAGAAAACAATACTCCAAAATGAAGGACTCAGCTGCATTAGACACAGAAGTTTTTCTTTGACCTTCTCCTGCTCTGTCTCTCAGTCCCATTCTCCCCCAAGGTAAGCCATAGAAACTAGAATCCCTCTTCTCTAGGTCATAGAAACTAGAACTCCCTTTCCTCAAAGCCAGCCATAAAACCTAAAAATATTACTCTAGTTTTCCCTCAGCCTTTTGGTATAAAAACTGGCTACAAAGAAATTACTGCCAGCCATGGTGGCTCATGCTTATAATCTCAGCACTTTGGGAGGCTGCAGAGGGAAGATTACTTGAGCCCAGGAGTTTGAGACCAGCCAGAGCAACATAGGAAGACCCTATCTCTACAAAAAAAAAAAAAAAAAAAAAAATTAATTAGCCAGGGATAGTGGTGAATGCCTGTGATCCCAGCTACTTGGGAGGCTGAGATGGGAGCTTGGTCAAGACTGCAGTGAGCTGTGATTGCACCACTGCACTCCAGCCTGGGTGACAGAATGAGACCTTGTCTTTAAAAAAACAGCTGGGCACAGTGGCTCATGCCTGTAATCCCAGCACTTTGGGAGGCCAAGGAGGGCGGATCACTTAAAGTTAGGAGTTCGAGACCAGCCTGGCCAACTTGATGAAACCCCATCTCTACTGAAAATACAAAAAAATTAGGCAGGCACCTGTAGTCCCAGCTACTCGTGAGGCTGAGGCATGAGGAAGGCTTGAACCCGGGAGGCTGAGGTTGCAGTGAGCCAAGACCACGCCACTGCACTCCAGCCTGCGGGACACAGCGAGACTCTGTCTCAAACAAAGAAACAACAACAAAAAAAAAACTATCAGATTTTACCTGTTTCATTGTAGGTCATCACACCCCCGTTGCAGAGAGGGTCCTGCCCCATACCTGGAAGGAAGGAATGCTGCACAGAGAGGCCAAGAAGACTTTAGACACACAGGCCTTGCTGGGTTTCCCCCACTCAGTCTGTTAGCATTAGATCATACCCTTTTCCTTCTCCAATCACATTTCTACACAGCTGTCTATACTTTATTGAACCTAAGTATAAAAATGGGCAATTTCCCCTGTATTTTGGGGTCATCATACAGGTTCCCACGGATACATGTTAAATAAATTTGTATGCCTTTTCTCCTATTAATCTGCCTTTTGCATGTTAATTTTTCAGCAAACTTTCAGAGAGCCAAAGGTTGGATCAATAACAAGGGTTGGACCCTTGGCCCCCACAAGTTCTTGCCCCCCAAATTCTCACAGTCCATTGTGCAAAACACACCTAAACAGTAGTACACAGACAGTACCATAACAGTACTACAAGGAAAGGAGAGATAAAAATCAGGGTCCTATAAAAAGTAAAGAAGAGAGATCCTTGACCCCAAAGTGGGAGTAGAGGAGGAAAGTGTATAGTATGTGAATATGTTAAAAGTTTTTAAAATGAAGTGGCTGACACCTGAGTCTTACACAGTGAACTCCAGAAAAAAGGGGACTGAAATGGATGTGACTGAGGATGGGATAGTTTGGGAAGTAGGGACAGCATAAGCAAGGCACACAGGCAGGAAGTATGTGTGGGGGAGAAGATACACAGGACAATAAGCAGTTTCCTTTCCTAGGAACATAAAGAGCACAACAGGGAGTAGCAAGAAATGGTGCTGAAGGGTCCAAAGAGCAGAGAAGCTGTATGTCATGTTAATAAACTAGAACCTTAAAAATACAGATAACAGGGGAACCATTCTGCGCAGATAGTTTTAGCTAGATCACTCTAGCAGCTCTGTGGAGAATGGTTTTAAGGCAGGGAAAGACATTGGAAAGTTATAGCAGTAATTGAGGTGAGAGGATCTAACTAAGAAAAAGAGGAAGAAACTGAAGAAATACTGAGTCAGTGACTGGTGAGATATGGAGACTAGAGAGTGAGAAATCTAGCGCCTCCCTTTGTCCCCTTCTCTAACCAGTCCTTGCTCAGCACTATCACTATTACCTTTCTAGAAGAGTTCTAACTATACCACTAGAGATGATGTCCAACTTACAATAGTTCAACTGATGATTTTTCAATTTTTCAACTTTACAGATGGTGCAAAAACAACATGAATTCAATAGAAAGCCATATGAGACTCTTTCAGGATGCTGGTCAGTTGCAGCGAGCCACAGCTCTCACGCAGTCATGAGGGCAAACAACCGATACTCTACACTGTACAGTATTGCTAGATGATTGTGCCCCACTGTAGGCTAATAACATAAGTGTTCTGAGCACGTTTAAGGTAGGCTAGGCTACGGTAGGTAGGCTATGATGGTTAGGTATATTAAATGTATCTTCAAGACTTATTTTTAATTTACAGTGGGTTCACTGGGACATAACACTTTCAAAAGACAGGTGGCATCTGTACTCTGCTTTTTTGTATTTTGTTTTTTATTTATTTTATGAAGTTTTTGTATTCTGCTTATTAATAGTTTATAGGACTCCGATTCCTGCAGAATAAAGGTCCTTAGCATAGCATACCAAGCCATTCACTGCTTTGCCCAAGTGATGTTTCTTCCTTTTTTTTTTTTGAGATGGAGTTTCGCTCTTGTTGCCCAGGCTGGAGTGCAATGGTGCAGTCTCGGCTCACTGCAACCTCTGCCTCTCAGGTTCAAGCAATTCTCCTGCCTCAACCTCCCAAGTAGCTGGGATTACAGGTGCGTGCCACCACGCCCGGCTAATTTTGTATTTTTAGTAGAGATGGGGTTTCATCATGTTGGCTAGGCTGGTCTCGAACTCCTGACCTCAGGTGATGTGCCCACTTCGGCCTGCTGGGATTAGGGGTGTAGCCACCACACCCAGCTGTGACCTTTCAAGCCTCATCTTTCACCACCACCAACAAAAACCTTATATTCCAGTTAGAAGACTGCTCACTGCTCTCCGAATAAATAGAAATGTACTTAAAAGAAAAAAAATAACTCTTTTGATCCTAATATGTTATAGAAAATTTATAAAATTAAAGTGTAAAGAAAAATAGCCACAGATAACATTATTGTGGATTAGAAAACTAATTTGAAATCATACAACCTTTTCTATGTCTTTTCAACTGGCAAGTCCTCTTCTAGAAATTTATTCTTAGAAAATCATTTGAAGTGTAGTGAAAGCATTAGGTACAAAAACGTTTTATAAGGCATTTATAATATGGAAAAAATAGAGCGCATTCTTTCACTCATGCTACAAATACATATTGAGCACCTACTATGCACTAGACACTGTTGTAGGTACTGGGAAACTACAATGGGCTAACAGAGGGAAAAAAAAATCTTTATATTCATGGAGCACACATTCTAGCTTAACAATAAGGAAATGGTTAAGTAAATTATCAAATATCCACATAATGGACTTCTTTGGGGCCATAAGAAATCAGATTTACAAAGAAATATTTCAATACATGGGAAAAAGACTAAATATTTGTTAAGAAAAGTTCATTATATTAATGTTTATAAAACTACATCAATTTTGTTACCTGTGAATAGAAATAAAATTGGAAAAATATCCCTCAAATTACAGAAGTGGGTATCAATCCTGTGTACCTCTCCCCCTTGCTGATTAAACTGCAACCCTACTCAAGGGCATGTAAATTACTGGATTATAGTAGATGATTAATAAGTATTATTTTCATTAGTCAAAAGAGGGAAGCATGAAAGAAAAAAAAGAACTCCATTTTCCTATGTTTTTAGCCCTTGATTTAAAAAATTACATTTAAAAGCACTGTTCTAAGTAGGGAATAAAACAAATAAGAGAAATTCACTCCCTGACCTCACAGAGATTACACTTTATTGGTGAACGCAAACATTAAACACATAAATAATGAATTTAATAGTTGTTAAGTATAAATACTAGGAAGAAGTTGTATAGGTGTTCTCATCTCCCCATTAGAACAATAAAAGTATTTTATATCTTTATTCCCATTTTCATAAACTCATTCATCTCCTGACTTTATTCTTGTATTCAGTTCCTTCACTGATTTCTTTCTGCCGCAATTCTTTCACTGATTTCCAAATATGGGATAATTTTAAAGAAGCAATTGGTAATGATAAATACATTTAGTGAAGCAGGGAATACCTCTGATTTCCTTGAAAACACAATGACTAGTACTAGTGGCCTTAAATATAATGCATTAGTCATTTCAAAGTATCTGAAGGAACTGTATCAAAGGAGATGAGTGCTTGGGCAAAGCACGCTGCTCTACTTCCCTTTTCTGTAAAATTTATCCTGCTACGTTTTTCTTCCTAGAGTTCGAGTTACGAGTATGTGGAAACACCCTGCCTCACAAGCAAGAGAGGCTCCACCCTCTCTCTTGATTCAAGAGGCAACTGTTGAAAAACAAAAATGAGTAATTCCCTTTCACTTCACTTCTGTCCTTGTAATAAACTCAAATGGATTAGGACTCAAGATCTGTCCTCTTGCAATTGGCCTGGATGCCCATATTTCAATACTGTTCTCTGTTCCACTAGCCAATTGGTTTGTAAGGCTGGCTGGAAACCTTAAGTCAGCTAGCTGGATACATATACTTGGAGTCTACTCCAAGATTCCAAGTCAGAATCCAACTTTGCATTTAGGAGAAAATAATTGGAAATCTCCCGTTTGGCTCCAGGTTTAAGTCTTGATCCCTTTTAACAGAAAATCTGGTAATTTTGAACCTGATCTAGCTCTAGTATACTAGTTAAAACCCAGAAGCAAAGAGAAGAGGTTTGAACCTCACCTCCTTACAGCTCAAACAGGATGCAATTATATCATAGTCCATAGATGGAAAGTATCAAAACTTCCAGGATCTATGGTACAAGGAATGAAGACTTTCATCAATGACATGTAGAGGCAGAAACAGGAAAGATTTGAAGTTCTCAAAGGACAGAAACACTGAAGCAGTATAAAGAACCTCAGCTGCGAAGACCAGCCAAGAAATATTCAGTTACTGAAGAATAAGAGCCAGGAACATTGACTTTTGTTGATGTTTTCTTTTTAAGTTAGTATTTAAATAGTCTAAATAGAGTCTGTTTTGAGATGGCAAACTAGGGACCCTCATTTACTTCCCTCCCACCTTCAAGCTCATGAGATGACAGACAATATAAGTTGTCAAAAATAAACCATAATAAACTGGAAAGTAGTAAGAGTAACATCAGCTGATTAGATATTTTAAAGAATTCCTGAAATCTAAGGAGGAACAGAATAGGGTTAGATGGAGAGAAAAGAAAATGGAGAAACTACACTGCAGAATAAAATTAATGCACAGGTAAGAGCAATTACATAGACAGTTAAAGCTGAAAATAAAAACTCAAGGAGTCAAAAGAGCTAATAGGGAAATTGTCAATGTACAGACTCCAAATTTTATTATTTTTGGTAGAAGATACAATTGCATAACTAAAAAAGTATAAAATAAACAAAAAGGAAACTACTAGAAACAAGGTAATTTGTTAAGGTAGCTGGTAACAAAAGGTAATTAATATTAATGAAGTAGGATATATAAATAAATGCCTTTCATATTTTTCAAGAAAAAGAAAGAAAAAAACATAGTAGAAAATATCCCGTCAACAGCTACCAAAAAAACCTAGTAAGGAACGTAAGAAACAAGTAAAAAGTTTATAAAACTGGCCATCTCTCTTCTCTGAACTTATAAATCACATTGTAGTCCAAAGAGGACTGGACTTCAATTCTCCTTTCATCTGTAAATTTCAAATTATCCCAATGAAAATAACACTTTTTTAAGTAGACAAGTTGAGACTAACATTCATATGAAAAAAACAAAAACTTCAACTTCTGTCAGTATGGAAGATCAGATACATTGAATTACTTTCCCATACATCATAAATGTGAGAAACTGTTAAAATAGCCATTTAAATACATTTCTGAGTGAGATGAAAGAAACTGGCATGACATCAAAATTAAGTGCATCTAAGAATACTAATGGATATGCAGGCATCATAGCTGGCCTTCACTCTGATGCTTTCTGCCAAACTTTGGAGACTGAATTTTCCCTTTGGTGACCATAAAACTGGTAAAGACAGGAAATAAAGGTTAGACAAGATAGAAGGTGGAAATCTAACACAGGACCATATACAAAAACTGCGTCCTAAAACTAAGTGGATTTACAATAGTTACAGGATACAAGGTCCATATTAAAAAAAAATCAACTGCATGTCTATACACTAGTAAATGATAAATGTTCCATGTGTACTGAACAAGAAACAAGTAGTCATCAGTGATTCAGTATAATGTTCTATGTCAATTATGTTGAGGTTGTTTATATCCTTTACCCATTACTGATTCTTGTCTACTTGTTCTATTGGCTAACAGGAACAGAAAACCAAACACTGCATGTTCTCACTTATAAGTGGAAGCTAAACAATGAGAACACATGGACTCAGGGAGGGGAACAACACACACTGAGGCCTATGGGGTGGGGAGGTGGGGGCAGGCCGGGAGAGGGAGACCAGCAGGATAAACAGCTAATGCATGTGGAGCTTAATCACCTAGGTGATGGGTTGACAGGAGCAGCAAACCATCATAGCACATTTACCTATGTAACAAACCTGCAGATATTTCATATAAATGGAATCATACAATATGTGGCTTTTTGTTCTGACTTCTTTCACTCAACATGTTTTCAAGGCTCATTCATATTGTAGCATGTATCAGTACTTCTTCATTCCTGTGTGGCTAGATAATATTCCATCATACAGATATACCACATTTTGTTTATGTATTCATCAGTTGATGGACATTTGAAGTGTTTCCACTTCCTAGCTATTATGATTAAGGGTGCTATGAACATTCATATACAAGTTTTTGTGTGTACCTACATTTTCAATTCTCTTGCATTTGTACACATCTTGGAGTAGAATTGCTGGATCATATGGTAATTCTATGTTTAACATTTTGAGGAACTCTCAAATTTCTTTACAAAGTGGTTACACTATTTTACATTCTACCAGCAATGCATAAGCTTTCCAATTTCCCTATATCTTCATCAATACTTGTTACTGTCTTGCCTATTACAGCCATCTCAGTGGGTGAGAAGCGGTATCTCACTGTAGTTTTGACTAGCATTTCTCTAATGACCAGTGATGTTGACCATCTTTTCATGTACATATTGTCCATATGTATAACTTCTTTGGAGAAACAGCTATCCAAATCACTCATCAATTTTTAAATTAGGTTGTGCTTTTATTGCTGAGTTGCAGAGTTCTTTTAACACAGACACTGGGCCCTCATCAGATACATGATTTGCAAATATTTTCTCCCACCCTGTGAGTTGTCTTTTTCCTTCCCTGATGGTGTTTTTTGGAGGCACAAAAGTTTTAAACTCTGATGAAATCTTATTTTTTGTTTTTTCTTTAATGCCTGAGATTTCGTGTCATATTTAAGAACCATTGCCTAAGCCAAGGTCACAAAAATTTACACGTATGTTTCCTTCTAAGAGTTTCATAGTTTTATCTGTTACATTTATGTCTATGATCTATATTGAGTTAATTTTTGAATATGGTACGAAGTAGAGTCCAACTTCATTCTTTCACATGTGGATATCCAGTTGCCCCACACTGTTGGAAAAAAACTGTTTTACCTCCTTGGTTTCAGCACCCTTGCCAAAAACCAATAGTCCATAAACGTAAAAATTTATTTATGGACTTTCAATTCTTTTCTCTTGATTTATATATGACCCTTATGCCAGTACCACACAACCTTGATTACCAATGCTTTGTAGTAAGTTTTGAAATCAGGAAGTGTGAGTCCTCCAACTTTGCTCTTTTTCAAAATTGTTTTGGCTATTCTGGAACTCTCCAATTTCTACATAAATTTTAAAATCAGCTTGTTCATTTCTACCAGAAAGGTACCTTGAATTTTTATAGGGATTGCACTGTATCTGTAGATCAATTTGGGTAATACTGTGATCTTAAAAATATTAAGTCTTCAAATCCATGAATATGCAATGTCTTTTCATTTGCCTAGGTCTTCTTTAATTTCTTTCAGCAATATCTTCTGGTTTTTGCCTTCATTTAAAGATACTGCTGCTGGGCATAAAGTCTTAGATTGATGGCTTTTCTTCTTTTAGTAGTTTTAAAATGCCATTTTTCCATTATCTTCAACTTCTATCATTTCTGTTAGAAGTGAACTGTCTTACTGCTTTCTGGAAATTACATGTCCTTTTTCTGCTAGGTATTAACAAATTTTTTATCTTTGGTTTTCAGACGTTTTACTGATTATGTGCCTGGGTGTAATTTTCATATTTATCCTGTCATGGAGTCTTAAGAACTGATTTGATTGCAACTGAGTTTCTGCCTTACAATGGCAGACTCGTTTCCATTTGTCTTTACACCTAAAGGTGATAGGCCTTCAAGGATCGAAACTGAATACCTAGGATACTTAACAGAGCCCTACTCTTTACTGAAACCTGAACTCCAAGTTATGTTTTTCCTGCCTATGAGATTTCTAGCTGTTCTGCTACTGCCTAGGTAATGGCAACTGCCTGAAAGAGAAAGGTAGGGCTGAATGTTGGGAGTTTACCTCTCTGATTTCATAGTTCTTATACCTTCAAACAGAAAATTTATACTTTAGTCAAGGTTTTCCAGTTGTTTTCAGCAGAACAGCTGGTGTAATATAAGCAAAAGTGTCATAATCAGAATCAGAAGCTCCATATAAATTATTTAATAGTTCAAATTTCTCAAAATATTCCATGGATTTTGATTGACATTTCATAGAATTTATAGATTAGGGAGAATTGACATCGTTACAAGTATGTTGTACCATCTTTGAATAGGGTGTATCTGGTTTTCAAGTCTTTTGAATAATACTGTTAACAGAGTTTAAAATTTATTCCATGTAGATCTTATGCATTGTTAGGTTAATTCCTAGATCCTAGAGACATGATTGTTTTTGCTATTGTGAATGACATCTTGTATCATCATCTCTTCTAGTTAATTATTTTGAATACAGAGGAATTCTACTGATTTTTGTAAGATGACCCCTTAACTGAAAAATACTCAATTATCTTATTAATAGATATTTTTATCTATTGCATCTATACATTTTTATGTGTAGGTGGTCTATTAATACTTAAAGATTTATCTCTTCCTGTCCAATCCTGCTAACTGATTTCTGTTTCTTTTTTCTTTTTTTTTTTTTTTTTTGAGACAGAGTCTTGCTCTGTTACCAGGCTGGAGTGCAGTGGCGTGGTCTCGGCTCAGTGGAATCTCCGACACCCGGGTTCAAGTGATTCCCCTGCCTCAGCCTCCTGAGTAGCTGGGACTACAGGCACGCACCACCAAGCCTAGCTAATAATTTTTTTTATTATGCTTTAAGTTCTAGGGTACATGTGCACAACGTGCAGGTTTGTTACTTATGTATACATGTGCCATGTTGGTGTGCTGCACCCGTTAACTCGTCATTTACATTAGGTATATCTCCTAATGCTATCCCTCCTCCCTCCCCCCACCCCACGACAGGCCCCAGTGCGTGATGTTCCCCACCCTGTGTTCAAGCGTTCTCATTGTTTAATTGCCACCTATGAGTGAGAACATGCGGTGTTGTTTTCTGTCCTTGAAATAATTTGCTCAGAATGATGGTTTCCAGCTTCATCCACGTCCCTACAAAGGACATGAACTCATCCTTTTTATGGCTGCATAGTATTCCATGGTGTATATGTGCCACATTTTCTTAATCCAATCTATCATTCATGGACATTTGGGTTGGCTCCAAGTCTTTGCTATTGTCAATAGTGCCACAATAAACATAAGTGTGCATGTGTCTTTATAGCAGCATGATTTATAACCCTTTGAGTATATGCCCAGTAATGGGATGGCTGGGTCAAACGGTATTTCTAGTTCTAGATCCCTGAGGAATCACCACACTGTCTTCCACAATGGTTGAACTAATTTACAGTCCCACCAACACTGTAAAAGCGTTCCTATTTCTCGACATCCTCTCCAGCACCTGTTGTTTCCTGACTTTTTAATGATCGCCATTCTAACTGGTGTGAGATGGTATCTCATTGTGGTTTTGATTTGCATTTCTCTGATGGCCAGTGATGATGAGCATTTTTTCATGCGTCTGTTGGCTGCATAAATGTCTTCTTTTGAGAAGTGTCTGTTCATATCCTTTGCCCACTTTTTGATGGGGTTGTTTGATTTTTTCTTGTAAATTTGTTTGAGTTCTTTGTAGATTCTGGATACTAGCCCTTTGTCAGATGAGTAGATTGCAAAAATTTTCTCCCATTCTGTAGGCTGCCTTTCACTCTGATGATAGTTTCTTTTGCCATACAGAAGCTCTTTAGTTTAATTAGATCCCATGTGTCAATTTTGGCTTTTGTTGCCATTGCTTTTGGTGTTTTAGTCATGAAGTCCTTGCCCATGCCATGGCCTCAATGGTATTGCCTAGGTTTTCTTCTAGGGTTTTTATGGTTTTAGGTCTAAAATTTAAGTCTTTAATCCATCTTGAATTAATTTTTGTATAAGATGTAAGGAAGGGATCCAGTTTTAGCTTTTTACATATGGCTAGCCAGTTTTCCCAGCATCATTTATTAAATAGGGAATCCTTTCCCCATTTCTTGTTTCTGTCCGGTTTGTCAAAGATCAGATTGTAGATGTGTGGTATTATTTCTAGGGGCTCTATTCTGTTCCACTGGTCTGTATCTCTGTTTTGGTTACTGTAGCCTTGTGTATAGTTTGAAGTCAGGCAGCATGATGCCTGCAGCTTTGTCCGTCCAGCTTTGTTCCGTTGCTGGCGAGGAGCTGTGTTCCTTTGGAGGAGAAGAGGAGCTCTGATTTTTAGAATTTTCAGCTCTTCTGCTCTGGTTTCTCCCCATCTTTGTGGTTTTATCTACCTTTGGTCTTTGATGATGGTGATGTACAGATGGGGTTTTGGTGTGGATGTCCTTTCTGTTTGTTAGTCTTCCTTCTAACAGTCAGGACCCTCAGCTGCAGGTCTGTTGGAGTTTGCTGGAGGTCCACGCCAGACCATTTGCCTGGGTATCACCAGCAGAGGCTGCAGAACAGCAAATATTGCAGAACGGCTAATGTTGCTGTCTGATCCTTCTTCTGGAAGCTTCGTCTCAGAGGGAAACCCGGCTGTATGAGGTGTCAGTCGGCCCCTACTGGGAGGTGTCTCCCAGTTAGGCTACTCGGGAGTCAGGGACCCACTTGAGGAGGCAGTCTGTCCATTCTCAGATCTCAAACTCCTTGCTGGGAGAAGCACTACTCCCTTCAAAGCTACTCAAGCCTCAGCAATGGCGGACACCCCTCCCCGAGCCTCTCTGCCACCTTGCAGTTCGATCTCAGACTGCTGTGCTAGCAGTGAGCGAGGCTCCATGGGCGTGGGACCCTCCGAGCCAGGTGCGGGATATGATGTCCTGGTGTGCCATGTGCTCAGTTGGAAATGCAGAAATCACCTGTCTTCTGCGTCACTCATGCTGGGAGCTGCAGACTGGAGCTGTTCCTATTCGGCCATCTTGGAACCACTTTTTTTTTATTTTTTATTTATTTTTATTTTTTAGTAGAGATGTTACAGAATTTCACCACGTTGGCCAAGATGGTCTCGATCTCCTGATCTCGTGATCCGCCCACCTTGGCCTCCCAAAGTGCTAGGATTACAGGCATGAGCCACCACGCCCGGCCTCTATTTCTTTTCTTAATGGACTATCTAGGACCTCCAGTAACATATAAAGCTGTAATAGTGTTAACCATCTTTGTCCTGTTCCTGATCTTAGACAGAATGCAGCTAAAGTTTCTCCATAAAAGGTTTGCTTTAGGTTATTGGCATAAATCCTTTATTAAGTTAAGGATATTCCCCTTTATTCCTATTTTCTGAGTTCTTGTAACATATACCTATCAAACTTATGTTTTCCCTTTATTGAAATAATCATGTGATTTTCCTCCCAAGACCCCAACAATTTTTAAATATCCTATTAACCCTTTCAAAGAGCCATTTTGGGCCAGGCACGGTGGCTCACGCCTGTAATCACAGAATTTTGGAGGCTGAGGTGGGCAGATCACCTGAGGTCAGGAGTTTGAGATCAGCCTGGTCAACATGGTGAAACCCCATCTCTACTAAAAATACAAAAATTAGCCAGGCGTGGTGGCAGACCCCTGTAATCCCAGCTACTCAGGAGGCTGAGGCAGGAGAATCACTTGAACCTAGGAGGTGGAAGTTGCAGTTAGCCGAGATCACACTGCTGCACTCCTGCCTGGGTGACAGGACGAGACTCTGTCTCTATTTTAAATAAATAAATACATAAATAAGCTAGAAAAGAATGTGTAGTCTCTGCAGCATGTAGAATTCTCTATTTATCTTTTAGGTTCAGCAAGATAACATGTCCTTAAAATATTTTTTTATGTTGTTCAAGTGGCAACAGTGGTGGAGGTGGGTTCCAGGAACCAGGTATTAGGACTGGACATGGCATCTTCAGGCTCAGGGTATCTGCGGTTTCAGTAAATCCAGGATCCAGAGCCCAAAGAGTGGGTCTGGCCACCTTTTCTGCCTTATGGTGCTGACTAATACCCCAAGCAGAACCTATTTCACACCCTGCAGATAAACTGTTGAGTCTCCATAATGCCAACATAAGCTATGCAAATTAACTAGTGGAAACTTTCCTGGATAGATCCAAGCTGCCTCAGAGAGTACAGTTTGTTAAGAAAATCGGTCTGCCCAAAAAATGCTGATCCAGGAACAGTGGCCAAAATGTCTAACAATTAAAAAGACATCATCAGCAGAGCTCATGTAGCTCTTCCTGAACATCTGGGGCCATGAAAACCATTTCTGACCAGGTGTACATTTAGACCAATAAGAACACCAATGTGGAGATGTCTGCTGAAAACTGCTCACCTATTGTGCAGTGTGGAGATGACCGTATGGAGGCTTTCCTTCTCAAACCTAGAATTTCTGAACCAAGAAAAGCCTGTTCTCTCTCAGGTAGCCTCTATGACTCCCACGTAGCCTGAAGACCCTATTCTATCCACCACGTGAGCACCATTTCAACATGGCTCTCAGCTCCCATGTGACGGAGGTGGACAGACATTCCCATGTTCAAAATTTGTAAGTCTCGCTACATGCCTTCCTACAAAGATGACAAGCACTACAGCAATGGTTATCACAGCAGGCTTGCCCAACCCGTGGCCCACAGGCCGCATGTGGCCCAGAACGGCTTTGAATATGACCCAACACAAATACGTAAACTTTCTTAAAACAGTATGAGATTTTGTGTGTGTGTGTGTGTTGTTTTTTTTTTTTTAGCTCATTAGCTATCGTTAGTGTTAGTGTATTTTATCTGTGGCCCAAGACAATTCTTTTTCCAATGTGGCCCAAGGAAGCCAAAAGATTGGATACCTCTGTTTTACAGTAAACCTTCAAGTGTAGAGATCATGGCTGATATTTATAAGAATGGTCCAGCAGATGGAGCCTTCTCTGTGTATGCTGATTTCCAGCAATCAAAGTCTGAAGGGTCCAACATGACACCAAAGAAATAAGGAGAACCTATACCATCTGCAGCCTGGTCTGGAGAATGAAGACTGCCACCCCCTACCGGCTGACTGTCAATTCCTAGAAAACTGACTAGGGTGACAATGCCTTCTTCGAATTCTCTCAGAAAAAGGCCACTATGGAATCAAATCAGAAATCCTGGTTAGAAATCTCACGCACTGATCAGTACTAGAAAAAGTTTTAGCATGTAGTCTGTCCAGCCAGTCCTGCAAAAGTTTTTTCTTAAATATGGCGAGTTGAGTATTTTTTTAAATATGGCAAGTTGAATATAGCAAGTGGGGATGGGTGAGAAGTCCTTTTATTCTTTTAGTTCAGATATAATTCAAGAGTTTAGACAATGGCTAATGTGCTTCAGGGCCTGAAGAACTGGACTAAACCAAACTTTTGTGTATACTATTTGAATTATGTTTTGGGGGTTAGATAGAGTTCCCTAACAAACGAAATAATTCCAAACCTGGCTACCTCTCAGCCTCTTTGAGGGCTGATTTTCACCGCTGACAAGGCAAAGTGAACCCTTTTAATTTCCTAATAAGGACTTTCACACAGACTAGCATTCTACACAATGCTTGCTGCTCCAACTCCTACTCCAACCAACCTCCCAACCAGAGCATCTCCAGAGAGTAAAACTCTGTGAGAACCTAAACGGTTTGATTTCAGGTTTTCCAAAAGAATTGCTAGTGGAATTCCTAACAGGGAAGATTTAAATTCCCATATATAATCAGTATCTCTTGGCAAGTACTTTCTTTCTAGATTTGGAATAAGTTAACAGGAGAGATGGTAAGTAGCTTTTTAAATGAAGAAAGCCACTTTCTCCTGGGGTCCCTGAATCAGCTGAGTCTTCCTGTATTGTATATATATCCTCTCTGTTCTTTTCTGTAGCATAATTCTTTTAATAGAAGCTTTATTTTCTATGTACCTCAGGTGATTCTGTGAATGAACATTTCTAACACTTGTTAGAGCTGCAACTCTGCTAGTTGCAGACTATATATCCCAACAGACTAGCCTAAAACAAAACTGGGTGGTCCCTACTGGATATAGATTTGACTGAATGACAGACTGACCTCTAATCCCTTGGGGAGACTAATTTGGGAGAAACCAGCTTTTGCTGTTTTAAAAAATCACTACTTTACCAATCATCTTAACGTGGAATTGGAATAACTGTGTCATTAAAAGTTTCTCCCTTCAAAAAAAAACAAATACCTCTATGTCTTGATTTTTTATCTGCTTATCAATTTATGATATAGGAATATTAAAAGTGCTAATCTTAAACTATTCAAAGTTTTTGTATTTCCTCACGCAAGTTCCATCTATCAAGTGTTAGTGTATATATTTTTAAAATAATTTGTAAGACATATGTTCCATAATTATTAAACCTTTTTAAATTATTTTATACCATTTATAATTGATTATAACATACCTACATACAACTACAAAACAAATTATGTTTATACAATGATAAAGTGAACAACATATAACTAAAACTCAGATCAAGAAATAGAACATGCAATAACACAGAACCCTGCCCCTACAGCCCTACCCGATCACAACCCCCACCTTTCCAATGGAGTTAACCATGATCCCGACTTTTGTGACAGAGGCATATCATATAAGGCCGGGCACAGTGGCTCATGCCTGTAATCCCAGCACTTTGGGAGACTGAGGTGTGAGACCAGCCTAGGCAACATGGCAAAACTCCACCTCTACAAAAAATACAAAAGTTAGTCAGTTGTGGTGACACACGCCTGTGGTACCAGCTACTCAGGAAGCTGAGGTATGAGGATCAACTGAGCTCAAGAGGTCGAGGCTACAGTGAGCCGTAATTGTGCCACTGCACTCCAGCCTCGACGACAGAATGAGACCCGGTCTCTACAAAAAAAAAAAAGAAAAAAAAAAGCGTCTCATATGTATTCTTTCCTATGTTGCTTCATGTCAGGTTTTAGAATCAAGGTCATTCTAGCCTCATAAAATGACTTGGGCAATGGTCCTTCTTTTTCTATTATCTGGGGAAGTTTAAGTTTAGAATTACTTCTTCCTTAAATGATTCATGGAACTTGCACATAAATTCAGCTCAATCTGGAAAAGTTATTACATGGTATCTTAAAATGAGTAATACATTTACATGCTTTAAAAAATCAGAACAAAAATAAAAAGGCTCCCACTTATAAGTGTCACTCCCACTCCTGTCTACCCCATTCCCTCGACTACCTTTCTATTGTTACTGTATAAAAATACAAGTGTAAACAATATTTCTACCTACCTCTGTTTAACAAAAAAAGACACACTTAAATACTATTCTGCATCTTATTTTATTCACTTTACAATATATTCTGGAGATCGCGCTACATAGGTACAGTGAACTTTCTTGACTGCAGCTACACGGTATTCTATTCTATCGCTATACCAATAGTTTATTCAACCAGTTGCCTAATGTCAGATATTTGGGTTGTGTTTCTCTTATTTTTTACACTTGAATCTTTGATCCATCTGTGGTTTGTCCTGGAATATGTAAGAGTTTTAACTTGTTCCACAAATGGACTTTTCCAAATGGTTATCCAGTGGTCTCAGGACCATTTATTAAAACTTTTATTGGCCAGGCGCGGTGGCTCATGCCTGTAATCCCAGCACTTTGGGAGGCCGAGGCGGGCGGATCACCTGAGGTCGGAGTTAGAGACCAGCCTGACCAACATGGAGAAACCCTGTCTCTACTAAGAATACAAAATTAGCCAGGCGTGGTGGTGCATGCCTGTAATCCCAACTACTCGGGAGGCTAAGGCAGGAGAATTGCTTGAACCCAGGGGAAGACGTTGTGGTGGGCCGAGATCGTGCCATTGCACTCTAGCCTGGGCAAGAAGAGCAAAACTCTGTCTCAAAAAAAAAAAAAAAAAAAAAAAGTTTTATTTCTAGCGGAATACAGTGGCTCATGTCTGTAATCCCAACACTTCGGGAGGCCTAGGCAGGAGGATCACTTGAGGCCAGGAGTTCAAGACCAGCCTGGGCAACAAAGTGAGACACCCATCTCTATTTTTTTTTTTTAATTTTTAATTAGCCGGACATGGTGGGGCACACCTGTAGTCCCAGCTACTTATGAGGCTGAGTGGGAAGATAGCTTGAGCCCAGGAGTTTGAGGCTACAGTGAGCTATGATGGCACCACTACACTGGCAAGACCCTGTCTCATTAAAAAAACAAACAAACAAACAAACAAAACATCTAAACCAGGTTTCGGCAAACCATGGCCTGAAGGTCAAATCTGGTCCATTACCTGTTTTTAAAAATAAAATTTTATTTGAATACAACCACATCCATCATTCATTTGCAAACTGTCTATGGCTAGTTTTCACACCACAATGACAGAGAAGAGTAGTTGCCACAGAGAACATATGAACTGTGAAATCTAAAATATTTACTGTCACTTTACAGAAAAAGTTTGTTGACCCATAGTCTAAACAGTCCACTTAAAATACAGATTATCAGAATATGTAAAAAATATAAAGCCTAACTATATGAAAAAGGTTAATATCATAAGAAAGCTGGCTATACTGAGGCAAATCAGACTATGACAATGAGTACTACCTTGAAGGGAAACATTCCATGATTAAAGGCTCAGTGTATAAGAAAGATGAACAACTGGAACATGTATGCACCAATTAAGTTTCGCAATGCATAAAATAAAAAGAGAGGAAACTACAGGGAAATACAGACAAACCCACAATTATATTTGAAAACTTTAATAGCCCTCTTCTCAGCACTGACAGAACTAAACAAAAATTAGGAAACTATGGAAGAGCTTAATGAATTCATCAACCGTCTAGAGCTAACTGATGTATAAAACACAACAAACAATAAATGTAGAAAAAACATTCTTCTCAAGTGTACATGGAATGTTCAATGCACACAGTGTATCTAGACAATGTAATATTATTCAGCACTAAAAAGAAAAGAGCTATCAAGCCATTTAAAGACGTAGAGGAACCATAAATTCATATTACTGAGAAAAGCCAATCTGAACAGGCTACATACTGTATCATTCTAACTATTCTGGAAAAGGCAAAAGTATGGAGATTATAAAAAAAGACCAGTGGTGGCCAGGGGTCAGTGGTGAGGGAGAAATGAATAAACAGACAGAGCACAGAAGATTTCTAGGGCAGTGGAAACTACTCTGTTTGATACTACAATGGCAGATACATAACATACATTTGTCAAAACCCACTGAACGTACAACATCAGGAGTGAACCCTAAGGTAAACTACAGACTTTGGGTAATAATAATATGTCAATGTAGTTTCCTGGATTGTAACAAATGTACCATTCTGGTTCAGTGTTTTGGGAGATGAAGGTTGGGTAAGTGTGGGAACAGGAGGTATACGGGAACTCTATTTTCTGCTCAATTTTGCTGTGAACTTAAAACTGCTCTAAAATATAAAGTCTATTAAAAAATTAATCAAAGTAATCCACTATGTCAACTAACTAAAAGAAAAAATCCATATAATGATTTCAATAGATACAGAAAAAGCATATGACAGAATTCAGCACCCATCAATAACTATATTTTTTTAAATGCTCAGCAAACTATTATAGTAACAGAAGACAATATCTTCAATCAGATAAAAGGCACCTACCAAAATATTGCCTAACAATAATTTCACCATACTTAACAGTAAAACACTGAATTCTTCCTCCCTCAATTCAGGAATAAGGTAAGGATGTCCACCCTTGTGACACCATTTCAACACTGTATTAGAGGTCCAAGCTAGTGCAGTAAGTCAAGACAAAGAAACAGAAAGTCTGCAAAGTAAAATGGATGCATCCCTATTCTGAAAATCCTATTATCAGACAGCAGGACTGCTTACACAGAAAAACTAAGAAACCAGGGACCAAAATAACAACAAAACTATTAAAAAATAAATGACTTTAGTAGGATCTCAGGAAATAAAGTCTGATACAAAAATCAAATATATTATCTACATATTAGCAGCATAGTGTTTGAATGTAAAAATTTTAAAGATATCATTTACCAGAGTCAAAAAACTTAAATACTTAGGAATAAATTTAAGAAAATATGAAGAAGACCTATACATTAAAACTATAAAACATCCTTGAGAAAATTAAGTTAGACCTTCAAAAAACAAAGAGAAATACCTGCTTCATAGACTAACAGACTCAACATTATTAAGATATTGGTCCTCCCAAAATTTATCTATGTACTCAGTGCATACTCAATTACATCAGTAGGCTTTTATAAAAATTGATATATTGATTCTAAAATGCAAAAGTCTTTGAATAATTAAAACAATCTTGAAAAAGAACAAAGTAGGACTCCATACACTCAGAGTTCATTACACAATCTCAACATTAGTATAAAGCTATAGGAATCAAGATTGTGGTATTAGCATAAAGGCAGACAATGAGATAAAGAGAATAGAGAGGACAGCAATAGAGCATATGGTCTTTTTACTAAGGTGCTAAAATGACTTAATAAAGGGAAAACAGCCTTTTCAACAAATGGTGCTGAAACAACTGGCTACAAATACAAAAAAAAATGAATCTCAATGCCGATATCACATCAGACATGAATTTGAGATGGATCACCAATCTAAATATAGTAGCTAAAAATAGAAGGCTTTTAGAAAAAAAAAACATAGATATCTTTGTGATCTGAGTATAAACAAGGATTTCTTAGAACACAGAAAATACTAACTGTAATAGAAAACAATTGATAAAATTATACCTTCAAAATTGAAAACTTCTGCTCTAAACGATAATTTTTTTAAAAAATGAACAAACCACAGTCTGAGAAAATACTGCTAAAACATCTGACAAAGAATTCCTACAGTTCAACAATAAAAATACAAACATTTCAATTTCTAAAGACTGAGCAAAAAATTTGAACATATACCTCACAAAGGAAGATATAAAAATGGTTAATAGGCACACAAAAACCCCATGATTATGCTGATATATAACACAAATGCAAACAACAATGAAAATTAAGACCACAGAATACCACTACATACCCACTAGAATGGCTAAAATTAAGATTAACAACAAAAAATACTGGGCAAGAACAGGGCATAAGTAGGAATATAAAAATGGTACAATCCAACTGGAAGTAGTATGCCAGTTTCTTTTAAATTTAAACATGCAACTACTATCTAGCGTAGCAGTTCCACTTCTGGGTATTTACCCAAGGAAAACAAAAACATATTTCCATAAAAACCTGTACGAGAATATTCATATCAGCTTTATTTCTAATAGCCAAAAAATTGGAAACAAATGTTCATCAATAGGAAAATGAATAAACTGTGGAACATTGATAAAATGGTATACTGCTCAGTAATAAAAATGATTAATACATGCAATTGCAAGGATGAGTATTGGACATTATCCTGAGTGAAAGGTGGACACAAAAGAGTACATACTGTATAATTCCATTTATATGAAATTTTCAAACAGTCAAAATTAATCTACAGTTAAAACTCAGAACAGCGGTTGCCATTTGATGGAAGCCGTGGGGAACCAACAAGGAAGAAAACTTCCTAGGGTGATAGAAATATTCTGTATCTTGATAAGGGTGATCCATTTTCCAAAACCTCAAGGAACTGTGTATATACAATTAGGGTATTTCAATGTATGTAAAATTTTCCTCAGAAGATCTAAACAAACAACAAAAAGATTTTGTGCTCCTTGTTCATATGGCGTCACCAGTGAGGTCTTCTTGGCATTATTAAAAAGAAATAACACCAATCTTACACAAATGCTTTCAGAGAACTGAGAAAAAACACTTTCCAAATTGTCTTATGAGCTAAATAATATCGTTCCAAAATGTAAGATTATAAAATAGACAAAGGCCAACCTGTCTGAAGCACGTAAAAAAATTATAAACAACATATCAGCAAATCAAACCCAACTATATATTAAAAGGCCAACTGAATTTCTATAGTACTGTAATATTGGCATATTTGAAAATTATAATATCAATATTAGCCAAATATCATAGTAAAATCATATCAAAATAGATATAGATGGAGCTTTTGATAAAAGTTAGCTCCTATTAATGATAAAAGCTCTCTACAGACTAGGACAAGAAGGAAAAAGAGTAATCATTTTTTTGAAAAGTAGTAGTAGCAAACTTCTTAATCATTAGTAAAATGCTGAACACCTTCTCCTGATTCACAAACCAGACAAGGATGATGCCCACTTTCAGCACTTAAATTCAACATTTTATTATTCTCTATTACAATAATAGAGGAAAAAGAAATAAAAGGAATAAATATTGGGAAGAACAAATGCTATCATTAATTGAAGATCAAGATGAACATATAGAGAATTCAAAAAATTTATGTACAAACTAGAAGAAGTTAACATAATCAAGTTCCTTAAATAAAAGATTAACATTTTTAAAGCCAATTGTATTTCTACCACAGCAAGAAAATAAAAAATAGAATTCTAAAACTATCCTTTACTAGCTTACTAAAAAACATCAGACTCAAAAAAATTAAATAAAAAAAGAATTGGATTGGGGCAGATAAAAAAAAAGAAATCAGACCCATAAATTTAGTGAAACATGAACAAGACATCTACATTGAAAAATATTCCTCAAAGAACAAAAACAGAAACACCATCTGACCCAACAATCCCATTACTTGGGTATATACCCAAAGGAATATAAATTGTTCTCTTATAAAAACACAAGCACACGTACATTCACTGCAGCACTACTCACAATAGCAAAGACATGGAATCAACCTAAATGCCCAGAATGGTAGACTAGATTTTTAAATGTGGTACATATACACCATGGAATGCTATGCAGCCACAGAAAAAAAATGAGATCATGTCCTTTGCAGGGACATGGATGGAGCCGGAGGCCATTATGCTCTGCAAACTAACACAGGAACAGAAAACCAAATACCCTATGTTCTCATTTGTAAGTGGGAGCTAAATGATGAGTACACATGGACACACAGAAGGGAACAACACACACTGGGACCTATCAGAGGACGGAGGGTGGGAGGAGGGAGACGATCAGGAAAAAATAACTAATGGGTACTGAGCTTAAAAGGGCGATGAAATAATCTGTACAACAAATGCCCACGACACAAGTTTACTTATTTAACAAACCTGCAAGTGTACCCCTGACCTTAAGAATTGTTTTTAAAAAAGACTTCTACATTGAAAACTGTTTTTTAAAAATTAATAAGTAGCACACATAGGGGCCCCCCAACTTAAGACAAAAGTTTCTTTGCAATTAAATGTGAAAAAGGTAGTCTTTAAAACAAACAATAATCAGAAACCACAAAGAATAAAGTGAACTTTGACCTATACCTCAGTCAATACCAGAGAGATGAGACATCTAAATGTGAAAGGTTTGTCTTGAAAGATCAGAGAAAGAATTTATTTTAATTATTGGAAAATATGTTCATGACCTTGAGGTTAGAAAAAAACTTCTTAAAAACACAAAAATCACTAATTATAAATAAAAGTTTAATTAATTGCACTCCATTAACATTAAGAATTTCTGTTTAATACAAGATCTCTGGAGAGAGGGAAATGCCAAGCCACGGAAAAGATTTGTCACATATACACACACACACGCACGTGTGTGCACATCTCCAACAACAGATTTGAATCTAGAATATGACGATAAGTCAGACAACTCACCCATGCAACTCCTACTTACCCAACCCCAAAATGTGCACTTCACGGAAAGGATATCTAAGTGATGTGAGGTGATATGAAAATGTGTTCAAATGTAGGCGCGATCAAGAAATGCGAAATGGAATAACACAATACGGCCACTCACTCACCAAAAAAAAAACTAAAGTAAAAAAAAAAAAAGACCTATGTTAGCAAGGTTATAAAGCAACTGGGACCTTTATACACTGTTGACGGGAATATAAATCATTAACCACTTGGGAAGTTATTTGGCATTATCTGCTAAAGCTAAATAAGCCTACCCTGTGACCCAGCAATTCTAAATTTGTATCAAACACAAATAAGTGCTCATAGCTCCCAAAAGATATGCACAAAAATGTTTCTAACAGCATTATTCATAATGGCCAAAAACCATAAACAACTTGAACACCATTAATAAATAACTTGTGACATATTCATATTAAGAAAAATACTGTGAACCAGTGAAAAACAAGAATGAATTACAAAAGTGTACTGTTGAGCACAAGAAGCCAGAAACCAAAGAGTATATATTACATAATTCCATTAACATAAAACTCAAAAACAAGCAAAAAAAATCTATGGTGACAGAAGTCAGAATAGTTAACAGAATAGTTAACATGGAAGTGATTATTCACATGGTGGTGGGGGGCAATGGGAGCCTATCAGAATGCTAGAAATGTACTATATCTTGATCTGCTTGATGGTTTATACAAACTCATACAAATGTAAAAATCTGGCTATGGCCAGGGGTGAAGCAAGGTAGTTAGAATAGAAGCCTACACCATTCAAGCTCTCCCACACCATGCTGGAACAGCAAATTTTAAAAACTATCTGCAAAGAGAAAAGCACTCTCACAAGAACCAAAACTCAGGTAAGCAATCACAGTACCTGGTTTTAACTTCATATCTTGAAAAAAAGGCACTGAGGAAGACAGGAGAGACAGTCTTGAATCATGGATGCCACCCCTATTTCCTATTCCCTGGCAATGGCCATGAGGTAGAGAGAGAGAATATACTTCAGGGAGGGAAAGCGCAGAGACTCAGTGCCGCCCTGTCACAGCAGAGAATGAAGCCCTGCTGGGCTCAACCAGTGGCCATGCCTGGAGGGGCATTTGACTAGCTCTAGCCAAAGGGGAGTCACCCATCCCAGCAGGTCAGAACGAGTTTCCCAGCAAGCATCACCACTGCAGGCTGAAGTGCTCTGGGGTCCTAGGTAAACCTGAATGGCAGTCAAGTTGGGTTCTAACAAGGACTCCAACTCCTAGGCAACTCCAAGTGCTTAGAGCCAGTGAACTAGGGTTGCTCATGACCTAGGGAGGCATCGGCTGTCCATCCCCCAACCCAGGCAGTGCAGCTCACAGGAACCAGAGTGACTCCTTCCTTCTGCTTAAGAACAGAAGAGCAAAGAGTAAAGAGGACTTTGTCTTGCATCTTTTTTTTTTTTTTCTTTGAGACGGAGTCTCACTCTGTCGCCCGGGCTGGAGTACAGTGGTGCCATCTCAGCTCACTGCCAACCTCTGCCTCCCAAGTTCAAGCAATTCTCCTCTCTCAGCCTCCCGAGTAGCTGGGACCACAGGCACGTGCCACCTCACCCAGCTAATTTTTGTATTTGTAGTAGAGACAGGGTTTCGCCATGTTGGCCAGGCTGGTCTCGAACTCCTGACCTCAGGTGATCTGCCCACCTTGGCCTCCCAAAGTGCTGAGATTACAGGCGTAAGCCACCATGCCCAGCCCCGACATTGTCTTGCATCTTGGATACTAGCTCAGCCACACTAGAATAGAGCACCAGGCAGAGCCATGAGGCCCCCATTCCAGGCCCTAGCTCCCCGATGATATTTCTAGACACACTCTGGGCCAAAAGGGAACCCGCTGCCTTGAAGAGAAGGATCCAGTCCTGGCAGGACTCATCACCTGCTGACTAAAGAGTTCTTGGGCAATGAACTGCCACTGAGCACCAGCAATACCCAGGGAGTATGCTGTGGGCCTTGAGGTCTGAGACTACTTGCTTCAAAGGAGACCCAGCACATTCCCAGTTGTGGTGGCCACTGTGAAAGACTCCTTCTGTCTGAGAAAAGCAGAGGGAAAAGTAAAGGGAACTTTGTCTTGCTTTCAGGTATCACAGTGGGATAGAGCAAAAGGCAGGCTTTTCAGATCCCCAAGTCCAGCCTCTTGGACACCATTTCTGGACCGGCTCTGGGCCAGAGGGGGGCCCACTGCCTGAAGGGTGAGTCCCAGGCCTGGCAGCATTCACCACAAGCTGATGAAAGAGCTCTTGGGCTTTAAGTGAACACTGGCGGTGTGGCCTGGCAGAACTGCTCATGGAACAGTCATGGTGCTGGCCACAGAGAGACGCTCCTCCTCTGCATGTGGAAAGGGGACAGAAGAGCGGGAAGAACTTTTTGTATTGTGGTTTGAATGCCAGCACAGCCGTAGTAAAATAAAACATCAGGTAGATTGCTAAGGTTTTTAACTAGAATCGCAGGCTACCAGACAGCATCTCTGGACACACCCGGGGCCTGGGGAAACTCACCACCCTGAAGGGAAGGGCCTTGGGCAAGGCCCAGTGCTGTGCTGGCTTCAGGTCTGACCCAGCACAGTCCCAGTGATGGTGGCCACAGGGGTGCTTGTATCACCAAATCCCCAGAGTTCCAGGTGGCTCAGCACAGAAAGAAAGACCCAATATGTTTGGAAGAAAGTAAAGTAAAAGAATAAGAGTTTTTGCCTGGTAATCCAGAGAAAACTTTTGGATCTTATCCAAGACCACCAAGACAATATCTATATAAGACTGCAAAAACCATTGTGTTATTGGCCTTTGGGCCCAAGTCCCTTCAAATACCTGGAATGCTTTCCCAAGAAAGACAGGTACAAACAAGCCCAGACTGCAAAGTCTACAATAAATACCTAACTCTTCAATGTCCAGACACCGAAAACATCTAAAAGCATCAACACTATCCAAAAAACCTGACCTCACCAAATGAACTAAATAAGGCACTGGGGATCAATCCTGGAGAAACAGAGACACATGACATTTCAGACACAGAATTCAAAATAGCTATTTTGGGCCAAGCACGGTGGCTCACACCTGTAATCCCAGCACCATGGGAGGCCGAGGTGGGTGGATCACTTGAGGTCAGGAGTTCGAGACCAGCCTGGCCAACATGGTGAAACCCCATCTCTACTAAAAATATAAAAATTAGCCAGGGGTGGTGGTGGGTGCCTGTAATCCCAGCTACTCAGCAGGCTGACATGGAAGAATCACAGAACCTGGGAGGCAGAGGTTGCAGTGAGCCAAGATCGTGTCACTGCACTCTAGCCTGGGCAACAGAGCGAGACTTTGTCTCAAAAAAAAGCTATTTTGGCCAGGTGCAGTGGCTCATGCCTGTAATCCCAGCACTTTGGGAGGCCAAGCAGGCAGATCACTTGAGGTCAAAGACCAGCCTGGCCAACATGGTGAAACCCTATCTCTATTTTTAAAAAAATACAAAAATTAGCCAGGCATGATGGTGCACGCCTGTAATCCCAGCTACTCAGAAGGTTGAGGCAAGAGAATGGCTTGAACTCAGGAGGCGGAGGCTGCAGTGAGCTGAGATCGCGCCACTGCACTCTAGCCTGGGTGACAGAGTGACAGTCCATCTTAAAAAACAATAGCTATTTTGAGGAAACTCAAAGAAATTCAAGATAACACAGAGAAGGAATTTGGGATTCTGTAAGATAAATTTCACAGATTAAAATAATTAAAAACGGGGCCAGGCGTAGTGGCTCATGCCTGTAATCCCAACACTTTGGGAGGCCAAGGCAGGCGGATCACCTGACGTCAGGAGTTCGAGACCAGCCTGGCCAACACTGTAAAACCCCATCTCTATTAAAAATACAAAAATTAGCCAGGCGTGGTATGCACCTGTAGTCCCAGCTACTCAGGAGGCTGAAGCAGGAGAATCGCTTGAACCTGTGAGATGGAGGCTGCAGTGAGCCGAGATCACACCACTGCACTCCAACCTGGGTGACAGAGTGTGACTCCATCTCAAAATAAATAAATAAACAAACAATAATTTTTAAAAATCAAGCAGAAATTCTAGAGTTGAAAAACTCAACTGACATGTTAAAGAATGTATCAGAGTCTCTTAATAGCAAAACTGATCAAGCAGAAGCAAGAATTAGTGAGCTTGAAAATGGTCTATTTGAAAATACACAGAGGGACAAAAGAAAAAAGAATGAAAAAGAATGAAGCATGTATAAGATCTAGGAAACAACCTCAAAGGGTAAATCTAAGAGTTATTGACCTTAAAGAGAAGGTAGAGAAAATAGGAGTAGTAAGTTTATTAAAGGGATAATAAGAACTTTCCAAATCTAGAGAAAGATATCAATATTCAAGTACAGCATAGTTCTTTAAGTATTAGCTAGAGCAATTAAACAAGAGAAAGAATGAAAGGGTGTCCAAACTGGAAAGAAAAAAGTCAAATTATCCTTGTTTGAAGATGATATGGTCTTATATTTTGGAAAACCTAAAGACTCCACACACACACACACACACACACACACACACACACACACACACACAAACCTATTCAAACTGATGAACAAATTCAGTAAAGTTGCAGGATACAAAATCAACATACAAAAATCAGTAGCATTTCTCTATGCCAACAGTGAACAATCTGCAAAAGAAATGAAAAAAGTAATCCCATTTACAATAGCCACAAATAAAATTAAATACCTAGAAATTAAATCAGCCAAAGAAGTAAAAGATGTCTACAGTGAAAACTATAGAACACAAATGCTATGGTCAAATGGCATAAGAATAAATGCTATTATTTATTTGTCCCCTACAAAAAAATGTAAAAATTCATCAAGTTATCTATGTGTATTTTTTAACTGAAGTATATAAACATATACATGTGAGGTATGCACACACACACATACATCAATATACTGATGAAACACTGATGAAAGAAACTGAAGAGGACACAAAAAACTGAAAAAATATTCAATGTTCATGGGTTCGAAGAATCAATACTGTTAAAATATCCATACTGCCCAAAGCAATCTACAGATTCAATGCAATCCCTGTCAAAGTATTAATGACATTCTTTCACAGAAATAGAAAAAATAATCCTAAAATTCATATGGAATTACAAAAGACCCAGAATAGCCAAAGCTATCCCAAGCAAAAAACAAAACTGGAAGAATCATATTACCTGACTTCAAATGATACTACAGAGCTACAGTAACCAAACTAGCATGGTACTGACATAAAAACAGACACATAGATTAATGAAACAGAACAAAGAACCCAGAAGGAAATCCACATACATACAGGGAACTAATTTTCAACAACGGTGCCAAGAATGTTAGGGAAAAGACAGTCTCTTCAATAAATGGTGCTGGGAAAACTGGATAACCATATGCAGAAGAAGGAAATTTGATCCCTATCTCTCACCTTACATAAAAAACAAATCAAAATGGATTCAAGATTTAAGTCTAATACCCCAAAGTATAAAACTACTAAAAGAAAACATTGGTGAAAATCTCCAGGACACTGGTCTGCACAAAAATTTCTTAAAACACAGCCAACCAAAGCAGAAATGGACAAATAAAATGACATGAAATTAAAAAGCTTCTGCACAGCAAAGGAAACAATCAACCCACAGTGAAGAGACAGAATCAAACCACAGTGAAGAGACAACCCACAGAATGGGAGGAAATATTTGCAAACTGCTCATCTGACAAGGGATTAATAACCAGAATATACAAGGAATTCAAACAACTCTATAGGAAACAATCTGATAATCCAATTTTTAAAATGGGCTAAAGATTTGAATAGACCTTTCTATAAAAAAGACATACAAATGGCAAACAGGCATATGAAAAAAGTGCTCAACGTCACTGATCATCAGAGAAATGCAAATCAAAACTACAATGAGGTATCATCTCCCCCCAGTTAAAATGACTTTTATCCATAAGGCAGGCAATAACAAATGCTGGTGAGGATGTGGAGAAAAAGGAGATGGGGATGATTAATGAGTACAAAAAAAAATAGAATGATGAAGACCTAGTATTTGGTAGCACAAGAGGGGGACTGTCGTCAATAATAATTTAATTGTCCATTCTGAAATAACTAAAAGAGTACAACTGGATTTTTTGTAACACAAAGGACCAATAATAATTTAGTTGTCCATTTTGAAATAACTAAGAGTACAACTGGATTTTCTGTAACACAAAGGATAAATGCTTGAATGTCCATTTTGAAATAACGTGGATATCCAATTTTCCATGATGCAATTATTACGCATTGCATGCCTGTACCAAAATATCTCACGTACTCCATAAATATATAAACCTACTATGTACCCACAAAAATTAAAAAAATAATAATAATAAGGCCAGGCATGGTGGCTCATGCCTGTTAATCCCAGCACTTTGGGAGGCCAAGATGGGTGCATCACCTGAGGTCAGGAGTTCGAGACTAGCCTGACCAACATGGTGAAACCACATGTCTACTAAAAATACAAAAATTAGCCAGGCATGGTAGTGGGCACTTGTAATCCCAGCTACTCGGGAGGCTGAGGCAGGAGAATCACTTGAACCCGGGTGGCAGCGGTTGCAGTGAGCCAAGATTGCACCACTGCACTCCAGCCTGGGCGACAAGAGCAAAACTCCATCTCAAATAAAAAAATAAAAAATAAAAAAAGAATGCTATGGGCAAATGGCATAAGAATAAAATGCTATTGCTTGTTTTGTACCCTAAAAAAATGTAAAAATCCATCGAGTTATATGTGTGTATATTTTTTGAAACTGAAGTGTGTGTCTGTGTGTGTGTGTGTGTGTGTGTGTGTGTGTGTGTATACCATAATATACTTCAATTTTTTCTTAATTTTAGGACCTCAAAAAATATATTTTCAGACAAATAAAATCAGATAATTTGTTATCAGCAGACTTACACTGAAGAAATACTAAAGAGGGCCAGGCACAGTGCCTCACAACTGTAATCCCAGCACTTTGGGAGGCTGAGGCAGGAGGACTCCTTGAGCCTTGGAGTTTGATGAGACCAGCCTGGGCAATGTAGGAAAACCCTGTCCCTACAAGAAAATTCACAAATTAGCCAAGCATACTGGTGCACAGCTATAGTCTTAGCTACCCAGGATGCTGAGGCAGGAGGATCACTTGGGCCCAGGAATTCAAGGCTGCCGCGAGCTATGATGACACCACTGCACTGCAGCCAGAGAGACAAAGCAAAACTTTGTCTCTAAATATTAAAAAGAAATATTAAAGGGAATTTTTAAGTCAAAAGGAAAATGATCCCAAAGGGAAGTACATGAATGTGAAGAGCAGAGAAAATACAAATATGTGGGTAAACCTAAATAAATAGGTACAATATATATGTTGGGGTTTCAAATATAAATGGAACTAAAATATATGACAGCAATGAAAAAAAAAGGTAGAAATTGGGTAAATGGGAATTGGCAAAATATAAATTTACCAAGGATACATGTGGTAATTGCCAGGGGAACCCATAAAAGAAGATAAAATTGGGAGGTATGATTTAAAATATTCCATTAATCGAAGAAGAAGCAAGAAATGAGAGAAAAATAACACAAAATGAGCAAAACAAATATAAAACAAATAGTAACATCATTACATGTTAACTGATTAAAAAACAAAATCTAATTACATTCTACTGGACAGTAAACATACCATATGCTTATAGAAAGCTAAAACGAAAAGGACAGAATAAGATATTTAATGAAAATACTAATAAAAAAGAGCTGGAGTAGTTCCACTAATATCAGATTAAGGAAAATTTAAATCAAAAAACACTATAGAGATCATGGGAACACTCCATAATAACGAATGAGTTAATCACCAGGAAGATATAATAACTGTACATTCGTCATCAGCAAAAACTGAAAGAAATAAAGAAATCCTCTCTCAGGAAATGACAGATCAAACTGAAAAAAACAGACAGTAAGGATATGGAAGATTTAAACAAGATTTTGAACTTGACCTAACTGATATTTACAGAACACTGCAGAGCAAATTTCAAAGGATTCTAATCACATAGAGTATGCATTCTAACCACTTTTAAATTACATTATAACTCAATTTAAAAAACTAGAAAATTTTCTAAATGTTTAGAAATTTTTTTAGTGAACTTTAAATTCATAGATTAAAAACAAAAATTTAAAATCACACTGTATTTTAAGCAAAAAATATATACATATATGTGACATACCAAAATATGTCTGCTATAGCTAAAACTGCTTAGAGGAAAACATATAGCCTTAAACACAGGTTTGAAAAGAAGGCCTAGATATCAATGCTATTTTGAAAAATCAGAAAAAGAATAGCAAGATAAAACCAAAGAAAATATTATAAAGTGCAGAAATTAAAGAACCAGAAAACAAATCTACAATAACAAAATTCAAAAGGCCAAAAATTAATTCATGGAAAAGATAATAAACTGATAAACCCCTAGCAAGAAAAATAAAGAGAGAGAGAAATGATCAATACAGTAACAAGTTTTAAAAATTAGATGAAATGGATAAACCTAGCAAAACTAATACATACACAGAACAAGTCATTTTATTTCCATTAAAGAAATTAAACATTATTTAAAACTTTTTCACTAGCAACCTCTGGTCTCAGAGGCTTCACCAGTTAAATCTTGTAAGCATATCAGGAAAAAAATAGTAACAATCTTCACTAACTCTTCCGGAGAACACTAAAGGAGGGAACATTTCCCTCTTCTTGTAAGACCAGTATAACCAAGATACCAAAATCTGATCAGAACATTCGAAGTAGGAAAATTACAGGCCAATTTATCTGAAGAACACAGGTGCAAAGATCCTAACAACACACAAAAAGCACATGAAGTCCGTTGGTACATATAAAGGGGTAACATATCACAAGTCAGTTGGGCTTATTTTAGGAATGCAAAGATTGTTTAACATCTGAAAATATAACAGCATAATTCAACACATTAACAAAGTAAAGGAGAAAAACCATGAGTGTCCCAAAAGACGCAGATAAAGTATTAATAAAATTCAACAAAATTCCTATTTGAAAAGTATAACAAGGTATAAGATCAATAAAATTAAATTCTACTTCTAACTACTACCAAGAAAACAATTAAGAAATGAAATTTCACAAACAATTCTAATTAAAATAATATCAAGAATATCACATATCCAGGAATAAATCTGCTGAAAGATGTGGAGGTCTTCTATACTGAATGAACACTACAAAACAGTATTGAGATAAATTTATAAAGCCCTAAATAAATGGAAGAATATACCACGTCTATGGATTAGCTGACTCAGTAGTATTGTTAAAATGCCAATTGTCTGCAAACTGATCTCCAGTTTCAATACAAACTTTACCCAAATTCCTGGAAAAGAGAGAGAGAGGAGACAAGAGAAGAGAGAGGAGAGAGAGAGGAGGGAGAGAGAGAAAGAGAGCGGGAGAGAGAGAAAGAGCGAGAGAGAGAGAGAGCGCGCGCGCGTGCGCGCGCATGTGTATCTTTACGAGTGAGTCGAAATTGAAAAACTGATTCTAAAATACTATGAAAATATCCTTTAGGAGGACAAGGTGGGCAGATCACTTGAGGTCAGGAATTTGAGACCCGCCTGACCAACACGGCAAAAACCCAACTTGACTAAAAATACAAAAATTAGCTGGGCCTGATGGCGGACGCCTGTAATCCCAGCTACTCGGGAGGCTGAAGCAGGAGAATCACTTGAACTCGGGAGGTGGAGGTTGTAGTGAGCCAAGATCATGCCACTGCACTCCAGCCTGGGCAACAGAGAGAAACTCCATCTCAAAAATAAATAAATACACACATACATAAAATAAAATACTATGAAAATATCAGGGGAGGAGAGATGGGAGAGGGGGAGAAAAAGGAAGTCAGAGTATATACACTACCAGGTATCAAGATTCCTTATAAACTAGAATAAGACAGACCAACAGAACAAAAGAAGAGTGTAGAAACACACTCATATTTACACTGACATATGAAGTACATGTGAAAACATGATCTTAGAAAAAATTCCCAGTAGAAATATTTCATTCAACACTTTATTTTCTGAGCTATTATATCAATCACAACAGCACAATCAATCACATAAATCACAACTTAACAAATATTGTTTAACAAGTAACAAGTAACAATACTTGTTAAATTCTCTCACAACTGTGTTCAACAGTTTCCAAAACAATTAGCAGACCTTCTATCAAATCTTAATCTCTTACCTCCCCAAAAGCTCCTCGACCAATCACCTTTAATATTTCAAAGTCTTCTCTATGTAATCGCATTTGTTTCACTTTAGAAGTAAATGGTTTAGCTGAAATGAAAGAGCAATATCAATTATTTTCTTAATAAAATGTGATGCAAATTAGATATAAATAATGGTGTTTCTTAGTTACACAAAAATTCAAATTATGATTTAAGAATTGTCAAAATATTTAAAAATCCCAAACTATATGAGAATAAACAGATTTAATTTCCCTAAGAAAACAATATATTTTCTTTTATTTCTTACATATGAATCACATTTTTGGTAAGAAATGTATGTTTAAACTCCAAATAACATATAAAAGAATGCAAAGCAAGAGGGATGTAAAAATGAGACCAGTTTTAACATTCTATCAGCATTAAATATATATTTTAACACAAAGGTATAAAAAAGAAAAGCAGATTTCATGGCACCAGAGAGCTCTTCAGCAATTCCCACCAAGTAAACTCATGTTTCTTTCACACTCATTCGTTCTTTTTAAATGCGTTAGCAAATGTCTACACTATACAAAGCATGGTGGCAATGACTGGAGTTTTTAAAAATTTGATTATGATATGATACTTTCCTTCAAGAAACTTAGTCTTCATTCAAGAAAGACAAGTATGCACATATGCAGACACAAAATTTAATAATGTGATAAAGTTTTAAGTGCTTCAGAATTAGTGAGAATAGAACACTAATTATGTGGATACTAATGCTTCACACAAAGGAGATAACAGATAAATTGAACCTTGAGGACTAAATAGAATCTTGCTGCTTTGCCTGGGTTTGACAATGTAGATACTCCAGGCAAGAGGGAACAATATAAGCAAATGAAGAGAGGCGAGGAAGTGAATTTGGGGTGTTAATGGTAAATAATCCATGGTAAAGAATTGTGAGAAGAAATGCAAAGAAATAGCTAGAAAATGGAAAAGGCTTTGAATTTCATTAAAGGAATTTAGATGTAACCTTATTAATATTTTTAACTGGTAAATTAAAAATGTTTAATGATTAGAGCAATTACATATTCTGCTGCCTCTAAGAGAAGTTTAAACGTGTCTCCTTTCCTCTCTTCAGGTCCCTCTTTATTATAACACAAAAAGGAATTGATATGATTAAAGGATCATAATACATGGGTGTAGCTGTCTTCTCTCTTCCTTCCATGGAGCCAGAGTGTGATAAGATCAAAGATACATATTTGAGCATTAGGGGAGTGAAACAGATAGGTCATACAGTTTGCTTTGATCTAAAAGTATGCATTTAGCCCTAACTAGCTTAGAAAACGGGTATTCCTCACTGCTTAGTCAAGTCCACTAGGGATTTCTATATTCGTGTTTTGTAAGGAAAGGAAAGAGAGAGAGGATTTCTATCTGGAATTCACACAACAGAGAAGAGAAAGAGAAAAAAATTAGCTGAACGTGGTGGCATATGCCTGTAGTCCTTAGCTACTCGGGAGGCTAAGGCAGGAGGATAACTTGAGCCCAGGTATTCGAGGCTGCAATGAGTCATGATCATACCACTGCACTCCAGCCTGGGCAAAACAGCAAGATCCTGTCTCTTAAAAAGCAGTAATAAAAGAATTAATAATAATACAATTCCATTTGCAACAGCATTCAAAAGAATAAAGTACTTAAAGATAAATTTAACCAACGAGGTGAAAGACTTGTACATTGGAAGCTACAAAATATTGCTGATAAAAATTAAAGAAGACCTAAATAAATGAAAAGACATCCAGTATTCTAGATTGGAAGAAGACTTAATATTGTTAACATGGCAATGTTACCCAAAGCAATCCACAGATTCAAAGCAATCCCTATCAAAATTACAACGGCATTACAGAAATAGAAAAACTCATCCTAAAATTCATATGGAGAGAGAGAAAAGACAACCCATAGAATGGGAAAAGTATTTGCAAATCATGTATCTACTAAGGAATTAATACCAGAATATACAAAGAACTCCTACAAGTCAACAACAAAAAACCCCAATTCAAAAATGGGCAAAAGTTTTAATAAACATTTCTCCAAAGAAGATAAATAAAAATGAAAAAAGAATGAGTTCATGTCCTTTGCAGGGACATGGATGAAGCTGGAAGCCATCATTCTCAACAAACTAACACAGGAACAGAAAACCAAATACCACATGTTCTCACTCATAAGTGGGAGATGAACAATGAGAACATACATGGACACAGGGAGGGGAACATCACAAACTGGGGCCTGTTGGGGTGGGGGCCAAGAGGAGGGAAAGCATTAGATAAATAACTAATGCATGCGGGGCTTAAAACACAGATGACAGGTTGATAGGTGTAGCAAACCACCATGGCACATGTATACCTATGTAACAAACCTGCATGTTCTGCACATGTATCCCAGAACTTAAAAGTAAAATAATATATATATTGAAGATATATAAAAATGGCCAAAACACCTGTAATCCCAGCACTTTGGGAGGCCGAGGCGGGTGGATCACGAGGTCAGGAGATCGAGACCATCTTGGCTAACACGGTGAAACCCCGTCTCTACTAAAAATACAAAAAATTAGCCGGGCGTGGTGGCGGGCGCCTGTAGTCCCAGCTACTTGGGAGGCTGAGGCAGGAGAATGGCGTGAACCCAGGAGGCGGAGCTTGCAGTGAGCCGAGATCACGCCACTGCACTCCACCCTGGGCAACAGAGCGAGACTCTGTCTCAAAAAAAAAAAAAAATGGCCAAAACACATATGAAAAGATACTCAACATCACTAATCATTAAGGAAATGAAAACCAAAACCACAATGAGATACCACTTCACAACCTTTACAATAGCTGAATTTTTTTAATTAATTAAATAAAACAGAAAATAAAGAGTGATGAAGAGGATGTGGAGAAACTGGAACCCTCATACATTGCTAGAGGTGATATAAAATGTTACTGCTGCTTTGTAAAACAGTTGGGTAGTTCCTCAAAAAGCTAAACATAGATTTACCAACATATCCCAGCAATTCCATTCCTATGTATCCAAGAGAATCAAAAGAAGAGATTCAAACAGATATCTGTACAATGATGTTCATAACAGATTATTCGCAGTAGCCAAAAGGTGGAAATTATCCAAATGTCCATAAAGAGATGAACAGATAAACAAAATGTGATATATATATATATATACAGACACACACACACACACACCCCAGTATGTTAAGCACCTTTAAAATGAAGTTAAGGTCTGATACGTGCTATAATGTGGATGAATCTTGAAAACATGCTAAGTAAAGTAAGACAGGCATTAAAAGGCAAATATATTATTTCACTTAAATGAAATATCTAGAACAGGCAAATTCATAGAGACAGAAAGTAGATTAAAGGTTACTAAGGGCTGGGGGACAGGAGAATGAAAAGTTATGGCTTAATGGTTACAGAATTTCTCTTTGGATAATGAAAAAGTTTTAGAGACAGCTATGTGATGGTTGTTACATAACATTATAAATATCATTTAATGCCACTGAATTGTACACGTAAAAGTGGTCAAAATGGCAAATTTTGTTATGTATTTTACCACAATTTTTAAAAATTAGTTAAGATATCAAAACCACTGAATTGTATACTTCAAACAGGTGAACTGTTTGGTATGTCAATCATGTCAGTAAAGCTGTTTTAAAACAAAATAGAAGATGCTGGGCACAGTGGCTCACGCCTGTAATCCCAGCACTGTAGGAAGCCAAGGCGGGTGAATCACCTGAGGTCAGGAGTTTGAGACCAGCCTGGTCAACATGGTGAAACCCTGTCTCTACCAAAAATACAAAAATTAAATGGGCATGGTAGTACGTGCCTGTAATCCCAGCTACTTGGGAGGCTGAGGCAGAAGAATCACTAGAACCCAGGAGGCGGAGGTTGCAGTGAGCCAAGATTATGCCACTGCACTCCAGCCTGGGCGATTGAGTGAGACTCTGTCTCAAAAAAAAAAAGGAAGAAAACTTTTTAAAAAATTACGTACAAGTTTGACAAGGTGGGTGAAACCTTTTTTTAAAAAAATTACACGCAAGTTTTACAAGGTGGGTGATACATACAGGCCTATTAGAACTAAAAATGGGGCCAGGTGTGGTGGTTCACGCCTGTATCCCAATACTTTGGGAGGCCAAAGCAGACGGATTGCTTGAGTCTAGGAGTTCAAGACCAGCGTGGGCAACGTGGCAAAACCCCGTCTCTACAAAAATACAAATATAAAAACTGGCCGGACATGGTGGCTTGTGCCTGCAGTCCCAGCTACTCAGGAGACTGAAGTGGGAGGGCCACTTTAGCCCAGGAGATGAAGGCTGCAGTAAGCTTAGAGGGCGCCACTACACTCCAGCCTGGGCAACAGGGTGAAACCCTGTCCGGGAAAAAAAAAAAAGAACTGAAAATGGGAGCCTGACTATCCCCCCAAATAATTGTAACACCAGTCTTCTATACTTAAAAGCAGTTTTGATTTCTACTATATCACAAAATCACAAAACAAAGGTATCCTTAAACCGAAACCTAGCTTCCCCACCCAGACTAAATCAGAAATTCAGAAAAAGTGTGCTGCAGAGCTCACACTTCAGGTAAATTATACCTACTGACTATTCTAATTTGGGGTAAATATGAACACAGAACAATAAATATTAATAATATTAAGTGTCTATACAGGGGTATATAGTTATCTTGTCATATGATGATACCCTAAGTAGTATAAAGAAAATGAATCAAAACAAAGCTAAGGGTTATACAAATCATTACTGAGCACTCCATTCATAATGTCTGGGATAATTTAAAAGATGCCTTAACAAGTTATAGCTGAGAGTTCAGAAATTCAATGATAGAACCAAAATAATCATGTATCAATTACTTGAATATTTCTTATTTCTATGCTGCATTTGAAAAAAAACTGATTATATGTTCAACTTATTCCCGAAAAAAGTTCATTAGCAATATTTAACAAAAGTGCTTTTATACAAAGATATGTTCTTAAAAATTATATCCACCAAAAAGTTCATTTCAAGCACACTGTATGATTAAAATAATTTTGAATATAAAAGACAAATTGCAAAAGACTTTATATTCATTACAACAACTGAAAAACATATAACAATCACTACGCTACTGCCCTTGACAAAAATCAAGGACATATAAGGGACTAATCAGATCTGTTGCGCTGGTAGATAAATGACATGCTATTCTGAATAGATGCTATTAGTGATATTTCACAAAGTACTACATCATCTAATGATAACAATACCTTGACTTTCTTCAGTGCTGTATACTTATATGACTTCACTTGTGGCACACACTTTCTGAGGTATCTGCCACACCGCCTCCCTCCCTTTTTCTGAAAATCTCCCCCTCAGTTCTCAGGGTTGGGCCAAGTGCATATTGTGAGGCCCCATTTAACTGGCCAGTGTTAACTGAACCAATATGGAAACCTGACCTAAGCTGGGGGACAAGTAATTTAAAACCTAACTCAGAGTCAGTCTCTGCAGATGATTACAAGAATTAACATACAAACTCAGCAAGTGTTGAGGCAAACATCCTACTATGACGCTAAAAGCAAAAGAGAAAATCAGTTCCACATAATGAAAGAGAAAAACAAAGCAGATGCATAGAGAAAGGCAAAGACAATGAGAAAAGCAAGTGTTCCGATAGCTTCCTTATTCCCGGTGTTCTGGCGATTCCTGACATTTGATTGCATCCCTGCCTTGTATTCCCCGAACGAGCCTGAATCTTACACTAAATACTTGGTTTTTAGCTCACAACTAGACATGGTTAGCTTCCAAACTAATACATAATTTAGTTATCATAAAATCCATAAGGTACATAGTATTAACCCTCATTAATATTATAAGGCCTAAACATAGTATGTAACTTGCCAGCCTAAACTTGACTAGTAAGTCACAGTACTACTATGACACAGCTAGCTCAGAGAAGGACACACCAACTTAGAAGTAATAGCTTAGAAGTTATAGTTTTATGTAAATTATGACAACTTGTCCAAACTTCAAGAATGTGATATAAAAATAAATAAAACAGAATCCTTTAATCATTGTCTTAATGTACTCTAGTTTTAAAAGTACTTCTTGGCAAAACAAAAACAAAAACAAAAAAACTGATTTGGTACTAAGGACAAACTTTCTGTGTGATAATAATAATCTTAGCAGGCATTATTTTATTGGGAGCCATCTAAGCCAAGTACCATACCAAGAACTTCCCATTTTACAGAAAAAAAAAAAGGTTTAGAAAGATAATATAAATTCCTGAATATTACATACCTAGTAAATGGCAAAGACAGGATTAAAACTCAGATCTATCAGGCTCCAAAAGCCTTTCCAATATAACAAGTTGCCTCTTTATTCCCAAAAGTTTTGAAATAAACACAGATGCTGAAATTAAGAGATTCAAAAATGAAATAATTCTAAGTTAAATAAAAAAGATATCTGAAACTGAAAAGAACAAAGTATGTTTCTATGTGAGTTCCTAAAACACTGCCTGGGGTTCATTGTATACTGTTTAATGAACAGATAAATGAATAATTCTAGAAGAAAAAGAACTCAAAGTTCCAATACAAAATGCCTGGTATACCTTGTAAGGTACATCTTTCTCCCTACTCTGTGTAGCCCAAGATCCAACAACAGAGTCTCCTTCAATTCTCCCATCCAACCTCCTTCCTCCCTACAACTACTGGCCAGGTGGTAGGAACATAGATTGCAAGCCACTAGTGATAGCTACCATGGTGTCAGAAAGAAAGTGTACAATAGAAAGAGAGAGTGGAAAGGCAGAGGCATAAGTGAGAAGAAAAGATGAGAAATAAAAACAGAGTCTGAAGGAGTAAGATAAGGCCTGGAAGAGAACAGAGAGTGCTGGAGCAAGAAATTTTAACCTTCCCTTCACCCATTATTTTCCTTCTTCTCTTTCTTCTCGAATTTCTCCAGTGGGTTTCCATTCTACCATTCTTCTTCTCCCTTATCTGCAATGGAATAACGTAAGAATCCGGAACCAACAGTAGGGCAGGAAAAGAGAATAATCCATGCAAAAGGGAGACTAGAAGAGAATAGGGAAGAATGAGAAAAGAGTAGTTAATAAAGCCATGTTAAAACTGTTATCAATTATGCCAGGCTCTGTGTCTAAATTCTGTAATACTGTGACTATACATTAATGAGTTAAAATATACAAAGAACAAAGTTACAGGTGGTATATTTGAGACTTTTTACAATCACAGACACATGAAGGTAAAAACAGTATTATTCACCTTTAAGCACCAGTATCTTTCATATTATAATTTTTTAACAGAATAATTGAGTTTTTCTTTTTTTTTTTTTTTTGAGACAGAGTCTCGCTCTGTTGCCCAGGCTGGAGTGCAGTGGTGTGATCTCACCTCACTGCAACCTCCACCTCCAGGATTCAAGCAATTCTCATGCCTCAGCCTCTTAAGTAGCTGTAATTACAGGTGCGTGCCACCATGCCCAGCTAACTTCTGTATTTTTAGTAGAGACGGGGTTTCACCATGTTGGCCAGGCTGGTCTTGAACTCCTGACCTCAGGTGATCTGCCTGCCTTGGCCTCCCAAAATGCTGGGGTTACAGGCCTGAGCCACTGCACCTAGCCTGAGTTATTATTAAACAAAGTTTCAAAATAGTCCTTGTGCATATATGGGCTTGACAACACAGTAAGCAGTAACACAGACCCACACATACACAAATACACATAGAAATGCTGAATAAAACAAACAACCATGAGAGATTTTAAATATACAATCAAACTAATGAAGGAGAGAAGAAAGGAAGAGAAATCCCCAAGAATTAGAAATAAAGAAAAATAATCAAAACTTTAAACACAGGAATAGATGCTGCAAAAGCAAAAGTCCTGGACACAGGCCCTAACAGGTGCCTGTTAGGGATCATTCGATCCACAAGGAATGAAGGTATTGCTGGTGGCTTAACAGAGGTAGAAGACTGGAATGATTACCTCTCATTAAAACCAGGACCCTTTCCCCATGTCAGGGAATAATAAAAATTCTGATTCTTGTCCAGTGAAGCAACCTAGGGTGTTGGTGGGGGGCGGCACAAGAGGAAAACATGAGGGTTTGGAGTCTGAATCCATACTGCCCATGTGGTAAAGAAATCCTTTGCCAAGAAATTAATATTAAATCTAGTTCCTATCCCACAGAAGCAAAAGCATTCAGAGGGAATAGAACTCATCCCAGAAAAATCTACCTCAGTCAAAAGTGAGCTCACAATTAAAAAAAAATTAAACTAAATGAGGAAAAAGAACACCAAAATGGGGAAAGTTGGCAATCAAAACAAATGGGAAGATTAGTACCCTCAAGAACTCAAGAGAATAATACAATCTGAAAAATACCATGAAGTGGGTAACAATGATTCAAGAGATAGAAGAAATACAAATGATAATGAAAGAACAGAGATTTGAAAATTAACCAAGTAAAACAAGAAATGAAAAATACTGCCACTGAAATGTAATGATATATTAACATGTGCATATAGGACAAAATAATGAATTTTTAAGTCACTGATTTATTTCTCTATGCTGTTTAAAGTACTCAAACTTAAAAAAAAATACTCTGAAGCAATAATTGAAGAACAGGAAAGTACACAGAGAGAATCATACACTCCTCCAAGAATAGTTTAAGGCTATGAATTCCTCCCAAGAAAAAGCACATTTACCTCCAATTTTATATATCATGTAAAATGTTGCTAGATGCCTCATAAACTTTGACTAAGAAATAATGTTCTAAAGGATACTAAGAATATAGCCATGTATTCTGGCCCTTATTAAGTATAAATTTAAACCAAATTATAGACAAACACAGAAAATATCACTGCTTAAAAAATCGGCCTTTTAAGTCATAAGATATCCTGAGAATGTTATTTTCACATCTGCAATCCCAGCATCAATAAACTCTACCTCCTATGACACACTAGAGGAACAATAAGGAATTAAGATACGTTGTTCTAATTACTGGGTGAACTATAAATATACTACACAGATTTTAAAATATAACTTACCTAAACATTAATCTAACACATTCCCATTACTGCAATAAACTTGCAACTTTAATCACAAAGAGTTAATGAAGGTAACAAAGCAGCTACAGATTTTTAACAATTTTTATGATATCACTTTTGGCTGGGTGCAGTGGCTCATGCCTGTAATCCTAGCACCCTGTGAGGTAGAGGTGGGCAGATCACTTGAGGTCAGGAGTTCAAGACCAGCCTGGCTAACACGGTGAAATCTCGTCTCTACTAAAAATACAAAAATTAGCCAGGCGTGGTGGCACATGCCTGTAATCCCAGCTACCTGGGAGGCTGAGGCAAGAGAATCACTGGAACCCGGGAGCTGAGGCTGCAGAAAGCCAAGATCGTGCCACTGCACTCCAGCCTGGATGACAGAGCAAGACTCTGTCTCAAACAAACAAACAAAAATCACTTTCTCACACAGAAAAGCTAAAACATTGTAGTTTACATAATATAGTAGTTTATATAATAATTTTTTTAATGGTTACACCTGCATGGTATTTATTAGTCTCCAAACAATTGGAAATTTATTTCAGCCAAGGTTCTCTTAAATCTTCATTATTTGTGTGTAACTCCAGAGAAAGTTAATTTATATCAATTTACAGTGTAGTGGTCATGATCAGGGAAAATGATACTCTTCCACTGACTACAAGTCATTGCAGAGGCAATTTAGAACTTTTCTTTTATGCCCACTATACAAGACAAACCTTGCTGATATCTCATTACCTTGAGAATCAATTTTTTTTTTTTTTTTGAAACAGAGTCTCGCTCTGCACCCAGGCAGCAGTGTAATGGCATGATCTTGGCTCACTGCAGTCTCCGCCTCCCGAGTTCAGGTGATTCTCCTGCCTCAGGCTCCCAAGTAGCTGGGATTACAGGCGCCCACCACCATGCCCGGCTAATTTTTGTATTTTTAGTAGAGACGGGGTTTCACCATGTTGGCCAGGCTGGTCTCGAACTCCTGACCTCAGGTGATCCACCCACCTCAGCCTCCCAAAGTGCTGGGACTACAGGCGTGAGCCACCGCGCCCAGCCAAGAATCAAATGTAAATGAAGTATCCAGGAGTGGCCTAAAGAATGAGTGTAATCTGGATGGATCTTAGTCTAAATTCATGCCCTGCTCTTTAGTATAGTAACTCCAGGTATATGTTCCACAGATGCAGTAACTTCTATTCTTTGGTCAGTGCAGAATATAATTTATACTTCCTGAAAGCAACTTTGTCTATTCATGAAGATAGCTGCTTTTTATTTGCCTTTGTCTTATTTTGAATATATAATCCACAGGTTTGTAGACTTTTGCAATGAATACATTTCAACTTGAATTTCATCAGCAAACATTTGAGAGGATGTTATTTCACAGGCTATTTTAAATTCATTTTTGGTCAAGTTAGTAGTAGAGGGCAATTTTCTTATAGAAAGCAATTCCAAACATAATGAGCAGATGCTTGCTGGCTCTAATCAATAAGCTATATGCCTTGTCCTTCTCCCTATATCTGAGGATCATGTACTGCTTTATTGTCCATGTCCCTCAGGCAACAGACACAAGGGATTACTGAAAAGAAAAAGATTCCAGGATCAGATTTGTCATTCCCCAACTCCAAAAGGCCAAAACATTTCAATGGCTATATTTTCAAATAAGATTTATATCCTACAATATCCTTTGAGGTTTTCTTACTAGAATGAAACATACATTTTAGGAGAGTTAATGATTTAGTTGGAGTGGAGAGAAACAAGCAAGTCACGGGATTTTCAAAAAGTGTAACAATTCAGTTAAGAGTATACATTAATTAATGTTGCCCTAAGTTTTATCAGTTTTAAAAATTTTTTAATTTCAAGGTAAGAGGCTTTAACATGAGAAATAAAATATATGCCAGTCCATTATGTACATATTCTTAATCTTGGCCATGAGGTCTTCCAAGCTTTACAGAATCTTCCACTGCTACCTCAGTGACAGAATCTTCTTGCTTTTTTGGAATTGTGTATGCCACTGTAATTCCTTCAGGTAAGTCTAGAACTGGACCTGAAGAATTTTTCAATTCCTCTTCTGAAACCTCAGATACCAGCTCAATACCCCACTCGGTATATTCATGGATTATCTCTTCCTCTTCTTGTATAACCTCATTTGGGCAGTGCTGCTACCTTTTTCTTATAGTCTTTCTGCAATTTCTGTCATCACACTGAGGATTTGGCTTCATGGACGTAGCAGGAAAAAAATCCTGCATTGCATTGTATCCAAGGTAAAACTAACAGTACCAAAATTTAACAGAAACTTTAACATGCTGTGTACTAAGATCCCAGCAACCACAGTGGTAGGAAGACCGGCAGCACAAACACCAAAGCGTGCTAAAAGTGCACACTTTGGCATCTAACAACCCTGAGGTGTTAGTTTGATTGCCGCTTAGTAGCTGTGAGACCTTGAGAAGTTATTTAAACACAAAAGCCTTCGTTTCCCTACCTGTACAGGTACCTATACCTCATAACCCTCACAGGGTCATGAGGATTTAATAAAACAATTTATGAAAAGTAGTAAGTACAGTACGTGGGACATAAAAAAAAGTTTCAAAAATTAGGCCGGGCACAGTGGCTCATGCCTGTAATCCCAGCACTTTGGGAGGCCAAGGCGGGCGGAATTGTGGCATGCACCTGTAATCCTAGCTCCTCGGGAGGCTGAGGCAGGAGTATCGCTTGAATCCAGGAGGTGGAGGTTGCAGTGACCCAAGATCACGCCACTGCACTCCAGCCTGGTGACGACAGAGCGAGACTCCGTCTTAAAAAAAAAAAAAAAAAGATTCAAAAATTATTAACTGATATTACAATTAGAACCTCCCATCTATTTGAACTTGGGTATATTATCCTCTAGACCCTAGTTTCTCCTTCTCTCTGAAACTAGAAATACTAATACATAATTGTAAAAATAAAACATTTTTAAGTGAATGTTTTTCTTCTAAGGAATGTATTTTTAAAAACTGATGGTCCAAAGAAGGTCCTCATTTGAACTCTAACACTTATAAGCATTCAGGAGTCAAGAAAATGCATGATAATATCCCAACAAAAATGGCATCTCTTAAACAGAGAAAGAAAAAAAAAAACTCAAGAATTCCGGGGATTAAGTCCGCTTTGTTCACTATTTTAAACCTTGTTGCTTTGTAAGTTACTTAAACAAATGAATATCATATGTGGCAGACTGCCTAGTTACCTAACAACTAATCTTCCCTTCTTCCTCATTGACAGACCCTATTTCTGGGTAGCGGCAACTTGTTCTACCTCAGATGATGAATTATAATGGGTATATGCCAGTATAATTGGTATAAGCCCTTTCCCCTTTTCCATTGTTTGGTCAGGCACCTGTGTCAAACTTGCTTTATATTATTTTGACCAGTAATAGAAAGGGCCTGAGAGCTTCTAGGGTCTTTTCCTTAATGAGTAAGAAGAACAAGGAGAAAGCCCTTTCTCGAATGCTCTCTCTCTACTCTATATATTACTATGATGATACGCTCTTTTAGGAGCTGTCTTGCAACCATGAAAGGAAAAACAGAAGAGCTTCAGAGACCTGGCAATCTAACACTGACACTGCTGAGCCAGAGAGCCAACCCTGGGATTGCCTGCCTCAAGACTTATTTAGTAATAAATGTTCTTGTGTTTTCGATCACTGTTAGTTGTATTGTTATGGCCAAGCAAATCCTCTTAAAAAATACTAAGCATGAAGTCAAAATATAATTCTATCCAGTGAAAGATAATCTTACCTGGAAATTTTGCCAAGTTTATCACTAGTCTATAACTTATCTCTGCATCTGTAAATTGAAACTACACGTGTTTGTGGCACTTTTTCTCAATTAGGCTATCAGAATAGGACTCATAATCTTCAGATTAACTCCATTTAACAAGCTTGACATTTTATGTTTTGCATACCAACTTGTCCAAGACACACAACAAACTATGAAGATAGGTAGCATTACTAGCTTCATTTTTAATGAGAAAAGAAAATAATTTAAGTTATGTGACCTAAATAGTCCATTTATTTACGTTTTTAAACGAATTTCTGACAATTTTGTTGGCCCTTAAATACTCAAATAAATGAAGGAACTGGGATTTACAACCAGACCATCTAGCATACAGTCTTTAGCACGAGATCAGAAAGAGCAGGAAAACATTGGTTTAAAGTTGTTGGGGAAGGCATAAAGAAGTAAAACTTTAAATGTCTATAGAAGGATATTACAAGATTACGAAAGAAAAGTTAGTCACTCTAATATATCACAAAAAGTTTGGTCCTACTAAGAAAATGCTTAATTTATGCATTTTTATAACCAAATAGATTTTGTTTCTATAAGCTCCTTCAGCCAAGAATTTGCATTTAGTGTTGAATGATAATTTATGAATGAAATCCCTAATATATCCAATTTAGTTCTAATCTGTTACTAAAATACATAACAGAATACATAATTCTACAAAATAAAATCACTTTAGGAATCCAGTGATCTCTTAAAGCTTAGATAAGATCATCTACTAGAAGACCTGTGAGAGGGGAAGGAATAGTATTACTATATTTTAATGTTTTAGGAATGTTTGCTAGCCCTTAAGCATTTAAAAAATGTACAACCTAATCTATATCATGTCATGTATGCAACTCACATAGATGTTATCAGATAAAAGGTGATAGATGCCTGCTAATGAATATCTATACCCATCAGACAGGTGATTTTCCAGGTGTATTAGTCTGTTTTCACACTTCTATAAAGATACTACCTGAGACTGGGTAATTTATAAACAAAAGAGGTTTAATTGACTTACAGTTCCACATGGCTGGGGAGGCTTCAGAAAATTTACAATCATGGCAGAAGGTGAAAAGGGAAGCAAGCACCTTCTTCACAAGGCAGCAGGAGAGCAAGCAAGGGCAATGCCACTTTTAAAACCATCAAATCTTGTGAGAACTCCCTATCACAAAACAGCATGGGGGAAATTGGCCCCATGATCCAATCACCTCCCACCAGGTCCCTCCCTCAATACGAGGGGGTAACAATTCGAAATGAGATTCGGGTGGGGACACAGACCTAAACCATATCACCAGACAAAAGACATGGCAGAAAGAATCTTGGACCATTCCTACTAGTAGCACGTATTTATTGTACACCTACCATGTCCCAGGCACTGGAGCTAGTACCATTACTTAATCAAGTATTTTAAAATGGCAAAATTGTAGATAAAATGTAATCTCTGAAAAGTAACATTTTTTTTAAGTTCGCCTTAAAAGAAAGCCTAATGTGGTATCTGATTGAAGTTAACAACTATTTCTGAAGTTCAGGTGCAAAAGGAAATGCAGAATAATCATGAAAAATGTTTAAAACACAGTTGTTTTTATTGGAACACAGCCCCATCCATTTGTTTATGTATTGTTTTCGTTTGCTTTCACGACATAAGGGCTGAGTTGAATAGCTGGCACAGAGACGGTGCAGCTCACAAAGCCAAAGTATTTATTGTAGCCTTTACAGAAAAAGTTTGCCAATTCTGTATTAGTCGGTTTCTTTTCCAATACCAGACTCTATTTTTACTATAATTTATTAGTTTTGATATCTGGTAGGAAAAGACACACGCCCCCACCAGGGTGTACATAAATAAAATAAAATATTGTGATATGGGGAGGAGACAGACATACCCATTAATACACATTTATATGTGTATTTTGTATGTGTATGTATATATGTATACTTTTTTCTGTATATATATAGTGTATATATGTGTATATATAGTATGTGTATATATACAGTATGTGTATATATATAGTGTGTGTTTTTTGTGTGTGTGTATATATATATATACACACACACACACACATATATATATATATACACACACACTTTTTTTTTTTTAAAGACAGGGTCTTGCTCTGTCATTCAGGCTGCAGTGTACTGGCGTGATCCCGGTTCACTGCAGCCTCAACCTCCTGGGCTGAAACAATCCTCCCACCTCAGCCTCCCAAGTAGCTGCGACTACAGGCACATGCTACTACGCCTGGGTAATTTTTGTATTTTTTGTAGAGACAGGGTTTTGCCATGTTGCCCAGGCTGGTCTCAAACTCCTGGGCTCAAGCAATCCATCTACCTTGGCCTCCCAAAGTGCTGGGATTACAGGCATGAGCCACTGGGCTCAGACCATATTCATATTTTTATTTAAAAAAAAAGTCTGGTATTAGAAAAGAGACTAATTCAGGGGTTGGCAAACCTTTTCTATAAAGGCCACAGTAAATATTGCAGGCTTTGTGAGCTCTTTAGTCTCTGTGCCAACTATTCAACTCAGCCCTTGCATAATCAAAACAAAAACAGTATGTAAACAAATAGGTGGGGCTATGTTCCAATAAATCTGTATTTACAAAAACAAGGCAGTAAGCCAGATTTGTCTTGTGTGTCAGTCTGCTGACTCCTGAACCAATAGAACAATGAAGCAGAAATGGGCTCAGATATAGGTATTTTAAATGAGTGGGAGAAAGATGAACTATTTGGAAAAAAACTTTAATCCATAGTTCACACGACTCAAAAAATAATGCCATAATTAGAGAAACAATTTTTTAAAATCTACAGTAATACTAGGAAAATATAATGGAGCATATTCACATAACATTGAAATGGAAAAAGCTGTTTTAGCAACACAGAGCCTTATAGCCAGAAGTATTAATAATAAAAAGAAGATTTATCTATATGAAAACTTAAGTCTCCTGTAAGGTAAAAGATAACACAAACAAAGTTTAAGAAAAATAAAACAACATTGGAAAAATATATTTGTAACAAATATTTACATAACAAAAAATTAACACATAGAACATACAGATTTTACAAATCACTAAGAGAAATATTAATATTAGAAAAATAGGCACTGGCAATTCAAAACAAAAGAAAACCATATGGAAAACGTCTAACATCTGGAAGTAAATCAGAGATTTTTATACTAATGTAACAAGTATCAATTACTGACCATGGGATAGGCAAAAAAAGACTGATAATACTCTGTTCCTAGGAAACAAGGACTCTCATATCCCAATGTTAGAAGTTTAAACAGGTATCCTTTGAGGGGGAAGAAATATTATATTGCAGTAACTAAATATTTTAAATGTACATTCCTTTTGCCCAAAAACTCCACTTCTGAGCATATGTATAAGCCCTGAAATACTGTATGTTAGAATGAAAAACTGGAAACTACCTAGGAAATATCGAAATGGTATATAAATTATGGGATATCCATGCCACGAAACACTATACCCACATATATCCATACCATGAAACATATGCAGCAAATAAAATGAAGTAGACCTACATGAATTAATAGAAACATCTCTAATGCATACTGTTAAATGAAAAAAGCAGTCACATAAACAATGTTAATTATGCTGTGTATGTAAATTAATGAAAAAGTTGTACACATTTATGCACATAAATACTTAAGTAAATGCAGAGGAAGAGGGTCTAAAAGGATATATGTCAAACAATTAAGCAAAGAATCAGAAGTAATTTCTGTGCAAAAGAATGGAAATAAGGAATAGGAAAGACGGCACCTCCACTTTTATTTCTGAAAGCAGAGAACCACCTGATTAAAAATATGGCATCTGGGGTCAGACAAACCTGAGTTCAAGTCTAGATGCCTGTCACTTAACTACATGAACTCATACTAGTTACTTATTTCTTCTAAACCTCACTTGTAAAATGGTGATAATAGTAGAACCTAAGTCATGAGTTGTTTGAATTTTATTTTGTGGAAAAAATACATAACATAAAATATGCCATTTTAACTATTGTTAAGTGTACATCAGTAGCTTTAGTTACATTCATAATGTTGTACAAACATTAGGATCGCTATTTCTACAACTTCATCACCCCACACAGAACTCTGTAAACATTAAGCAATAATTCCCCATCCCCTCCCCGACCCACCACCACATCCCATGCCTGGTAACCACTAATCTACATTCTGTCTCTACGGAATTTGCCTATTCTATATACTGAGTATAAGCAGAATCATGTATGTCTGGCTTATGTCACTAGGCATGTTTTCAAGGTTCAGTGATGTTGCACAGCATGTGTCAGAAATTCATTCTTCTTATGACTAAATAATACTCCACTGTATGCTTATGCTACAGTCATTTTCTCCAACTACAAGTTAATGAAGACTTGGGGTGTTTACATTTTTTGGCTATTGTGAGTGGCTATTACATGCCAGTGCTATGAACACTGGCATGTAAGTACCTGTTTGAGTCCCTCAATGGGTTAAAAATGGGTTTTTAATTAAATAAGAATATATAATACTTAATGTGATATCTGGTGCATAAAATGGCTCAATAAATGTTAATTATACTGTTTTTTAAATAAACATATATTCGTGTACAACTTGTGTATTTTCTTTTAAATAATTATGACTAAATCAGAGCAAGATCTAATGGTGAGCTAATGACACAGCTAAAGAAAGTACGTGGCCAGGAGGCAGATATTATCAGTAGAGAAAATCTGTGAGTGAGAAATTTAGGTAGCAGTCTTTTGTGCACAGTAGAGGAATATGTTAAACACTGGGCAAAAATATTAATCCACTTGGCACATCATTCCTATCATGCTATCAGAACTTAAATTCACTAAGTAGCTATCCTTATTCCAGTTTCATTCTTCAAGTAAACATCTGATAAAATTTTTCCCGTAGGAAAAAAAAAAGCAGTGGGGAGAACGATACAAATGACTCTGATGGCTGATAGATATATTCTTTATTGGAAATTCCTAACTGGCATTCTAGTTCATCTACTTTGCCTCCTATAAATAAGACTACTGAATATACTTGTATCTCTGATTCTGATCAATAAGGCTGAAATTAAGAGCTTAGTAAATTCACCCAAAAAAGTCTTCATTATTCATTTAACTCTTCATGTATTTAACTCTTTACTGAGCATCTATTCAATACCAGATATTGTATTAGAAATGGGAAACATTCTGGGTAGTTACCTACTCAATCTTCCCATGGCAACAATCTCATTACATGCCTTCTTTCAAGCATCCTCAGTTATTACACCACCAATAATGTATAAATCAACAACTGGTTCACCATAAATTTTACATAATAGCTTCCTAGAAGATAAATTACAAAGAAAGAAAAAATAAATATAGGTACTAAGTAAATGTATTTCTATCCAGCTGGTAAGAACATTATTATAATGTTTAACTCTTTCATATGTTTAAAATATGACAAAAGTGAAAAGCAAAGTTTGGCCACTTTGTTTATCTTTTTAAAAGTTCTTCCAAATTAGATTTTAGAAAAAGAAAGAGAATGTAAAGATAATTTTAAGGTCACCTATAAGAATAAATGTAGGAGAAAAGCCAAGAAAACACTTAAAAAGAAATATTAAGGTCCTTACCCTACTGCTCTTAAAGTGTGTTCTAAAATTATCAGTTCAAATATAGACAATCTAAAAAATAACCTACATATACCACAGATATATCAGAATTGGATATTTTTATGTTCTTTGGATGGGGAAGAAGTTTTCTAATCAGAATGCCAAAAGAAAAACCCCAAAGGAAAAGATTTAACTAAATAAAATATACAGTTTTATTATGTACTGAAGTTTTATTTTTAAAAATACTCTAAGTTAAAAAGAAAAAATACAAATGGGGGAAATATATGTAATCTATGATGGTCAGAGGGTTGCTATCCCTAAAATTCAAGGAGTTCTTACAATATAGTAAGAAAAAAAAGAACACTATAATAGAAAATTGGGCAAATGTGTAAGGTGTTTTTGATTTTAGATTTGGGATCTCACTATGTTGCCCAGGCTGGTGTCAAACTCCTGGTCTCAAGTGACCCTCTGCCTCAGCCTCCCTAATAGCTAGTATTACAGATGTGAGCTACTGCTCCTGGCCCTGTAATTTCAAAAATAAATTATAAGTTGATTTTTTAAAACATATTTTTAAAGTCATAAACCAAGAGTATAATGAACAGAATAATTATTTTTTTTAATGAAGTATATCAAGTAATTGAGAGATCTGGTTTCAGAGTCAGAAAAAGTTGACTGCAAAACCTGGCTCTATCATTAAAGAAGTTACTTAACCTATATAATTCTCCATTTCTTTGCAGAGACTAAACTATTTACTAACTCAAAGGTATTGGCAAGATAAGTATTTTATACATAAGTGAGATAAAAACTTCAAAGAGGGGTTGGGCACGGTGGCTCACGCCTGTAATCCCAGCACTTTGGGAGGCCAAGGTGGGTGGATCACCTAAGGTGAGATCAGGAGTTTGAGACCAGCCTGGCAAACATGGTGAAACCCCATCTCTACCAAAAATACAAAAATTAGCCAGGCATGGTGGCGCATGCCTGTAATCTCAGCTACTCGGGAGGTTGAGGCAGGAGAACTGCTTGAACCCGGGAGGCAGAGGTTGCAGTGAGTTGAGATTGCACCACTGCACTCCAGCCTGGGTGACAGAATGAGACTCTGTCTCAAAAAAAAGGCCGGGCATGGTGGCTCACGCCTCCAAGGCAGGCAGATCACCTGAGGATCGGGAATTCGAGACCAGCCTGACAACATGGAGAAACCCCATCTCTACTAAAAAAGTACAAAATTAGCCGGGCGTGGTGGCGCATGCCTGTAATCCCAGACACTCAGGAGGCTGAGGTTGCGGTGAGCCAAGATGGCACCACCGCACTCCAGCCTGGGCGACAAGAACAAAACTCTGTCTCAAAAAAAAAAATACCACCACCACCACCACCAACAAAACAACTTTAAAGAGGCAAGACCTGGCTGTAAGATGACTGATAAAAATAGGGAGGAGTTCAACTTATAAGGAAAAGAATGATGCCAGTGGAGACTTCAGAAGAATATTTTAACCTGCTAAAATATGTGGGTGGGAGTGAGACAGGTAGCACATGTGATCTGTCCATGGTCCTGAACCTCCATGAAATGTTAGGACAATAGTTCATTCTAACTGTGAAATACTGATGACACTTCCTCAAAGTTCCCTAGGAATTCTCAGATAAGCACCAAAGGAAAAGAATGGAAGAAACAAGGAAAAGAAAAAAACAACCCAAAGCTCTTGGAACAGCTTAGCCAATGAGAGATGACAGGTTTGGGATTGGGAGGTGGTGGTGGGGGGAGGTGTTTCCTGGTTTGATAGTTTTCAAATATTCGTATACACCAAAAAAAAAAAAAAAAAAAGGAAGAATATTTCCCCCACCCTGTAAATTTGAGAGAAACAGTCTTACAGAAAGACTATGGAATTACATATATTTGGGTTTGCAGCAATTCCGTAGTATATATCTCCTAAAATGGCTGATAAAAGTCAACAATATACAGTTCATGAATAGGGGAGTAGAGAGGCAAGGAGTGAAGGAAAGGAACCCCCCAGTGGCCACATCTCCACAAAAATTCTCCACCTTCCACACCTTATAATAGCTATGATCCAAAAGTAGGCACCTGACCCAAACTACTCCAATCAGATTCTCTTTTTCTAAATTAAAAGAAACAGAGACTAGAAGTCACAGGAGAGGATCCTTAGGAAGAGCATAAAAGAAAGTGATTACTTTCATAACTTAAATGTGGAAATTTCAACTGGGCAGTCTCAAACTGAAGACAAATGAAGTGTTATGTCTTCCAAACAACTAGAGGGGAAAATTAAATCTGGCAAATATACTGAATTAATCTAAAAGACAGTGAGAACATATGGAAAAATAAATGTAGAAAAAGCTTTTTAAATGGTAGAAATATATCCAAATAAATCTGTATTTATAATAAATCTAAATGGCCTCCCTGCTCCATTAAAATACAAAGATTTCACACCACAGGAGAAAAATCCAGTTACATGCTGTTTCCAAAAACTATCCAAACACAAGAATACAGAAAGAATGAAAATAAAAGTATGGACAAAGAAAAACCAGGTAAATAATATCCAAATAAAGGTATATTATTTATATTAATATGAAGAGAAAGGGGAAACTTTAAGGCAAAAAGCTTCACTACAGATAATGACTGTCATTAGAAAAAGGTGCAATTCATCAGGAAAACACAGAAATTCTACACTTTATATACCTAACTGACCTGGCCTCAATGTATAAAATGGGCAAAAACTGACAAGAGTTACACAGAAAAATTGGCAAACTTGCCATTAAGCTAGGTAATTTTAACACCTGTCTCAGTAATTGATAAGTGAAGCATACAAAAGTTTGAACAATCTAAGTAACAAGCTGAATCTAGTAGACACAAATGCAATACAACAACTACAAGAAGAAATACTATTTTGAAAACCATACAGAACATTTTAAAATCTTAAATACTGAAGTATGATACAAATAAAAAATATTTTAAACTAATGGCTCTTTTAAAAAAGCATTGGAAATTAAGACATAACTCTAAACAATTCACAGGTCAAAAATAAAAATTAGAAAGCAGAGGGCATTTAGAATGGAATAATAATAAAAAGACAATATATCAAAACATATGAGATGCAACTAAGGTGGTATTTAGAAATCTAAAGTGTTAATACTTACATTAGAAAACAATAATGCTAAAAATTAACAAGCTAATCATAGAACTTTAAAAGATGGAAAAGAGAAAAGTAAAAGAAATACAGATGAGAGTAGATGTTAATAAAATTAAAACAACTATTAAATAGAGAAAATCAACATTACCAAAAATTCACAAGATTGATAAACCTCTAAAAGGAGTGCTGAAAAAAAGACAGATGACACAAATAAACAATATTAGAAATGAAAAAATGTTCCCCCTCCCCCTCCCCCCCTCCCCAAGGTCTCCCACTTTCCAAGGTCTCCCTCTGATGCCAAGTGGAGGCTGGAGTGTACTGCCGCCATCTCGGCTCACTGCAACCTCCCTGCCTGATTCTCCTGCCTCAGCCTGCCCAGTGCCTGGGATTGCAGGCACGCGCCGCCACGCCTGACTGGTTTTCGTATTTTTTGGTGGAGAAGGGGTTTCCCCATGTTCGCCGGGCTGGTCTCCAGCTCCTAACCGCGAGTGATCTGCCCGCCTGGGCCTCCCGAGGTGCCGGGATTGCAGACGGAGTCTCGATCACCCAGTGCTCAATGTTGCCCAGGCTGGAGTGCAGTGGCCTGATCTCGGCTTGCTACAACCTCCACCTCCCAGCCACCTGCCTTGGCCTCCCAAAGTGCCGAGATGGCAGCCTCTGCCCAGCCGCCACCCCCTCTGGGAAGTGAGGAGCGTCTCTTCCTGGCTGCCCATCGTCTGGGATGTGAGGAGCCCCTCTGCCCGGCCACCCAGTCTGGGAAGTGAGGAGCGCCTCTTCCCGGCCGCCATCACGTCTAGGAAGTGAGGAGCGTCTCTGCCCTGCCGCCCATCGTCTGAGATGTGGGGAGCGCCTCTGCCCCGCCGCCCCGTCTGGGATGTGAGGAGCACCTCTGCCCGGCCGCGACCCCGTCTGGGATCTGAGGAGCGTCTCTGCCCGACCGCCACCCCGTCTGGGAAGTGAGGAGCGTCTCTGCCTGGCCGCCCCCTCTGAGAAGTGAGGAACCCCTCCGCCCGGCAGCCGCCCCGTCTGGGAAGTGAGGAGCGTCTCCGCCAGGCAGCTGCCCAGTCTGGGAGGGAGGTGGGGGGCAGCCCCCACTTGGCCAGCCGCCCCGTTTGGGAGGTGGGGGGCAGCCCCTTCCCGGCAGCCACCCCGTCCGGGAGGTGGGGGGCGCCTCTCCCCGGCCACTGCCCCGTCTGGGAGGTGTGCCCAACAGCTCCTTGAGAGCGGGCCATGATGACGATGGCGGTTTTGTCGAATAGAAAGGGGGGAAATGTGGGGAAAGGAAAGAGAGATCAGATTGTTGCTGTGTCTGTGTAGAAAGAAGTGGACATAGGAGACTCCATTTTGTTCTGTACTAAGAAAAATTCTTCTGCCTTGGGATGCTGTTAATCCATAACCTTACCCCCAACCCTGTGCTCTCTGAAACATGTGCTGTGTCCACTCAGGGTTAAATGGATTAAGGGCAGTGCAAGATGTGCTTTGTTAAACAGATGCTTGAAGGCAGCATGCTCGTTAAGAGTCATCACCACTCCCTAATCTCAAGTACCCAGGGACACAAACACTGCGGAAGGCCGCAGGGTCCCCTGCCTAGGAAAACCAGAGACCCTTGTTCACATGTTTATCTGCTGACCTTCCCTCCACTATCGTCCTATGACCCTGCCAAATCCCCCTCTCCGAGAAACACCCAAGAATGATCAATAAATACTAAAAAAAAAAAAAGAAAAAAAATGTGTACAATTATGGACATTAAGAGAGTAAACAGAAAAACAATCATTGTGAAAAAATGTACGCCAATAAACTTTAAAATTAAAAGTGGGCAAATTCCTAGAAAAACTCAACTTGCCAAATGACCAACAACAGAGAACTTAAACAATCCTATCTCTAATAAAGAAATTGAATCCATAATTTAAAATCTTTCAAGAAAACTCCAGAATGAGATGGATTTATCATTAAATTTTTCCAAACGTCTCAATATTAAATGTGGAAATGGCACCATTATTTGAGGGACTACATCTCATCCTTTTTTATGAGGACAGCATAATGTTAATACTTAAAACTTACAAGGACAGTATTACCAGACTACAGACTAATCTCTCTGGCAAACATAATCCGAAAAATATCCTAATCAAAGCATTAGTAAATCAAATCCAGAAATACGTTATCCATCACAACCAAGATGAGTTTAATCCAGGAATTTAAAACTGATTTAATATTCAAACTTCAATGTTAATCATCACATAACGGAATTTAAAAACTGAAAAATCATTAAGATCCTCTCAATGCATCCAAACAATTGATAAAATTCTGTAACAGTTTTTACTAAAAATTTAAAATCTCTTAGAAAACTAGGAATAGATATACTGGATAAAACTTCTGTTTGTTTGTTTGTTTTCAGACAGTCTCACTCTGTCGCCCAGGCTGGAGTGCAGTGGCGCAATCTCGGCTCACTGCAAGCTCCACCTCCATGGTTCACATCATTCTCCTGCCTCAGCCTCCCGAGTAGCTAGGACTACAGGCACCCGCCATGACGCCCGGCTAATTTTTTGTATTTTTAGTAGAGACGGGGTTTCACCATATTAGCCAGGATGGTCTCCACCTCCCGACCTCGTGATCCAGCCACCTGGGCCTTCCTAAGTGCTGGGATTACAGGCGTGAGCCACCGCACCCAGCCACTCTTAGTAGTTTTTAACTTAACTTCTAAGCCAATATTGCCAGAGAAAAGATTCAAACTAGGCCACTAAGACTGACTTTAGAGCCCAGGCTTTCTTCACTACACTACAGCAGTGGTTGTGAAATTTTTCTGTTGTTGTTACACTGTCTCTACAAAGCTTTTGAAAAGCAATGTACTGCCTTGAACACTTTTAAATTACAACTCAAATGTTTAATTATAGGTTTAAATGGATGCAGATGGTGTAATTTCTAACCTATTTCAGATTGCATATGTGCTTTAAATAGAATTCTATCAAAACCTGGAATTTATGAAAATTTATGGAAAATGTCCACCACATAATCTAATTGGCAAAGCCAGTCCTCACTGTCAAAATCACAAAAGTAAGACTTGTTCTCTAACACTCAACTGAGACTTGAAGGGAATACTAGGAAGTTAAGGTAGAACCCCAGTATTCTGGGATTCCAAAACAGCCTTTAAAATTCCCTTTTGTTTCTTGCATGGGATCAAGTTATTGGGATTAGTACTACAAAATATTGACCTTGTTCAATTTAGTACTTCAATTAGTATTAAACTTTGCTGAGAAGTAAACCATACTCCAAATTGTATATCCCTAATTGCATTTTGGGGTCCTAGGTCATGAGTTCTTAAAAAGAATAGTAGTACTTGAAATAACATATATTATTATAATTACAATCAACTTTAGCTCATCAGGGTAAATTAAAGAGGAGCATGACAGGCAAACATATTTATATTTGACTTATTTATTTTTGTACTTTATTTTGAAAATCAGTATGTCTGACATTCTTGGAATTTTTAGCACTGTTAAGGCATTAAGTGATTTAAATTTAAATTAGCCCAATATGAAGATGTGATTTTAGAGAAGCAGAAGTTACATTCTTTTCTTCAGGCTTAAAACCAATAACATCACCATTCAGACTTAACTGGGCAAGTTGTGGTCCTAGCCTTTTTTTTTTTTAAGCTTACTGTCTTGTAATTTTTTTTATTTAATGAAGTGTTTTGTGCAGAAGGTATTTCCTGAAGGTTAAATTAGGATGGAAGACAGATCCGTAGTTCTCTCTTCCATTACATCTTTCTTTTGGTCTTCATGGATGTGAGGATCCTGCTGCCTTGATGGCATTAGTTGGAAACCTCTGTTCTCCTAACTCCATCAACTCTTCATTAGCTCAATTTTGAGATAATGAAAAATTGACCGGAAATTTAAAATTCAAACTACTATCTTTAAATAAATTCTGGTCTCTTTTGAAGATGTATTCTAAAAGAAAGGAAATAAGTTACAGTGATGGAGGTACTGCTTTCATAAAACAGTTTTTTCAGTATTTTGATAATTTCTATACTAATTTTAATAATAGAAAACTTAGTAGATTGCTACTGTTTTATATCCTAAAGTTAAAATAGCATGGAAATATCTGTAAAGGTCTGACCATACCAGAAAATTAAAGTTGAGATATTTAACTATCATTTTCTTACTTCGCATATTAAAGTAATATAATTTATATTATAAATTAAGTGGTTTAATTCTTTGTAATTCCAAAAGATATATTTAACTGAAGGCTTTATATTTGGAGACATTACTTTTATTTAATTAAATATGCTGCCTTATCACCCCAGAAATTTGTCAGCAATTTAAGCCTCTTTGTGGAGATACAGTTTTTTGCAGACTTGAAAATAATTTGATTCACACACACACAAAATTTAACATACTGTAGTAAGGCCGGGAACGGTGGCTCACACTTGTAATCCCAGCACTTTGGGAGGCCAAAGTGGGCAGATCACTTGAGGTTAGGAGTTCAAGATCAGCCTGGCCAACATGGTGAAACCCTATCTCTAATAAAAATACAAAAAATTAGCCGGATGTGGTGGTGTGCGCCTGTAATCCCAGCTACCTGGAAGGCTGAGGCAGGAGAATCACTTGAACCTGGGAGGTGGAGGTTGCAGTGAACCGAGATTGTGCCACTGTACTCCAGCCTGGGCCACAGAGCAAGACTCCATCTCAAAAAAAAGAAAAAAAGATACAAAGTACTGTACTAAATGGAATTAAAACCTTGTATAAAAAAAGACTTATTTTCTATTAGAATAAGTCTGACTTTAATTTTTAATTCAAATGAATGTGTTATTACATAGCCTGGTATCAACCATTTTGCTTCAGAGTTCTCCGAAAGAAGACGGATAAGAATTTTGCCACTGGTTTGTAAGCTAGTGAAATAAAATACCTGCTTCAATACTTTTTATAGAAGCTCTTTTTCTTTTGCCCTCTTTCAAGAGCAACACATTCTCAAACAGTCCCTTTTGTTTTACACCTAAGAGATCTTCACAACACAAGACAGTACCATGGGAACATATGAGATGTGTGAGAAATATGCCTTTATTTTACAAAAATGGGAGATGGTTCATTGTGAAATGGGAGTGGAAAGAAAATCCACAAACTTCAGACTGTTCTCAGATGGATTTTAGAAGACTAGTTAGGAAAGCTAAAGACCTGAAAATTGATTCCCTTAAAACTATATGCATCCGCATATCCCTTGGAAAGTCTTCACGCACCAAGGATACAGATACCACAGTTTGAAGACTATTACACTAAATTATCTCCTGAGCTTTAGTAGATCTTTTAAAAACTAAAATTGCCAATTTATATTTTAACAAAAAAAATCTGATCTTAATTGACTCTCAGGTATAAATGAATGATAAAAACTTAAAAATGGACTGCATTCTGGAAGTTCTGTTTCCTAATAGGGATTGTCTGCAGTATGCAAGAAGGATTGTTTTAGCTGAGACAGAGATCAGTTTCTTAGCCTGCTTCTCTTCTAAGGTAAGCATGCCAAGCCAGGGATCCCAGCACAACAGCTCAGGGGGTCAGAACTGCCTCTCAGGGCCTCTGCCTCTCTGGGATAGACCGGTTGCTACTGGTAGCCAAGACTCCATCAGCAGTTACGCAGTGCCTGTTCCATAGCCCAGATATTGCACCAAGTCAGCTCTCTCTCTCACCACATTCTCCCAAATTCCAATCCTTCACTTCCACAAACACCATGGCCCATGTGAATGTGGAGAATACTGAGCCATGCGAAAACCTAGGCCAAGCCAAACTGAGAAAGTTAGCCTAGCAAAACCCTTTATTGCTGTGGTTTAAAGAAAGAAAAAGGCGTCCTTTTAATCAATCATTAGAACGCTTTCTCGTGATTGGCTGCTCTGGTTTTACACAAAACCAGGTGGGGTGTGAGTAGGTTCATTGCCCTAACCCTCAGAGTCACTTTTTTTCCCCACTCTCACCCCAGACATGCCAGGGAAACTCCAAAGCTCCTCAGAGCACAGCTCCTAAAGGGATTACCAGGCCCAGTTCTCCAACCTGTACAACTGCCAGCCCCATTCCAGGTCCTGTGATTTCAGGCAAGGGCTCTTCTCTTGGATCCCATGGTCCAGTAGACATGAGGCCCTCAAAAGCAGCTGTCCCAGGGCCCCTGGAAGCAGCTCAGAGCCCCCACGCTTGCCAGTCTCCAGCTGGTCAGTCTCCTGTGGCTGGTTCCCCATGCCTGTACTGAGCCAGAGGTAGTGGGACCTGGAGGCCCTGAGCACCAGGCAGCAATTAAGTCTCTGAGAACCCTCCCAACCACCAGCCTGAGTTAAAGCTTTTGCAAGTGCTCCAACTCAGACAATTAAGTTTTAAGACAAAGCATGAGGCTGAGCAGAGGAGTGAGATCAGCACTGCCCAGAGACTCAGGAGTCCTGAACCTCTGCACATGTCCCTTAATAACAAAATGGGAAGGGGAAAACCTACCTGGCTCTGGGTAAAACCAGAGCAGTCAATCAGGAAAAAAGAGTTCTAATAATTAAAAGGAAGAGAAGCCAGGCGTGGTGGCTCACGCCTGTAATCTCAGCACTTTGGGAGGCTGAGGCGGGTGGATCACTTGAGGTCGGGAGTTCGCGACCAGCCTGACCAACATGGAGAAACCCCGTCTCTACTAAAAATACAAAATTAGCCAGGCGTGGTGACACATGCCTGTAATCCCAGCTACTTGGGAGCTGAGGCGGGAGAATCACTTGAACCCGGGAGGCAGAGGCTGTGGTGAGTCGAGATTGCGCCATTGCACTCCAGCCTGGGCAACAAAAGCAAAACTCCGTCTCAAAAAAAAAAAAAAAAAAAAAAGGGAAAAGAAAAATTTTAAGTGAATTAGAGTAAACATTGCCTAGAATGGCAGAATTAATATTCTTAGGGTGAGAACAGAGATTACCTAAAAATTATTTTATGGTTCCTATTCAGTCCTGTTAAAATGTGATTTCATCACTTCCTAGGAGTTTAAACCAAAATTAATTAAGCGGTTGTTTATATAATACTCTAAAATGTCTGCATAGAAAATAAAATAACTTCCAGTGTTTACTGTTACACATGTGGGATGTGAGGACTGTGATAGCAGCTAAGTCAAAAAGACAGCAGAATTCCTCTACCACACACTGCAGCAGCAACAGGCTCTCTGGTATTACCGGCAGTTATCTAAGATCTTGATTAATATGTTATTTTTTAAATGCAGATAAATAATTTTTCAAGTATTTAAAACAGTAATACTGTTTGCTTAGGAGCAGGTAAAACACAAACAGCAAAGAAGCACAGCTCTACCTTACTCTTTGCTAGTGGTTCTTACATTTATTCAAGTGCAGAACCAGTGAAATAAGTTAGTCAAAAAAGGACAAATACTGTTATGATTCTACTCATGAGGTACTTAGAGTAGTCAAATTCATAGACAAGAAGTAGAATGACAGTAGCCAGAGGGCAAGGTATGGAAAGTGGGAGTAAAGTCATTTTTAATGAGTACAGTTTCAGTTTAGCAAAACACAAAATGTTCTGAGATGGATGATCAGGATGGTTGCACAACAATGTGTATGTACTTGATGCCACTGAACTATACACTTAAAAAAGATTAAAATAGTAAATTTTATGTTATATATATTTTAACACAATTTTTTAAATAACTTTTTATAATTCATGGGATGAAAAACTTTAAATTGAGAAAATTCTACCCATTGACTTAATCTTTCCTAAAAATTAAAGATTTCTATTATTCTATTTTAGTGGCAGAATATCACTACTCTAAGGAACATGACTTAAAATACACATATTGATACAACAGTATGTTCCTGGAAAAGTACATATAGTCTCATAAATATTATTGTAAGCAAACATTTATAAATCTGTTGCTATTAAATGCTACAGAAAGTTTTATATAAGCTTTCTATATACACATAAATGAGAGAAATATAAATGAGTGAAAAGTATTGACCCACCAAAAAAATGGCAGGCTTACTCTTCATATCCTATGAAAATACTATGATAATATTTACTAATAGTTTATAACATTTTATCATAATCATTTACTACTCTCTCCACCTAAAAATAGAAAAAGCAAATGAAAACCAGGTAGGAAGATTCTATTTGTAATGAAAATGTTTATGCTATAATTATATTTATTTTCAAAATGCTTTATAAGTGGGAGCTAAACAAAGGGTACATATGGAGATAAAAATGGAGGAAAAAAACTCGAGACTCCAAAGGAAAGAGGACAGAAGTAGGGAGGGTGGAAAAATTACCAATGGATACAATGCCCAGTATTTGGGTGATGAGTACAGAAGCCCAGCCCCCCACCATTATGCATGTAATACCCATGTAATAAATAAGCACATGTACCCTTGCATCTAAATTTTTTGTTAATGCTTTATTAGGCCAAGCATGGTGGCTCACGCCTGTAATCTCAGCACTTCGGGAGGCCAGGGCAGGCGGATCACTTGAGGCCAGGAGTTTGAGATGGGATTTTGCCATGTTGGCCGGGATTTTGCCCAAATTAGCTGGGCGTGGTGGCGCATGACTGTAATCCCAGCACTCGGGAGGCTGGGGCACAAGAACTGCTCGAGCCCAAGAGGTGGAGTGGGCTGCAGTGAGACAAGATCACACCACTGCACTCCAGTCTGGGCAACACAGACTATATCTTAAAAATATATATATTTTTTTTAATTAAGTGCTTTACTAGATTGTTTTAAATAACTAATGAATAATCCATAAACTATCTTCTATTAATGCTTTGTCTTGACACATCAAATGTCATGATGGTATGGTTTGATGAGTATTAAATAGGATATTTTGATATTTTATAACTAAAAATATAAGAATTTGCATTTCCTAAAAAAGTAATGATTTAATTTTTTATATTTTATTCTCCTTGAAATGAAAAGCTGAACTTAAAGCAATTCACAACTTATGAACTAGTCATAATCTAGAAATTTACTTACAAATAACTACTTTGGAATTTGGAATACATTATCTCAAAGATTATGTTATAAATACTGGTTAGTTTTCCAGTGAACCACATGTAAGTCCATAAGCTTTAAATCTGAGGCCCAGCAGGTGATTATCAAGTATTCTACCCACCACCATCCCCAGGAGAGGGCCTAAACTTAATACTAATAGCACTGGAGAGAATGTACACATTTTCTTAATCTATGATTCCTAAAGAAATACTAAGTTGGTCCCTAAGCCCAAACTTCAGAGCAACATTTGATTGCATTTTTCTCTTGCTGGAAACCCAAGTTCCCCTAACTGTTAGAAATCCACTTTGTTCTAGGCCAGGGTTAATTACATCTGTAATCTCAGCATGTTGGGAGGCCAAGGTGGGTGGATCACTTGAGCTCAGGACTTCGAGACCAGCCTGGGCAACATGGCAAAACCCTGTCTCTACCCAAAATAGAAAAAATTAGCCGGGCATGGTGGTACACGCCTGTCATCACAGCTACTCAGGAGGCTGAGGTGGGAAGATCGCTTGATTCCGGGAGGAAAAGGTTGCAGTTACCCAAGGTTGCGCCACTGCAATCTGTCACTGGGTTGACAGAGTGAGACCCCATCTCAAAAAAAAAAAAAAAAAAATCCCCTTTGTTCTGGATCAAAGCATTCTCTGGTACGTACCTCTGGATAGAGAAACATGGTCCAATGTTCTCCAGTCTACCCAGCCAGACACACACCCCACCTGACAAAATTCTCATTTCTTGTGCAAAACAGGTAGTAATACAAACTATCTACACAGTTTCATTAATGGAGAGTCCAAAACTTATAAAAGGACTAAGCTAACATTAAATGGTCTGGAACTATGATTCTTAATCAGAAGAACACATTGGAATTAACAGGGAAGCATTTTAAAAACTCACATACCCTGACTTCCATCCTGAGTTAACCAAGTCATAATCTCTAGAAGTGAGTAGCAATCATATATTTTTTGAAAAAGCCACTAAGTTACTTGGATGCATATATCAAGTTAAGAACCACTTCTTCTGAGGACTTTACATCTTACGTAATTATTTAATAACCACAAATTGCCTATGAAAAGCAAACAAAAATTTACATTATTGGTTCTATCCATATGCCCCTGAAATAACAGACCCAAATTCCATCCATCTAGCCAAGAAATTACTAGGCCAAAACCAAGCCAGGTAATGGCATCCCATAAGTGGTCACAATGAAGGACTGTCAGTATCTGATACTCTGCTTATATTGACACGTTATTCCACACAAATTACATCCTCTGTGAGTCCTAGATGGTCCTGTCACTAGAAAGAGGATCATTTAGGGTTTACCATGGGATTATCAAATGAGAATAAAATCCACAAAATCTCCACCTGTTTCTCTGTCTCAGGCTAGTGTAAAAAAAGGAGCCACCTCATTTCTGAACAATTCAAATTATGTCAGCAAACCCTATTTAAAACTGTAACTCTGCCTACTCCTGAGTACTTGGATATAGGTAAAGAAAAAATCACAATCATGCTTTTATTAATCCAGCTGGAGTCAGAGAGAAGAACAGCATCCTGAGTCGGCACAGGCAGTTGAAGCCCTAGGCCTGGCCCCTTGAAACCATTCTGTCCTCCTAAGACTCTGAGCCTATAATGGGAAGGACAGCCTGGAAGATTTCTGAAATGCCTTCAGGGCCTTTTTCCCACTGTCTTAATATCGGCACTTACCTACCTTTTCATCATGCTACTCTCTCTAGCAAGTGGTTGCTCCACAGCCCCCTTGGATTCCTCTCCTGAAAACACTCCTTCCTTCTTTACTACTGCACCAGACTGAGGTTTTTCCAAAATTTTATGCTGTTTCCCTTTTTATTATAAGCTCCAACTTTAAGTCATTCATTTGCTCCCATATTTGATCACAGGCTGTTAGAAGCAGTCATATCATTCTCGAATGCTTTGGTGCTTAGAAATTTCTTCTGCCAGTTAGTCTAGGTCATCACTCTTAAGATCAGCCTTTCACAAAGTCCTAGAACATGGACACAATGCAGTCAAGTTCTTTGCTAAGGTGTAACAAGGGTGAACTTTGCTCCAGAGTTCCCAGTACATTCCTCATTTCCATATGAGACCTTGTCAGCTTGGGCTTTGTTGTCCATTCTTCTATCAGCATTTTTATCAGAGCCACTTAATCAGTCTTTAGTAAGTTCCAAACTTTCCCTGTCTTCCTGTCGTCTTCTTAGCCCTCCAAACTCTTCCAACCTCTGTACATTATCCAGTTCCAAAGCCACTTCCACATTTTCAGTTATCTTTATAGCAACATTACACTCCTGGTACCAATTTTCTGTATTAGTGTATTAGTCCATTTTGAACCGCTATAAAGGAATATCTGAATGGCTGGGTAATTTACAAAGAGATTTATTTTGGCTCACAGTTCTGCAAGCTGTACAAAAAAGCATGGCACCAGCATCCGTTTATGGTGAGGGCTTCAAGAAGCTTTCATTCATAGTATTAGGTTGATGCAAAAGTAATTGCAGTTTTAGATGGAGAAAAGCAGCTGGCATGTCACATGGCAAGAGTGGGAGCAATGGGGAGTGGGGAGGTATCAGGCTCTTTTTAACAATCAGATATTGGGAGAACAAACACAGCGAGAACTCACACATTAACCACAGGAAGGACACCAAGCCATTCATGAACAATCTGTCTCCATAACCCAAATATCTCCCACTAGACCCCACCTTCAACATTGGGGGTCACATTTCAACATGAGATTTGGAGGGGAAAAACTTCCAAACTACATCAATGCTTGCTGATAAAAGTCATCATCACACATTTTACATGAACACACATTCCTGACAATCTCAATACTCTCTCCTACGATGGTCTCTCTCCAATGCTCCAAAAGTACTGTTTCGTATTGTGCGGAAGAGTTACATCACAGACCTGAGACTGCTATTTCTTAGCAAGGCCTATTTGCAAGGTTGGTCTATGGCTGGCATCTGGGAACTTAGATTTTGGGAGTGTTCTCACAATCCTAACTGGTAAGAATGGCTCACTGTACCTGAACGATTTCTGCAAATAATATAATTTATGCTGAAAATCTACTATCCTTCTGGAAGTCCAGAATGAATGATAATAATTCAATTAGTATTAATAATTCAATTAAAATACCTCTTACCCTGATAATTCTCTTCACAAGTAAAGTTTTAACAAAGTTAGAATTTTGATTTTAGAATTCAATGGAAAGCAATATGATTATGACCAAATTACTTAATACCTTGTTGAATCTTCAACCTTGTTGAATTTCAGTATGTGCTAGGCAGAGGGTTCCTACGTGACTAGCCACCAATAAAAAAATAAACTCAGTGCCCAGGGTTTTTAATTGACAAATAATTATACATATTCATGGAGTACACAGTGATGTTTCAATACATAAGACGTATGGTGATCAGATCAGGGTAATTACAATATCCATCATCTCAAACGTTTATGATTTATTTGTGTTGGTAATGTTCAACATCGTCCTTCTAGCTATTCAAAACTGTAGGGCAATGAGTTTCTCTGGCAGACAATACTTCACACTATACGTTAAAATTCATTACTGAGGGGATTAAACACATCCTGTATGATTCCAATGGGAGAGGATCCTTGGAAGTATGTGCTTGGTTTCCTCTGGCTTTGCTCCATTAGCCTTTTCCCTTTGTTGATTTTGCTTTGTAGCTTTTCACTGTAATGAACATTAATCTATGAGTATCATTACATGCTTGTCCCATCAGTCCTCCTAGTAAAGCACCTAACATGGGGATGGTCTATGGGATCCCAAACACACACAAATCTTCTCTTCTCTCACTAAATGTCTAATCACCCATTATTTCCCAATATCCTCAGCTGATTACATTTTATCAACTTCATGAAATAATAAAAGCAATCAGAAGTGAATGGGAGGCAGAGGTGGGAGGATCACTTAAGCCCAGGAGGTCTAAGCTGCAGTGAGCTGTGATCGTGCCACTATACTCCAGCCTGGGCAACAGAGGGAGACCCTGCCTCAAAAAATAAAAAAATGAAAAATCTTAAAATTAAAATGATATCGGCCAGGTGCAGTGGCTCATGCCTGTAATCCCATAACTTTGGGAGGCCAAGGCGGGTGGATTCCTTGAGGCCGGGAGTTCAAGACCAGCCTAGCCAACATGGCAAAACCCCATCTCTACTAAAAATACAAAAATTAGCCGGGCGTGGTGCACACCTGTGGTCCCAGCTATTGGGGAGGCTGAGGCACGAGAATCGCCTGAACCCGGGAGGCGGGGGTTGCAGTGAGCCAAGACTGCATCACTTCACTCCAGCCTGGGTGACAGACCAAGACTCGGTCTCAAAAAAAAAATTTTTAAGGCCAGGTGTGGTGGCTCATGCCTGCCATCCCAACACTTTGGGAGGCTGAGGCGGGCAGATCACCTGAGGTCAGGAGTTCGAGACCAGCCTGGCCAACATGGTGAAACCCCGTCTCTACTAAAAATACAAAATTGGCCAGGTGTGGTGGCATGTGCCCGTAATCCCAGCTATTTGGGAGGCTGAGGCAGGAGAATCACTTGAACCCAAGAGGCGGAGGTTGCAGTGGGGAGAGATCATGTCATTGTACTCCAGCCTGGGCAAAAAGAGCAAAACTCTGTTTCAATAATAATAATAATAATAATTCAAAATAAAAAAATTAAATAAAATGATATCACAAATCTCCATCTCCCCTACTACAGCCCAACTTCAAGGCACTATCTCTCTCACTTGTACTGCTACAAAGGTCCTAACTGGCATGATTTTATTCACATGACAACCACAGTTACCCTTTTAAAGCATAAATCTAGATATCACCCTTCTGCTCAAAACTCTGCACTGGGTTTAACCCTTAGAGGAAAATATAAACTCCTTTCCAGGAGAAACCTCATACCCTACCACTCTCCCCTTCACTCACTCTAATCCAGCCACACTGGTCTTCCTTCTGTTCCTTTTTCCATCTTAAGGACCCAGCACTTACGGTTCCCTTTACCTAGGGTGCTCTTACCCAAGATAGTCACATGGCTGGAACCTTCTCATTTAACATCAGTTCAAACATCAAATCCTCAAAGGTCTTCACTAACCAACTCATCTAAATTACCACCCAAAACACTCTGTCACAGCATCCTCGTATTTTCTTTATAGCTCTTACAATTATCTGAAATAATCTTATTTACATGTCTATTTCCTGACCTCCCCCCAAATTATAATGTAAGCTCCATGAGAGCAGAGACCCTGCCTGTCTTGTTCACTGCTGTATCTCCAGATTTTTATGTCTGTCACATATGAGGTGTGCAATAAATATCTGTTAAAATAAATGAATTAATGTGTGTACTCCACAAACACTGTATCATGGCAAAAAACAACAAATCTTAAGGGTACTTATGTTTCGGCGGAAAACAATTTCCAAGTCTTCTTGCTTTAAAAAGAAATACATGGGAGGCCAAAGTGGGAAGACTACTGGGGCTAGGAGTTCCGGACCAGCCTGGGCAACATGGTGAGACCCTGTCTCTACAAAAAAAAAAAAAAAAAAAAAAAAGGCAGGCATGGTGGTGTGCACCTATAGTCCCAGCTACTGGGAGGCTCACTTGAGCCCAGAAGTTTAAAGCTGCAGTGAGCTATGACTGCAACACTACACTCTAGCTTGGGTGAGTGACAGCAAGACTCTACCTCTAAAAATAAAAACAAATATATATATATTCAATGGCTTCCCACTGTCCAGAGTCAAATTCAAATTAAGTAGTAAGCCTTCTGAAATGGCCCCAATCCACCATTTCAACTTTATTTCCCACTATGCCTCAACTGCACCCAAGTACTATGCTCCAAGCACATGCCTTTGAGCTTCCTTTCCATCTAAAATGCCCCCTTTTCTCTTGTTCCTTAAGAGTAAGCTCAAAATGTCACTTCCATGATTGAGCCTTTCTACTCCCCACACCAAAGTAATCTCTCTCTACTGCCCCCTTTATTACATTTAATTCTGTTTAATTCCTTTAGGGAAAGAACCACATGTTGTTCATCTTCATTGCTGCTACACTCCATTATAGACATAATACTTTACATTTAAAAAATTTATTGAATTGACTTTAAATCTTCTCTTAATGACACCTTCTGCAGATACCAGTAACAACACAGATATAATAGAATTTATTTGTCCTAGATATACAAGAAATGATCCTGGTATGACATACATAAAAAGACAATAAATAATCCAAGATTCATATTGGTTTCCAAATGAGCACTATAAACAAATTTTATAGGCATTCAGAGGAGGCATACGCCAACAAAGGATGGCATGGCTGAGAAAGGTATCATTTTAATGACTATTTATAATTTTAAAGTTAAAATTTAATTATACATATCTATAATGCATCCTTTCCTCTCTTACACACAGGACACTGGCCCAGAATCCCTAAATCAAAAACACATTATTAGGGAAGGTGTTAGTTACAGGTGGTGGGATGGGAAGGGGAAACACAAAGTATAGCATAAAGCTTTACTATAGCACTAAAAATTCCTTTCGAAAATGATACAAATAAACTGTAGGCCACAATGCCAACTATAGGGGAGACTGTTTGTTGTCTAGACAGAATCCATTCCGTCTTCCTAAACAGAATCCTAACTTTGTTACGATCACTGCACTTCCCATACACAGCCCATATACCTCAATAATCTTATTGGCACCAATACCAATTATATTGGCTCAGGAATAGAGAGGAGACCTAATTTTGGCCATTGAGAATGGAGGGAAGATTTTCTAGGTGCTTCCATGAAATAAGAGGGCTACAGGTAGCCTTCCTCTCTCCTCCCCACCTGAACAAAAAATCATGTTGCTCCGGTGCCATCTGATAACCTTGAGGGAAAACAGTGTTAAAAAAGAAGTCTAGGCTGGGCGCGGTGGCTCATGCCTGTAATCCCAGCACTTTGGGAGGCCGAAGCAGGCAGATCACTTGAGGTCAGGAGTTCAAGACCAACCTGTCCAACATGGTGAAACCCCGTCTCTACTAAAAATACAAAAATTACCCAGGCATGGTGGCACGCGCCTGTCATCCCAGCTACTCAGGAGGCTGAGGCAGGAGAATCGCTTGAATCCAGGAGGCGGAGGTTGTAGTGAGCCAAAGTCACACCACTGCACTCCAGCCTGGGTGACAGAGTGAGACTCTGCCTCAAAAATTAAAAACAAAAACAAACAAACAAAAACACCCAAGTCTGCACTACAACAACAGTGAGACTGAAAGACTGGATATTAGGTAATACTGTAGAGCCACTAAACCAAGAAGTCTACCCCACTTTTGCTCTTGATAGGTTAACTAGTAAAACTTTCCATATTCTTTAAACCAGTTTGCATCAGGTTTTCTGTTCCAACCAAAAGCACACTATTAACCCTCAACATTTGTATTGTGTAATCAGCTACCTCTTATTACTGTACTATCATTTAAACTATTTTTTTATTCCAATACTGAAGTTAAGACATGTACCACCAGAAATTTGACCTGTTTCTTCTACAGAATCATAAATTCAATAAATAAAGTACAATGTTCACAAAATTCAAGTTCATTTTAAAGACAATTTAAAAATAACAAATAGCCCTGAGGTCTATAACAGATAATTTTTTTTTTTTTTTTGAGATGGAGTCTCGCTCTGTTGCCCAGGCTGGAGCGCAGTGGTGCGATCTTGGCTCATTGCAACTTCTGCCTCCCAGGTTCAAGTGATTCTTCTGCCTCAGCCTCCCGAGTAGCTGGGACTACAGGCACACGCCACCACACCCGGCTTATTTTTGTATTCTTAGTAGAGATGGGGTGTCACCATATTGGCCGGGCTGGTCTCAAACTCCTGACCTCGTGATCCGCCTGTCTTGGCCTCCCAAAGTGCTGGGATTACAGGCGTGAGCCACCATGCCCAGCCAATAATTTTTAAAGTATCATAGTGTTAAAGAAAAAATATGAAATAAAAAATGATTAATTTTAATTTCAAATGAAAACCACATTTCACTAAATATTTACCTCTAGAGACATAAGCGTTTCCATATTTTTTCCACAGAAAGATAAAAGATAGGTACCATAATGATTATTTTTAAAAACCTTGTTTCAATTATTTCTACACAGAATGGCAGTAAAACTTTTTAAAAATATTAACAAAAGTCTCAACTACAAAGTTCACTGAATTAAAATAATCTTTATCACTTAGAAGATACAGTGAAAATTCAACAAGGTATTAAGATAATTTGGTCATAATCATTGCTTTCCACTAAATTCTAAAATCAAAATTCTAACTTTGTTAAAACTTTACTTGTGAAGAGAATTATCAGGGTAAGAGGTATTTTAATTGAATTATTATTATGAGGAATATGTCTTACTCACCTACCTTCCACAACTATACAATAGCTAGCACAAGGTAGACATTCAATAATTTGTTGAACTTAATTACCGTCATTATTTGAATGACTACCCTTTGACCTTTGGCCCATATTTCTCTCTCCTGAATATTCTACCTGGATGTTTCCACTATCATTCAAACAAAACCAAAACCCTAGAGTTAAATACTTCATCTCTAAATTGCCCTCCTTGTTATATTTTACTATATTCCCCCCAAATCTCTGCAAAATTGTATCTAAAGTTGGAGTTTTAGATGTTATTTCTTCATCATAGCTACTGACTTAATGTTGAGATTTAACTGTATCAAAACATTTTATTCCCTATTTATTTGCTTAACTCCATTGTTCACTCACCAATTCTTTCATTAATCAAATAAATATTTATTGAGTGCCTACAATACACCAAGCACTTATGTTAGGTATTGGGGAAGAGCTGGTAAGCAAAACAGACACAGTCCCTGCTCTAGTAAGGAAGATCAATAATAATCAAATAATTGCAAATATATATAATTAAAAACAGTGATAAATGCTGGAAAATAGTGACTATGGCATATTCTTAATCACCTTTTAACACTTAAATGTTTACAGTTTCTAAAAATTACCACAAAAAGAGAATTAAACCAAACTAAATCCTCAAGCTTACAGAACTTATAATGTGTTATGAGAACTGGTTATACAATCTGTGACTATTATTATTTATTGCAAAAGATATCTACATCCCAATTGCCATCAGATTCATATACAAAGCTACTATGGCAAAGTCATCAAAAAAAAAAAAAAAAAAAGATAAGATCTATTGCTGGGTGCAGTGGCTCACGCCTGTAATCCCAGCACTTTGGGGAGGCCGAGGTGGACGGATCACCTGAGGTCGGGAGTTTGAGACCAGCCTAACCAATATGGAGAAACCCCATCTCTACTAAAAATACAAAATCAGCCGGGCGTGATGGCTACTCGGGAGGCTGGTCTGAGGCAGAAGAATCGCCTGAACCCGGGAGGTGGAAGTTGCAGTGAGCCGAGATGGCGCCACTGCACTCCAGCCTGGGGAACAAGAACAAAACTCCGCCTTAGAAAAACAAAATCTATTTCACATTTTCTTCACTACCTTATAAAATAAGGGATAAATGCTGCTTTTAAAAGTGTCTCTAGCTTGTAATAAAATGACATTTAATCACAGATCAGTTTATAATAGCATTATTTGTAACACCAAATAAATGGAAGTAAATTAAATGTTTAAAAAAATTTTAGGCCAGGTGCGGTGGCTCACACCTGTAATCCCAGCACTTTGGGAGGCTGAGGCGGGTGGATCACAAGGTCAGGAGATCAAGACCATCCTGGCTAACACAGTGAAACCCCATCTCTACTAAAAATACAAAAAAATTAGCTGGGCGTGGTGGCAGGCACCTGTAGTCCCAGCTACTCGGGAGGCTGAGGCGGGAGGATGGCATGAACCCGGGAGGCAGAGCTTGCAGTAAGCTGAGATCGCGCCACTGCACTCCAGCCTGGGCAACAGAGCTAGACTTCATCTCAAAAAAAAAAAAAAAAAAAATCTAGTATCTAATAAATAACTGTGTATTTATTTAATGAAATAATAAGCAGACTTTGAAGAGGGTAATTATCAAGATTTTACAATAATATAGAAGAAGAGCTTAAGATCACACGATATTAATAATGGTAATGATAACTAACATTCATTGAGGGCCAGGCATTCACTACATGTTGGGCACTAGTCTAGCATTTTACTCCAATATTTTATTTAATGCTCAAAACAACCCCATGAAGCATGTGTAATAACTATTCCCATTTTTAAAGAGAAAGAAACTGAAGCAAAAAGAGGTTAATTAACTTGCACTAGATCACTTTATCATATTAAGTGAAAAAAAAAAGCAAGGTATAAAAATACCAGAAATGTTCCTATGTAGAAAACTAAGTATGTATATAAAAAATATTCAACGGGTTAGCACAAAAATGACAAATCTGCTATGTTACAGCAGTGAAAATTTTTTTCTGCTTTTTTAAAAAATGTTGAGGCTACACTTAAGTTAAAGAACGTTTTAGTATTACATACTAAGGAAAAATAATTTTAAAGTCAAATTCACAATACATATATATGAAATACAATTTTTTTTTTTTTGATACAGGTTCTCACCCAGGCTAGGGTACAGTGGTGTGATCTCAGCTTATTACAACCTACACTGCCCAGGCTCAAGCGATCCTCCCACCTTAGCCTCCAGGGCAACTGGGACTATAGACGCACACCACCACATCTGGCTAATTTTTGTATTTTTGTAGAGATGGGGTTTCACCATGTTGCCCAGGCTGGTCTCAAACTCCTAGGTTCAAGTGATCCACCCACCTCAGCCTCCCAAAGTGCTGGGATTACAGGCATGAAACACCATGCCCAGCATGAAATAAAAAAAAATTTAAATTAAGTATAGTTCCAGCAATTCTGGTAATATATTATCTTACTCACTCCCTCACACAGTACACACAATGAAGAGATAAACAAGTTAATGTAGTAGGAAAAGTGTATAAATTAAGTTTAGCTCTAACAAAAAACTCAACCCCAACTTAAACAAAATGAAAATATATTTTCCTTTCAAGTAAAAGACATTTGAAGGTCCAATGCTGGTATGGCAGTTTCACAAAGCTGTCAGGAATCCAGGATGCTTCCAGCTCACTGCTGGGCCATCCTTGGAGTATGGCCCTCAGGCCCTCATCATCACAGTCCAAGCTCTGAAAACATCACATGTGTTCTGTGCAGCAGAGGGGAATAAAGTGGGGAAAGCCTTCCTTTTAATGAAGCTTCTGGTAAGCATCACACATCACTTTGTACATCAATCAGCCAGAACTACTGACGTGACCACACCTAACTGGAAATAAAGCTAGAAAACACAGTCAGTTGGGTTTTGTTAATAAAGAAGAGCCCTAACAAAATTCCAGCAGCCTTTTCTGCAGAAATGGAAAAGCCAACCATCATAATATGGAACTGCAAGGAGCCCAGAAAAGCCAAAATAACCTGGAAAAACAGTTTAGAGGACTTACCCTTTTCAATTTCAAAACTTACTACAAAACGATAGCAATCCAGGCTGTATGGTACTGGCAGAAGGATAAACATATAGATCAATGGAATAGAACTGAGAGTCTAGAAAAAAATCCAAACATCTAAGGCCAGTTGATCATCCACAACGATGCTGAGTCCATTCAATACAGAAAGAATAATCTCTTTTCTATATGGCAAATCTGGAACAATTGGAATTTCCACATGGAAAAGAAGGAAGTTGGATACTTACTTCAAATCATATATAAAAATTAACTCAAAATGGATTCATAACAAATATAAGAAGTGAAACACAAAACTTTTGGGAAAAAAATAGGCCAGGCATAGTGGCTCACACTTGTAATCCCAGCACTTTGGGAGGCCGAGGTGGGCAGATCACTTGAGGTCAGGAGTTCGAGACCAGCCTGGCCATAATGGTGAAACCCCGCATCTACTAAAAATACAAAAATTAGCTGGGCATGGTGGCACATGCCTGTAATCCCAGCTACTTGGGAGGCTGAAGCAGGAAAATCGCTTGAACTCAGGAGGCGGAGGATGCAGAGAGCCGACATTGTGCCACTGCACTCCAGCCTGGGAAACAGAGAGAGACTCTCCCCGCCAAAAAAAAGAAAAAAAAAAAAAAAACTTTTGGAAAAAAGCAAAGGGTAAACCAATATGACATTGGATTTGGCAATGGATTCTTAAATATCACACCAAAAGCACAAGAAAAAAAAAACAGACAAATTGGATTTCATCAAAATGAAAAATTTGTATATCATTAATGCACATTATCAAGAAAGTGAAAAAGCAACCTACAGAATGGGAGAAAATATGTGTAAATAATATACATGACAAAGAATATCCAGAATGTATGAAGAACTCTAACAACAGCAAAAGATAAATGCAATTTTTAAATAGACAAAGAATAGGCGAGACTATGCATATGGGGAGGCTGGAAAACTAAGAAATTTCTATACCTTCTGCTCAATTTCACTGTGAACCTAAAACTTTTCTAAAAATAGTCTATCTTTTAAAGTGGGCAAAGGGTTAATCAGACATTTCTCCGAAGAAGATATACAAATTGCCAATAAGCACATGAAAAGCTGCTCGTCATCAGTAATTATTAAGGAAGTAGATCAAAGCCACAATGAACCACCTACCACTTCATACCTACTAAAATGACTAATCAAAAAACAGAAAGTACCAAATGTTGGCAAGCATGTAGCAAAATTGAACCTTCATACATTGCTGGTGGGAATGTATGACGGTACCACTGCTTTGAAAAACAGTTTGGCAGTTCCTCAAAAAGTTAAACATAGAATTACTATATGACCCAGAAATATCACTCCTAAGCATATATGCAAAAGAGTTAAAAATAGGGACTCAAACAGATACTTGTATGCCAATGTTCACTGCAGCATTATTCATAATAACCAAAAGGTGGAAACAATGCAAGTATCCATCAACAAATGAACAGATAAACAGAATGTGGTATAGCCATACAATGGAATATTATTCAGCCATAAACAGGGATGAAGTTCTGACACATAATGCCACATGAATGAACCTTACGAATAGCATGCTAAATGAAATATGCCAGACACAAAATAATATTAAATGATTCCACTTATACAAAATATCTACAATATGTAGAAATTCAGAGAGACAGAAAGTAGATCAGAAGTTACCAGAAATTGGGGGAAGGAGAGAATGCAGAGTTGTTGGTTAATGGATACAGAGCTTCTGCTTGAGTTGATGAAAAGGTTTTTGAAATAGTGGTGATGTTATACATTTTGAAATGCAATTGACACCACCGAATAATATAAAGTGGCTAAAATGGCAAATTTTGTTTTATGTGTGTGTATATATATATACACACACACATATATATACATAAATATATACGTACACCAAAAGAAAGCAGAGTGAGAAAAAGCAGTGTGACTATATACAATGTTTTTTTAATCTGTCTCAAAAAAAATCTTTCTCTCTTTCTCAGTGTAGTAGGTAAAAATTTCACACATATGGCATTTTCCAGAATACCTCCCTCCCCAGAGTTGTGCCACAATTCCAAATTCATATATATTGCCAAGGTACTGAAGACAAGCAACAGTTAAAGCACATCCAAGAAATATACACACACAAACACATAAAAAACAAGTGAAATTATGACAAAATAGTACCAGAAATTCAACCACTATTATAATTGCCCTTACTCAACTTGAGGCATTTTTTTGTAATAATATCCTCAGGAAAATAGTTCCTTTTACTTTTCATAATTTGGCTAAACATGTATATAAACAAGCTAGTGTCATTGGTATGTTGGTGCTATAACCTAAAAACTCAGAAGAAAATTAAGGAGGGCATGGAAATCCTCCCCCTCTACTCCCTCACCCTAAACCTTGCCCTATGCATCACCTCCATTTGGCTGTCCCAGAGTTTTGTCCTTTATAATCAACTGGTAATACAGATTCATACTTCTCCAGCAAAAACATGCTTCTTTTAAGGAAAAAAGCCATTTGAAGCTATATAACAAAAAGCTTGCTGCATTCTGGCAAATGAAAGCCAAGGACTATCTGGCAGAAGCAGATACAGACAGCAGCAGCTCAGTGGCTTATAGGTTTCAATGACAAAAACTGAGAACTTTACAGAGAAGAAAGCACATGAAATATCTCAAACACCGCCTTTTCACTGAATTATAAAGATAATTCAATATCCATAAAAAAGGAAAATTAATCAAAACTAAGCTGAACAAAACACACTGGTCATCTATAACTTCACCTCAATATGCTAGAATAGAATCATATATAGCTCTTTACATTCTAGAGGCTGGTAACTTTCACAAATGGACAGCTGTAGAGTAGCATAAATAGAAATCAAGTGAAACAGTTAAAGTGAAAGTCATTCTATGAAAGAAGAGTAAATTTGAACTAAACATTTTCTCGGCATTTCTTCATAAAGCTTACTGGATTTTCAAAAGAAATTCAGACTCAAATACAGTTTGAGCCATGTGCAGAGAATTTTGGAAAGAAAATGAAACTTGACTTTTTAACTAATATTTAAGCAGCTTTATGTAAAAATTCTTAGGGTTGATGAACACTAAACAATTAGGGTTTTCAAAAACTGAATTTAATTGTCTGTTAAAAAACTAATGCCCTCTCACAGAAATCATCTTTGTATATCTGAGAACTGAAACATAAATGAGAAACACTGTTGCAAAGGAAATACTTCTACAGCTGGAGGGAAAATTCCTTTGTCATTTCCAAATACTAGTTATATTACATCATCTCCTTTTACTTCTTTTTTTAAATGGAATGGTTTACATGTTTTTTAGTAATACACCTAATTGAAAACAAAATATACTAAACTGTCATAAATATTTCATCCTAACCCTATTTTAAGCTGTAAATACATAATGTTATCTAGATACACTGATTAATATCTGCTTTAAATTCTATTGATTCTCAGCAAAGACATTAAATTTAGAAACTAAAATGATTACAGATTTAGCATGTAAATTTTTTATGGCTTTGCTACTATTTTGATGTTTTTCCCTTTAGATAAAATGCAAGATAAATTTTTAGGTATGCAATCACGAACAAAATAAGGAAAATAAAAACGACCTTGAGCAACAGAAGTAGTCAACAAACTAAACAGAATGATTTCTCATACAAGGAAGCAAAGTATTACATAATTCAATAATAATTTCTTTGGGGTGTGTTTTTCAATATGCATCTGAATGTAAAGAGTCATAATGTCAAAGTAAATAAAGACGTCACTCTAGTCCTCTGAAAACCTGACTCAGGAGTAGTTAGAAAGCGGACCAGTTTTCTCAGACTCCTACAGTTCAGCAATCCCCTGAAACAAACTTCTCTTAACCTTGCCCTAAAACAGACATGTAGGGAAGAGCTGGTCAATTCTTTAGATGTTCAAGGGATTTTCTCTAGGAGAAGTTGAAATTCATTACAAGAGGAATTTCATTTAATATAAGGCACCTCTCATTATTAAAAAGTCAAAAACAATAGATGTTGCTGTGGATGTGGTGAAAAGCGAACACTTATACACTGCTACTGGGAATGTAAGTTAGTACAACCTCTATGGAAAACTGTATGGAGATTTTTTAAAGAACTAAAAGTGTATCTACCACTTGATCCAGCAATCCCACTGCTGGGTATCTACTCAAAGGAAAATAAGTCATTACATCAAAAACACACCTGCACACATACGTTTATTGCAACACAATTCACAATTGTAAAGATATGGAACCAACCTAAGTGCCCATCAACCAATGTATGGATAAAGAATATATGGTATATATATACACACATACCATGGAATACTACTCAGCCATAAAAAGAACAAAATAATGTCCTTTGCAACAACTTGGATGGAGCTGGAGGCCATTATTCTAAGTGAAGTAACTCAGGAATGGAAAACCAAATACTGTATGTTCTCACTTGTAAGTGGGAGCTAAGCTATGGGTACACAAAGGCAGACAGAGTAGTATAATGGAGTTGGAGACTCAGAAGGGAGAAGGAGGAAAGGGGGTAAGGGATAAAAAACTATATATTGGGTAAAATGTACAGTACTCAGGTGACGAGTGTACTAAAATCTTGGACTTCACCACTATACAATTCATCCATGTAACCAAAAACCTCTTGTACTCCAAAAGCTATGAGAATTTACACACATGCACACATGGCATTTCTTTGCATTTACAAGTATCAACTTGAACTTCAGAAGAGCGGGTAAGCGCTGCTAAACCAAAGCTACCTTTGCAGTTGTATAGTTGACACGTATTCTGATGCCTCCTCATAGCACCTGGCAGCTCCTCAGTTTTAAGAAATAATAATCATATCCATCATTTGCGTCATTTACATCATTTGTGTGATTTGTCTTCACTGCTCTGTTAGCGTTCTTTTGCTGTGTGTTCACAGAAGTATCTGTGTATCACTAATGAATTTAACCTACATAGGTTTTTCAGGAATCAACTAAACTCCTAAGACAAAGACTATAAATTGCCATCATAAGAAGAGAGAAATAACTGAAGAAGAAAAAGACTGATCTGCTCAAAGAATATACTCATAAATTCTAACACAAATTTCCCATTCCCTCTATCCAGTTTTGAGCTCCTCGATTACAGGACTTAGAAATACCTCAAAAAGAAAAACACAAGTTTGAAAATAAGATCAGTGAAGTAGGAGTAAAGGATGTAGACTTTTTTTTTTTTTTTTTTTTTTTTGGAGATGAAGTCTCACTGTCGCCAAGCTAGAGTGCGGTGGCGCGATCTCGGCTTACTGCAACCTCTGCCTCCTGGGTTCAAGCGATTCTCCTGCCTCAGCCTCCAGGGTAGCTGGGACTACAGGCATGTGCCACCATGCTCAGCTAATTTTTGTATTTTTAGTACAGACAGGGTTTCACTATGTTGGCTAGGATGGTCTCAATCTCTTGACCTCGTGATCTGCCCACCTCGGCCTCCCAAAATGCTGGGATTACAGGCATGAGCCACTGTGCCCAGCCGGATTTAGACTTTTTAATTCTGTAAAAACTACAGCTGTTTTTAAAATTTTCATTTTTATCAGTTATTCATAAATACACATTCAATCATCACTTAAGATTTAGGAAAAACATTACACCCCGTACCTACTATCACTTCCACCAAAAAAAAATTCCCTTTCCATACCATCCTCCCAATATGGTTACAGCATAATTTTAGTTAGATAAATATTAAGTGTTTCCATTACTATAACCATATGTTATTACTTTTCCTTTCCTAATTTCTATTTTTCTTATTGTTTTCTCATTTGCTTCATTTCCTAAGCAACCTTAAACCCTCCCCAGATTTCCAAATCTCCTCTCAAGATGTTCATCCATATCAGATACTTAAGTCTGTCCTGAAACCTTCTGAACTGCATCCTGTCTGTTATGGTTCACCTCTATGCTTGGTGCAAAGTTGTCATTTTGTATTCTCCCTTCATTACAGTCTTAGGAAATCCTTTCTACTCTCTCCTGCATTGCATCTCCTGCTTCCTATATCCTGTTACTTCCTCATCTTCATTCACTCCTTTACCTAGTTGCAGCTAAGGCAATCAACTCATTCCAGTTTGCCTAAGACTTTGCTGGTTTTAGTAGAAGTCCCACATCCTGGGAAGCTCCTTATCCTAAGTAAACCATTTGTAGCCCACAGGTTACAGAATTTTTAACACCTTCATGCCTAAAAATGTCCTTATCCCACCCTCATACTTAAGAATTTGTCTGGATATAGAATTTCAGTTTAGAAACTGTTTTCCTTCAAAATATGAACACTGTCTTCTAGCTTCTAGAGTTGCTGCTGAAAAGGCCAAAGCGTTTCTCATTCTTATCCTTTGTATTCACACTCTTTGGAACCTTTTGGGGTCTCTTGTTTGTCCCCAGAGTTTTGGCAGTTGCAAAATATATTGGTTCTGAACCTTGATGCGAATCTATTTTCATCCACTGACCTGGGTATTTGGTAGGCCCCTTCTACCTAGGAACTCGTGTCCTTTGGTTCTACAACATTTTCTTGTATTGATGATTTTTTTCCCCTCTGTTCTATCAAAGTGCTCTTTTAGAATTCCTATCATTCATCAGATTATTATTCAGGCCTCCTCAATTGGTCCTCTAATTTTCTCCTCTATCTCCTCTTTTCTATTTCTCTGTGGCTTTTTGCTCCACTTTTCTACTTTCCAATCTTGTACTGAGGTTTCCATTTTAGCTATCATAAGAATTTCAAAGAACTTTTTGCATTCTCTTTTGCTCCTTTTTATGGCATCCTGACTTCATGATTGCAGTATTTTCTCTCATCTCTGGAAAATACTGATAGTTTTATGTGATTTGGTTTTTTTGGGTTTTTTTTTTTTTCGAAGTTATGCTTTCCCTGAAAAGTATGTTTCATGTGGGTTGCTTTCTTTGTTTGGGACTGTACCCTATAGAGGCTTTGAGGATCCTCAGATGTCTGGCAATTCTATTTTCCATTCATATTTAATTATGAGAACTAAAACATGATGTGAAGCTCCAAATCCTTGGGTGAAACCCCCTGATAACAAATCTCACTGTAGTGTGACTGCCTGAGCCCTTTACTGAGAAGCCTCTGATATCTCCATCTCTAAGTTCTTTCTTCTTGGGGAGAGTCAGATTCTCCAGACAAGACTCTTCTAATCTCCTGTCTTTGTGATAAAGGCCTAGTTGCCAGCATTCTGGGAGCAGAAGTGAATACAAATTTACTTAATCTCCTTATTTTCAATATGAAATGTCCACCATAAACTATGCCTATGTTGCCCAATCCAGAAAACCTCTGTTGTACTAAGAACATCCAACATTTGTTTGAGGAGAGGGATAAAGTAACCCAATGGCACACTCAACAGGGGAATTGCTCTAGAGTTTCTACTGCTTCTAAACCAGCCTCAATCAATCCTCTGTGCTTTAGCCCTACCCATACCTCAACTTCCAGAGGTTCCTAAAGATAGCAATTTCTAAAACTTCTGAAGATTCTGCCAAGTAAACTGAACAGGTCCTCAGCTTTCACCACTAATTTGGAATTTGACTTTCTCAGATCTCCTAAGCCATTACCACTCATCTACCTGCTTTTCAGCTTCCAAAATTTTGTTTCTATAGTCTCTTCTACCACTCTTATCATCCTTAAAGGTTTATGACTCTTTAAAAAAATTATTTTATTATAGTGTTAGTGAATTGCAGAAGGAAATGAAGTTATATTTGTATGCTCAATCCATCATCACCAGACTCTAAAGTTTGTGATGGACATTGTGCAAATAAAGTTAAATGCAGAGTTAATCTAAGAACTTTTACCTTGAAAAATTTGAGATTATCTGCATTTTACCTCATTCTTTTAAATAGCAGCACCCTCTTCTCCTTACCTCACCACCATGAAGTACTTGTTTACAAACTGCCAACTGCTAGGGGATAATAAATGACTGCTCATATAAGAAATCACTTTTGACTACATGTGGTGGCGCCTGTAATCACGCTGGTAATCCTGGCACTTTGGGAAGCCGAGGTGGGCGGATCACTTGAGGCCAGGAGTTCCAGGCCAGCCTGGTCAACACGGCGATACCCCCTCTACAAAAAAATACAAAAATTAGCCAGGCATAGTAGCACATGTCTGCAGTCCCAGCTACTCAGGAGGCTGAGGCAGAAGAATTTCTTAAACCCAGGAGGTAGAGGTTGCAGTGAGCCCAGATCACACCACTGCACTCCAGCCTGGGCAACAAAGCAAGATTCTGTCTCAAAAAAAAAAGAAAAAAAGAAAAACACAAAAATCACTTTTGAATTTTTATTATCACTATTTCTGATTATTAAATAATTTTAAAAGGAAAAAATTACTTTGAAATAAAATAGGGTAAATCAAAGAAGAAACAAGTCCCTGGCATTAAAAATATGAGTTTCATACAATGTTTCAAGATTAGAGCTACTGCTTTTAGCCCTGCATATAACAAGTGTAACGGCATAATTCATTCAACCTACATTACCAAATGTCTCCTATGGGGTGCAGTGAAAGAGGAGTTTCCAAACAATTTAACCAATATGTGAAAAGTCATGAATAATCAAAGTTATGGTTTAATTAGTAAAAGAGTCGAATTCATTTATAGCTGGAGTAAAAGATGAGTGTGGGACAAAAGAATAGCACAAGAGAATTTTAGGGATGATGGAACTGCTCTGTACCTTGACTATGGTAGTGGTCACATGACTTTACATTTGTTAAAACTCACAATATACACACCAAAATAAGTGAATTTTACTATAGGTAAATTTCTTAAAGAACTTTAAATAATTTTTAAGATGACAGTGGAAAATAAACATAAAATTGCACATACACACATACATACATAATAGGTGGCCATTCCCTTCTCCTTCCTAAACAATTCAGCCCTAAAGATTAGATGACAATATACACCAATGTTAATTTCTTCATTTTAATAGTTGCATTGTGGTTAGGTAGAAGAATGCAGAAAATATATGGGGATGACAGAGCATTAGGTAGGCTACTTACTCTCAAATGGTTCCAGAGGAAAAAAATTATACTATACTTGCAACGTTTCTGTAAACTCGAGATTATTTCAAAATTTTTTTAAGTGAAGAAAAAGCCAGGCACGGTGGCTCACGCCTGTAATCCCAGCACTTTGGGAAGCTGAGGCAAACTTTTTTTTATCTTAAATCCATTACTCTTTATAGATTACTCTTATTCTTTACATTAATCCCAAAATGGATAGGATAAAAGTAACTCACATTTGTATAATGTCTGCATTGTGGTTTGTTGTCTCAAGAAACCTCCTTTTCATTTCTTGTTGTTTACTCTTTCATTTTTCTTGCTGTCAGAGAAGTCTCTTAAGGTTGGTCTTTCAAGGATTACTAGGTCCTCTCATACCTTTAGATGTCATTCTTATTAAGCTGACTTCATTCTCTTTCAACGAAGTTCATATACTTCAAGGATTATGAAAATTATTTTCTTCATCACCATCATCAAATTTGACACCACTTTTTCAGCCATTAAAATATCATAGCATCTGCCGGGAGTGGTGGCTCACGCCTGTAATCCCAGCACTTTGGGAGGCCAACGTGGGTGGATAACCCGAGGTCAGGAGTTTGAGACCAGCCTGGCCAACATAGTGAAACCCCATCTCTACTAAAAATACAAAAATTGGCCAGGCATGGTGGTGGATGCCTATAATCCCAGCTACTCGGGAGGCTGAGGCGGGAGAATCACTTGAACCCAGAAGGCGGAAGCTGCAGTGAGCCAAGATCGTTGCCATTGCACTCCAGCCTGGGTGACAGAGCGAGACTCCATCTCAAAAAACTAAATAAATAATAAAGTGAAGAAAAAGAGAAGTAAACAGGATCATATTAAAAATTCTGTATGGCATGCTAAAGAGGAGTTCAAATGTCATTCTGAAAGCTTTCAGTAGTCACTGAAGTATATTAAGCAGGATGTTGACATGATCAAAGGATCATGTTCTAAGTGTTTTTTTTTTTTTTTTGCTTCCTTCTACAAAGGTCCTGGATGTGCAGAATTCACAATATTTTCAGGTTAGAGGTACATGTAATAAGGAAGTTGTTATTGCTTAGCAATTAATGGAAAAACAAACATGATTAATAAGGTAAGATCCAGGAACGTAACCCATTTGTACATGTTTAATACAGAGAAGTCAACTGAGCCAGATGCACACAGAGGTTGAATAAAACCAGAACTCATGAGCTACTACACTTAACTGGGATTACCAGAGGTACATAGGCAAAAGAGACAAATATGATGATCACACTTAATCACAGCCTCAAGCAACATAACACAGCAAAGGACTCTTAGAAGAAACTGTCAACTTAGCATGTATTAGTCAGAAATGGGTAACACATTACAAACACATGCAGCAAAAAGGCAGAAACAGATACTACAGTAGACCTGAAAATATTATTGTAGTTTTAACCATAAACTCTAGGAGAATCTCTATAAGTAGAGAGTATGGAAAAGCTTTATGATATCATATGTCAGCTTCACTACATACCTGAACTTAGTCTGTTGTTAAATGTTTGTTAGTTATGCTTTTAGCTCAGGGCAAGATTATAGGTAGCTAGCAATACAATCTCAAAAAGGGGCTTTAGTCACTGTTTCATAGCGGGGGCTTTTCCTAATCTTTTCAAACAAGTATTTTTTAAATCTCAGGGCATACCACTTCTAAGTAGATGCTTGAGTGCTTTTATTAGTATCTGAGTCAACTTGGGGCATTGCATTAGCCACTCTAAGTAAACGATGATACTTAAGGATGGGATTCTTGCTGTAGCAAGATAACTATACTTTTACAAAACTTTCATAAAATCTAATTAGCATTGTTCTATTTCACAGCCATGACAATATCAATCCCAAATTCTGTACCAATGGTTAGAGAGGTAACTGGATTAGAACATAATAAAGTTTTACTGGAAAAAAACAAAATCACTAGGTTAGCAGGTGCATCTTTGCAAACCAAGAATTGCACATATAAACTCCTCGAAGTCATGTATCAAGTCTCACTGCCCTTTCTTTGTAAAGATATATACACCCCATGCAAAACTCCACACCAACTTAATATTGCTTAGATGACATAAACAGATACGCTAAAAAATATGGAAAGGATAAAGGCAAACCTTCAAACCTTTGCCTTTGTTTGGAAATTGATATAAATTGTGACAATTTATGTGTTAGAAGAATTTATTAACCACTTTCTGTCACACAACCAGTTTAAAGGCTCTCACACTACCTACGGTTAAGTATATACCAGCATTTCCCAAAATCTGTCAGCTGTTCTTCATAAGGAGTTCCAATGTTAAATTACTCAGGCAAATTCTAGGTAAAACAAAGTTTAAATGGTTTCTACACCAAACTTTTTGAAACTTTTTCTATGATAATGTGCTTTGTAATATCCAAAGAGGCATACAAAAAGCACTATTTTCCAATCTTACACAGCCACTGAACTCTTAATTTTCAGAATATTCATTTATATCTCTAGAAATATAATTTAGGAAACACTAGCGTACATTAAGTTTCTACATACCACACCACATGTTTGTGATGTACTGTCAGGTCACAAATACATTTACGGGTGCTGCATAATCTTCAATACATAAAAAGTCCTAAATGAACAACACATCAATAATTTTTCATGATGATTTTAACCCTCTGCGTTGAGGTCCAGAACTCTACCACTGATGTGCAGATTGGAGATATATAAATATAAAAATAAAATGTAATTAGTCATCTCATATTTGTTGTTGGTGGACGAATGAGCATTAACTTGATATTTACTGAAGAATAATTATATAACAACAAAATGTTCCAATGCAAAAAGCTTATCCTGTAAGATTTTTTTGCATAGTCACACAGAAATATTGGCATCTTCAATCCCAATATGATAAAATACTATCAGTAAGATACAAATGTATGTTAATAGTAAAATAGTTATTTACATCCTTATATTAGTATAGCTATGCATTTCAGTTATTATTTACCAATAAATGGCATTTTAATTATTCCTTTATCATAAGGCTAGGTAGAATAGAAATTTTAAAAAGCAGAATGGGAGGACGGGCATGGTGGCTCATGCCTAAAATCCCAGCACTTTGGGAGACCTAGCCCGGTGGATTGCCTGAGTTCAGGAGTTCAAGATGAACCTGGGCAACATGGTGACACCTTGTGTCTACTAAAATACAAGAAAAAAATTAGCCAGGCATGGCAGCGTGCACCTGTAGTCCCAGCTAACTTGGGAGGCTGAGGCAGAGGAATTGCTTGACCTCGGGAGGTAGAGGCTGCAGTGAGCTAAGATCACGCCACTGCACTCCAGCCTGGGCAACAGAGTGAGACTGTGTCTCAAAAAAAAAAAAAAAACAGAATGGGAAGCAAGCTGACAAAATACAACCATAAATCACCAGAAAAGGAAGAATCCTAAACCAACTTTTAACTTTTTAGAAAAATAAACTATTAGTCTTATGTCCATTTTTCACAAAGAGACATAGGGAGGTTAAATAACTGAATCACCCAGTTAATAATCAAAGCAGTCAGTCTTAATCCAAAACCCCTTGCTCTTTTCCAGTATATTGGTTTAGAACAGAAACATTTCAGGTTAGGTGTTCTACTTGTAGATATTCACCATGGAAACTCTAAGGAAACTGGATTAAGTGTTATCACTATGAATAGACCAAATTAAACAGAAGGTGTTTTTTTCTTTGATTAAGCCTACAGTGACGTTTAAGCAATCTGAAATAAAACTGAAAGTTAACAAATGATTGCACATGACTGAAATAATTCACAATCTTTTCAAAAGATTATTTTCATCCATATAAGTAGTACTTTGCAGTATAATTAGATCAGGGGTGGGAAGAATGGCACTGGTGAGGAAGAGTTAAAGAGAAAAATAAATCTAAATCAGAAAAAAGAAAAAAGGCCAGGTGCGGCTGCTCACATCTGTAATCCCAGCACTTTGGGGAGGCCAAGGTCGGAGAATTGCTTGAGGCTAGGAGTTCAAGACCAGCCTGGACAACACAGTGAGACCCTATCTCTACCAAAAAAAAAAAAAAATAAGCGAGAAAACTAATTTTATTCCCCTATATGCTGTCTTTAAACAATGAAACTAGATTGTCCTCTACGATTATTATCTGGCCTCCCAAAAACTCTGAACAAAAGTTAATAGTAACCACAGTTTTAATTGTTCACACAATGCCAAAATAGCACCAATTATGTTTTCTCCTTAATAAAAGTATATATTTTCTAGTTTCCTTAACAGTATATATAAATAGTTGCTGGCACTAGAAACACAAGCGCTTCATGGATGTAATAAATAGTAGTAAAGTTCCCACACTAGTCCAAAACTCTGAAACCAATGGCCTAGCCAAAATGTGTTACACTGCAAAAAACAATACTTAACACTGTAACAGGATTTTAAAACTATGAGTCCATGATATTTTCCTCTTAAAAATCACAAAGTAATGAATGTAATCTCTTCAGATAGACAATAGTTTTGCAACATCTACAGTAATGAAAGCTGTAAAAAATAAAGTGACAATTTCTGTATTTAATGTGAATGCCTACACATAAAGAAAAGTAAGCTTAATTAGAGCAGGAAAAGGTCATAATTAAGAGATCTCTCAGTAATTTCAAGGACTTTAGGGGTTGACAGCAGTTGTTCATTATGATGTCAAATTTCACTCTACTTTTTAGGGTGCTTTTCTTAGATGTAATTTTACCAACAGCATCACTCATGTTATTTCACCATGATTAAATTTATCTTTCAGTGCACGACTTTCACACAGAAAATGAAGTTCACAGCCACTAAGTAAAATATAACCTATTCAGATTTGGATTCTCTCTCCAATCCACACAATATCCCAAATTTCTCTCAAAATTTCTTTCTAACCCTGCTACTCAGGAAGTTACAAGGAAAACCATGACCTTATACTGGAAGAACATTTCCCAAAGCGTATTCTATGAAACACTGGTTGCCAGCCATCCTCCAGACGCTCTGAAAAAAAGCCTATTCCATAGTCAGATAAAATTCATAAATTCTAGGATAATCTGCTGTATTTTTAACATTAAATGTTGTCTAAAATCGTTTCCCAAACTGATTTATTCATATAAACCTTTCCCCTTGCTCAAGCATCTATTAAATATCCCATGGATTTCCAGAACACACTTTGAAACTAGGGAGGGAGGTTAGAGTGAAGAGGCCCTAATCCCAAAAGAGAAGCAAACAGTTCCATGAGGAAGAGTAAAGGCAAACAGTGGGATTGGAAAGGGGGAGCCAGGTCTTTGTGCCCCGTTAACATGAAAGCTAAAGTGCTGCTCTCACACAGTGATAGATAAAGAAACACTAGCCAATAGAAGATTAGCCATTCCCTACGTACTGATTAGAAAAAGAGATGGCAGTCATAGGAAGGAAGTGTGTAGAAGCTAGCTAGAAAGAATAATCCTGGAGTTCTACTCACCATTAATGGAGAAGAAAAGGAAGTCCCCCAGATTTGGAAAGGAGTTTTTTTTTTTTTTTTTTTTTTTTTGAGACAGAGTCTCGCTCTGTCGCCCAGACTGGAGTGCAGTGGCGCGATCTCGGCTCACTGCAAGCTCTGACTCCTGGGTTCACGCCATTCTCCCGCCTCAGCCTCCTGAGTAGCTGGGACTACAGGCGCCCGCCACCGCGCCCGGCTAATTTTTTTTTTGAATTTTTAGTAGAGACGGGGTTTCACCGTGTTAGCCAGGATGGTCTCAATCTCCTGACCTCGTGATCCGCCCGCCTCGGCCTCCCAAAGTGCTGGGATTACAGGCGTGAGCCACCGCACCCGGCCAAGGAGTTTTTATATACAACAAAAAACTTGTGTCTGGGATAATCCATACTTACAGTGTGGGTAATTCAAAAACAAAAATTACACCAAGTGCAGATGATCACACTTGCAATTCCAACACTTTGGAAGCCCAAGGCAGGCGGATCACTTGAGGCCAGGAGTTTGAGACCAGCCAGGACAACATAATAAGACCCCCTCCCCCCATCTCCACACACACAAAAATTTTTTAATTAGCTGGGCATGGTGGCACATGCTTGTAGCTCCAGCTACTTGGTAAGCTGAGACAGGAGGATCACCTGAGCCCAGGAGGTTGAGGCTGTAGGGAGCCATGATGGTCTCTCATAATAATTATTATGCAAAGACTTCTTGACTCATCAAGATAGGGCAAAAGGAGCTAAGCAATTCTTGGTCCTCGATACCTAAAACTGGCAGTTTCCTGAGCAACAAATGATGAGAAAAAATCTGATAGAACTAGCAAATCCTCACCTACATCTACCCTAGAGTTCATCTGAAGTGATGAGAAGCTAAAACCAAGAAACTACTACCTTTGTTTATAGGTCATGTGGTTATCACTCAAACTCAAAAACATATATACCTCTGACAATCAATCAAACTCAACGCCCATTAGCCCAAACTCAGAAAAGGGAAAAAACAAAGGAAGAGACAATAAACCATTGAAGGAAATACAAAAGAGTGAAATTAACTCCTCTGCCCATTAAGTTCTTTTAAATTAAAAATACCCAATCATAAAAAAAAAAATACCCTATCATTCAACAAGTCAGACTGAAGTAGCAACTCAGGAACACAGTATTCATTCTCATTCTCTGTCTCCCTCTCCCTACTCATTCTCTTGTTCTCCCTCCCCCATGTCTCCTCTTCCCATCTATTTCCAAGTCTGTATCTTGCCCATACCTTACACTCATTCCCTTCACTAGGTTCTTGAGTAAGTCCCTAATCTATCATGTGTCCTTTCTGAAAAAATGAACTGTCTATATTTTCACTGTTTAACAGTCAACATAGCATAGCTGCACCTACACTAAAGTATTTCAAACTATTTTTATCTCAACCTATAGTAAGAAATATGGGAATAAGGAATACAGAAATACACAATGTTTAGCACAACAATACTTATTCCTTCTATAAATGATGTACTTTATATTTTCTATTCTAGTCTATAATTTTTTTTAAATGCTGGTTAGACTTAGTAATTGGTTTTAAAACCTATCACAACCAGCAGGAGAAAAACAATGAGCTACATACGTAACATACTGTCAATAAATGTACCAAATGAGAAAAAGGTCAGAGAATAAATTTTTGACTGCCATAGAATAGGTACAATAAAATATTTATTTGAGCTAAATTATTTTATCCTAAAATAGCCTGAGCTTACTGTGTAATAGTATTCAAGTCCTAGGAATTATGGGACATATCATAAAATTTCCAACATACTGCACTATTTGTTTTTATATACTGCTATACTAAGGTATGCCTTACATTTCCATATAAAATAAATATGTCTAAAATTCCTAAAGTGTTAATCCTGACATCCTGTTTTCACTCATGAAGCAATACATTCCTTTTTTAAAAAAGCTGGGTGTGGTGGTGCATGCCTGTAATCCCAGCTCTTTAAGAGGCTGAGGTGGGAGGATCTCTTGAGCCCAGGAGTTCAAGACCAGCCTAGGTAACACAGTAAGACCCTTGACATGGTTTGGATTTGTGCCGTCACCCAAATCTCATGTCAAACTGTAATCCCAGTGTTGGAGGAAGGACCTGGCGGGAGGTGACTGGATCATGGGGGCAGACTTCCCCTTTGTGTTCTTGTGATAGTGAGTGAGTTCTCACAAGATCTGGTTGTTTAAAAGCGTGTAGCATCTCCCCCTTCCCTCTCTTCCTCCCACTCCAGCCATGCAGGACGGGGTCGGCTTCTCCTTTGCCTTTTACCATGATTGCAAGTTTCCTGAGGCCTCCCCTGCATGCCTCCTTGTAGCCTGCGGTACTGTGAGCCAATCAAACCTCTTTTCTCTATAAATTACTCAGTCTTAGGTAGTTCTTTATAGCAATGCGAGAACAGACTAACACAACCCTGTCTCTAAAATAAAGCAATACATAAAATAAAAAGAGTAATGTTCCTAAAAACAATTATAATACAACCCTGTCTCTAAAATAAATCAATACATAATATAAAAGGGTGATGTTCCTAAAAACAAAAAAATTACTAATGAACATCAAGTATTTCAAAGACTTTAGGGGTTAACAGCACTAGTTCATTATACCTAAGTTCACTCTACTTTATGGGGAATTTTTCCTAGATGTAATTTTATCAACAGCATCACTCTTATGCTATTCCATCATGAATGCCAGTAACCAGTATCATCTGGCAACTACCTCTAAGTGTAATTTCTCTTAAAAAGAGAGAGACAAACAGAAATGTTATAATAATAGCCATTACATTTATTGAACACACTTCTACCATGTGCCAGCATTGTACTAGATAAAATAATTGTAATTACTCATTATCATTCCTAGAATAGAATATTAGGTGGCTAGTATAAAGGAAACAAGTACCCAACCAATATTACTGATTATTCTAGTTGAGAACTTAAATAAAATAAATGTAATCATCTGTATTAAATGAACATTTTGATAATTCGGACTGATTAATAAATTCTACTCAGGAAAAGCTAACAATGAGGAACAGCATATGTGAAGAACAAAAGTATCCCAGAAAAGATACATATCCATCAACACCTCACTTAATTAACCCTCGTGTCAAAAAAAAAGTGAACAGCTTTAAAACTATTCTAATAAAAAGAAAAGCTTAAAGCATAGTACCTGCTGATATGCTATAGGTACAAATTTATTAAACAGACTATTTTCTATGTATATACAAAATCTGAATAAGCTATAAAATCAGTTATTTAGTGATAATTTCTGTATGTTACAAAGTCCAAAATTCAAAAAGCATCAAAATAGTTATCCATGTACAGACAGCCTTGCATATTTATTTTGTATTAAGTAATATTATCTTACATTTATTAAGTAAATTGGTAAATAATTCCCTAAAATTCCAATTTCCCATTTCAAAGTAGGAGGTGGCCGATTTAACGAATGATATACTAATTCAGTCATTACTAGCAAATTAGTTTACAATGTGGAAGTTATTTTTACTTCTACAACTCCACTGTAATTTATTCTAGAGTTATGCTGACATCCAGACTATTACTGTATACACAAACATACAAACCATAATCATTTCAACAACTTAAAACTAAGCAGACAAAAAAACATAGTCTTTCAAATACTATTTACTATAAATGAAAAATAATACATCTTATTAAATTTAAATGTGATCTACAGTCTTAAGTCACTTTTATTCCCTTGCTCTAGTGATCATTGGCTTAATCCTCTCTTTCTCTTTCCACTTATTTCCTCCCTCAAGCCATCAGCACCAAAAGCAAGAAAGGCTGTCAAAGAAAAACAACATATCTGACTTTGAATTGTCAGTTTTCTTATTGTTTTGATACTGCTATGAACAAAACATTAACTGTACCAATATAAAAATAAAATGGACTAAAACTAGGAATAAAATGAAATTGATAGAAATGAAGCTGAATACAGCCGGTAAGAATCTTGGCTGACTCTACTGTAAGAGTAATCTATCATCAGCATAAAGATAAGTAGCATCTAGCTGACACTTTCATTAATATAAATAACGAACACAAATATGTAACAACTTTTGTTATTAATACTGCGTTCCTGTTGCAAATAGTCTTTTAAAGATTTAAATAAAAGACAATATTTTTTCAATTATTAAAAATTAAACTTAAAATTACACCATTTAAGGCAAATCTAAATTACCAAATTTAACCCCAACAACAATCCCTGTAAATTTCCACCAGAGTCCCAAAAAATAATGTTTAGAACACTGAACTGAGGTCAATTCACAATTTGGAAATATTCTTAGTCTTAACTGATTTTCACATATTGTTAAGTAATTAAAATAAAATAGGACATTTCCCCAAAATGCAGTTATCAATTCATATGAAGAACATCTGATCTACTTCAATTCTTAAATAGACTGGCACTCTTAACCTAAATTCTCAAATAACTTAAAGACAGCAAATACTACTCACTACGCAACTCCTGACAGCCTTTTCCATTCTTAACTTTCTTTTTACTCTTTATCCAAGCTTCCATACTAATAAAAATAATACTTAGCCAAATACTTATTTGATATTTGGCTTATATAAAAATATACATAAATGAGGTGTTTTTATACATATATAAGAAACAACATCCAAGAAAACATATTTAATGGAAAATATATATAAATTATTCTGATAATACAGCGAAATATCTCATAACATAAAACTACTTACCTAAACTCTAATAATCAGAAGGCAATGGAGGATACAGTTTTCTCTTTATCATAAATCATTTAAAATTATATTTACTACTGGTACATAGAGTTCTCCCATAGCTTCGCAGATAGGAAAGAATACTAAATGACAAAAATCACAGACTAGAGTGTCATTAAGGAACCACAACTTAAGAACTCAAGTTCCAACTCTAAAAGTACCAAAACCCTTTAAGTCTTAAAAAAAAAAAAAAATTAACACTACAGAATTTCTCAATTTGTGAAACATGGGATGTAAAACTACATATGCTTTACAAAATATTTTATTCAACAAATAAAAGACGTATACTCACAAAACCAGTACCAAAGCCAAAATTGTCTCACTCTTAAGTGAGAAGTTACTTGAAAGATGGTTCAGATTTCTTACATTCCCAGGATGAGTCTGGCAGTCTGTTTTGAAAAGTTATTCTATTCACATTTACATATTTTTTTAAACCTTATGACATCACGTTGCTAGAAACCTTCTTATACTGGCAAATTGAATAATTAAAGTTATTACGTGTAGACATTCTTGTATCAGTGGTTTACCTGAGAAACTAACTTTGAATAAATTTCAAATCCAAAAAAAAAAAAAAAGACACAATCAGCACTTGACTTTTACTTCAGGAAAATAAAGTTTTACTTGGGAACAGATATTTTAGCATAAGAACTTAGCATAAGAACAAACTAAAATGATTAGTATTACAAAGGTACAGAATCATATTTGGCCAAAATCCTTCAAAAGCCAACGTACCACTACTATAGACAGATCTGGGTGACGATGCGTGCTTATTGCAACAGTGAACTTCTGGACCTTAGAGTGTGCCCTGTATATAACAGCAGACGCTGAAGAACTTGAGCCAAGCCTTCAAGCTTGAAGGTCATGGAGCGTTTGCTCACATCATTGATCTATTCCACTACAGTAGGTCTTCTAAATCACATCTAGATTTAGAAGAATGAAGCCAAAAATCTAACCAGTTTAGATTTAAATTAAATTTAGAGTAAAATCTAACTCTCAAGTGGAAGCTGCCCCCAAACATTCTCTAACTACTATCACAAAATTTTTAAACTATGTCATTTAATCTTACAAACATAATTTTTGGAAAGTCCATGTTTAGCAGTTTTCTTTCCTTGTACTATGCAGAGATGAAATAAAACCCACTGATCACCACCTTCAGCTTTCTGCTGACCTAAGGCAAACACAGATATTTTAATATCTCCTCCCATTTTGAGAATAATTTCCATAGTCTGAATGTTTCCACCAATAAATACCTTTCAAATGAAGGACTATTATAGTGCCATGTATTAGGCAACTGTAACCAATAATCCACTTTTGCCCATCACAGAATTGATTTAAAATCTCTTACTGTTGACCTAAAAACATAAGTTCTTCATCGCCAAGTTCCACATTAGCTAGGCCTTAAATCAAGGCAACAACTGAGCAGCACAATTTTACTCCTGGGAAAATATTTACCAAAAACCAGCGGAAAATCTTGAATAACTAGTGTCTGTTTTTTTATTGTATTTTTTCTTTCAACGGAGTAGTTTACTCATAACTCTCTATACCAATTAAATCATAATGACCAGCTAAAGATTAACAGTTTCTTTAAAAATTACAAACTTACCCCATTCTAGGTATTCGAGAATGTTCTTCTCTCTTCTCAATGGAGAATTATTGCATTCATCATAAAGGCAGATGAGTATATCCAGTAACGTCTCCACACTGAAGCACTGCCCATTGGTCTGAGCGGGCCCGTCCAAAATAAACTGCTCCAACTGCCTCAAACGCACTTCTCCAGACATGTTTGCTTCGATTTCTGCTGGTTTTCCTTTAAATTATTATGATGACTTTTACTATTATCTGAACCTAAATTTTAAAAGGTATGGTTTTAAAAATAAACCACTTGTTATTCAAACAACTGTCATGCAATGCTGGTGCTGAATTAAACATCCAACACACCAGTAACCTCACTTAACTGAAGCGTCTTCAATTTCACCCATATACATATATTTTGAGGGTAAATTACCATAAAATATATACTTAATGCATTTTTAAAAGAATACAATTAAGTCGTATATTTAAATAAAATAATTAAAAGTACAACGAACTAGAGAGTCAACACTTCTTTAAAAAAAAAAACAACTCTTCTCCTTCATTCAAAATTCAACTCGTGCAACGTAATCCTGAAACGAATCCGGTTGCATCATTAATGAATAAAGTCCGATTTGCATCAGCAATTCACTTCCCGGGAAGAAGAAAAACAGAGAAGGGAGGAAAAAAACAGAATGCATAGAAGGGGGAGGGAAAACCAAAAATGTTGCTGCAAATCCTCCCAACCACCACTTGGATAATGCATCAGCGACAATTTCTCCAGCGGGAAAGGGAGGGGGCGAGGTCCCTGAAGCAGCCCCTCGGCTCGGAGCACGCCAAGTCTTGCCCGGAGGCGGCTTTTCGTTTCTCCTCCCGAGGTCCTTCTTTCCTTAAGGCTTTGCAGTCAGTCCTATTTTCAACGGATTCCGGTGAAAACTCTTCATTTTCCTCCCGGCTTCACCCTAGGGCCTGACCGGCGGCGCGGCCGGGGGTGGAAGGCGGGCTGCGGGCGGCACTGGCACCGGGCTCCGCAGAAGCGGCTACTTAGCCGCCCGAGCCCACTCCATGTCGGTGGTCGCTCGTGGGCCGAGCCGCGCCGCGCCGCGCCGGGCAGAGAGCCTGGTCTCCCCGACACCCGCACCGCGGCCGCCGCGCCGGAGGCTCCCGACGCCCCAGGCGGGGGGGGTGCTTTTCTGAATTCAAAGGACACAAGAGGCAGCAGCTGCGGCGGCGGCGCGGGCGGCTCTAGCAGCTACTTCTCCCCCTTCTTCACACCCCTGGGCTAAGGGCATCTTTCCTCAGCGAGGAGGGAGGCGGCCGAGGCGCAGGAGGAGGGGTCGCTTCCGCGGCTGAGGAGACCAGAGGCTGCGGCAGCCCGGCTCCCAACCACTCCCTTCCTCTCCCTTCCAGCCCTCCCCCGCCTTCCCTCTCCTCTCGCGCTCGCGCCCTGGGCTCCGCGAGGCTCCTCCAGTCCCGCCGCACACAAGCGGAGGCTTGCGGACGAGTCCGGATCCAATATGGCGGCCTGGCCCCCCCCCCCGCCCCGGCACACGCGCGCGCACACGCCCTCCACTCCCCGCCCCCGCCCTGCCCGAGCCTCAGCCCCAGCCGGCGGCCAAGCCGGGCGGGGTCCGGCCGGCGCGCCCAGCGGAGGCCCCCAAGGGGGCGCGGGCTCCTGGCTCGAGTGGCTGCGCCAGCCCGAGGGGAGGGGTGTGGACTGCCTAGGCGGCGAGGCTGCGGCTGCCGCAGCGTGGAATGCAGAGCTGCGGGAGGGCTGAGGGAGGCCCGGGCGGCGGTGGCGGAGCATATGGAGGCGGGATGACCGGGCCGCGCCGGGAGCTGCGGCAGGACTGGGCGCAGGCTGGGAACTGCGCCACCGCCGCGCCGTGGCCCCGGCTCCCCGAGGCTTCTGGTGCAGATCGTGAAGGGGGGCTCCTGCTCGTCCTCGGAGACATCACCTGTCTGGCGCGTTTGTTAAGGGCGCCCAGAAGCAGAGGGCTTTAGGCTTCCGACAGAGCTGGAGGAGACGGTGCCTTTCAGCCCCTTACCTGCTCCCCACCGGCCCCCCAGATTCGGTTCGCGCACACTCCAGAGTAATCGTTTCTTAGGTGTCTAATTACAGCACTTCGTGTGTCATTTCCCAGGACAAAAGCAATGACAGACTTGTCCGCGCTACCATCGAAGTCTTGGGTCTGCACGCAAAGGATGGAATCCCCCATCTCCATTCCCAAAAGTTTCCCTACGGGAGCCTGGTATTGTCTCCTCCGGAACTGTCCTAGCGGCTGCCTGTTTTTCCCTAGCCATGGTTACCGCCTGCGGGGGATTCAGCCTGTGAAGGCAGTCAAGGCAGTTCACCACTGTCATCAAACCTACACCCCTGTGTGCACGCGCACACACACTTGTAACCCAGGGGCACAATGCAGGAATTAGGGCAGCAAAGGCAAATCGCTGAATAGCTAGGGCACCTGATGCCTGCAGGGCCCTTCCAGGTTTTTGTGAATCTCGGTTTTAGGAGAGCTCCCTTTATAAAATTCTCATGGAAGATGCCACATTTAAATTGACCACGAAACTAGGTCATTGCAGTTCTGTTACTTTCTCTCAAAATTGCCATCTCCTTTATGGTTGTTCTCTAAAATACAATTATTTTATATTCCTTCCCCACACCTGTGAGGCTGTTGTGTTACTATGTTAATGTCCACAATTGCATCTTACATCTTGATAATATGGAAGCTGAGGAAGAATTAGAAATGAGGGCCTAGACGTAAAATGAAGGCTAACAGAAGTCGATTCAAGTTGTGATTCATGAAATAGTGTGAATTTTTTATGAAATCTACATTTGCAACGTCTACACTTGCCTGGCTTAAGAACAGCATTATTTTCAGTGCGGTCTTGACATGAATGATACTTAGATTCAAACAAAAGGTCAATCATTTCCAGCCATGACATCTTTATATGAGTGTGTGTTGTCTAATTCTAAAAGTAGTAGAAAAGTTTAATCCTAACACAGATAATAAGCAACATTTTGGTGTTTATTATTCAAGTCTTTTTCCTATGCACTTTAACAAAAATGATACATAATAAAAGAGTTTTATAGCCTCTTGCTTGCAATTAGCAATATATTATGGACATTTTTTCAGTTCAACAAACATTCTTCAACACCATGGATTTTAATGGTGAAGCCAATTTTAACAGTTTCATTTGACCATAAGATGCGGTAGCAAAGAAGGAAGCAATTTCTTCTGCTTTTTCAAGTACGGTTAACTAAAGAACTGGCTCCAAGATACCTGCTTTTCCAACTTACAAATAACTAGAAAGAAGTTTAAAGGAGAACCTAAAACATGTTAGGTCTCACTAAATGCTAATTGACAATGGAAGTATATGAGATGTAGATACTTTTTTTTTTTTTAACAAAAGAGTCAAGCTGTCAGTTCTTTACCTATTCTATTAGCGCTTGGGTACCACCCACAGTCCAGGGTATTGATGGTTGCTAAATAACCCTTTCCACATTATTTAGAAAGTAGAGAGGAGAATTTATTTTTATTGTAAAAAACACACACACAAAGAGAAGGAAGGAGCTTGAACCCAATCAATTTTGCTTGAATAATTCAAGCTCAGAGACTTAATAATTAACTAGACACTAAACACATTGTGCGGGTGTTATTTTAAATGTTCCAGTTGAAGTGTGAACATGCTTGTTAATGAAACCAGTCTTAAGCCAAAGAAAGGCGCAGCCCAGCAGCTGTACAGTGCTTGAAGTGTTCCTGCAAAACAAGAGTGCCACAGGCTGCCTCGCAGGGTATTCTTTGGGGAAAAATAGTCTGGAGGAGGTCTTCTTTGTGAAATTCTGCTTGAGGGCCTGGAGATTAGTTGTATACCACTGCAAACACCCAATTTGTTTGAAATAATCAGAGAATGTTTTATGAAGATGCTGGGAATTAATCTGACCATTCAGAAAAGAAAGAGGACAGGAGAAGACAAGAAGGTAGGAAGGTGGAAAGAAGAAGGCAGGACAGAAATCATTAAGCCTAGTCCCCAATACAAGCTCTCTTCAACTAATCCTCCAATTCAGGGCTAAAAGCAGGAGAATTAATCCACCAATTAATATTTATAACAGCCTCACTCTCACCTTGGTATATCTAACTTCAGAATAACTATAGGGTCATTGTTGGAGAACGGAGCCAAAAACAAGGTGCGTGCCACAGTAGGGCTTAATGTATAGCAACACTGAGGATGTTTTACCCCATCTCCTTTTAGCCTAGCCACATCCTGACCCTGCAAATGAATGACTTGGCTTAGTACCCTCCCAGGATAAAATGCCAGCAAATGCCTGTCCTGTCTTCATGTCAGGCTCCTGACATGAGTGAGATCAACTGCAAGGGCTTACATATAAAAAAGAAACTTTCTGATTAATAATTGCTTCCTTTACAGAACACTTAACAACCTGTAAACACTGTCCTGGGTAGTTTGAGCTCATGTTTTATTCAATCATCATAACCATATGAAGTAGGGAAATTACCTCTATATCATAGATGATGGAAGAAGCTGAGGCTTAGAGATCTTAACTTGTGAAAGATCACACAACTAGTAATTGACACAGGAGCTACAAGTCAACACCAGGCCTGTCTCATGCCAGTGCCTGTGGCTTTAATCACAAAGCAAGTGAGGTCTAAAAAATCTGCAGTTTCTATAAACTCAACTTTTCCTTCCTATTGTAACAAGGAAGAAGTGGGGTGTGTTGTTAATTCACATATTTGGGCATTAGAAGTTGATATGAGGGCAAAAGAAAGAACTACGCACATGATTATATCAGAGTTCAACCAAAAAAGCAGAAATCACCTATTTATTTAAACCAGAGAAAGCTTTTTTTTTGAGACAAAGTCTCACTCTGTCTCCCAGGCTGGAGTGCAGTGGCGTGATCACATGCTCACTGTAACCTCCATCTCCCTGATTCAAGCGATTCTCCTGCCTCAGCCTCCCAAATAGCTGGGACTACAGGCACATGCCATCACATCCAGCTAATTTTCTTTTCTTTTCTTTTTTTTTTGAGACAAGTCTTGCTCTGTTGCCCAGGCTGGAATGCAGTGGCACAATCTCGGCTCACTGCAAGCTCCGCTTCCCGGGTTCACACCATTCTCCTGCTGCAGCCTCCCAAGTAGCTGGGACTGCAGGCACCCCCTACCACACCTGGCTAAGTTTTTGTATTTTTAGTAGAGACGGGGTTTCACTGTGTTAGCCAGGATGGTCTCAATCTCCTGACCTCGTGATCTGCCCACCTCAGCCTCCCAAAGTGCTGGGATTACAGGTGTGAGCCACCGCGCCTGGCCCACATCTGGCTAATTTTCTTGTATTTTTAGTAGTGACAGGGCTATATTGGCCAGGCTGGTCTTGAACTCCTGACCTCAAATGATCCTCCCGCCTCAGCCTCCCAAAATGCTGGGATTACAGGCGTGAGCCACTGTGCCTGACCAAAACCAGAGAAACCTTAATTCTGACACATGGTTCCATGGATGGTGGAAGAGCTGAGGAAATGCAGGGCAAGTCAGGTAACCCAGTTTGGCAGCAGCAGGAAGCTATTCCCACCCCTAGGCTAGTGGAAGCTAAAACCAGGGCTGATGGGAGATGGAGCCACAGAAGAGATGCAAGTGCTACTGGGGAGGCTGCCATAGTCAGAGAGAGGGGAGGAGAATCCTCTTACCACAAATCTCCTGTCATTTGCAGCTAACATGGAGCCTCTGAAAGGGAGGCTGCATGACTGGTCCCCAAACATAGAGTAGAGCAGGCAATGGGTAAGAAATGAATGCAAGAGCAAACAGGCAGAATTTGCACACATATAATCAACACAGTTACAGTTTAACCGAAACTATAATAAAATCAATAAAACAAATGTTTTATCTCTGAATAACCATTAAGTAGATTTTGACGTGGCGTTATTTTAACATAGGAGAAGTTTTTACCTTTTCCTTTTCAAATTTATTTTGTTTTTTTGTTTTGTTTTGTTTTGGTTGTTGCTATTGTTGTTGTTTTGTCCCTCAAGAAGTTAAAAAACAATCCAACCCTCATTAGGGCAGGTTTACTTAGGTATACAGACTAACAGTTCCCACTTGCTTGTCAATGGATCTTGTCCATCTTGCCCTATCTTTAAATTTATCATTTAAAATCTCTCACTAAAGCTCTACTATAAATGGGACTTTCCAAAATATGTTTAGAATCAAACATTATAATATAGATATTGTCGGCTATTAGAGCTACTTAGCAAATTTGAACACTGCAAAGATAAGTGGCATTCTTTCATAAATTCTATCAGCAGAAAACATTTGGTAAAGACTGTATTGCAACGTGTGGTGACAAAACCAAACCAATTAAGCCAGTGTGAACCTTCGGTCCTGAGGTGGGAGTGGAGGTGACACACCCAGGACCTGTAGAGGCTGGCAGCCAAGGAGATGAAAGTTGACGAATTCAGTTACCACACTCTGGAAATTGCTCTGGCCAAGATTGCCAGGGACTTCCACATTACCAAAGTTAATAGGCAGTCCTCAGTCCGCATCTCATTTGCCGCTTTAACAGTATTTCACAGTGCTGATCACCTCTCTTAACTAAAACACTTTCCTTCACTTAATTTCTGCACTCTCCTGATTTTCTCCTACCTCACTGGCCACTCTTTTTCAGTCTCCTTCGCTGGATGATCCTTATCTTCTTGATCTTCAAATACTGAAGTGGCCCAGGGCTCAGAATTTCACCTCTTTTCTAGCTACACGCATTACCTAGGTGATCTCAATTAGTCTTAAGGCCAAAAATACTATCTATGATGGTTTGAAAAACTTGTCATAAATTCAACACTCCCATTGAAAGATTGGGTCCATATCCTCTTACCTTGAATCTAGGCCAATCTTGGTGACTCACTTGTCCTAAATAGAATGTAGCATAAATGACTGCTTACCTTCCTAGGCTGATCCATAAAAGGCAATGCAGTGTCAGCTTGTCCACTGGAACACTGTCACTAGAACCCTACATTGCCATGTAAGATATTCAACTAAATTCAACTGTCCTAAGGCTGCCATGCTAGTAGGGAGCCCAAGCTGCATGCAATCACCCATTCAGCAGCTCCAGGCAGCATCAGCTGCTGGACATGTGATTGCAGACACCTCCAGATGATTTGAGCCTGCAGCTGTCAATCACCCTAGCCAAGACTCCCAGTCTTCTCATCTGAGGCCCCAGGCATTGTGGAGCAAAGTTAACCTCTCATCACTGTGTCTTTTCCACATTTCTGATGCATAACATCCATGAACCTGATGAAATAATTGCATTAAGCTGCTACATTCTGAGATAATTTGTTATGCAACAGTAGTAACTAGAACAATATCGGTTTTTTGTTGTTGTTGTTGTTGTTTTAGGCAGGGTCTCACTCTTCACCCAGTCTGGAGTGCAATGGTACGACCATAGCTAACTGCAGCCTCCACCTCCCAGGTTTAATTGATCCACTCACCTCAGCCTCCTGAGTAGCTGGGACTACAGGTGCGCACCACCACGCCCAGCTAATGTTTTTTGTCGGGGGTAAGGGTAGAGATGGTTTCGCCATGCTGCCCAGGCTGGTCTCAGACTCCTGGGCTCAAATATTCCTCCTGCCTCAGCTCCCAAAGTGCTAGGATTACAGGTGTGAGCTACCACGCTTGGCCCAAATGGTCTTTACCCTCATTGAATCCTCTTTAAAATCCTATAGAGGAGAATCTGTTATTATTTCCACGGAGAAAAACTGAGAGAGATTAAGTAACTTTCCCAAGTTTACAAAGCTGATTATTAGTATCAGGATTCCAGCACAGGTGGCATTCATTCTAAAGCTTGTGTGCTGAAATGCTTTCCTCACCTACCTCATAGCAAGGTAAGAGAAACTAATACCAGCTACCTGATTAATATTTAGACTATGCCCTATTGTCTAAAAAAAAAGAAGAGAAAACAGAAATGACTTAGCTATAACCTGGAAGCAGAGAAGACATTCTTTTGCAGAGATTTTTGTCCATTGTTTTCCTTATTAGAGAAGAGCAAACAAGAGAGAACAGTTTTATTAAAATAGGACTTATTTCATGGAGACAAAAAAATGAAACTCTTCATTATCAGGATGGTAATGGATGATAACTCTAGATTTAAATACAAAGAGAGATTGTTAAATTGTAATCTGCAAAGATTTTTTAAATGATTATTTCAATTCAGTTCCAACAGCCACCTCTCTTGAATGGTTTGGAACCCACCTGCCAGAAGGTGAAGGGACCGGAACAGATGTGCTCTCCAGGCCTCATTCAGCAATAACATTCAGCGCTTCACACCAGTATGGGGGACTAATTAAACTCACAGTTGTATGGTGGAGCCAGCGATTATGTTTTAGAACAGACTGTGACCTCTCTCTGACCCAGAGGATAGCAAGCATCAGCATTTACAAGCCAAATGAAATAAGGCACTGTCAGCAATGTTCCTTACAGTAAGAAATATAACAATAATAATAATAAAAAGCACCAAGACATAAACCCACAAATAGGATGGTATCTGAAGACCCCAGGCATTCATGAGAATAAGGGAAGTGAAAATTCAATAAAATTCAATCTGAGATCTTAACAGGGGCTTTCCTCAAATAAGAAAGGCCCCCAAGCCGGTACAGTGGCTCATGCCTGTAATCCCAGCACTTTGGGAGGCTGAGGCAGGCAAATCACCTGAGGTCAGGAGTTCGCGACCAGCCTAGCCAACATGGTGAAACCCTGTCTCTACTATAAATACAAAAAAAATTAGCCAGGCCTGGTGGGACGGGCCTGTAATCCCAGCTACTCAGGAGGCTGAGGCAGGAGAATCGCTTGAACCTGGAAGGTGGAGGTTGCAGTGAGCCAAGATCGCACCAGTGTACTCCAGCCTGGGCAACAGAGCAAAATTCCGTCAAAAAAAACAGAAAGAAAAAATAAATAAAGGCCCCAAATATTATAAAAATCAAGGAAAAATTCATGCAGAGGACAATAAACAGTACAAAAGACTTCATAAGTATTAAAATGTGGGACCTTGTTCCAACCACTTCTTCAGATACTAGCATGACATTGACATAGGTCAGGATAAAAAGCTAGAGAACAATATCAAATAATGTTAGAAAAAAATTAAGTATTTTTTATTACTGTAACATAAGGTTTTCCTGTTCTTTGGAACGTTGTTTCTCATAATGATAACATGTTATCCTATATAAAAACAACTAACTGATGATTAGTGGATTATTTTCTCAGCAGTGGAACTGAGTTTTCTCTAAACCATCTATATCCATACTCTTGTTCATCCTGCCTTGTGAGAAGGGCATGATTTATTTAATGACTACTTTAGTGCAAGGTACCATGTATGACTGTGAAACAAATACTACACAAAAATAAATTATCTAGGCAGTGATAAAACTACCACCTTGTCCTCATTAGTACCTCATACTAAAAATGGAATTAATCGGCCGGACACACTGGCTCACACCTGTAATCTAAGCACTTTGGGAGGCCAAGGCGGATGGATCACCTGAGATCACACCACTGTACTCCAGCCTGGGTGACAGAGTGAGAGTGTCTCAGGAAAAAAAAAAAATGGAATTAACCATCCCACAAAACTACTAGATAATCATTAACAAGTACTAGAGCAACCATTCCCAAATTCCTTTTTTAAAACCACTATTAAGATGTTTCAGTTCATTCATTCAGTCACCAATGAATGTCGTCAATGAAGTACTTACCAAGCCCCCAGTCTCCACCAGATACAGAGTATAAAGTATAGGTGGATGATGTCCAACTTTCATTGTAGAAATCTCCAAGATAAACTTACAAATTGTAAACAAAGGTATCATAATATTGTTAATGTCCTTTTAGTTGGAAGGGGAAGGTTGGTTGGTGGAAGGTAATGAAGTAGAGAAATTTCCCTGAAAGCTGAATTGTAGTATACCTTTTGGTACACTTTGGATTGCTCGGAACAGAGTAGACAATAGAGAGGATTTTTCCAAGAGAGAAAAGAATAAGCCACAACTATTATTAAAAAAATGAAATCATGTCCTCTGCAGCAACATGGATAAAGCTGGAGGCCATTATTCTAAGTGAAATGACTTCTTAGCCAAGAAGGGGTAGCCTCCAGTTTCAGCAAGGAATTGGAACAAATACTGCATGTTCTCGCTGTGGTATTTGGTAACTAAACCATGAGTACACATGGACATAAAGAAGTAAATCACAGATACTGGAGACTCTAAAAAGAGGGAGACTGTGGGGGTGAGGCTTGAAAACTTGCCTGTTGAATACAATGTTCGCTATTTGGGTAATGGGTGTACTAGAAGCCCAATCCCTGCAAATATGCAATATAACCATGTACCCCTTGAATCTAAAATAAAATGAAAATTAAAAAAAATAAATAAACCAACTTCAGGGCTGTGGGAAGCAATATGGGACAGAAGAATCAGGCCCCTCCAGGAAAAGACAGAGGTACAAATAACCAAATCCAAGCATGGCTAAGTGAAATCTAATGAGGGTGATTAAATCTTCAAGTGGTGGCCAGGCACAGTGGCTCACCCCTGTAATCTCAGCACTTTGGGAGGCTGAGGCGGGCGGATCACCTGAGGTCAGGAGTTCGAGACCAGCCTGACCAACATGGAGAAACCCCATGTCTACTAAAAATACAGAATTAGCCAGACATGGTGGCGCATGCCTGTAATCCCAGCTACTCAGGAGGCTGAGGCAGGAGAATTGCTTGAACCTGGGAGGCAGAGGTTGTGGTGAGCTGAGATCATGCAATTGCACTCCAGCCTGGGCAACAAGAGTGAAAACTCCGTCTCAAAAAAAAAATATATATATTCAAGTGGCTCAGTTCCACAAAGACAGGGTCACGTAGAGCCACTCCTGAGAAGAGATGGTTATAGTTGTCAAGTGGGGGCTAGGATGATAGATGGATGATGGTGGTCCTTCTAGGTTAGAGTGGCATTGGTTACTAAGGGGTGGGAAGAGGACATGTGGCAGAAACCCATAAGCACTTCCAGGTCTTAGCCAAGAAGGGGTAGCCTCCAGTTTCAGCAAGGAATTGGAACACACATCAAAAACCAAGATGCAAAGCTACAAATACAAGCTAACCAGGTAAACTAGGGGTCAGCTGGAAGCTCTCTGACGTATCTGAGGCCTAAATGTTACTTTGGGCCCACTAGACCAGTGGTATGGAAGCAAGGACCCATTTTAAGATCTCACCAGCTATTGGTCAGAGTTCTCAGTGTGCACAATAAGGCCAGAGTAGCCCTAAGCAAGGGTCTATATGGAGTAGAACTTGAAGGTTGTGATAGGAAAATAAAAATCCAGGACCCCAATTCGCTCTGCCAAAAGGAAAAAAATGAAGCTGAAAGCTGAGTTGTGCAAGAGCTGCCTTTCCTTTTGTTCCTAAGCAGATAGTCACAGATAAAGGGTTAAATATCTCCACAGGTAGCTATTCTATGTTCACCTTATCTTACGTAAAGCTTCAATTTACTGAGCACAAGAGGAATACATAATTGACTATTCCCCTACCTGCTCCTTTTCTCTTGCAACATGTGGATTCAGTAATGTAACCACCTCTCTCCCCTCCAGCCCACTATTCCCTCTTTAAATATTGAAGCCCTCAGACCATAGATGTTTCTGCAATTCTGTGTTTGTTTGTTTTCCTCCTGGGCATGTCCTTAACCTTGGCAAAATAAACTTCTAAATTGATTGAGACCTGTCTCAGATGCTTTTTGGTTTACAAGGTCATCACTGCTGGCATCTGGTTAAGAATGAATAGCCATGAACTTATGCTGCCAACCTAAAACTACTCCCTCACCGTGATGCCTAACACCTCGGACAGTGTGGCCATCGCTTTGCGTTAAGGTCGAATCAGGGAACATCTTTCACAGGTTGGGTACAATCTAAAGCTTGGATTGACCTGCCCACTAGCAGACTGATTCTTATTACTTTGAGCACTGGAGCTAAAATGCAAATAATGATTTCTCCCTTAATTGGCTGCTGTGGTGATCCCATTCGGAGTGGAAGCACTGAAGGTTAAATAATAAAGAGCTATTGTGGAGCTATAAACCATGGTTTAAAAACAAATTACCCCTTTAAAGGAAATGATTAGAAGAGATAGCTAAGGTATAATACCCTCTGCCCAGTGAACAATAAGATGGACTAGAATGCCTAGATAACACGTTAGAACGAGCTATTGACTATCTCTTCCATACACTCTTTCATTCAGCAAATATATATTGAGCACTGACTGTATGCCGGACAATATGCTGGGTCTTTCTCAGGCTTGGAGAATACAAGCAATTCATCTCTCTCTCTCTTTCTCCTCTCTCTCTCTTTTTTCTTTTGGACAGGGTCTCACTGTCACCCAGGCTGGAGTGCAGTGGCACGATCACAGCTCACTGCAGCCTCGACCTCCTGAGCTCAAGCTATTCCCCTGCCTCAGCCTCCCAAGTAGCTGGGACTACAGATACGTGCCACCATGTCCAGCTAATTTTTGTGTTGTTTGTTGTTGTTGTTGTTTTGAGACAGGGTCTTGCTCTGTCCCCCAGGCTAGAGTGCAGTGGGGCAATCTTGGCTTACTATAGCCTCCGCCTCCTGGGTTGAAGTGATTCTCCTGCCTCAGCCTCCTGAGTAGCTGGGATTACAGGCAGGCACCACCATACCTGGCTAATTTTGTATTTTTAGTAGAGATGGGGTTTCACCATGTTGGCCAGGCTGGTCTTGAACTCCTAATCTCAGGTGATCCACCCACCTCAGCCTCCCAAAGTGCTGGAATTACAGGCATGAGCCACCATGCCTGGCTAATTTTGTTCAGTTTTTGTAGAGACAGGGTCTCTCTGTGTTGCCCAGGCTTGTCTCAAATTCACGGACGCAAGTGATCTTCCTGCCTCAGCCACCCAAAGTGCTGAGATTACAGGTGTGAGCCACTGTGCCAGGCCAAATTCTCTCTTTCTTATACTCACTCTGGCTTTCTCTCACTCTATTCCTCTGTTTCTGCCTTTTCCTCACTACAGACTCTGTGAATGTATCTTTCAGCAGCAATTTGTTTATCTGTTTCTTCCCCTTTTTCCTCTGCCTACCTTTCCTTCTCCATTTGTCCTTTCTCTTCTCTAATCTTTTCTCATCTTTCTGTTTTATTTCCTTACCTTTCCACTACCCTCCCTTCCCTTAACTTCTCATAATGCTGAATGAAAACCAGTTTTAAAATATATTAATATAATATATATATATAATATAATATATATTAAATATAACCAATCTCAATGAGGGAAAAAGTAACCTCTCAAGGGAGCTCCTGTTAAATGCATTACTCTTGGGACAAATAACATAAAGTTAGCACTTATTCGCGCATTTATATAGACGTAGATGAATATCCTACCTAGAAGGGACAGGGCACTGAAGGAAGAGAATCCCAGGTGTTTGACTTTTTCTGGCCATTGGTGATGGTAGAGGGAGGAAGGAAGGGTTTATGCATGGGACACTCCCTGGGGACAGTGAGGAAATGTGTCATCAGGGCAAGTGGTTTAGTGAAGAGACTGTCCTGAGCCTTTTCCCCACATCATTTTTCTGATTCTCACAACATCCCTACGAGGTAGACAGCATTATTATCTGCATTTAAGGAAGCAGGTGTAGAAAGTCAGTGATGAAGCTAGAACAAGGGCCCAGCCTGTCTGATACCAAAGCCCATGGTGACAGAACAAAGCCAGCTGAACAGTTCTGTCTGCCAGAACAAAGCCAAGTCATAAAAAGGAACTGCGGTAAGATGTTCTGAGGGCTCATGGTCCCACGGCACTGCTCTCATCCAGCTTTGCACGCGTGGTCCCTAACAGTGTGCTGGCCCAGGCTTGGAGCTCAATAAAAGATTAGTGAATGCATGAATAAGATTCAAAGCAGCAACCACTAGAAATTTCTGAACTGGAAAAATCATTATCTTACCCAATTCAGGAATCACGCGGCCCCTGCATAAACATTCCTAGGACAATCCTACAAAATAAGAGTTGTAATTTGGCCACATTTTTGATACAGCAGTTCAAGGCCTTAAGCTTCTGTATAAACAGAGGACTTAAAATACTTTTCCTATACTATCACTTTTGTAAAATTTCATCTATCATAAAATCTTGAAAATCATCAGAATGTGGCTGGGCACAGTGGCTCACACTGTAATCCCAGCATGTTGGCAGGCTGAGGTGGGAGGATTGCGTGAGACCAGGAGTTCAAGACTAGCCCAGGCAACATAGCAAGACCCTGTCTCTACAAAAACATTTTTTAAAATTATCTGGGTGTGGTGGTGTAAACCTGTAGTCCCAGCTACTTGGGAGGCTGGGGCAGGAGAATCACTCAAGCCCAGGAGTTCAAGGTTACAGTGAGCTGTGATTATGCCACTGCACTCCAGCCTCAAAGACAGACAGAGAGAGAGAGAGAGAGAGAGAGAGAGACCACGTCTCGAAAAAAAAATTTTTTTTTTGAGACAGAGTCTGCTCTGTTGCCCAGGCTCACTGCAACCTGTGCCTCCTGGGTTCAAGTGATTCTCCTGCCTCAGCCTCCTGAGTAGCTGGGATTACAGGTGCCCGCCACCACACCCAGCTAATTTTTGTATTTTAGTAGAGACGGGGTTTTGCTATGTTGGCCAGGCTGGTCTTGAACTCCTGACCTCAGGTAATCCACCCGCCTCAGCCTCCCAAAGTGCTGGGATTACAGGCATGAGCCATTGCACCCAGCCATAAAAAAAATATATTTTTTAAAATCATCAGAATGTAAATATATGTGCATTCATGACATTTGGCCAGGCTGGTCTCGAACTCCTGACCTCAGGTGATCCACCCGCCTTGGCCTCACCAGCTCCCAGCCACATCTATTCTTTCAGAAGTTTTAATAACTCATATTTCTCAGCCAGGTATGGTGGCACTCATCTATATTCCCAGTTATTCAGGAGGCTGAGGCAGGAGGATCACTGGAGCCCAGGAGTTCAAAGCTGCAGTGAGCTGTGATCACACCACTGCACTCTAGCCTGGGAGACAGCAAGATGCTGTCTCTAAAAAAAAACCAACAATAGGTCAGGCACTTTGGGAGGTTGAGGCGGGCAGATCATGAGGTCAAGAGATCGAGACCATCCTGGCTAATACGGTGAACCCCCGTCTCTACTAAAAATACAAAAAATTAGCCAGGCATGGTGGCAGGCACCTGTAGTCCCAGCTACTCAGGAGGCTGAGGCAGGAGAATGGCGTGAACCCGGGAGGTGGAGCTTGCAGTGAGCCGAGATAGCGCCACAGCACTCCAGCCTGGGCGACAGAGCAAGACTCCGTCTCAAGCAAACAAACAAACAAAAAACCCAACAACAATAAAACTCATATTTATCTTTAGGATTCTGTGTAAACATAAATTTTCTACAGTAGCATATATTTTATATATATATATATATATTTTTTTTTTTTTTTTTGAGGCAGTGTCTCATTTTGTTGCCCCCAGCTGAAGTGAGCACAATCATGGCCTACTGAAGCCTTGACCTCCTGGGCTCAAACAATCCTCTCACCTCAGCCTCTCGAGTAGCTGGGACTACAGGCATGCACCACCATACCCAGCTTGCTTATTTATTTATTTATTTATTGAGACAAGGTCTCACTATGTTGCCCAGGCTGTTCTCAAACTCCTGGGCTCAAATGATCTTCCTGCCTCAACCTCCCAAAGTGTTGGGATTACAGGGGTGCACCACCATGCCCAGCCATACATATCTTATACTTTAATCAGTTTGATCATTTGTCTTCTGACTTGATTATTTCTTCAATGATACTTTTACTTGGGGATATTCACACCTTAGGTGATATATTTACTAAGATACTCTCCTTACGAGATTTATTCTTGTGTGATAGTATGTTGTATGTATCTAATCTATTTTGAGTTCTCAGCTCTTTAGAAGGAATATGTAATTAACTTATACCAAGTCTCAAGTTAGAGAAGTTTACTGTGCCTATTTTGCTAATCATGAAACAAAAACTCAAAAGTGTAAGGAATTTGCCTGAGGTCTCACAGCAACAGTGGGAAGACATTGAAGACATGACCATGACTTAGAAGTTGATACTTGTGTTTCAGAATCTATTACGTGTGTTACACTCTCATTATACAGCCAGCTGGCTTCTTGAGTCTAAGAAGCTCAACAGATTTTTTTATTTACTTGGGAATATTTTAATGCTAATGTGCAGAAGTTTTCTTTATGGGAAGAAGAGGACAACACATTTAGTACATTTTTCTGCATTTAGAGAGATAGATGAATACAACTATCATACAGTAGACTTTTGGAATTGTGGACAATCATTTCACAGGTACAGTATAGGAATCACAGAACCTCTGCCTGGTGATCCCTGTGACAAGGATCTTATTGCTTTTCAAGATTGCCTTTATTGCTGAATAAGTCTATTTTTAATTGTGCATAGTAAATAATATAACAGTTAGCTATTGCTACTATCACATAACAAGTCACTTCAAAATTTAGCGGCATAACACACCATTTTCGTGACTACAGTCAGCAATTTAGGCTCTGCTCAGCTGGGCGGTTCTTCTGTTAGATTCCTTCATGGGTCTGTGGTCAGCCACAGATTGGTTTTGCCAATCTTGGCTGGGCTCTCACACATGTCTGGAGCCTCAGCTGGGACAACTGAGCTGACTCAGCTCCAGTCCAGATGATCTGTTGTTCTCTAACAGGCTAGCCTAGACTTGCTCATATGGCAAAGGCAGGGATCCCCATAAAGCAAGTAGAAATGCACAAGGCCTCTAAAGTCCAGTACTGAAATTAGCACACCATCACTTCTGCCACATGGTATTGGCCAAAGCAAAATCACAAGTCCAGCCTAGAATCAAGGGGTGGGGAAATGGACTTCACCTTTGAATGGGAGAAGACATATTATAAAGTGTTTGGAGGGCTAGGGAGAGTGGCTCACATCTGTAGTCCCAGCTACTCAAGAGGCTGAGGCTGGAGAATCAGTTGAGCCCAGGAGTTTGAGGCTGCAACGAGCCAAGGTCATGCTGCTATAGTCCAGCCTGGGTGAAAGAGTGAGACCCTATGTCTTAAAAAGAAAGGTTGGGGGGTGTTGGATATAAGAAGGTCTAAACAATTGTGAACATTTTTGCAACCTACCACATATATTAAAAATTGCAGCTGGGTGACCGGGCGCGGTGGCTCACGCCTGTAATCCCAGCACTTTGGGAGGCTGAGGCGGGCAGATCACGAGCTCAGGAGATCGAGACCATCCTGGCTAATATGGTGAAACCCCGTCTCTACTAAAAATACAAAAAATTAGCCAGGCGTGGTGGCGGGCAGCTGTAGTCCCAGCTACTCAGGAGGCTGAGGCAAGAGAATGGTGTGAACCCAGCAGGCAGAGCTTGCAGTGAGCTGAGATCATGCCACTGCACTCCAGTCTGGGCAACAGAGCGAGACTCTGTCTCAAAAAAAATAAAAAAAAATTGCAACTGGGTGCAGTGGTTCACGCTTGTAATCACAGCACTTTGGGAGGCCGAGGCGAGTGGGTCACGAGGTCAGGAGTTCGAGACCAGCCTGGCCAACACAGTGAAACCCTGTCTCTACTAAAAATACAAAACTTAGCTGGGCGTGGTGGCGGGCACCTGTAATCCCAGCTACGTGGGAGGCTGAGGCAGGAGAATCACTTGAACCCGGGAGGTGGAGGTTGCAGTGAGCTGAGATCACGCCACTGCACTCCAGCCTGGGCGACAGAGCTAGACTCTATCTCAAAAAAAAAAAAAAAAATTGCATTTAGGGCCGGGCGTGGTGGCTCACACCTGTAATCCCAGCACTTGTGGGGGCTGAGGCGGGTGTATCACCTGAGGTCAGGAGTTAGAGACCAGCCTGGCCAACATGGTGAAACCCTGTCTCTACTAATAACACAAAAATTAGCTGGTTGTGGTGGTGCACGCCTGTAATCCCAGCTACTTGAGAGTCTGAGGCCTAAGAATCACTTGAACCCAGGAGACGGAGGTTGCAGTGAGCCGAGATCATACCATTGTACTCCAGCCTGGGTGACAAGAGTGAAACTCCATCTCCAAAAAAAAAAAGCATTTAGGAAGGAGGTGCTGAGTATATTAACAAAATAAGATATAATATTCAAAATGCCAAAAGGACAACAGTAGGGCATGGACATTAATCAGTCAGAATGGATGACAGTTGTAAACAATAGACATGGCGGAATTAATGTATGCTGACTGACCTGAAAGATGTGATATTAAGATGATATTTCACTAAGAAGCTAGGAATACCCAAATTCTATCCTTGTTCATGACTTTCTCCCAAGAGAAATATATACCCAAGAGACACAGCAAGGCACTTTATCATTGGCTGGAGCTTTGGCCCCAACTCCTAGCAAAGAACTCAAGTTCAGTCTGAATAACCTCAAACCAAAGTGTGCCCAAAGGCTTGCTGTGGTTTTTTTCCCACTGGAAGCCTGAACCTGAGACACAGATCTTTTCACTCCACTGCACGGACAGGTCACATCCACCAGATGGGAGGCAGAAGACCCAAAGGAACAGAGAGCAGAAGAGATGGTTTGCCCCAAAGCCTACACCTGTCTACCTCAGGGCTTCTCAGATCAGAGCAGAAGCACTTCTCAAGTAAGTTACAAAATGGGAGGGGTCAGGGGTAGGAGCATCTAAAGAGAGGAAGAGGGTCAGGGTTTATTACACCAACTGCTTCACCCTCTGGTGAGGCATGAGATAACCGTGGGTGGGTCTCCACTCTGATGACGGGAACTATAAGCCTTATCTCACATCTCTAGCTTCCTAGAGGGAAGAGGTCAGAAAGAAACCTATCCCTGTAAACCAAACATTTCAGCACAGCACATAGTTTCCATTCACTGGTACAGTGGTGAAATAATTGTCCTTAAACTTGTATGTCTGTACCATTTTGGTACAAAGGGTGGGGTGAGGGTGAGGAGCAAAGAGAAGACTAGAGACAATACCATATAGCACTGACATTTTGCAAAGTACTTTCACAAATAATTCATGCACAAACTCTCTTACCACCATCTTGAACTTTCAGGACTCCATGTGAATTTTACTTTACTGGCCAAGGTTACATAAAGTGTCTCTAGTCACTGAATTCATGAGTGTCTGTTGGGGCCCTATTGTTGCAAGGATAGAAACCAATTATAACTTAAAGACTTTACTGGAAGCTGATCAGATAGCTCATGAAAACAAAGGAAAAGCAGAAGTACCAGGACAGCTGTAGGATCTAAGCAGTGAGAACCAATGGTTATTTCTTCCAGGTGCCAATGACAAGATAAATCAGCTCCAACATTTCTGGCTCTGACCCAGCAATTCCATTACTGGGTATATACCCAAAGGAATATAAATCATCCTATCATAAAGTCACATGCAGCCGGGCACAGTGCCTCACACCTGTAATCTCAGCACTTTGGGAGGCTGAGGCAGGCAGATCACTTCAGCCCAGGAGTTCAAGACCATCCTGGGCAACATGGCAAAACCGCATCTCTACTAAAAATACAAAAATTAGTTGGGCCTGGTGGCGCATGCCTGTAGTTCCAGCTACTTGGGAGGCTGAGGCATGAAAATTGCTTGAACCTGGAAGAGGGAGGCTGCAGTGAGCCAAGATTACACCACTGTACTCTAGCCTAGGTAAGCGAGATTTGGTCTCAAAAAAAAAAAAAAAAGACATATGCATGTGTATGTTCATTGCAGCGCTATTCACAATAGCAAGGACATAGAATCAACCTAAATGCCCATCAACAGTGGACTGGAAAAAGAAAATGTGGTACATATACACTATGGAAAACAACACAGCCATAAAAAAGAACGAGATCATGGATGTTGCAGGAAAACGGATGGAACTGGAGGCCATTACCCTTAGCAAACTAATGCAGGAACGGAAAACTAAATACTGCATGTTCTCACTTATAAGTGAGAGTTAAATTATGAGAATACCTGAACACAACATAGAGGGGAACAACACACACTGGGGCCTACTGGAGGGTGGAGACTAGGAGGAGGCAGATTATCAGGAAAAATAATGAATGGGTACTAGACTTAATACCTGGGTGAAGAAATAATCGTACAACAAATGCCCATGACACAAGTTTACCTATGTAGCAAACCTGCATATGTACCCCAAACTTAAAAGTTTAAAAACAAAAATTTCAGGGAAACACTATCTGGATGACCTAGCTTGGTTGTATGTTCATCCACTGGACAGAAAAAGCCATGGCCTCTAACAAAGGACTATTTTGGTGGTTCATGGGGAGAGACTAATTTCTCATTTTCCAAAAGAATAGGTAAAGTTGCTGGGCCATCCAAAACAATCCATAATGTTATAGCCACTGCATCATTAAAGTACTGAATAAAGACATGCAGCAAGGGTAGGGTGGCCTGGGGACTGCAGTGTATAATAAGCTAGTGAGCAACCTCAGAAAATGTATTCAGTTGGCGCAGTCTAACGGGGTAGTTGGGAAATTTGCTTACCACCATTGTTCTAAAAAAGTACCCAGCACTTGTGCTGAGCTGGTATAGTAATACACACAGACATAAAAATGATTGCCATGATGGAAGAAGTTTTTTATTATAATCACAGTCCCTAGAAAGAGGAGGCACAACACACATGCAGGACCACACAGGGAAGCACCAAAGCTAGATGAGCAGGCAGGGAGAGACAGGATCTGTGGGTGGGAGATTTAATTGTAGTTTATGCAGGAAGGAATGGGCCAAGCAAAGTAGGCAAGCGGTACAAGCTTATGGTCAGAGAGTCTAAATAATTTCAGTGGGCTCTGCGCTATGTTGGTGGTCCCCAGTTGTCTGGTACTTGGCCCTGCGGTGATTAAGGTAGGGGATAGAGTCCCAGACAGTAGGAGTCTGATAAAAGGTGACATGTGGGCAATAGAGTCTTGGAATTGGTTGGTTTGCATATTAAAGGTATACTGGCAGGGAAGTTCCTTATCTTTAGGAATTAGTTAATCCTCGGAGGGGTGGTTCCCAGGGTCCAGAAGACCCCAAATGCCAGAGCATCAAGAATACAGAAAATTAGGCCGGGCGCGGTGGCTCACGCCTGTAATCCCAGCACTTTGGGAGGCCGAGGCGGGCGGATCACGAGGTCAGGAGATCGAGACCATCCTGGCTAACACAGTGAAACCCCGTCTCTACTAAAAAATACAAAAAATTAGCCGGGCGTGGTGGCGGGCGCCTGTAGTCCCAGCTACGCGGGAGGCTGAGGCAGGAGAATGGCGTGAACCCGGGAGGCGGAGCTTGCAGTGAGCCGAGATCGCGCCACTGCACTCCAGCCTGGGCGACAGAGCGAGACTCCGTCTCAAAAAAAAAAAAAAAAAAAGAATACAGAAAATTAGCTGGGTGCCGGGGCACACGTCTGTAGTCCCAGCTTCTCAGGAGGCTGAGGCAGGAGGATCGCTTGACCCTAGGAGTTTCAGGCATAGTGAGACCCTATCTCTTACAAAAAAAAAAAAAAAGAAGAAGAAGAAGAGGCTGGGTGCGGTAGCTCACATCTGTAATCCCACCACTTTGGGAGGCTGAGGCGGGAGGATTGTTTGAGCCCAGCCTGGGCAACATAATGAGACCTCATCTTTACAAATAATAAAAAAGAAATAGCCAAGTGTGGTGGCACACAGCTGTGGTCCCAGCTACTCTTGCTAGAATGAGGTGAGAGGATCACTTGAGCCTGGGAGGTCAAGGCTGAAGTGAGCTGTGATCACACCACTGCACTCCAGCCTGGAAAACAGAGTAAGACCCTGTCTCACAAAAAAGAAAAAAAAAAAAAAAAAGGAATACAGAATATAAGAAAATACAGCTAATACAAAATATAGTGGTTTTTTGTTTGTTTGGGTTTGTTTTTTTTTTTTAATAATAGAGATAGGGTGTTGCCCAGGCTGATCTTGAACTCCGAGTCTCAAGCAATCCTCCTACTTCAGCCTCCCAAAGTGCTGAGATTATAGGCATAAGCCACCATGCCTGGCCCAAAATATACTGAATGTAACTATAGGCATAACTTGAGATACTGCAGGTTCAGTTCCAGACCACCACAAAAATGTGAATATCACAGTAAAGCAAGTCACACAAACTTTTTGGTTTCCCAGTGCACATAAAAGTTTATGTTCATACTATACTGTAGTCTATTAAGTGTGCAATAGTATTATGTCTACAAAAACAATGTACATACCTTAATTTTAAAATACTTCATTGCTAAAAAATGCTAACATTAATCTGAGCCTTCAGTGAGTTGTAATATTTTTGCTGGTGGAATGTCTTGTCCTGATGGATACTGACTGACCAGGGTGATGGTTGCTGAAGGCTGGGGTGCCTGTGGCAATTTTCTAAAATAAGACAACAATGAAGTTAACTCCATCAATTGATTCTTCCTTTCACAGGAGATTTATCTGCAGCATGTGGTGCTATTTGATAGCATTTTACCCACAATACAACTTCTTTCAAAATTGGAGTCAATCCTCTCAAATCCTGACACTGCTTAACAACTAAGTTTATATAATATTCTAAATCTTTTGTTGTCATTTCAACAATGTTCACAACATCTTCACTGGGAGTAGTTTCCATCTCAAGAAACCCCTATCTTTGCTCATCAGGTAAGAAGCAACTCCTCATCCATTCAAGTTTTATAATGAGACTGCAGCAATACAGTCACATCTTCAAGCTCCACTGCTAATTCTAGTTCTCTTGCTATTTCCACCATATCTGCAGTGACTTCCTCCACTGAAGTCTGGAACCCCTCGAAGTCATACATAATGGAATGAATTTCTTCCAAACTCCAGTTAAACTCCTCCCATGATGAGAATCATGAATGTTCTCACTGGTATCTAGAATGGTGAATCCTTTCCAGAAGATTTTTAATTTACTTTGCCCAGATCCATCACAGAAATTGCTATCTATGGCAGCAACAGCCTTGCAAAATGTATTTCTTAAATAATAAGACTTGAAAGTTGAAATTACTCCTATAGAATGGATGTTCTGTTAACTGGCATGAAAACAACATTTATCTCCTTGTACATCTCCATCAGAATGCTTGGATTAACTAGGTGCATTGTCAGTGAGCAATAATATTTTAAAAGAAATCTTTTTTCCTGAGTAGTAGTTCTCAACAATGGACTTAAATTATTCAGTTAAACCATGCTGTAAACAGATGTGCTCTCATCCAGATTTTATTTTTCCATTTATAGCGTACAAGGAGAGTAGATTCAGCATCATTCTTTTTTTAATGACATGAAATCCTGAACTTCATTAGCATAATTCTAAAGGACCCTAGGATTTTTAGAATGGTAAATGAGCATTGGCTTCAACTTAAAGTCACCAGCTACATTAGCCCTTAACAAGAGAGTAAGCCTGTCCTTTGAAGTTTTAAAGCCAGGCATTGACTTATTATTGACTTCTTTCTTTTTTTTTTTTTGAGACAGAGCCTCATTCTGTCAACAAGGCTGCAGTGCAGTGGCGTAATCTTGGCTCACTGCAACCTCTGCCTCCTGGGTTCAAGTGATTCTCCTGCCTCAGTCCCCCAAGTAACTGGGACTACAGGCATGCACTACCACACCTGGCTAATATTTGTATTTTAGTAGAGACGGGGTCTCACCATGTTGGCCAGGCTGGTGTCAAACTTCTGACCTCAAGTGATCCAGCCACTTTGGCCTCCCAAAGTGCTGGGATTATAGGTGTGAGCCACTGCACCTGGACTATATTGACTTACTTCTAGCTATGACAATTCTAGATGGCATCTTCTTCCAATAGAAGGCTGTTTCATCTACACAGAAGATCTGTTGTGTAGTGTAGCCACCTTCATCAATCATCTTAGCTAGAACTTCTGGATCACTTGCTGTTTCACCTTGCACTTTTATGTTATTAAGACAACTTCTTTCCTTAAGCCTCTGAACCAACTTCCGCCAGCTTCAAACTTTTCTCTTGTATCTTTCTTACCTCTGTCAGTCTTCTTAGAATTGCAGAGAGTTAGGGCCTTGCTCTGGATTATGCTTTGGCTTAAGGGAATGTAGTGGCTGGTTTGATCTTCTATCCAGACCACCAAAACTTTCTCCATATCAGTAATAAAAAGTTATTTCTCTTTTTTTTAATCATTCATATGTTTATGAAGTAGCACTTTTAGTTTATTTCAAGAACTTTTCCTTTGCACTCACAACTCTCCTGTTAATGCAAGAGGCCTTGTTGGCCAGGTGGGGTGACATATGCCTGTAGTCCTTTGGGAGGCAGAGGCAGGAGGATCGCTTGAGGCTAGGAGATTGAGACCAGCCCGGGGAATATAGCGAGACCCCATCTCCACAAAAAAAAAAAATTTTAGAAGTCTGATAAAAGGTGACAAGTGGGCAATATGGTCTTGGAATTGATTGGTTTGCATATTAAAGGCATGCTGGTAGGCAAGTTCCTTATCTTTAGAAATTAGTTAATCCTCGGAAGGGCAGTTCCTGGAGTCCACAAGACCCCAGATGCCAGAGCATCAAGAATACAGAAAATTAGCCAGGTGCCATAGCACAAGCGCCATAGCATAAGCAGAATATGGATGAAAAAAATTTTTTAATTAATTGGGCATGGTGGCATGTGCCTGTCCCAGCCACTCAGGAGGCTGAGGTGGCAGGATCACTTGATTCCAGGAGTTTGAGGCTGCAGTGAGCTATGATTGTGCCACTGCACTCCTGCCTGGGTGACAGAGTGAGACCCCATTTAAAAAAAACAAAAAGGCCTTGTTTTTGGCCTATCTTGCCTTTCATCCTCCTTTCCCCTGTAAGTGTAATCATTTCTAGCTTTTGATTTAAAGTGAGACTCTTACTTTCACCTGAACACTTAGAGGCCATTATAGGGTTATTAATTGGCTTAATTTCAATATAATTTCATGGGGAATTGGAGGCCCAAGGAGAAGCAGAGAGATGAGGGAAGGGCCTGTCCATGGAGCAGTCAGAACACATACAGCATTTATCTAAGTTAGTGTCTTATATGGGTTCAGTTCATAGCTCCCCAAAACAATTACCATAGTAACATGAATGATCACTGATTACATATCACCATAATAGATATAATAATGATTATTTTAAAGTTGGACATATTGTGAGGAATACCAAACTATGACATGGAGACATGCAGTGAGCATGTACTGTTGGAAAAATGGCACCGAGAGACTTGGTTTATACAGGTGCAAGTTTCTCTAAAGGGACAGAACTAATAGGACAGACGTATATATGAAGGGGAGTTTATTAAGGGGTATTGACTCACAAAATCACAAGGTAAAGTCCCACATAGGCCATTTGCAAGCTGAGGAGCAAGAAAGCCAGTCTGAGTCCCAAAACCTCAAAAGTAGGGATGCAGCCTCCAGTCTGTGGCTGAAGGCCGGAGAGCCCCTGGCAAACCACTGATGTAGGTTCAAGAGTCCAAAAGCTGAAGGACTTGGAGTGTGATGTTTGAGGGCAGGAAGCATCCAGCATGGGAGAAAGATGAAGGCTGGAAGCCTCAGCAAGTCTGCTCATTCCACCTTCTTCTGCCTGCTTTATTCTACCTGCACCGGCAGCTGATTCGATGGGGCCCACCCAGATTGAGGGTGGGTCTGCCTCTCCCAGTCCACTGACTCAAATGTTTATCTCCTTTGGCAACACCCTCACAGACACACCCAGGAACCATTCTTTGTATCCTTCAATCCAAACAAGTTGACACTCAATATTAACCATCACAACAGGGTTGCCACAAACCTTCAATTTGTGAAAAATGCACTGTGAAGCACAATAAAGCGCAATAAAATGAGGTATGCCTGTGTATTCTTTGGGCAGACATACAGCCATATGAAGATACTAGATAAATGATACAGAGTATAGAATGAAGCCTACAGAGCTCCTATCTAGGTTCAATTTTACTGACCATGCAATATGCTACAGGCACAGTCTGCTGAATCTCCTTCCACCACTCCAGCTCCTCTTCCTTTCCTTCAGCCTTTTTCATCATGCCCAAACTCTTGGGTTTATTGAAGCAGTTGCTATAGCCACAATTATTGCATGAATCTATTTTTCAGCATGACAGTATGGTATGTGCAAGTGTACTTTAAGATACTTAAAAACTCAGTTATATTATAGATTAATGGATGTGTGAACTTCCAAATTGATGCCAACCTATAAATTCCCAGTCACTGAAACTATTTAGTATGTGAAACTAGTCCAGTTTTTTTTTTTTGAGATGGAGTCTTGCTCTGTCACCCAGGCTGGAGTGCAATGGCATGATCTTGGCTCACTGCAACCTCCACCTCCTGGGTTCAAGCGATTCTCCCACCTCAGCCTCCCAAGTAGCTGGGATTACAGGCACCCACCATCATGCTTGGCTAATTTTTGTATTTTTGTAGAGATGGGGCTTTGCCATTTTGGCCAGGCTGCTCTTCAACGAACTCCTGACCTCAGATGATCTGCCCACCTCACCCTCCCAAAGCGCTGGGATTACAGGCATGAGCCACTGTGCCTGGGCCAATTTTTTTTTTTTTTACTTTGATATTCCTCAATCTTCACATTTATTTCAATTCCTCTACTAGAATCATACTCTTATTTATTTTCTCTCATGCATTCTTGAAATATTTCTGCTCAGTAGAGAAGCAATATGAAGCTTTAGTGTTTTATTAACTATATTAAACAGCAGATTCTCTAGATGGTGAGCCAAAAGTTGCTGAAGGGTGTATTTTTTTGGTCTGCTGTGAATTATGCCTTCAGGCTCAACAAAGTGGTAAAGACTGTTTTAAATTATTAGCTGAATATGTGAGAACTGGCTGTTGCAAAATCTGACTGTCATGTAGCATTATGCCATCATCAAGAGAAATTTTAGCATTTTCTGTTTTCTCCAAAGATGAAGTGCTTGTTTTCTTTAGCTTTTCTTCTATTGAGGTTGATTAATCCTTTTCAAATCAGGAAACTCAGACTTAACATATGTAGACTTTGTTTTGCACAAAATCTTCTATATCTTGCATTTAGGGGCACACAGTCCATCTGTCATTTTAACTGTGCTCACACAAATTGTGCTGATTTATACTTAACTATAGCTAATTTCATTTGTGTTTTTGAGTTTGTTTTTTGATTTTCAAAAGCAGCTGAAAGTGAGTTGACGTCTTAGTACTTTGGTCTCTTTTATAAAGAGTGATGATATAATATTCATCCATAATTATAACCTTCAAAGTTATTTAATGTCATGTTCGTAGAAAAGGAAACTGCTGACATTGACTTTCTACACTTTAAATCAATTCTTTAGTATCTTCACATAAGTCTCCCCCTAAATTTCCGGTTTTTAGAAGTGATTTTTATACTTACCCATTGCATAAACCTGGACAAATTCTTTTCTTCATTTATTTCAATTTCCCAATATATAAAAGAGTTAATAATGTAGCTACCACAGAGCATATTGTGAAATTCACTGAGAAATCACAGAGATATGCTGCTTTGGGAAGAGCAGGAAGAACTCCGTGAATAATAGGTTGTACCAATCTTCCTCCAAACACTTCTCTGACAAGCACACAATTCTGACACATATTTCTGCAGAGCTCTAGGGTTTCAAGTTTTCTCCTTTTATGATGTAATCATTCTCCATGAAGTTTAGTCATATGCTGCTCATTTTCAGTGTCTCTATTTTCTAAATAAAGGCATGAATAGAATTAACTCTTGGATTCTAGAAACTACAATAAACCTAAATGTGTTTAAAGAAAACTTAATGAATCATCATGCTACCCCTCCCCCATAAGACTGTAGAATGTTAGCTTTAAAAAGAATACAGGGAACATCCAGTCCAATCTTTGCATTTTATAGGCAAGACAACTGAGCTTTTGGGAGCTTAGGGAATCTTGTGATTTTCTCAAAGTGAGAAGATTAGTTAAGTGGCAGATCTGTGTGTGTGTGTGTGTGTGTGTGTGTGTGTGTGTGTAATTTCAAAAACATGCAATACTAGTGTATTTTTCATTTTCATTGGTTTCTTTTTAAAAAATATCTTCAAACTAATATACTTGGTTAAACTTTTTAAGTCTCAAAACACAACTAAAATAACCTGTTGTGTTTCATTTTTTAACCAAAAAACTACTACTGAGGCTTCTGCCTTTAAGAATAATTTCTGGGGCCAGGTGTGGTGGCTCATGCCTATAATCCTAGAACTTTGGGAGCCGAGCGTGGGAATCATTTGAGGCCAGGAGTTTGAGACTAACCTGGGCAACATAGCGAGATCCTGTTTCTCCAAAAAAATTTTAAAAGCTGACCGGATGTGGTGGCATGCAACTGTACTCCCAGCTACGTGGGAGGTTGAGGAGGGAGGATATCTTCGAGGCTGAAGTAAGCTATGAAGGCCCCACTGCACCCCATCCCAGGGGGCTGGAGTGAGACCCTGTCTTAAAAAAAAATTTCTAAGAAATGGTATATTCAGAGGTATTTCAACATATTTAATAACAGTATATCATGGGCACTGACCAACAACTGGTGTGTCTGTCCTGGTTCTACCAGCTGCACATGCGCCTGGGTATATTACTGAAAAATAGGCAGTGCCATATGCTGGAAATAAAGATGTAATCCTTGAACATTGTTACACCACAATGAAAATGTAACAATACCCAGTAAAGCTATATTATTTTCATTATTAAATTTGTTCAACACTATTTGTTTTTGTTTTTGTTTTTTTTTTTCACAAAAAGTTGAAAAGAAAACAGGATTTTTTTTCCTGTATGATATTTCTACTGGATTAACCACTAGATTTAGGTAATAGTAACAGAGCTGAACCTCTGGACCTGGTAACATTGTCTCTTCAAGTTAGCATTTTCGATATATTATAAAATAAATTCTGGCAATAGTCATCTACATATGTAATTTGTAGAGTTGTTATATTGGGCTTGGTGAGTAAGGACAACATATGTGCTTTATTAGCAATGTTAAATAGGCACTCAATTAATGTTTGCTGTTATACTACAGAATTTCATAAACAATGGCAACAAATTTTTCCCAAAATCAATATGGAAATGAGTTATGAAATTTGCTTTACTGAACAAGTCTTCATTTGTGGCAGGAACGCATTTTGGTTTTTGTGTTTCCCTGCTGTTTGAAAGAACAGATTGAGTGTTCCTTTGTTTTCTTGTTCCTACATAGAAGACATTTAAAATAATCATAAACTATTAGTACTAGAAGGAAACCTAAAAATCTCACTTCCCACACAATGCAAACCCTCAGTGATTCTGATGCTTGCTAAAGTTTGAGAAACATTGCCCTATGTAACACTCCACATAGCTGGGTGCAGTGGCTCATGCCTGTACTCCACTTTGGGAGGCTTGAGGCAGGCGGATCACCTGAGGTTGGAAGTTTGAGACCAGCCTGGCCAACACGTTGAAATCCCATCTCCACTAAAAATACTAAATTAGCCAGGCGTGGTGGCAGGCACCTGTAACACCAGCTACTTGGGAAGCTGAAGCAGGAGAATCAGTTGAAGCAGGAGAATCAGTTGAACCAGGAGGCAGAGGTGGCAGTGAGCTGAGATCGCACCACTGCACTCCAGCCTGGGCGACAGAGCAAGACTCTCTCAGAAAAAAAGAGAAAGACGCCACATGACAGAATTGGGTTGCAGATATCAGAAATCTAACTATAAAATTAGATTGAGTATAAAAGGGAATATCCTAGTTCGTGAGGCTCAGGATAATGGAGTAGCTCATAGGATCAAGGGATTGATCAGGACCTACAGGACCTGGGCTTCTGGGACTGGAAAGAGAAATGTTTCACTTCATGTTTGCTCATGAATGCTCAGAATGGCTCCATCTCCCACCCACCCTCAGCCCATGTATTGCCATTTCTCTGTCTCTGCTTGTTTTTATCCTCTTTCACTGCAGATAGACTTCTGCACATGATGAAGATGGCCACCTCCTCTACCCTGCAACCTGCACGCATACATACCTTCATATCCCTCTAGGACTTGACCTCTGAGGCAAGGCTATTCCTCTCCAGGCTCCAAATCAAGAAATCCCAGGGAAGAACTCCAAGGGCCAGAAATGTTAATGGAAGAAAGGTGTTGGGAAGTCTTGCAGAGGAGATAAATAACAGTAGCTACTGCAGCCTATTACATAAACTATAGTCAATTTTACTTTGAGAAAAGGAAGTTTAGAAAGATGATTTGCCTTGCCCAAATCACTAAGTCAGTGAAAATCAAAACCAAAAAAACTCAAAAATAGTAATATTTAAGACCATACCGTAGTCACTCATTTACTAAGGAATTTCCTAGAAAAATTTAGTTTAGGTTTTAGCTCTATATATTTGCACTGAACTTTCTCCCTCATGGAAAAAAAAGTTAGTTTTATAAAAATAACTTCATGAGTCTGTAGTAAAACAATGGTGAAAGAAATATAATTTTTCCTATTGCAGAGAGACGGTTGAGATTTTTTTGCATTTATGTCATTCAAACATGATTGTTACAAACTTTAAACTTGGCAGCAATGTACTCCCAAAGGAGGAAGGGAAGAAATCAAGCCAATCTAAAGCCATGAAGATTTAAATAACGTATTTAAGAAAAAAACACAAAATAGAACATTTATGGTTTTTTGCAAGAACTTGGACTTACAGCTTCCTGATGCGAAAAAAAAAAATCATTTAAGAATTCTACTTTAGCAAACAATTACTTTTTTTGAAAATGTGCCTTCTACTTAACCCCAGAAAAATATATATTAATGAAGCCTACAAGCTAAGAACGTACATAATCAAAGCATCAGTTTCCAAAGCTTTTCTTATTTTTTTGAGATGGAGTCTTGCTCTGTAGCCCAGGCTGGAGTGCAGTGGTACGATCTCAGCTCCCTGCAACAACTGCCTCCTGGGTTCAAGAGATTCTCCTGCCTCAGCCTCCTGAGTAGCTGGGATTACAGGCACACACCACCATGCCCACCTAATTTTGGTATTTTTAGTAGAGATGGGGTTTCACCATGTTGGCCAGGCTGGTCTCAGCTGCTGAGCTCAAATGATCCACCCACCTTGGCCTCCCAAAGTGCTGGGATTACAGGCAAGAGCCACCGTGCTCAGCCTCCAGAGGTTTTCATAGCACTATTTATTTGATCTCTCCAGCCATAAACTGGTCTTCCCATTTTCCCTTTAAGAAAAATCATAGTCCATTATGGCTTTTATTTTTAGGGCATATTATAAACCCTATTAAATGTGCTATATAGCTGAATCAATATAAGAACCTTAACTCTGGAATTTCCTGATCCTTGAATGTCTAAATTCATAACATTGTTGTGTTACACCATTTGTGGACAGTTTTATGAAAATAAGCGCCATTCTAGGTTTTGTCTTTTCAACTTTACATTTGCTTCTGCTAGTTGGGCTACTGTAGCTCCCCAAGACAGCCTGAGACTGACTAGGGCTTATGACAAGCAAAGGAGAGTTGAGCCATTGTGGCACTATGTAGATTCTGAGACTGAAGCTCTTATCAACATTTGAAGAAGACTCTGTACAAAGTAATTCTCTTTCTTTCTTTCTTTCTTTCTTTCTTTCTTTCTTTCATCAACATTTGAAGAAGATTCTGTACAAAGTAATTCTTGCTTGCTTGCTTGCTTGCTTGCTTTCCTATCAACATTTGAAGAAGATTCTGTACAAAGTAATCTTTCTTTCTTTTCCTTCCTCTCCTCCCCTCTCCTCTTCTCTTTCTTCTAGATGGAGTCTCGCTCTGTCCCCCTGGCTGGAGTGCAGTGGCGTGATCTCGGCTCACTTCAACCTCTGCCTCCCAGGTTCAAGAGATTCTCCTGCCTCAGCCTCCTGAGTATCTGGGATTAGAGGCACCCACCACCACACCTGGATAATTTTTGTGTATATATATACATACACAATATATATATTTTAGTAGAGATGGGGTTTCACCATGTTGGTCACAGCTGGTCTCGAACTCCTAACCTCAACTGATCCGCCCACCTTGGCCTCCCAAAGTGGTGGGATTACAGGCATGAGCCACCATGCTCAACCTATGCAAAATAATTGTTTTTCAATTCTTTTTTTCTTTATTTTTTCTTACTTGCCTCTATATTTAAGACTCAGTTTCTCAATTTTTTTTTTTTTTTGAGACAGGGTCTCACCATGTTGCCCAGGCTGGAGTGCAGTGGCATGATCTCGGCTCACTGCAACTTCTGCCTCCCAGGCTCAAGCAATCCTCCCATCTCAGCCTCCCAAGTTGCTGGGACTATAGGAACATACCACCATGCCCAGCTAACTTTGCGTGTGTGTGTGTGTGTGTGTGTGTGTGTGTGTGTGTATTTTTGGTAGAGACAGGGTTTGCCATGTTGTCCAGTGTGGTCTCCAACTCCTGAGCTCAAGTGATCCGCCTGCCTTGCAGTTTTTCAATTATTATTATCATTATTATTTTTTGAGACGGAGTCTCACTCTGTCGCCCAGGCTGGAGTGCAACGGCGCGATCTCTGCTCACTGCAAGCTCCGCCTCCCGGGTTCACGCCATTCTCCTGCCTCAGTCTCTCGAGTAGCTGGGACTACAGGTGCCTGCCACCATGCCCGGATAATTTTTTGTATTTTTAGTAGAGACGGGGTTTCATCTTGTTAGCCAGGATGGTCTCGATCTCCTGACCCCGTGATCTGCCCGCCTCAGCCTCCTAAAGTGCTGGGATTACAGGTGTGAGCCACTGCGCCCGGCCTGCAGTTTTTCGATTCTTAAAATCATTATTGGCTGGGCACGGTGGTTCACGCCTGTAATCCCTGGACTTTGGGAAGCTGAGGTGGGCAGATCACAAAGTCAAGAGATTGAGACCATCCTGGCCAACATGGTGAAACCTCATCTCTACTAAAAATAGAAAAATTAGCTGGGCGTGGTGGTGCAGGCCTGTAGTCCCAGCTACTCCGGAGGCTGAGGCAGGAGAATCACTTGAACCCAGGAGGCAGAGGTTGCAATGAGCTGAGATTGTGCCACTGCACTCCAGCCTGGCATCAGAGCGACACTCCATCTCAGAAAAAAAAATCATTATTGCCTCTTTCCTCAAATTTCTGTCAAACAATCACGCAGGACAAAAGGATGTTGCAAAAATAAGAAAACATTAGTAGCTCATATGTAAAGGTCAGATCTTGATAAAACATGAGCTCTCTGTTTTTCCATGTCCTTTTGCAATAAATGTTAAATCTGAAACTGCGTAGAATAGAGAGATTAAACCTGGTTTCCCTTCACTCATAATTCCATTTAAGCAGATAAGTGGTAAAAATAAAATCAGAGAAATCCAATTCCATTCTCCATTTTGGACACTAAATAAGTCCACCCACACCATTTTGCCATAAGTAGATTACTTACAAAATGCTAAATTCCAAATCTCAATATGGAGATTCCCCCAAACCATCTGAATCTACTTTCACCTGTCACTTTCTATTGGGACTCAAAACTGGTGACATCCTAGAATGAGTTCTTCTTGTAACAGAAACATACGTAATGCCTCTGGCTAGGGTCAGAATCTTGCTTTAGAATGGGTTTCCTTATGTCTCATTGTATGCTGGTTCTGTGTAGTAACTTACTTCTCTATTCTGAATTCCTGACTAGTGGGGATTAACATATATCATGATAATTTTGATGATAAGTATGATGAGAATAATGAAGACAGTTGGGGTGTGATGGCTCATGCCTTTAATCCCAGCACTTCGGGAAGCCAAGACAGGAAGACTGCTTGAGCCCAGGAGTTGGAGGCTACAGTGAGCCATGACTGCGCCACTGCACTCCAGCTTGGGTGGCAGAGGTGAGATCCTGTCTCAAAAAAAAGAAAAGAAAGAATAATGAAGATGACTTCGCAATCATTTAAGGAGCACTTACTATGAACCAGCCCCTGTACTAGGGACAGTCTGTTCTGCTGCACCATCTATATCTGTCTTGGAAATTAGTCCTCACATAAATGATAAATCCAGAGATATCACTAAAATCAAGATTGCTTTCATATGTGATTTTCCCCAGCATGTTAATATTTTGCAGCTCTAAGTTGTGTGCAGTGGCCCATGCCTGTAATCCCAGCACTTCGGGAGGCCAAGGCTGGGGGATTACTTAAGCCCAGGAGTTTGAGACCAGCCTGAGCAATATGGTGAACGCGCATCTCTACAAAAATATACAAAAATTAGCTGGGTGTGGTGGCACACATCTGTAATCCCAGCTACTTTGGAGGCTGAGGCAGGAGGATTGCTTGAGCCCAGGAGGCCAAGGCTGCAGTGAGCCTTGATGGCGCCACTCCACTCCACTCTGGGTGACAGAGTGAGACTGTATCTGAAAAAAAAAAAAAATTGCAGCCCTATGCACACGTTACTATTTTGCAGCTAATGTACCCTAATAAGCTTTTAAAAAAAGAAACCATGAAGTAATCCAGTACTTAACATGGTGCCCATTCACCCCACTTTCTTGGCTCTATCTTGGAGGTACTCACTGGGTCTCACTGCATTTTGCCCTCATCTCTGTAACTTTGCAGCATCAATCCTCATTCACAACCTCTTCCATCAAGTAACCATTGCCTTTTCTTAAAGGCAAAGGCAATCTTATACATTTACTTGATAGTATTTCTTCTTTTTAGAAGCTTAACTATGGTGCATTTTATTAGGATGGATATTGTTACTGTCACTGCTTTGGTTACAAAGCTGCATAGGCCTTGAATGAACTGCTTCAAACCTGTTTTTTCCATAAATCCTCTTACTTTTAGTGCACAACTCTGAAGAATGAGTGGCTTGTTGTTCCTGCACATACTGCAGAAACATCAACCAATATCCACACAGTCTCATTCAGTTCTTGCCACTATTTCATGGCATAGATATTATTCCCATTAGCTGATGGAAGGAAACCAAGGCTCAGAGAACTTAAGTAACTTGACCAAAATGAGGAGGCAAGATGCCTTTGAGTCATTATATACACCTCACTTATTACCTGGCCTCATCAACCTCTATTCAATTAGTCCTTGCAGCCTTAAAGAGGACCAAAGTGAAAACACAGGCAGTTGAGTCATGGGGAGGTCAGGGCAGTGATCTGCACTGCTGTTCTCCAAGATTGACAGCACTTCCTTTCCATTTATCATGGAAGATATCCCAGAATTTTTTTTTATTGTTCCAGAAAAAGTCCCATAAAAATAAATTAAATATGTGGGTCAGCTGCAGCAAGCTACTGATAATGTCACATGAGGGAGGCTGTGGAGTTCTGTACAGGGAAAAAAAGGACAGACAAGGCCTGATCTGGTCCTGGCTTTATGGTAGAGTGATATATAGCACATTCCAGAAGAAAAAAGTTGGATGTTGAAAATTCAAATAAAAGGCAATCCCAGAAAAGATTTTCTATCATCTATTCAGTTCTTTTTAGAAACTGAATGTGATTTCTCACAGATGAAAATAGTGCATTTTAAAAAAGAAATTGTGTTACACAACAGGATCCTACTTTTATCAAAATAGAATACACACACAAAACCTTTAGATGATAAACATCAAGATATTAATGGCAATTATTCATCTCTAAGTGGTAGAATTATAGTGTTTTTTCTTTTTGCTAATTTTATGAACTCTCTAAAATAGATCAGCATAATTTTTCTAACAAGAAGTTATAAAAGTTACTTTTGAAAACAAATTTTCAGGATAATTTGTGATTTTCTTTTCTGGAAACAATTGATTTTATAACTGGGACAAATATTCATAATTGTTTCCAGGTAGAACAGCCTTTTAAAGATTGATGTCACTCAGCATTGCTGTCCTCCTTATAAAATGTCACAGACTCATATTGATTTTTTTTTCTATTCTCTCATTTCAGCTTTTCACAACTCTGCTTCTCTCACTTTCCCATGCCTTTTTTTTTTTTTTGAGACTGAGTTTTGCTCTTGTTGCCCAGGCTGGAGTGCAGTGGCATGATCTCGGCTCACTGCAACCTCCGCCTCCTGGGTTCAAGTGATTTTCCTGCCTTAGCCTCCCAAGTAGCTGAGATTACAGGCACCTGCCATCATGCCAGGCTAATTTTTTATTTTTGTAGAGACGGGGGTTTCACCATGTTGGCCAGGCTGGTTTCAAACTCCTGACCTCAGGTGATCTGCCCACCTTGGCCTCCAAAAGTGTTGGGATTACAGGCGTGAGCCACTGCGCTGGGCCTCCGTGCCTTTTATCTCATCCACAATCACTGGTTCTCGGTCCATTCTGCATTGCCTTACTTTGGGCTGCTTTTCACTTCTCACCCTCCCTCATGCATAACTGCTTGCCTGGAACCCGCCACCTCTGTGCTGACTCTTGCATTCTCTTCCACCATATGATGACAGCGTCCACACCTAATTGCACACTCCTGTAGTTTTTCACATCTTTTTTATTACCTTGTTCCTCCCAACATAACAGAGACTATTGTCTGCTTCTAAGGAAATCATGTCGTTTGGGCTTCCTGGCAGCAACAATAAGAAGACAAGATTCCCCCTAGAAAATTATGCACAAAACAACAACAAATCCCTGTTTGTAAGGTTCTTTCTGATGCCTTTCTCTCATTAGTTCCTAAGTTGCAGCAGCAATATGATCATACCTAAAAATCAGGAGACGGTAAACACAAAAGGTTATTGTAAACTATGTGCCCCCAATCCCGAAACTTTTCCTTTCTTTTTATTGTCTGTTATGGGTGAATTACAATAATATACAGACCTACTATCACTAGTAGCTTTGTAAGTTCCATGGAAGATTGCTATAAATCCCCAGAGCTTGTCTGCAATTACATCTTAATGTAGATTGGCTTTGTGACCCTGCCCAAACCACGTGTTGAATTGTAATCCCCAGTGTTGGAAGAGGGGCATGGTGGGAGGTGACTGGATCATGGGGGCGGATTTTCCCCTTGCTGTTCATATGATAGTGAGTGAGTTCTTATGGTATCTGGTTGTTTAAAAGTGTGTGGCACCTCCCGCTGCTCTCTCTTCCTACTTCTCCAGCCATGTAAGACGTGCCTCCTCCCCTTTGCCTTCCACCATGATTGTAAGTTTCCTGAGGCCTCCCCGGCCATGCCTCCTGTACAGCCTGAGGAACTGTGAGCCAATTAAACCTTTTCTTTAAAAATTACCCAGTCTCAGATAGTTCTTTATAGCTCTGTGAGAATGGACTAATATAAATCTACTTCCATCCATGAATGCTTGTGGTGTATATCTTCCACCCTTTGACACAATTGTATTTACTAGGGCATCCAAAGTTCTCACCAATTCCTGCTGAGTCAAAATGGGCCTGATGTCATTAATTCAATAAATCGGCATCATGTTCTGCTTCCACAGATGATTGAGATGGTCAAGTTCCCTGTGGGCTACGTAGTAACAGAAACAAGAGTTGGCACAGCAAAACGGTGCCAAGGCAGTGACTATGTCCGGCTGCCTTGTAAAAAGAAGTTGGTTTTAAAATTTTCTTTACTGATGGTGATGAGAAACAACACATTCACTCCATCAACAGTTGCATTCCAAGTGCCAGGGTCTGTTAATCTATTCTAGTAAAGATGCAGCATCTGGAAAAAACAGCTGCAACTGGGTGCCCCCATCTCCACCTACCTTAATCCACCTGGTGCTCACTAGAGGCATGCAGGTGAATTGAATAGAGATTTGGTGGAGGCCACTACCCTCACATCCCTTTGCCTACCTCTGCAGTTCCTTCTGGGATACAGTATTGCCTTGGTTTACTATGTTGCCTGGAGGAGAGCGGTTTCAGGCACCTTCACTTGGCTCTTCCCTCTATAATAGCTCTTACTCTATATGTCAGGTATTTAATGTAAGATTCTACCTGCTGTTAATTTGCATCCTAATTACACAGTTGGGAACCAGGGTAATAACCACAGGAGGGGGCTGGAGACTTACTGGACCACTGTCAGACTTGAGCCAAAATTTCATTTATTGCTTTGTTTCCATAAGCTTCCACTATAACTGGGGGATCATAATGGTGTTTTGAGTGCCCTCTATCCAATAGCTCTCAAAGGGCTGAGCATTCCCTTTTCTCCTCTGTATCCTTTTTTTGGTACATGACCGCAGGTCCATTTAGGGAAGGAATAAGAGAAATAATGTCTATTCCTGTAGTGTCATTATAGAGTCCTTTCTCAAAGGGACCCAGACTCTCCTTCAATTGATGGCCTCTGGGAGTGAGAACTGATTCAGACCTGAGGGGTCATGATTTTCCACTTCTGCAATTGATGTAGGTTCACCAAGCTCTCAAGTTTTTCTTGTTATATAAGTGAAGTAACTTCTTAGTCATCTGCCTACCTACCTTGTCCCTCCAGGATCACTATGGTCTATTTGTTAGCCATTGCCACAAAACCTTTTGAGAGGAGACACCTGGCTGAGATTTCAACCTTGCTGCCTGTTTCTGTTACATCCACCTTGCCTTTTGTTAAGTGCTACCACCTGGACCGTGCTATTCTGGAATTGTCACCATCACTGATACTACTAGAGTCTTACAGTTACCTCTGCCCTATGGAGGATAGCCAAAACTGGGCTTCTCAAAGATGTGTGCACCGCTCTCAGCAGCTCATCCTTATTGCTTCCATGGAAGGGATATTCCTTAGACCACATGCTTAGGGAACAGGTTCTCTGTATCACATAATAAATCCATTCCTATATTTCCATCTCCCCAAGCTTTCTAACCTCTTCCTCAGAACTCCGCAAGACAGCTGGAGTACCTCTGGCCTTACTGCAGGTCACCATCATGTTCAATTTTTAGGGAGCAATCCCAGCACATCCTGGGACTAGCTCAGATGTCCTTGCTAGTATGCGAAACTCCTCATCATAGGAGGATGCTCTTATATCAATGAACTCTCACCTACCCAGCCTTAGATTCTACCCTCTCCAGCCCACCTCCCTCAAGATCCACCTGTCTGTACACCTTCTCATTTCCTGCCGGTTCATATTAGCCAGCTCTTGAGGCAATGAAGGGAGCCAGGCATGGGTCCTAAAAAGGACACTCACCATTTTGTGAGGCAACAGCCTCAGGCGAGGTTTTTGAAGGGTCTTTTGGAGAGGAGAGGCTCCCCTCCGCCAGCGTGAGATAGTGAGCTACTTCTGCTAACCTCGACAGTTCAGGAGGGCCCGGGGCCTCAAGATTCTCTGGTTCATCCACTCCAATGCCCCCTTTCTATGTCCCAGAGTGTAACCCTGGGAGACCCATCAAAGTTGTGCATTCGTTATCCATTGTAGCACTGCTGTCCTGGGCCCCAGTTACAGAAGACAAGAGCCCTTTAAAATGCCTCCATGAAGGCATGTCTTAAGACAGCATGTCTTAAGTTGATAGTTGCCTAACCTGAGCCTATCATTTTCTTTTTCAAGGTTTCTAATGCTGTTAACAAGACCCAGCCAACTCCACATTCATATAATACACACTGTTACCAGACTGTTCAAGGACCATTACTACGACATAAGACAACGCTTCAGCATTCACCGGCGTCTCACCTTCGTCCATCACTGGGTGAATTCTTAGGGATTAGGATGCTGCTGTAAACCGGTAGTAATTAACCACTTAACACCAGTCACGGGTTCTTATCTGTGATAAGGACTGTTAAAGGACCCTGAAAGTTTCCTTTTTAGGGTCACTTTGGTACAACTGTCTTAGCCTGAGTTTCCTTAACAAGTAGATTCCATGGCTGGGCGCGGTGGCTCACACCTGTAATCCTAGCACTTTGGGAGGCCGAGGTGGGTGGATCACCTGAGGTCAGGTGTTCGAGACCAGCCTGGCCAACAGGGCGAAACCCCATCTCTACTAAAAATACACAAAAATTAGCCAGGCATGGTGGTGTGTGCCTGTAATCCCAGCTACTCGGGAGGCTGAGGCAAAAGAATCACTTGAACCCAGGAGGTGGAGGTTGCAGTGAGCTGAGATTGTGCCACTGCACTCCAGCCTGGGCAATAGAGCAGGACTCCATCTCAAAAAAAAAAAAAAATTCCATGATAATGGTTTGTATGCAAGTAATTTATTTTGGGAAGTGATCCAGAAGAATAGGAATGAGGGAGTAGAAAGAGTGAAAAAGGAGAGAAAGCAATCCAAGGGCCTGCTATTAAGCTGGCCATTATCATGTGCAACTGGGGCTCCATCCTTCTGGGAACGCTCTGAGAGGTCATGTAAATTGTGACCATCTCCCACTGGTCAAGCGTTGCCCCAGGAAATGAAACTCCCTGCCAGGTTTGCACAGCCACTGTGTGACAGTGGCTGAACAGTTCCTATAGCCAGCCCATACGGCAGGAAGTGAGATCAGTGGAGAAAAATGTGATACAGCTAAGGTAAGCTGCTGCCGGCCTCACCTGCACTTCATTGCTGGTGAAGTTCTTAGTGATTAGGATACTGCTGTAAGCTAGCCCCACCTGTCCCCACTGACACCAGCCACATCAATGGCTAGAGTAAAAAGGTGAGCTGAGCAGATGGAAGATGCCGTACAAGATGTGTCTGATAAGTTGCCTCTCACTGAACATTGCCTGATATTATTCTCTTTGCCCAAACCTTCTATTTCATTTATCCGTCATTCTGATTCGCCTCTGGACACAGTCTCAACAGGGAATCTTCCTCTATCTGTAAAGATTAACCCAACAACACTCTTATTATCTAATAGCACTATTCATCCAGTTCCTCTGCAATTTCCTTTGTGAATTATCAGATGACTCTTTCCTTATGTTGTGTCTTATATTATTTAACTTATAAATTACAGTAAATTGATAACGTTTTCTTAGGTCAGGTCCCCTGAGACAGACTCTGAGACAGATTTGCCGGCTGGAGGTTTACTGGGGTGTGTCTTATGAGTCAGCACTAATGGGCATGGAAGGAGATAGGATTGAAAAGAGGGAAGAGCTGAACTGGGGAGCAGCTGGAACAAAGCCAGGCTGCAGTCAGAGGGGAGCTCTGCATAGCCCATCTTGTCCCACCTTGGTGCAAAGGGGGATGGGCCTTTGTATACTGCCTCCATCAGTCTGTGGCTGGAGACTGACCCCAGGCAGGGAATGTCCTTGGGCGAGGGACTGAGAACATTTCCTGGAGAGTGACTCAGCTGAAAGCCCTTCGGCCAACACTTCCGACAGCTGGGGAAATGGTATCTCAGTCCTGCAGGGAAGTTCTGGGCAGTGCATAGCATTAACTACAGTCCACCCTTTTCGGCTGCTTGGATTTTTTTTTTTTTGTAAATTAGTCTTTGCAAATAGTTCCTCCAAGATTCTGACTGGTTCTTTTTGTGGGAAATTTAAGGAGAGGATTGGCAGGAAAAACCACAGCCCTGTCACTACAGCAATGGATCCTGAGAGGCCAGCTGATTATCTCACTCTTCTACCCGTTCTAGAGTCCCTTCACCCTTGGCTATCATCTCTGTTGGTTTCAGTGGCTTAGCTGCTGGGGTGACCTAGACCCTCATCTTTGCTGGGTCTGAGACCCTGGTTGTCACGTCCTTCTCAGGCTGCAACCATGGCACTTGGCAATTTGCCATCAAAATTGGTAAAGGGAGTACAAGGAGATTCTCCTGGAGATGTCCCGGGTGCCAAATATTATATACTTTTCCTGGCACTATTGTATATCAGCAGTTTTACTTCCTCTTAGTGATCACAGTCAATGACCCCTGCTGAATCCCCAATATGACACATCCCCAGAATGGTGACTCCTTTTTTCTTGTCTCTTATAACAAGAAACCTAAAGTAATTAGGCAGTAGCTATAAAATTTAATGGGACTGGCCGGGCGCAGTGGGTCACGCTTGTTATCCCAGCACTTTGGAAGGCCGAGGCAGGCAGATCACTTGAGGTTAGGAGCTCGAGACCAGCCTGGCCAACTTGGTGAAACCCCATCTCAACTAAAAACACAAAAAATTAGCTGGGCATGGTGGTGCGCACCTGTAATCCCAGCTACCTGGGAGGCTGAGGCAGGAGAATCGCTTGAACTTGGGAGGTAGAGGTTGCAGTGAGCCCAGATTGTACCACTGCACTCCATCCTGGGCAAAAGAGGGAGACTTTGTCTCAAAAAAAAAATTAAATTAATGGGACTACTGCTGTGTTCCCTAGTGTGTTTTGCTTTAGAATATAGAACCTGTAAACCCACAGAGTACAAAGCTGCAAGGACAGAAATCACACATTCCTAATAGTCGCTGACAGTGATGATAAGCACAGCCACTTCTGTTTTCACCCTGTTTCCTAGACCCAAGTATTCTTCCCAATGGGGATGCAACACCATAGAGTGGTAGCTGATTTAGGACATGTCCTGCAATCTGGAAGATGATGCCCCAACTTCTTAGGTTGGCATCTCCAAGCGTAAGCTTCTGTGGCTCCCTTACAAAGACCATTTTATTCCCTCAGCAGGCTGGCAGGGTCTGGGTGGTAGAACCAGTTGATCTCCCCACCATGTGTCTACTTTTACTCTCCTTTGCTGTAAAGTGGGCTCCTTGAATTAATAGAATGTCACACAGCATTCCATATTTCTGGATAAAAACTATAATTATTCAGAAGGTGGTGCTGGCTGACACACTGTGGGTAGGAAAAGCAAACCTACATCCATATGTATCCATTTTTATCAAGATTAACTACTGCCCCTTCCAGTGTAGAAAGGATCCAATGTAATTAATACCAAATGGTTAATTGGTCAGCTGGTACACAGGGTTAGTTTCTGTTGCTGGCAGGTTGGACATAGGGTAGTTGCAGTAGCAGGATCAGCCTTGCTGAGTGGGAGTCCCTGCTGTGAGCCCATGTACAGCCTCCATCCTTGCCATCAGGGCTGCTTGGTTCATGTGCCCATTGTGCCAGCACTAGAGCGTGACAGGGGCTGGCTGGTCATCCTTTAGTAGATGACTAGTTAAGTCATCCTGTCTACTTAGTTCTTCAGTGCTTCTTCCATGGGGAATGCTCACTTATGGGCATTAACAATGGGATTCAAAATCTTCACACTTTGGGCCATGGCCATAGGTCCATTGACACACCTCTTCTTTAAATGTCTTTCCACCAATCTTCCAGTCTTTCTGCCCTGCTCTTAACAAGCCAGCCAAGCTAACCACCAAAAATATTTGACCAGGCCAGGCACAGTGGCTCACATCTATATTCTCAGCACTTTTGGGGGCCAACACAGGAGGATTGCTTGAGGCCAGGAGTTCAAGACCAGCCTGGTCAAAATAGTGAAACCCCATCTCTACAGAAAAAAAAAAAAAAAAAAAAAAGTATTTGACTAGGTGCACTGCCCAGAAATCTGCCAGTTGGTAGGATTTCCTTGGCCATCGTCTTCCAGGCTCTCACACTGGAGGGCTACAATGAAGCTGTAGTGCAGCCAAAGACCATTTTCATGTTGCGTCCACACACCAAGCTGTGGTCCTGGCATGGCCTTTTCCCTCTTCTGTCAGCTTGCCATAGGGACCCTCTATGGTCCATAGGCATGAGCTGACATAGAGGAACCAGTGCAATAGAGGTGGATAACCTGAGTTCAATCTCTTTTGGGGCTCCCCTTCTTTTATATTTAAGACTTGGGCCTGATCCTCAGTTTTTTTTGTTTTTTTTTTTTCTGTGTTCCAACTGCAGAATAAGAGTCTCTTTATTATGAAGCCAAGGAGAGCTTCGGCATTTCTGATTGTTGATTAATCACTCTCAGCCTTTCATTGTTCTTCTTCAATACATAAAATGTCAACAGTAACAGCCAGCCATTTCCATAGTTCTTATAGTTATGACTTCCCTTGAACTTCTCAAATGCCTGAGGCCCCTGCACTGCCCTCCACCAACATCTCATCCCAGTTTACGACCATGAAAGTTTTAGTCTCCCTCTGTCACCCAGACTGGAGTGCAGTGGCGCGATCTTGGCCCACTGCAACCTCTGCCTCCTGGGTTCAAGCGATTCTCCTGCCTCAGCCTCCCGAGTAGCTGGGATTACAGGTGCAGCCACTGCACCCGGCCTACTACCAAGAAAGTTTTAACAAGCACGTGGCTACAGCATGCTAAGCACTGTCCATGCTCCACCTACCCCCAGGGATGATGTTCTCATTGCTGGTGACCCATTTTTACACTTGGCTTCCTCAGACCATTCCTGGAATGAATTATCGCAGGTCAGATTCCCTAAGAAGCCGACTTTGAGATGGGGGTTAGTATACAGTAAATTTATGGCGGGGAATGGGAGGTGTCATCAGACTGACATCAATAGGAGATGAAAAAAGAAGGATTTAACAGACGGAAAAGATGAACTGCATTGAAATCACAGAGGCCTTAGATGGTGTCACAGAGAGCTCTGGGTGCTAAGATGTGGGCCACCCCAGGGAGACAGTGTGACTTGGGCAAAGTGGCTATCTTTGGTTAATGGCAAGTCACAGAAAATAATTCAAACGAGAGCAGTCAGCCACCACAATTTCCAACGGCTGGGTGAATGAGGGCCTCAGTCTTGAAGGGGCCTTTGGGTCCCACACCATAGCATCCATCAGATGAGGCAAATTCTTCTTTCTCAGATGAAAAGAACTAATAAGCATATAAGTTTCTCCGTTATAAGGAAGGAGACTTAGCCCAGAAAAATTAGGCCTAAAAATATCAGAGTTATTAATAACATGGTAATTGTGAATGACTTCATATAATCCCAAGTCAAAAGGAAAAACATATCTTCTCTCACCCTGAGAATGTTCTTTTTATATTTTGAATGTCCTTTTCTGTATGAATGGCATGGCAGAGAAGCAAAATCCTGTTTAAACGTCCTATAAACTTTTAATATCACCCATCTACAAAGACAAGACTTAAAATCTCTCCAATTTTTGACACAGACCTTTTTAATTTTAATTTATTTATTTTTGAGACACAATCTTGCTCTATCACCCAGACTGGAGTGCAGTGGCAGGATCATGGCTCCTTGTAGCCTCAACTTCCCAGGCTCAAGTGATCCTCCTTGACTCAGCCTCCCAAGAAGCTGAGACTACAGGCATGTGCCACCATCCTCGGCTATTTTTTTTTTTTTTTAATCTTTTGTGGAGACGAGTTCTCACTGTGTTGCCAGGACTGTTCTCAAGCTCCTGGGCTCAAGCGATCCTCCCTCTGCCTCCCAGTGGAGGTGGTGCAGAAACAAGAAGACCAGTCCTGAAGTCAATAAAGTAATCTGGGAAAGAGATGATAATTAGTTTGGACCACAGTTGTAGCAAGAGAGATGGCTAGTGGTCAGACCACGAACATATTGTGAAGGTACAGCTGATAGGATTTGCTGATGAATAGGATTACAGGCGTGAGCCACCACTCCCAGCCTACAGACCCTCTTTAAATGTACCCTCCAGCAAAGTAATTCTGGAAGAGTTGAGAGTAGGCTACCCTTTCTAAATCACTCTTTTCTTAATGAACAATATTGCTGTCACACTTGTGTACCTTGTCAAATTTAGCCTTTCTGCCAAAATGTCCTTTCCAAACCTTTTTCCAGAGTTCCATTCGTTCTTCAGGAACCTCACTAAATATTCATTCATTCATAAGGTTACCAGATTTAGTAAATAAAAATATAGGATACCCAGTTAAATGTGAATTTCAAATAAACAAAAATTTTAGCATAACATGTCCAAATATTCCATAGGACATACTTATACAAAATAATTAATTGCTATTTATTTGAAATTCAAATTTAACTGAGTGTCCTGTATTCTATCTAGCAACGTATTCATTCTTCAAATACTTGTTGAGTATCTACCACGTGCCAGAAACTACTGAATGTTGAGATTACAGCACTGAACAAAATAACTCCAAATTCCTCCTCTTGTTGAGTCTGCATTCTAGTGGAGGGAGTCATTTATACACAAGTATTTATACAAGAAAATATACAATAATATTGTTGGAGCATAAATCTGTGCCATGAAGAAAAATAAAGTGAGGACAAGAGGATAGGGAGTGTCAGGGCTGGGGGCTGGCAGTGCTGTTTCATGAAGGTCTTACTGATTGGGTGAAACTCGAGCAGACACCTGGAAGAAGTGAGAAAGTGAGAGCCGTAAGATTTGGGGGATGCATATTCTAGGCAGAGCGAGCCCCAAATACAGAGTGCCTAAGGTGGAGGTACATTTGAGGGACAGCAAAGAGGCCATTATGGCTGGACAATAGTGAACAGGAGGGGTTAGCTAGGAAATGAACCCAAAGCCAGACCATTTTCAGGCTTTGGGCCACTGGGCAAGTTTCAGCATTTACTCAAGGGAGATGGAGCAGACACTTGACTAGATTTCACATTTCAGACACAGCAAATATTCATTTAATAAATATTTTTTTCTTTTTTTCTTTTTTTTTTTTTTTTGAGATGGAGTCTCGCTCTTTTGCCCAGGCCGGAGTGCAGTGGCGCTATCTCGGCTCACTGCAAGCTCCACCTCCTGGGTTCACGCCATTCTCCTGCCTCAGCCTTCCGAGTAGCTGGGACTACAGGCAGCTGCCACCACGCCCGGCTCATTTTTTGTATTTTTAGTAGAGACGGGGTTTCACTGTGTTAGCCAGGATGGTCTCAATCTCCTGACCTCGAGATCCGCCCGCCTCGGCCTCCCAAAGTGCTGGGATTACAGGCGTGAGCTACCGCGCCCGGCCCATTTAATAAATATTAAATAAATGGAAATTACCTCTTCTTGTTGGGAAGGGAGGTGGTGAAGAAACAAGAAGGCCAATCATGAGGCCAAAAAAATAATCCAGGAGAGAGATGATGATTAGCTGTAGCAACAGAGATGGCAAGTGGTTGAATCCTGAACATATTGTGAAGGTACAGCTGATAGGATGATCAGATGAATTAGATGTGGTGTGTAAGTAAGAGTCAAGATAGAGGCTTGAGGCCAGGCATGGTAGCTCATGCCTGTAATCCCTGTGCTTCGGGAGGCTGAGGCAGAAGGATTGCTTGAGCCCAGGAGTTTGAGGTTACAGTGAGCTATGGATTGCACCACGGCACTCCAGCCTGGGTGACAGAAATTAGGAGTTCAGCTTCAGATTCGTTAATTTTGATATGCCTGTTAGAAATCCAAGTGGAGATATTGGAGCAGCAACAAAACGTTAAAGTCTGGAGTTCAAAATAGAGATGTGGCCTGGCTAGAGATATAAATTTGGGAGCCATCAGCACATGGACATAGCCAGTATACTTAAAGCAGGGGGTCTCAAAGAGATTCCCTGGGGAGTGGGTATAGCTAGAGTGGGCCAAAAACTGACCCCTGGGATCTCTGAGTATTTAAAGATTGGGAAGATAAGTGGAAAAAGAATGAGGCCGGGCGTGGTGGCTCACGCCTTAATCCCAGCACTTTGGGAGGCTGAGGTGGGTGATCACCTGAGGTCAGGAGTTCGAGGCCAGCTTCACCAACATGGTGAAACCCTGTCTCTACTAAATACAAAAAATTAGCCATGCGTCATGGCGGATGCCTGTAATCCCAGCTACCTGGGAGGCTGAGGCAGAGGAATCACTTGAACCTAAGAGGTGGAGGTTGCAGTGAGCCGAGGTTGCCAGTGCACTCCAGCCTGGGCAACAAGAGCGAAAAACTCTGTGTCAAAAAAAAGAAAAAAAAAAAAAAAAGAATGAGTCATCAACTGGACAGAAGGAGAATCAAGAAAGTCTCACAGAGGCCTGGCGCGGAGGCTCACACCTGTATTCCCAGCATTTTGTGGGGCTGAAGAGGGAGGATCGCTTGAGCCCAGGAGTTCTAGTCCAGCCTGGGCAACAAGGTGAAACCCCGTCTCTACAAAATATACAAAAAATTAGCCAGGTATGGTGGCATGCTCCTGTAGTCCCAGCCACTCAGCAGGCTGAGGTAGGAAAATCACCTGAGCCCTGGAGGTCCAGGCTGCAGTGAACTGTGATCGTGCTACTGCACTGCAGCCTGGGCAACAGAGTGATACCCTGCCTCAGAAAAAAAAAAAAAAAAAAGGAAAGAAAGTGTCCCAGAAACCAAAGCGAAAAGTGTTTTAAGAAAGAAGGCATGATTACCCTCGCTAATCAGGTAGAAGAGGCCTGAGCATTGGGTTTAGCAACCTGGTATTATGGACTTCTCAATAATAACTATTTCAGTAAGATGGTGGGAAAGAAAGCTTGATTAGAGTAAGTTCAAGAGAGAATGAGACAGAAAATAGAGAAAGCAAAGACAGACAACACTTTCAAGGAGTTTTGCTATAACCTGGGGATGATCCAAAAAAAGTGAGAAGGAAAATAATGACACTGGGGATGAGGGGAAAGATACTAGGAGCAAAGCCCTTGAACAGGGGAGAGAGAATGGAAAAAGAGAATAAATGGAGATGTTGGCCTGTGACAGGAACACAAGCAGACCACAGGAGGGGAATGAAATATCCTATGTGGTCAGAGGTGCAGGCAGGTAGGTGGCAGAAGCAGTGGGAGGAGCAATCACGTAGGAGTTTTTAGGATTGCTCCTGTTTCCTTCGTGGAATCAGAAGCAAGGTGGGAGTGAAGAAGAGGGAGGATGTGCTGCTAGTTTGGGAGAGAGGGGAAGGTGTGAAGTGGTCAGCTAGGAGGGTGGAAGAGTGGACTCGAAGTATAGTAGGATGGCCAGGTAGTACTTGGGGTACTTGAGATTAGTGGTCGTGAATTTAAATTGTGACCAACAGCATGGTTGTGTGTTTTTCTTCAGCCATATTCAGCTGTGCAAATGCAGGCAGGGAGTAGTTCAACAATTGGATATAGGCAGGGGTGGAAATTTTGACAAGGATATATGTCAAAGTGAGAGAGGAGCCAGGGAGCCCAGCGTGTAGGCAAGGGAACATTCACAATGACTGCCCAGGAGACCTAAATCCAGTTACGAGGGAAATGAGGACATCGGAGTGTGAGAGACAGTGAACAGATGGGAGCATCAGTGGATAGGAGCGTCCAGTGGGATTGAAGGGTTACTGGAATTAGGGTACCAGAGAGACAGAGAGCTGAAAAAATAGAAAGTGGTAGTCAGAGTGGAATCCCTGAGAGTGAGTTTATGGAGGGTTTGCTATTGTTGGTAATATTAAGTCTAGGTTATGACCAAAGTAATGAGTGACTGAAGCAGAGATCTCTGAAGAAAGAAAATCGAGGAACTGAGAGGCCTGAAAGCTGGGTGGGTCCTCTATGTGTATATTGAAATCATCAGGTGTGATTTTAGCAAGTGCTCTAGAAAAAAAATAGAAAGGAAGGAAGGAAGGGAAGGAGGAAGGAAGAAAGGGAAGGAAGGAAAGAAGGGACGGAAGGGAGGAAAGGGATGGAAAGAAAGAAAGGGAAGGAAGGGAAAAAAGGGAAAGAAAGGAAGAATCACCAGTAATTACACACTGCAGAGACTGACAATGAACCAGTATGTTAGTTTTCTATTGCAGCTTTAACAAATCACCACAAACTTAGCGGCATAAAACAATACAAATTTATTATCTTACAATGATAGAGGTCAGAAGTCCAAAATCAGCCTCACTAGTCTGTAGTTGAGATATCAGCCAGGCTGGTTCCTTTCTGGAGGCTCAAGGGCAGGACCTAACCCTTTGCTTTTTCCAGCCTAGAGACTGCCTGCATTCCTTGGCTTGTGGCCCCTTCCTCACAATGGCATCACTCCAGTCTCACTTCTGTCTCCCATTGCCTCCTTCTGACTCTGCCCTGCCTGCCTCCCTCTTATATGGGCCTTTGTGATTACACTGGGCCCACCTGGATAATCCCCCATCTCAGGACACCTAACTTCATCACATCTGCAAAGTCTCTTTTGCCACTTACATATATTCATGTATGAATACATACATATATTCGTGTATGAATACATGCATATATTCGTGTATGAATACATGCATATATTCGTGTATGAATACATGCATATATTCGTGTATGAATACATGCATATATTCGTGTATGAATACATGCATATATTCGTGTATGATACATGCATATATTCGTGTATGAATACATACATATATTCGTGTATGAATACATACATATATTCATATATTCTGGAGATTAGGGCATAGGCATCATTGTCAGGGGGGTGGGGATGGAGGGGGCATTACTTAGCCTATGACAACCAGCAATATATATTTTCCTCGGTGGAGATTTTCCAGATTCTGGTCTTCCCACTCCATCCATTCCAGGCTAAGTTGATGAACAATCCTTTTGGGTCACCTGCTCGGATTCCCGTATTAGAGGATACGCTTTCTTTATTTGAAAGCACATTTACTGTGCTAGGTTCTGGGTTAATTGTTGTTGATACAAATAGGATACAATGTCTTAAAAGTTCATTCCCCTAATGCAAATGTTTGTTGATGTGTCTGTCTCCCCAGGTAGGGGGCAGATCATACCAGGACAGGAACTACTCACATTCCTACCCATGCCCTAAATGCCTACCATGGCACCTGACCTATAATACCCTGGGGACCTTTTAGAATGAATAAATGAACTCTGGTTGCACTTGGTAACATAAGCACTTTGAGAGATTTCATGCACACCAAAATAAACTTTTCATAATTCTAATCCAGTTTCATGAAGACGATAAATTAGTATGCCTTAACATTCACGTATATCATTTAATAATCTGCATGCCCATCACTCTGATTTCTGGAACCAACTGCTTGTCTTCTACATAGTATGTAATATATTATCTATCAGCTAATGTATTCATTTAGGAACACTTGGACATCAAAATTTGCAATGGTTCTGCCAAGGTATATTTAGAAACTTTAGATTGGGTCATATCTCTAGGGACTTTTCCTGAATTAAAAAGGACAGTATCATCCATATCTTGTTCAATCACAACAATTAGAGACTGATAAAAAACACACAAGCAATCATACAAAAACCCAAATCCCTCAAAAGCAGCTGGCAAAGTAATAAATAACAGCACGTACAAAAATCAACTGTAGTCACTTATTAAATTCATATCCTTTTATAATTATTATCTCAAAGAGTTAGATGACAGCAGATTTCAATGGAGATTGTGATATCTACAGTTATAGATCATGATGAAATTAGATTCTGTGAATCCATTATGAATCTTTTGTAAATTGGTTTTTCAAAGCATAAATCATGTTTTAACTAGACAAGTTGCTTCCTTCGGCCGTGCAATCCTACAGCTGTGGATACGTCTTTTGTGGATTGTAAAGACCTACATCATAACTCCATTCTAATAGCTGACCAGCTACCCAACTGAAAAAGGGCCAGATTTCTGTCATCAAAATTATTTAGACTCTATCCTGATTTATAGTTCCCAATCCTTGCCAAATTATGACACCTAATTAATACTAGGGGCATTTTCCCATAGAATGTAGACAGATGTTTGTCCACTCTATTTTTAGAAAATACTCATGAAGTTACAAGCTAGTGTACTGGGTATTCCTTCAAAACTCCAGGCCTATTTCTTTTCAACAAATCCTAGGGTCAAGACTGGGCGCAGTGGCTCATGCCTGTAATCCCAGAACTTTAGGAGGCCAAGGCAGGTGGATCACCTGAAGTTAGGAGCTCAAGACCAGCCTGGCCAACATGGCAAAACCCTGTCTCTACTAAAAAAATACAAATATTAGGTGGGCGTGGTGGCACATGCCTATTATCCCAGCTACTTGGGAGACTGAGGCAGGGAGAACGGCTTGAACCCAGGAGGTGGAGGTTGCAGTGAGACAAGATTGCACCACTACACTCTAGCCTGGGTGACAGAGTGAGATTCTGTCTCAAAAAAAAAAAAAAAATCCTAGGGTCATAGGTTCTAAATTCAGAATTTGTGTAAAGAACAAACATATTTCAGGCATCGGAGGGGCACTGAGCACAGTTATTCTGTTTTAGCTGCTTAAGCAAACAATGTAGCCAGGTGTGGTGGCTTCAGCCTGTGGTCCTAGCTGCTTGGGAGGCTGAGGTGGGAGGATTGCTTGAGCCCAGTTTGAGGTTACAGTGAGCTTTGATCCCACCACTGCATTCCAGCCTGGGCAACAGAGCAAGACCCTGTCTCAAAAACAGAAACAAAATGCAAAATAATTTAAGGAGGCTATTACTAGCATTTATCAATCATTCATCAGTCTTTGATACCATAGACAAAAGCCATCCAAAGACCAAGTTGTATTGTCCTAATATAAATACAAGACACTAATGTTTCTGTGGAGTATCGTCTTACCATTAAAATCAGAATGGGTCTAGGTATCTACCTGAGAAATGCATGCACACGTGATTGAAGGGACATGCACAAGTGTGTTCACTGGAGTATTGCTGGTAACAGCAAAAGTGAAGGAGGTCAGATTCCATTTACATTTGGGGAAAAGTCGTGACTGGATGAGGCACAAGGAGGGCTCTGGGTGCTGGTAATATTCTAATTTTTTTTTTTTTTTTTTTTTTTTGAGACAGAGTCTCGCTCTTCCACCCAGGCTGGAGTGCAGTGGTGTGATCTTGGCTCACTGCAACCTCCGCCTCCTGGTTCAAGCGATTCTCATGCCTCAGTCTCCAGGTAGCTGGAATTACAGGTGCGCACCTCCATGCCCAGCTAATTTTTGTACTTTTAGAGCCATGTGGGCCAGGCTAGTCTCAAACTCCTGGCCTCAAGTGATCTGCCCGCCTCGGCCTCCCAAAGTGCTGGGACTACAGGCATAAGCCACCGTGCCTGGCCAATATTCTAATTTTTGATACAAGGGCTGGTTACACAGATGTGTTTACTTTTTGAAAATACATTGAACTTTGATAATTTGTGCACATTTCTGCATATATGTTATACTTCAATAGTAAGTTTAAAAAAAAAAAGAGAAAAAGAGCGAGGGACTTTCCCTCCAGCTTTCAAGGAGCTGGCCTTACTGCTCAATCAAGTGCAGGCCACCAGACTCACAGCCTTGACATCTCCCAGGCACACACCAGAAACTTAGACTATCAGGCCCCACCTCGAACCTGCTGACTCAGGAACTGCAGTTTAACAAGGGCCCCAGGTGACTTGAATGCACAGTGATGTTTAAGAAGCACTGATCTGGAACACAATCTTGTAAGCAGAAAAGTACAATATGAAAGTGTCCTGAATGGCACGGGGGAGGGAAGCACAGGGCACCAGAGAAGCCAGAAAAGGCACCTCTCATCCAGGCCAGCTCAGTTCCCCCGAGTTTGCTCCTAAGCCCAGCAATTCTGGGAGTATCTAATTGCCAGATATGTTAGTGGAGAACCTCAGGTTTACTACCTTCCTTATTTACGGCTTAGCATTTTAGTCAAGAGCAGTAATTGTTTAGAATCAATACCAAAGGAAGCCTGAATTTCAGGCCAGAAAGTGCTGCTGTGACTGTGCAGTTGTTTAAAAAGATAAATGGTCTCTACATTTTTTTTTTTTTGTCTTCAGCTAGGGACAAAGAAAAGTAGGACAAGCACGAGGAGAACCTGATAGAGGAGTGCTTTGCAAATAATTAGTGGCTAATTTTAGCTGATCAGCTTACCTATTTTTTCATTATTCTGTAAAACTGAGTTCCAAAGTTGTAAAATTTGATCCTGTCCAAAAGCCCCCAAAATAACATTTAAGATCCAATGATGCTATCTCAGGTAACAGACACTGAAAGCAGGGCCTCAGCAACATCTCAAATGTGAAGAGTTATTATACTTTTGTCTTTCTTCTATTTGTCATCTGTATCATCACTGTTATTGTATTTCTCTAGAATATTGGCTTTTTAAAAAATGAAATCATAAAAAATAAACTCCAACTGTTCATAATCCTAAACACCATGAAGAGATGATTTCTTTTCTTTGCATGGCATACTTTCTTTAATTTATCCTTGAGTCACAAGGAATTGTTTTAATTATATTACTACATTGCTAACTCATTCTGTTTGTTGTCCACTCTGACTGGAAGCACTTTCTTCTGCATTTATGGCTCTTCAGCCTAATGCCATCTTGAGTCTATATTTCTAATTTCTAAAGCTTTTAATGTGCATTTGTCTCTGTTGAGATTAAAAGCAAATTTTGCTATTAATGGATACATTTTCTGATGTTTCAAAGTCATATTGAAATAAACCATCAAATTGATATCATCCACTCCCTGCAAATGAGTGCCCTCTCCAAATTTAGTGACCACTTTTAATATTTTCATCTAAATTGGTGATAAAGAACAATCCTTAAGGGTGTCCTTGGGTTGATAATGAACCACTGATAATTACTATTGAGGAGTTTTCAATAGGCTAATAGTATTACCAGTATCTCAGCTCCTTGCTTAGACTATCGTGTGACACAGAATCAACTGCTTTATTTATATTCACATGGGCTGATTCACTCACCCCATCCTCCACCCTCCACCCCCCACCACCATATACCCCGCCCCTTTAGCACAAAAGGAAATAACATTGGTCTGGCATAATCCTCTTTTCACCAAGCCATGCCTTGGCATTAATCATGTAAGGAAATAAGACCATTTTCTCTGCATCATAGCCGAGGCCCTCTGCAGCAAATCCAGTGTGGTTTCTGAGCAGCATTCAATAAGTGGAACAGGGGACAGGCTGGGTCACCCGGTGCCTGGAAACATGCACAGGGTCTGCGTGTTTTTATTAGTATTTATTAGTAAAAGTGGCAAGGATGACTCGAGATCTGAGGTCAGCAGAGTCTGAGAATAATGGATTGGAGGACAGACAGTCACCCTGGGTAGAATCTCACCTTCTTCTGCAATCCCGCTCAGCAGTCCTCTGGCTCAGAAGCAGCCAAGGGAAGCTCTCGATTTTTTAATCTAAAACAGAAATGCAGACAATCAGCAAGCAAAGACAACTACATACTCTATAACAAGAAAATATACATTGCTCTGTGTTAAATTATACCTTAACCGTGCACAGGCAGGCCTGTTAGAGGGTCTGATAATTCTTCTACTCTGCTTTAACTGGTCCTGATAATTGACTTTTTGGATGAAACCCATGCCATTTTCATGGGACTCCCTGAGGAATTATTTTTACTCACTAGAAGCACCTCCTTTCAAGAAATAAGCCTCATTCTTCCTTCTCCAGTTTTGACTTGATATCACATACACACTGTTCAGGGTCAAATGTCTTCTAGTTGCATATTGAATTCCTTTCCAGTGTCAGAATCATTGTTTCAACTGTAACCAGCTAGATGTCGTAGTCTCTCTCTCTCTCTCTCTCTGTGAGTGTGTGTGTGTGTAAATTATTCTCTTAATACAAGTATTCTTCATCCTGTAGCAAAGGGAAAAAGTCTGCCAAATTTCAACATTAGAAAATAAAGAAAGCTGCCTGAGCAACATGGTGAAACTCTGTCTCTACCAAAAATTCAAAAATTAGCAGGGCATGGTGGCACATGCCTGTAGTCCCAGCTACTCAGGAGGCTGAGGTGGGAGGATTGCTTGAGCCCAGGAAGTTGAGGCTGCAGTGAACTATAATCACACTACTGCATTCCAGCCGGGCAAGAGAGTGAGACCTGTCTCAAAACAAAAATTTTAAAAATGAGGGGAAAGCAGTGGTAGTGAAATGCAAAGGGTATTTTGGGAGCTGAGAGAAGAATATCTTACCCATCTTGGAGGGGTTATGGAAGACCCTTGGACAAGGCTGGCATGAGATCCGACTTATTACTTGGTATGAAGCAAATCTAGAATTAAGACAGCAAATGAAACCAAATTACGTGTCAGAAAACCAAGTGATAGCCCTATAAATGTTCAGCCAACATATGAAAGAGATTTATATTATACCCTTGACCAAATATACCCAATCTTCAGCAGGCAGCTTCTTGCTGTGAGCACATTGGTATAAAAGGTGGTATGAAAATGTTGGTTTGTGGAAGTTGTTATGTCCTTGGGAAATGTTTTGAGGATTCCAGGTCCACTTTATCTGCCCTGGCTCATTAACTATTTTCATAACAGATCTTCAGAGGAACCAATATACTAGCAACTGAGCTGTTGCTAAGAGATGATCTCTTAAGTCAGAAAATTTGAATATGGACTCAGGGACTCTCCTGACAGAACTGTATCCAGAATCTTTCATATGTAAAAATGCCTGAAAGGGTGACATTAGCCATCTACATCCACATGGATACAAGCCACAGTGCTGATCTACTTAGGCTTGCTGCTTCCTACAAATAGAGAGAGGAGAAAACAGCTTCCAGTCAAAATGAGATGAACTCATCTGACCCATAAAAAAGAATTCAATTAATTTAAAATCAGACAATTAAGGCAATTCCCATGGAATAAACTAACTTGGGCTTTTAACTAATCCTGGGTAAAACTTGGAGGCCAAGTTGATTTAGATGGCAATCTACACATTTACATGTTTATTTGGATTTGGGTGTCTTATATTCACAGGAAGGGTCCCTAATACTTTCTTAATGAAAAGTTCTTCTTGCATTTTCCTAATTTTTGTCATTGCCAAGCCCCCAGAAGACAGAAATGTGTCTTATTTTTTGTATCCTTGGTATGTAACTCTTAGAAAATAGAAGAAATTTAATAAATGTTTACTGAATGCATTTTTAAAACCCCAAATTTGGAGACAGGATGAAAGGAGAGGGAGGAATAATCCAATCTGTTTGCACAGGGTAGTGAATCATGTACCCTGGCCTGGCTCCAACCATCTTAACCCAGAACTTAAGAACAAGTAATAATCCCTGCTCAGAATGTCAATATTTAACATTGTGTTTATTTGCTGGGTAGGGTCTCCATTTGTTTATGTTTCTCTCAATGTTGTGTATCTCTGTTTGTCTGCCCTTCAACATGTTTGTCCACCCTGATGGAAAGCTTAGATGGAGTGGAAATGATGCCTATTTTAATGGCTTCATGGCACTCAAGTGGGTACTTAAAGACGCTATTTTGAATGGAGCCTTTGGGAGACCCTAATGAGTGACACCATTCTAAATGAACTGAAATACCAAAAGAACAGCCTCTCTCTTTGGAAGAAGAATACTGAATGACATCACTGTTTCTTCAAAGCACAACATCATCATTTAGAAAACATTCCTCATTACTTCGGAAGTCTTTCCTTCTATGCTCCAGTGCCCATTTCCCTGAAGGGGGATGTCTGGGGTTAGCAGAGGGAGGCGAGGTAGAAGTGGAGGAGACATTGCTTTGTCACTTCTTCTTGGGGCCATGACACTGTCACACACTTTCAGTATATAAATGGCCACCCTTATACATACTTTCACCCTCCACCTCCAACAAACATCCCAGCAGTGGCACTCCAGCTGCGGCATCTAAGGAATCTTCAGTTTAGTCAGGCTTCTGCCCTGCTGTAAGCCAGCATCACTGAAAGATGGAATCAGAGCTGGGAGGAACTCTTCTTTTTTTTTTAATTTTTAGAGACAGGGTCTCACTCTGTTGCCCAGGCTGGAATGTAGTGGCCTGATCATAGATCACAGCAGCCTCAAATTCCTGGGCTCAAGTGATCCTCCTGCTTCAGATTCTTGAGTAGTTGGAACTACAGGTGTGCGCCACCACACTCGGCTAATTTTATTTTATTTTATTTTTATAGAGACAGGGTCTCACTATGTTCCTCAGGCTGGTCTTGAACTTGTGGCCTCAAGCAGTCCTCCCACCTCAGCCTCCCAAAATGCTGGGATTACAGCAACTGGGAGAAACCTTAGAAAGCACTTGTTAAACATAAAATTCCCAACGGCCCTCCCCTGGAAATACTGATCCAGTGGGTCTGGAGTAAGGGCAAGAACTCCAGGAGATGCTTGTCATTAGGTAAGTTCCAGAATTGCTGATTTCATTTCCATCCATTTAATCTTATAGATGATGAGATTGAAGCTAGAAAGATGCAATGACTTTGCCAAGGTCACACAGCAAATCTATGTTCAAGCCTAAGCTAGACCACCAAGGGCCACTTTTTTCACTTTATCCCCCAAAGATACTACATTAATACCTTAATTAATTAATCTGTAAGTGATTTTTTTTAAATAAGCAGTTTGGTCATGTTGATCTTTAGGAAGCATATGTACCTGTGCTGGCACATGTCATCTTGTGTAGTTTATTCCCACATGAGTGGCTGAATTAGACAAAGTATCTGCATGGGTAATATCTGCTTCCAGAATGTGCACAATTAAAGGTAATAAAGGCCAGTGCTGCATGAGTGAGGGATTTGCAGAAAGAAAAAGACAGTAGAAAAAGTAGCAGGCCAGGCACATGGCTCACACCGGTTATCCTAGCACTTTGGAAGGCCTAGGCAGGTGGATGATCACTTGAGGCCAGCCCAGCCAACATGGCGAAACCGTATCTCTACTAAAAATACAAAAATTAGCCGAGTGTGGTGGCTCACACCTGTAATGTCAGCTACTCGGGAGGCTGAGGCAGGAGAATCGCTTGAACCCGGGAGGCGAAGGTGGCAGTGAGCCAAGATTGCACCACTGCACTCTAGCCTGGGTGAAATAGCGAGACTCTGCCTCAAAAAAAAAAAAAAAAAAAAAAAAGGCATAAAAAAGCATGCTTTCTCCTAGCTCAGCTCTGTCCTGCACTGTTTGCAGAGTTACCTTCCTTTTGAGAAGCTGATTGTCTTTCACCGGCTCCCCTTTGCCTCTAAGGGAAAAGCTGGGATTTCTCAACAGGGCATGCAAGATCCTTCAGGGTAGTTTTGCCTATCATTTTGCCCAATTCCTCACCACTCCCCCAGTCAACCCACCTTTTTGCCAAATTAATTCACTATTGTCTGAACTCTCCAGGCTTTCCTGTGGTTTTGTGCCTTTACACGCACTGTTCCCTGAACCTGGAATTCCCCCTGCCTTCTTTCCTTCTTTACCTTTTCCTCTTTCTTTCTTTCCTTTTCCTTTTCCTTTCCCTTCCTTCCTTCCTTTCTCTCTCTCTCTCTCTTTCTTTTTTTCTTTTTCTTCTTTCTTTTCCTTTTCCTTTTCTTTTCTTTCTTTTTTTCTGAGATAGGGTCTCACTCTGTCACCCAGGCTGGAGTGCAGTGGTATGATCTCGACTCACTGCAGCCTCGACCTCCCAAGCTCAAGTAATCCTCCCACCTCAGCCTCCCAAGTAGCTGGGACTACAGGTGTGCACCACCATGTCTGGGTAAATTTTGTACTTTTTGTAGAGATGGGGTTTTGCCACATTGACTAGGCTGGATTTCTCTTTCATTGTGTAGCAAACTTCTACTTGTCCATCATCTTTTAGTTTAGACACACCTCCTCTGAAGAGTCCTCTCTAACACCTTGGGCATAGTAACTTGTTCTGCCTCCTGGGCTCCTGCAGTGCTTTGTTTGAGTTTCAGTTGATCTATTTCTGTGAATGGCTTCTTCACTTAACTGTGAGTCAAGGTACTTAAGGGCAGCATTTTGTTTTCTCTAGCTTGGCATCTACACGTGTAGCACAAAGAAGCTGAAAAGCAAATGATGGAGGACCATAATACTAAAGTGATAGTAAAATGAGTATTTCTAATTATATATATTTTTATCAGTCTTATTGGGATGTAATTAATATACTACACAATTTACCCATTTAAAGTATACAAGTCATGGTGGGCGCCGTGGCTCACACATGTAATCCCAGCACTTTGGGAGGCCAAGGCGGAAGAATCACTTGAGGTCAGGAGTTCAAGACCAGCCTGGCCAACACAGTGAAACCCTAGCTCTACTAAAAATACAAAAATTAGCCAGGTATGTTGGCACGTGCCTGTAATCCCAGATACTCAGAAGGCTGAGGCATGAGAATCGCTTGAACTCGGGAGGCAGAGATTGTAGTGAGCTGAGATCACGCCGTTGCACTCCAGCCTAGGGGATAGAGCAAGATTCTGTCTCCAAAAATAAATAAATAAAGTATACAACTCAATGGTTTTTAGTAAGTTCACAGGGTTATATATCTACCATCATAATCTAATTTTAGAACTTTTTTGTCCCCCGCAGAAAGAAACCCCATACCCTTTAGCTACCACATCCTCAAGACCCCATTACTCTCTGCTCAGCCCTAGGCAACCAGTAATCTACTTTCTCTACAGATTGCCTGTCTTGAAGATTTCATATAAGTGGAATCATAAATATATGGCCTTTTGTGACTGGCTTCTTTCACTTCATGTAATGTTTTTAAGACCCATCCACATTGTAGCACGTGTTACTACTACGTTCACTTTTTATGCCCAAAAAATATTCCATTGTACGGGTATCCCATATTTTGTTTATTCATTCATCACCTGATGACCATTTGAGTTGTTTCTAATTTTTGGCTATTATGAATAATGCTGCTTTAAGCATTCATGTACAAATTTTTGTGTGGACATGTGTTTTTATTTCTCTGGGGTAGAACTGCTAGCCACGGAATTGCTGGGTTATATAATAACTCTATGTTTAACCTTTTCCAAAGCAGCTGCTCCATTTTATATTCCCACCGGCAACATTTGAGGGTTCCAACTTCTTCTCCTCCTCACTGACACGTGTTATAGTCCATCTATTTGATTACAGCCATTCTGGTGGGTACCTCACTTTTATTTTCATCTCCCTAATGACTTATAATTTTTAGCATCTTTTCATATGCTTATTGGCCATTTGTACATTTTGTTTAGAGAAATGTCTGTGAATCCTTTGCCCATTTTCAAATTGAGTTATAGGTTTTTTTATTGTTGAGTTGTAAGAGTTCTTCCTATATTTTGGGTTTTTTTGTTTTTGTTTTTGTTTGTTTGTTTGTTTTGAGATGGAATCTCTCTCTGTCGCCCAAGCTGGAGTGCAGTGGCACGATCTCGGCTCACTGCAACCTCCGCCTCCTGGGTTCAAGCAATTCTCTTGCCTCAGCCTCCTGAGTAGCTGGGTCTACAAGCACATGCCACCACACCCAGCTAATTTTTGTAGTTTTAGTAGAGATGGGGTTTTGCCATGTCGGCCAGGCTGGTCTAGAACTACTGACCTCAGGTGATCTGTCACCTCGGCCTCCCAAAATGCTGGGATTATAGGCATAGGCATGAGCCACCATGCCCGGCTATTTTGAATACAAGTTTCTTATTGGATAGTTGATTTGCAAAAATTTTCTCCCATTCTGTGGGTTGTCTTTTCACTGTCTTGATTTGTCCTTTGAAGCACAAAAGTTTTTAATTTTAATGAGTTCAATTTATCTATTTTTTTCCTAACATTTTTGCTTTAGTGTCATATGTGAGAAAGCATTGCCTTACCCAAGGTCATAAAGATTTACCACTATGCATTCTTCTAAGAGTTGTAAACTGTTAGCTCTTACGTTTAGGTCTATGATTGATTTCGAGTTAATTTTTGTGAATGGTTTGACATAGGGGTCCAATTTCATTCCTGTGCCTGTGAATTATCTCAGCACTATTTGTTAAAAAGAATATTCTTTCCCCATTAAATTGTTTTATCCCCTTGCAAAATCAACTGACCATAAACATGAGGTATGTGGACCCTCCATTTTTTACATTAAGCTATATGCCTATTCTTCTGCCACTACTAATTAAAACCTTTTTCTCTTTAATTATGGATTGAAAGACTTTGTCTGTGCCAATAATTAAGTTGCAAGCAATGAAATTCGAAGCACAAAGTGTGCTAAAATTAAAGCAACTTCAAGGACTTGAGAGAAACTCTCAGAAGGTACAAGGCAATGGGCTTCCACTGCTGAAGGCCTGTGCTTGGACACTGTTGAGGTCAGGGAATCATAGGCCACCCATTCTTTGGAAGTGGCTGGGCCCCTGCTCAGCAGGCTTTCTCTCTTCAGGGAGTCTCACTGAAAATTTCCTTTCTTCTTCTGCTTCAAAACAAACCCCACCCCATTCAAATCTCACTCTCACCCTTATACCAAGATTCATATTTTGAGTTTCTCAGTATGCGAGGTGTGGTTTTCAGTAGGGTATAATTTGTTTTTTCAACATATATTTATTGCGCATCTGCTCTGTGCCACATTTTGTTCTTGACTCAGGGAATAAAGTAACAAAACAGAAAATGCCTTTCTCTCAAAGAATGTATGTTTTAGTAGCACAAATTAGAAAAAAAAAATCCTCAAGTAATGCAATAAATAAATGAAGTAATTCCAGATAGTGATCAATGCCATGACAAAAATAAAAAGGGATAACAGAACTGCAAGTAAAAGAGAGGTCCTATTTTAGGTAGGCTTGTTAAGGGAGCTTTGCCAAGAGAGTGGTTGGTATTTAAGGACCGAGGAGTGAGCTATGTGAAGATCTGAGAGGAGAGTAATCCAGGCAGAGGTAGCAGCAAGTACAAAGGCTCCAAGGAGGGTATGTGGAGCGGCAAGAAAACAAATGTGGCTGGAGCAGAATGAATGAGGGAGAAAGGGGCAGGCGGTTGAGGTCAAAGAAGAAGCTGAAGGCAAGATCATGCAACACTTTATAGGCCTGGATTAGGAGTTTAGATTTTGTTCTAAATGTGAGGGAAAGTCCTTAGAGAATTCTAAGCAAGGGAGTGATGTGATCTGATTTACACTTTAAAAAGAGTACTCTGAGAGAAGAAACATTACAATGATTGTGACCTTGAGTTAGGCAAAAATGTCTTAGATACAATATGTAAAAGCTTAATCCATAAAAGAAAAAAATGGAAAAATTAGATTAAAAAAATTTAAGAATTTCTCCTTCCTTTCTGAGAAACACTGTTTAGAGGATTAAAAGACAAGGCACCATCGGTCAGGCATGTAAGGAGCTTGGAAGTCGTCACTCCATCCAAACAAGTAAAAAGCTGAACAAACTGAAAAATGAATGAAATGAAGAAACCAATCAGCAGGAACCAGCATGGGGAAGGAAAACTTGAACTGTAATTGACAAATTGCTGGAGGCTTAGTGTAGACAAGTCTCTGAGTCAAAAACTCCAGGGGATACGGCCAATGGGGTGTGGGACACTTTTGAGTTTTACCTCCAGGAGCTTGACAAGATTCTCACAGTGAATATTGGACAAAAATTCCCTCATTCTCTTGGTAGGGGTGGGGAAAAATGAATCATTTTGAAATACACCAAAGCATTCTGTACTTCTTAGCAAGGTCTGCCCTCAGGACCTGCTAAGGACCCCTAACCTCCTGGGGTTTAATCAGAACCTAATTGTCCTGGGGGAAGAGAAATACTCAACTTCAGCCCACTTTAGCCATTCTGTCCAACTAAGGCAGGGAAGAAAACACTAACACTTCTAAAGTTCACAGTCAGTCCATGGGCACAGGCTCACCAAAAGACCTAATCTTAGGACTACAGATAAGTAGTCCCCCACCACTTACAGGGAACTTCCTTTCCTTTCACACCTTACGCCTACATGACTAAAGGTCTATTTATCACAGTTCCCTTTACACTGTACATCAAGTCTGGCTATCAAGATAAAATTACAAGGCCATGCCTGTAATCCCAGCACCTCGGGAGGCCTAGGTAGGCAGATCATTTGAGCTCAGGAGTTAGAGACCAGCCTGGCCAACATGCTGAAATCCCATCTCTACTAAAAATACAAAAACATTAGCCGGACATAGTGGCTCATGCCTGCAGTCCCAGCTATTCTGGAGGCTGAGGCAGGAGAATCACTTGAACTTGAGAGGCGGAAGTTGCAGTGAGCCTAGATCGCGCCACTGCACTCCTGCCTTGCCTGGGAGACACAGCAAGACTCCATCTAAAAAAAAAAGATAAAATTACAAGGCATACTAAAAAGCAAAAAGCATATTTTGAAGAAACAGAGCAAGCATCAGAACCAGACAGATACAGCAGAGATGCTGGAATGATCATACTGGTAATTTAACACAAATATGGTACATAGGCTAAGAAAAGTAGATAGCGTGCAAGGACAGATAGGAAATGTAAGCAGAGACAGGACAATATTAATAAAGAATTAAAAAATGCTGGAGATAAACACTGTAACAGAAATGAAAAATGCTCTTGATAGGCTCATTAGTAGACTGAATACGGCTGAGGAAAATCTCTGAGCTTGAGGTCATCTCAAGGCAATTTTGAGTTTTCACCTCAAAATTAAAAAGCAAAGAGAAAAATGTCTGGGAAAAGAAAGAAAGAAAAGAACATCCAAGAGCTGTGGGGCAACTACAAAAGGTTTAATGTATGCATAATAAGAATACTAGAAGGATAACAAAAAGATATATTTGAAGCAATATTGACTGATAATTTCTCCTAAATTAATGTCAGACACCGCAGATCCAGGAAACTCAGGGAACACCAAGCAGGATAGTGCCAAAACAAACAAACAAAACAAACAAACAAACAAAAAACAAAACCAACAACACCTAGGCATACCATATTGAAACTTCAGAAAATCAAATATGAATTTTAAAATCTCCAACAAAGCCAGAAGAAATAAACACCTTACCTATATAGAAGCAAAGAATTATATCTGACTTCTCCTCAGAAACCATGAAAGAAAAAAGAGAGTAAAGTGAAATATTTAAGCTATTGAGAGGAAAAAAAATGAAACTAGAATTCTGTCTCCTGTGAAATTATCCTTCAAAAGTGAAGAAACAAATAAAGATTTTTCATACAAATGAAAATTGAGGGAATTTATTGCCAGTTGACCTGTTCTGCAAGAAATATTAAAAGAAATATTAAAAATGTGAAGGAAAACGGTATAAGTCGGAAATTCAGGTCTGCAGAAAGAAAGAAAGAGCATCAAAGAAGAAATACATGAAGGTTGAATAAACTCTTATTTTTCTTATTCTTAATTGATCTAACAAATAAGCATTTGTCCAAAGAATAATGGCAACAATATATTCAAGTATGGATATGTGTGTGTGTGTGTGTGTGTGTGTGTGTGTGTGTGTGTTGATGCTTATATATAAATGAAATGAATGATAGCAACGATACAAGGAACAGGAAGAAGGAATTCAGATTATTTTGTTATAAACTACTCACTATCTGTGAAGCAGTATACTTTTATTTAAAGGTGGACTTAGGTTAGTGGTAAATTAATATTGCAAACTCTAGGGCAAACACTAAAACAAAAAAGAAGTATAACTGATACGCTAAGAAAGGAGAGAAAATGAAATCATTTTATAAAATGCTTGATTATAACCAAAAAAGACAAAAGTAGGAACAAACAAAAGGGCAACAAGTAGAAAACAGTAACTAACATGGCAAATCTTTTTTTTTTTTTTTTTTTTTTGAGACAGTCTTGCTCTGTTGCCAGGCTGGAGTGCAGTGGCGTGATCTTGGCTCACTGCAACCTCCGACTCCCTGGTTCAAGCAATTCTCCTGCCTCGGCCTCCCGAGCAACTGGGATTACAGGCACACGCCACCATGCCCACTTAATTTTTATATTTTTAGTAGAGACGGGGTTTCACCATGTTGGCCAGGATGGTCTCAATCTCCTGACCTCGTGATCCGCCCGCCTCGGCCTCCCAAAGTGCTGGGATTACAGGAATGAGCCAGTGCACCCGGCCTATGGTAAATCTTAATCCAACTATGTCAATGATCACTTTGAAGATCAGTGGTACAAATATACCAATTAAAAGACAGAGATTGTCTGTGTGGGTCAAAGAACAAGATCCAACTATATACTGTCTATAAGAAATCCACTTTAAATATAAAGACACATACAGATTAAAAGTAAATGGGTGACCAAATATTTAAGGAAGAAATAAATTATACCAATTCTTTACAATCTTTTGCAGAAGACAGAAGCAGAGGGAATACTTCCTAACTCACACTGTGAAGCCAGTATCACCCTAAACCAAAATCAGAGAAGACATTACAAGAAAAGAAAACTACAGAACAATATCTCTCAGGAACACAGATACAAAAATCCTTCACAAAATATTAGCAAATCAAATTCAACAATGTAGAAAAGGAATTATACACTATAACCAGGTGGAATTTAACTCAGGTGTGCAAGGATGATTCAACATTTAAAAAATTCAACTAAAATCAACTAATGTAATCTATCATCTCAACAAGATAAAGAATAAAACTAACATTATCATATTAATAGATATAGCAAAAGCATTAGATAAAATCCAACACCCGTTCATGATAAAAACTCTCAGTAAACTAGGAACACAGAGGAATGTCCGCAAGTCCCTTCACAGGGACTACTAAAAAAAAAAAAAAAAAAAACAAAAAACAGCAAACATCGTACTTAATGGTGAGAAAATAAAGCTTTCCCACTAAGATCAGGATCAATACAAAGATGTCCGTCACCTATCGTTCATTGGTTTCTTTCTCCTTCATTTTTCTTCCCTCCCTCCCTCCCTTCCTTCCTTCCTTCCTTCCTTCCTTCCTTCCTTCCTTCCTTCCTTCCTTCATCTTTCTTTCTCTTGCTCTGTCATCCAGGCAAAAGTGCAGTGGTGCAAACCTGGTTCACTGCAGCCTCGACCTCCTGCACCTCAAGTGATCCTTCCATCTCAGCCTCTCAAGTAGCTAGGACCACAGGCACGCAACACCATGCCCAGCTAATTTTAAAAGTTTTTTTTGGAAATATGGGGCTTCCATGCCCAGGCCAGTCTTGGCCTCCTGGGCTCAAGTGATCCACCTATCTCAGCCTCCCAAAGGGCTGAAATTACAGGCATGAGCCACTGCACCTAGCCATACTACCCCTTTCAACATTATACTGGAAGTCCTAGCTAATGCAATAAGATAAGGAAAGAAAATAAAAAGTGGAGTGATAGGAAGGAAGAAATGAAACTGTCTTTGTTGTAGATGATATGACTGCCTATGTAGAAAATCTGAAAGAATTGCCCCCAAACTCTTGGAATTAGCCAGGTGTGGTGGCTCATGCCTGTAGTCCCAGCTACTTGGAAGGCTGAGTTGGGGTGATCACTTGAGCCCAGGAGTTTGAGGCCAGCCTGGGCAACATAATGAGACCTTACCTCTTTTTTTTTTTTGGACGGAGCCTTGCTCTGTCGCCCAGGCTGGAATGCAGTGACGCGACCTCGGCTCACTGCAAGCTCCGCCTCCCAGGTTCACGCCATTCTCCTGCCTCAGTCTCCCAAGTAGCTGGGACTACAAGCGCCCGCCACCACGCCTGGCTAATTTTTTTGTATTTTTTAGTGGAGACGGGGTTTCACCGTGTTAGCCAGGATGGTCTCGATATCCTGACCTCGTGATCCGCCCACCTCGGCCTCCTAAAGTGCTAGGATTACAGGTGTGAGCCACTGCGCCCGGCCCCCCGCCCAACCTTTTTTTTTTTTTTTTTAAAGGAGTCTTGCTCTGTCGCCCAGGCTGGAGTGCAGTGGCTCCATCTCAGCTTACTGCAAGCTCCGCCTCCCAGATTCACGCCATTCTCCCGCCTCAGCCTCCCGAGTAGCTGGGACTACAGGTGCTCGCCCCTAAGCCCGTCTAATTTTGGTTTTGTATTTTTAGAAGAGATGGGATTTCACCGTGTTAGCCAGGATGGTCTTGATCTCCTGACCTCGTGATCCGCCCGCCTCGGCCTCCCAAAGTGCTGGGATTACAGGCGTGAGCCACCGCACCCGGCCAGAGACCTTACCTCTTAAAACAAACAAATAATTGGGGGGCCAAAACGGGCAGATCACCTGAGTTTGCGAGTTTGAGACCAGACTGACCAACATGGACAAACCTCATCTCTACTGAAAATACAAAATTAGCCGAGTGTGGTGGCACATGCCTGTAATCCCAACTACTCAGGAGACTGAGGCAGGAGAATCGCTTGAACCCGGGAGGCGGAGGTTGTGGTGAGTCGAGATCGCGCCATTGCACTCCAGCCTGGGCAGCAAGAGTGAAAGTGTCTAAAAAATAAACAAATAAATAAAAATAAAAAATAAAGAAAACATTTAAAAAATAAATAAATAAAATAAAAACTCCCGGAATTGATATGCAATTATAACAAGATTGCAGGATACAAGCTTAATAAACAAGTCAATTTTTTTCCTCTATACCAGCAAATAAGTGGAATTTGAAAATAAAAACACAATACTACTTACATTAGCACCTAAAAAATGCAACAATTAGTATAAATCTAATGGAATGTATACAAGATCTATATGAGGAAAACTACAAAATTCTGTTGAAAGAAATCAAATAATTAAATAAATGGAGAGATAGTCCGCATTAATGGAGAGGAAGAATCAATGTTGTCAAGATGTCAGTTTTTCCTAACTTGATCTATAAATTCAATGCAATCCTAATTTGTCATTGACAAAGTAGCAAAGACAATGCAATGGAGAAAAAGATAATGTTTTCAACAAATGGTGCTGGAATGACTGGACATCGACAGGCAAAAAAATGTATTTAGACAAAGACCTTACACCCTATACAAAAATTAACTCAAAAACGGATCTAAATATAAAACACAAAACTATAAATTTCTAGAAGATAACATATGAGAAAATCTGATGACTTTGGGTTTGGAAATGACTTTTTAGATAAAATATCAAAGGCATAATCCATGAAAGAAAGAACCAATAAGCTGGACTTCACTAATATTAAAAATTTTGAAACATACTGTCAAGAGAAGGAAAAGCTAAGCCACAGATGGGGAGAAAATATTTGCAAAATAAGTATCTGATAAAAGGCTGTAATCCAAAATATAAAAATAACTCTTAAAAAGCAACAATAAAAAAAAACCAATTTAAAACTGGGCCAAAGATCTTAACAAACACCCCACAAAAGAAGATACAGAGACGGCAAATAAGCACATGCAAATCTCAGCATCATACCTCATCAGGAAATGCAAATTAAAACAAGACACCACTGCACATCTATTAGAATGGCCAAAACCCAGAACACTAACCCCACCAAATACTGATGAGGATGTGGAGCAACAGAAACTCTCACTCTTTGCTGGTAGGAATGCAAAATGGTTCAGCTACTTTGGAAGACAGTTTCGCAGTTTCTTGCAAAACTCAACATACTTGGCCGGGCGTGGTGGCTCATGCCTGTAATCCCAGCACTTTGGGAGGCCGAGGTGGGCAGATCACGAGGTCAGGAGTTCGAGACCAGCCTGGCCAATATGGTGAAACTCCGTCTCCACTAAAAATACAAAAATTAGCCAGGCATGTTGGCACACGCCTGTAGTCCCAGCTACTCGGGAGGCTGAGGCAGAGAATTGCTTGAACCCAGGAGGTGGAGGTTGCAGTGACCTGAGATCAGGCCACTGCACTCCAGCCTGGGTGACAAAGCCAGGCTGCATCTCAAAAAACAAAAAAACAACAACAAAAAAACTCAACATACTCTTAACATACAATCCAGCATTCACACTCCTTGGTATTTACCCAAGTGAGTTAAAAAAAAAAATGTCCACACAAAACCTGCACACAGGTGTTGATTTATTCATAGTTGCCAAAATTCAGAAGCAACTAAGATGTCCTTCAGTAGGTGAATGGATAAATAAACTGGTACATCCAGACAATGGGGTATTATTCAGCACTAGAAGGAAATGAGCTAACAAACCATGAAAAGACATGGAGGAAAGTTAAGTGCATGTTACTAAGTGAAAGAAGCCCATCTGAAAGGCTATATGCTGTCTAATTCCAACTGTGTGACATTTTGGAAAAGGCAAAATTATGGAGATAGTAAAAAGATCATTGGTGGCTAGGGGTTGGTGGGGAGGGAGGGGTAAGTAAATAGAAAACAGAAGATTTTTAGGGCAGTGGAATACTTTATATGACACTATAATGGCAGATACATGTCATTGTATCTTTGTCCAATCACATAGAATGTAGGACACCAAGAGTGAACCCTAATGTAAACGCAGGACTTTGGGTGAGAATGATGTGTCAGTGTAGGTTGATCAGTTGTAACAAATGCACCACTACAATGGAAGGTGTGGAAATGCACTGGGAGAAGCTATGCATATGTAGGGGCAGGTTTATATGGGAAATCTCTGTACCTTCCACTCAATTTTGCTGTGCTGAAACTGCTCTAAAAAATAAAGTTTATTTTTTAAAACATACAAGGCATACACTGAGAGAAAATATTTTCAAATCACATATCCAACAAAGGACATATATCCATTTTCTAAAACAAAAACAAAAACAAAAACAAAAAACAAAAAACACCTTTCTAAACTCTACAATTAGAAAAATATCAAATTAGAAAATAGTGGTCAGGCACAGTGGCTCTTGCCCATAATCTCAGCACTTTGGGAGGCCAAGGTGAGAGGCTCATTTGAGCCCAGGAGTTTGAGACTAGCCTAGATAATATAGTGAGACCTCACCTCTACAAAAAATTAAAAGATTAGCTGAACATGATGACACATGCCTGTGGTCCCAGCTACTTGGGAGGCTGAGGTAGGAGGATCACTTGAGCCTGGGAAGTGCAGGCTGCACTGAGCTGAGATCGTGCCACTGCACTCCAGCCTGGGTGACAGAGTGAGACCCCATCTCAAAAAAAAAAAAAATATATATATATATATATATGTATATAAAGACTTGGATATTTCACTAAAGAAGGTATATGAATAGCTAAAAAAGCATATGAGAAGATGTTTGACATCATTAGTCATTAGAGAATTGCAAATTAAAAGCACTATCTCCTACACATCTTGTAGAAGAGCTAAAATACAAAACAATGATAATATGAATGCTGGTGAGATTGTGGAGAAACTGGATCTCTCATACATTGTTGATGGGAATATAAAATGGTACAACTACTTTGGAAAACAGTTTGGGAATTTTTTATAAAGTTAAACATATACCTTAATACCTTGGTACCAGGCCAGGTGTGATGGTCACTCCTGTAATCCCAGCACTTCGGGAGGCTGAAGCAGGCAGATCACTTGAGGCCAGGAGTTTGAGACCAGCCTGGCCAACAAGGCAAAACCCTGTCTCTACTAAAAACACAAAAATGTGTTGGGTGTGATGGCGCGTGCCTGTAATCCCAGCTACTCGGGAGGCTGACGCACAAGAATCACCTGTGCCCGGTAGATGGAAGGTTGCAGTGAGCAAGGTTGTGCCACTGCACTCCAGCGTGGGCGACGGAGCAAGAACCTGTCTCAAAAAAACAAAAACAAAAACAAAAAACCTTGATACCACTCTTGAGTATTTACCCTAAAAGAAATGAAAATTTATGTTCACTGAAAAACCTGTATATGAATGTTTACAGTAGTTCTATTTGTAATCATCAAACACTGGATAGTCCATTCTCACACTGCTATAAAGAACCACCTGAGACTGGGTAATTTATCAAGAAAAAAGGTTTACTTGGCTCACAGTTCTGTACAGGTAGCATGGCTGCAGAGGCTTCAAGAAACTTTCAATCATGACGGAAAGCAAAGGGGAAGCAACCACGTCCTATGTGGCTGGAGCGGGAGGAAGAGAGGGAAGGAGGAGGTGTCACACACTTTTAAACAACCAGATCTCGTGAGAACTCACTCACTATCACGAGAACAGCAAGGCAGAAATCTGCCCCATGATCCAATCACCACCTACGAGGCCCCTTCTCCAACACTGGGGATTACTTTTGACATGAAATTTGGGCAGGAGCACAAATCCAAACCATATCACAACCTAAACATCCTTCACTGGGAAAAGGGATATACAAACTGTGGTACATCCATACCATGGAATACTGCTTAGTAAGAAAAGGGAAAGGACAATTGAAAGGCACTCCAACAGGAATGGATCTCAAATGCATCATGACAAGTGAAAGAACCAGAAAGACTCATATCATTAGATTCTGTTTATATAACATTCTGGGAAAGGCAGAACTATAGCAATAGAAAATAAATCAGTGGGCCAGGCGCAGTGGCTCACGCCTGCACTTTGGGAGGCCGAGGCAGGCGGATCACTTGAGGCCAGGAGTTTGAGACCAGCCTGGCCAACATGGCAAAACCCCGTCTGTACTAAGAATACGAAAATTAGCCGGGTGTGGTGGTGGGCGACTGTAATCCCAGCTACTCGGAAGGCTGAGGGAGGAGAATCACTTGAACCTGGGAGGCAGAGTTTGCAGTGAGCCGAGATCGCACCACTGCACTCCAGCCTGGGTGACAGAGCAAGACACCGTCTCAAAAAAAAAAAAAATCACCATATTCATGTCACCTATGTTATTTCTACACTGGGCAGCATTGGTACAGACTACTAAGTGCATTTTTTTCATTAGTCCTGATATAAATGGAGATGAGACAGAAGTTATTTCCTCCATTTTATTCAGGACTTAATCTAGGTGTATCTAGTCAAAGGCAAGTGCCTGTAAGCAGAAGCTTTACCTTTGAACAACCTATTTTGTGAGTGTTAAGTTGCAGTTCAAAACAGGGTGAAAAGCCTCGAAAATGTGAACCACTGTGGACTACAAAGAATGCCAGATTTGATCGGTCCTATAAAAGTGATTTATTATACATATGCATGTGTGCATATGATTCATAAGTATTTTCAGCCTGTTGAAAACGAAAACACATTTTAAACATATGAAAATCAGCAGAAATAAAAATGAATAGATAGTAAGGGAAATAACATACTAGATTTGTGGCTTTATGTAAATAAAAAAAGAGAAATTACTTAAACAAATCCATCCTGTGTAAATACAAAGTTAAAAAGAAAAGTCAGCTCTAATTTACCCTATGTTTGCACTTCTAGAGTCACAAGCATTTTATTTTTTGTTTTGTCTTGGAATTTGTTCCCTTATATAACGCATGTCAAAATAGCTGGAAAAATATGATTAACTACTGCCAGCTGAAATTCTTGTCCCACAAAGACAACTCCCTCCTGGCTCCTAATTTTCTTTTCATATTTTGGGCACTGTGAGATAATGGTTGGAGCACAGGCAGGAAGGCAGTGTGGCTCTACAGGAGGGAGAATTCCAGGTTGGGCCTTCTAACTTTGCAGCTGTCATTAATTTACTAAGTCCTCCTGGCAGAGCCTCTTAAAGACTGACTGTGGTCTCACACAGGGTGTGGTCAGCAGGAATTTTGCCATAGGCTAGGTTTCCACAGGAGCTCAATCTTGCTAAAGTGTAATTTGGGTGCTAAAGGAAGAAGGAAAAGTAAATCAAAATACTTTCCATAGACCTAGGCATGAAATAAACATCTTTGCTTTTATTACCTCATCCACAAAAGCAGGATGGCATTATATATATTCAAGAGCCTACCTTGAGAAGGTTTTAAACAAATATGCAGACACATTCTTATCCTACTTCCACCAAATGTGCTGTTTTAGGTACCTAACAACTCCTCAATTTCCCAGTAAGTTATCTACGATGAAGTTCGTAAACATGATCAGAAAGTTTCTTTGATAGGCTGGGTGTGGTGGCTCACCTGTAATCCCAGAACTTTGGGAGACTGAGGTGGGAAGATTGCTTGAGCCCAGGAGTTTAAGATCAGCCTGGGCAACATAGGGAGACCCCATCTCTATTTAAAAAATAAAAATAATAATAATAAAAGTTTCTTTGATAGAAGACCCTCTTAGGAAGGAATACGTTCAAAATGGCTAACATAGTTTTGCCACCTGGGTGCTCTGAAAAATTGTTTAAATTGAGTTCTTTAGATGACTAATACTAAATAATACGAAGGGGTGTTTGTGAAACAATTATGGGAATAAGTGAAATAATTCTAAAAGTCCTTTAGTCTTTAGGGTGCTAAGTAAATCTTGAGATTTTGACAACCCCCTTCCCTATTTCTCAGATATTGTCCTTTCTTGCTCGTACTAGATTCCTTTTTTTTTTTTTTTTTTTTGAGACAGGGTCTCACTCTGTAAACCAGGCTGGAATGCAGTAGTGCTATCACAGCTCATGGCAGCCTCAACCTCCCGGGCTCAACCTCAGCCTCTCAAGCAGCAGGGATTACAAGCACATACCATAATGCCCAGCAAACTTTTTTAAAAAATTTTGTAGAGACTGGGTCTCATTATGCTGCCCAGGCTGATCTAGAAATCCTGGCCTCAAGTGACCCGCCCACCTTGGCCTTCCAAAGTGCTGGGATTATAGGTGTGAGCCACTGCTCCCAGACCATTTTTCCACCTTTAATCAATCAATTGATTAATATTTATAGAACATTTACAATATAACTGTCAGTGGAATAGGCAACAGGGAGGATCCAGAAGATATGGAATACATGGTCCTTACACTCAAGAAGTTTATAATCTATTTAGCAAAATCTAAGATTCAAAATAGCAGCAAACACCATACACCTAGGCATTAGACATTTATACCCTGGTGCTTTACCAACACAGTCAGATTCTGAGCCAGAAAGATGGGTGGAGATCAGAGTGCTTAGGAAAATCTTTAGGAATCTCATCTTTCTCCTGAGGAGAAAAGTGGGGAAAGAGGAATGTAAGTCATGGAATCTTGAAGGCTGGAGCCTTGAGGACAACAATGTCATTTCTCACTGAGCAGCAGGCCATCTAGAATTATGTAACCAAGTTGAATGGGACAAGACAAGTGAATTTATCAAAATGGAGTGCCTAAAACCGTGCTGTACAATGTGGCAGCCGTTAGTCATATGTGGCTATTTAAATATAAATTAATTAAAGTTCAATAAAATTAAAATTTTACTTCTTCAGTCTCACTAGCCACATGTAGATGGCCAATTGCCATATGTGGCTAGTGGTACCATATTGGACAGTGCAGATATAAAACGTTTCCATCATTACAGAAAGTTCTCTTGGACAGTGAAGTTCTAGAACCACAGAAGTGTTGAGCAAAAGGCAGAAAGGCATGGCTCAGAAGAATTCCCCAAGCCAACTGGCATGCTGGGGTTTCTGACTTACACATGATTTCCATGACCACAAGTTGTGCAAAATGTGAAAGGGGTCTAATTAATTTAACAAATATACATTGAGCACCTACTAATACAAGAAGGCTAGGTGATATGAGAGACACAAAAGTAAATAAAGCAGGTTCGAGTCTCAAAGAACTGGACATGAAGAGAGGAAATAAAGGCCTGTACATGAATAACAATAGTGCCAAATAAAAAGTGATAAGCAACCCTGTCTGTACTAAAAATACAAAATTAGCTGGGCGTGGTAGCACATGCCTGTAATCCCAGCTATTCAGGAGGCTGAGGCAGGAGAATCGCTTGAACCCGGGAAGCAGAGGTTGCAGGGAGCCGAGATCGTGCCATTGCACTTCAGCATGGGCAAAAAAACCGAAACTCCGTCTCAAAAATAAACAAACAAACAAATAAATAAATAAATAAAGCGATAAGCATCCAAGGGGCTGCAATTCAAGCATGCAGGTGCTGAACAAAAGGACAGATTACTTCTGTTTGAAGGTTTCAAGAAGACTTCTTAGATAGGCATTATTTGAACTAAACCTTGAAGAAAGCAGTGGGGTGCGGTGGAAAGATCCCAGGGGACCAGGAGTCCAGAGATTATCTCTAGGCTCAGTTATGTCCTAATTAACTGTGTGATCTTAGGTAAGTCAGGCTCCAGGCCTCACTGTCTTTATCAATTGGGTAACAGAAGCAAAGAGGAACTAAATGTCCAGGCCGGGAGACCAATAAAAGCAAAAGCACAGGGATAGATTGATAAGTGTAGAGGAAATCAAATAGTCTACTTAATAATGAAGTGTAGCCATAGTACAACTATCTTATAACTTGTACCTGGGCATTATATAATTCTTGAACAACCCAAAAAATGTGTATATAAAAATGAAAAGTCACCATCACAAAAAACAAAAGCTAGATTTTGGTAATGTCTTGATAGTTTAGATCAGATATGAGAAGCAAAGCAGATAGAATGGAAGTGATTGTATTTGCATTTAAATATGGTTGTGAAGTGGAGCTGGAGAATAACTACTATTTTGGTTCCCTTTTGGAAAAGGCTGTCATTCATGAAATTATGAGCAAGTGCCACACTTCAGGAAACAATAAATAAAATTACAGGACATTTCTGAGGGGGAAGAAAAGCAAGCTAGAATTTGAAGCTGAGAAATCACTATCGAACAGGTGGTTAAAAGGATAAAGCTGACATGAAAAGAGTGAAGCCAAGAACATGGGAGTTAAAATGAAATGTAGATCGTATGTGGAATGTGGAGCCCCTTGTTAAAAAGCAGACAGAAAAATAGTGCATAAAATACCAGCTCAGCAGGTTTGTCGATCTTTATCTCTGGAGCGAACATGAATATACATAGAGAAATATTTGCATTTTGCAGCTGTACCAAAGCATCTGTCAGTAGATCCATTATCATTTTCTTGTGTATATATTTTCATATCCACATAGAAACATTTGAGTAGGTAAAAATATATGCTCTGTGTGTTCAAATATACTAAAATATTTACTTAATGGTTAGCATTAAAAGTTCCTAGTAATTGTTTTTCTAACCCCACAGCTTCCTACTAGCTAAGGGCACATTTCTTAGTTCTTCCTTTTTTTCTCTAAAATCCTGAAAATAAGATCCAATATAGCCAGGTGCAGTGGCTCATGCCTGTAATCCCAGCACTTTGGGAGGGTGAGGCGGACGGATCACCTGAGGTCAGGGGTTTGAGACTAGCCTGGCCAACATGGTGAAACTCCATTTCTACTAAAACTGCAAAAATTAGCCAGGCATGGCGGGTGCCTGTAATTCCAGCTACATGGGAGGCTGAGGCAGGAGAATCGCTTGAACCCGGGAGGCAGAGGTTGCAGTTAGCCGAGATCACGCCACTGCATTCCAGCCTGGGTGACAGAGTGAGACTCTGTCTCAAAAAAAAAAAAAAAAAAATCCAATATAGCTAAGAGAAGACACATAGCTATTATAAATAGAGATATGTGATCACCTACCCATCCAAGTTTTAAAAATAGTCTTAAGTGCTATTCCCTCGAAGATATGTAGAATTTGCTTTAAAAATAAATATGGGTTGGGCATGATGGCTCACATCCGTAATCCCAGAACTTTGAGAGGCTGAGGTGGAAGGATGGCTTGAGGTCAGGAGTTCAAGACCAGCCTGGGCAACATAGTAAGACCCGCCCCCCACCCCATCTCTCCAAAAACATTTTTAAAAAATTGACCAGGCACGCTAGTACATGCCTGTAGTTTCAGCTCCTTGGGAGACTGAGGCAGGCAGATTGCTTGAGCCTGGGAGTTCGAGGCTTCAGTGAGTTATGATGGCACCACTGCACCCAGCCTGGGCAACAGAATGAGACTCCATCTCCAAAAATAATAAATAAATAAATAAATATTCTTTTTTATAGTGCAATGATCTGTGATTTTATAAATGTGTGGGTGCAATTGTGTCTCTTTATGATTCCTAATATAGTTTATTTTGTTTCTTTATCAGTCTTATTAAAGATTGGGTAATCAAACTGGATTTTTTTCTTAAAACTAACTTTCATTTGTATTTATTTACTCTATTTTATGACTTTGGTTTCTATTTCAGCCTTTTCTGCCCTTATTTTTACTGATGCCTCCTTCTGTTATGGGTCAAATTGTGCCCCCTGCCCAAAGATAGGTTTAAGTTTCAATCTCCAGTACTTCAGAATGTGACTTTATTTGGCAACAGGGTCATTGCACATGCAATTAGCTAAGCTCAGATGAGGTCATAGTGGAGTAGGGTGGGCCTCTAATCCAACAAGACTGGTGTCCTTAAAAGAAGAGGGAAATATGGACACAGACATAGACACAGAGGAAGATGATGTGAAGACACACAGGGAAAACATCATGTAAAGACAGCCTTGGAATGGTGCACCTACAAGGCGAGGAACATCTGAAGCTGCCAGAAGTTGTGAGAGAGGCATGGAGTAATTCCTTTCCTAGCACCTTCAGAGGGAGCGTGGCCCTGCCTATACTGATAACGATGGTTCAACTTACAATTTTGCAACTATACAATGCTTTAAAAGCAATTCAGTAGAAACTATACTTCAAGTAACCATGCAACCATTCAATTTTTCACTTTCAGTACAGTATTCAATAAATTACATGAGATATTGAAAAATAGGCTTGTATTAGATGGTTTTGTCCAATGGTAGGCTAATGTATGTGTTCTGAGCACATTTAATTTAGGCTAGGCTAAGCTGTGATGTTTGGTAAGTTAGGTGTATTCAATGCATTTTTTTTTTTTTTTTTTTTTTGAGGTGGCGTTTCACTCGTGTCTCCCAGGCTGGAGTGCAATGGCACAATCTCGGCTCACTGCAACCTCCGCCTCCTGGGTTCATGTGATTCTCATGCCTCAGCCTCCTGAGTAGCTGGGACCACAGGCATATGCCACCACATCCAGCTGATTTTTGTATTTTTAGTAGAGATGGAGTTTCAACATGTTGACCAGGCTGGTCTCTGGTCTTGAACTCCTGACCTCTGGTGATGTGCCCACTTTGTCCTCCCAAAGTGTTGGGATTACAGGTGTTAGCCACCACGCCTGGCCTGATTTGGGGTTTTAAAAAATTCATTCTCACTTGGGAGGCCAAGGTGGGTGAATCACTTGAGGTCAGGAGTTTGAGACCAGCCTGACCAACATAGTGAAACCCCGTCTGTACTGAAAATACAAAAATTAGCCAGGTGTGGTGGCGTGTGCCTGTAATCTCAGCTACTTGGGAGGCTGAGGCAGAAGAATCACTTGCTCCTGATGGACTGGAGGTTGCAGTGAGCCTAGATCATGCCATTGCACTCCAACCTGTGTGACAGAGCGAGACTCTGTCTGGAAAAAAAAAATCATTCTGATAATCTCTTTTCGAAAGTCAATGTTTAACACGTTTATGGTTGCTGAGGCTAATGATAATGTTTCAAATTATTTTTAATTTTCTTATTTTTTCATCTTATGTTTATCATTCTTTGCTTATTTTTTCCTTTTTCCTTCCTTCTCTTGTGTTGAAAACATTTTCTATAGTCATTTTTTCTTCTGCTGTTACTTTAGGAGCCAGACATGGTACCTTACTTATTTTAGTAGTTGTCCTCATAGTGTTAACTTGCATACTTAACAATTCCATATTCTAAGAACATCTAAATTATGAAATATTCCTCTTCTTTTTCCTTTCTAGAGTAGGAGAAGCCTGCCTTGCCTCTGGCTTCAAGTAGTGATAATTCAATTAATATTCAATCAATATTCAATTAATATTTCAATTAATATTTTTTGGGGGGACAGAGTCTCACTCTGTTGCCAGGCTTGAGGGCAGTGGCGTGATCTTGAGTTTAAACAATTCTCCTGCCTCAGCCTCTTGAGTAGCTGAGATTACAGGCGTGCGCCACCACGCCCAACTAATTTTTGTATTTTCAGTAGAGACGGTGTTTTGCCATGTTGGCAAGGCTGGTCTCGAACTCCTGGCCTCAAGTGATCTGCCTGCCTTGGCCTCCCAAAGTGCTGAGATTACAGGCATGAGCCACTGTGCCCAGCCACAGTTAATTTTTTTATCTACTTTTTTTTTTTATGAAATAGTAAACATTTTTCAAAAATAAAAAAGATGTGGAAAATATCATTTCTTAGCCCCTGGATTCTGGAATTTTCTAATGATTATTTTTACCAAGTAAATAAGCCCAGGAGTAAATGAAATGTGGTTTACTGCTTGTGCTTCCTGGAATTTCTTGCAGCCAACACAGAATCACAGCATCTCAGAGTTGGAAGGAATTCTTCATATGACCACATTGATTTTTTTTTTTTCCTGTTGGTCGGCATCAGATTTGTGAAGGTTAGTGACTAAAAGGCTAAGACTTTAGAGAGTCCAGTGGCAAAGGTAGAAGTCCACTTCAAAGGAAGTTCAGACACCCAGCTGGTTCCTCTGAGGATAATTTATTTTCATGAAAACTTTCTGATGAGACCAGAGAGCAGAGAAGGCCATTTCCCTTTTCAGCTTATTACAAATGGAGTCATATTGTCAGTGGCATGCTGTTACATGTTTACAACCAGCTCTCCAAAAACAAAACAAAACAAACAAACAAACAAAAAAACCATAGAAGTGGTTGCTAACTTCCATAGTGGAAATACTCCCACCATGGCTACCAATGTGTCATCACTAAACACAGAATTGGGAAAAGATGCCCACATAGATTCTCTGCACTGATGGGAGTCAGTTTCAGCACACTACTACAACAATACCAAATACAGTAGATACATTCCCAACCTCAACTTAACCTCTCAGAAGCATTAGGCATAGTTGCTTGCACCGTTATTGAAACACTCTCCCCTTGGTCTTTTTGTCACCATGCTGTCCTCTCCTTTCTCCTATGTCCAGGCTAATCCAAGTCTCACAGCTAACCCTATCTCCTCTCCTCCGCCTCTATGTATTAGAGACCACTTGGCACTCCTTATGGACCCTGTTTCTTTCTTCTCTCTACACTTTCCCCCAAGTAATCTTATTCAGTCCTGTAGCTTTATTTTTATTTCATTTTATGTTATTTTATTTTTCGAGACAGTCTCACTCTGTCACCCAGGCTGGAGTGCAGTGGTGTGATCTTGGCTCACTGCAACCTCCACCTCCTGGGTTCAAGCGATTCTCCTGCCTCAGCCTCCCGAGTAGCTGGGATTACAGGCACGAGCCACCATGCCCAGCTAATTTTTGTATTTTTAGTAGAGACGGAGTTTTTCCGTGTTGGCTAGGCTGGTCTTGAACTTCTGACCACAAGTAATCCGCCCATCTCCGCCTCCCAAAGTGTTGGGATTACAGGAGTGAGTCACTGTGCCCGGCCCAGTTCTGTGGGTTTAAATATTACCAAAATGCTGTTAACACCCACATTTTAATCTCCAGTCCAGGCCTTTTTTTCTGACCTCCAGGCTTGTGTAGCCAACTGCCTACTCACATATCTCAGAGGCAACTCAAATTTAACTTGTCCAAACCTGAACTCTTGATCTTCCTCCTCCCATCTTCCTTATCTAAATATATGTTACTACCATCTGTTCACTTGCTAAAGCCACAAACCTAGGAGTCATCTTTTCAAATGCCCTCTCCTTTGCTTATAACCGCCAGCCCATTACCAAATACTACTGATTCCACTTTCAAAATATTTCTCAAGTCTTTTCCTATTTCTCCATCTCCAAGTCCTTATTCCCTCTCAAATGGACTACTGCAACTCAATTGCTATGCACCATCCCACCCTCTTTTCCTGCCCCTCCCTCTTATGCTCACTATGGTGGCCAGAGAGATCTTTGAAACATAGTTTAAGCCTTGATAAGGATCCTTATATGGTTAGTGACTAAAAGGATCAGACTTCTGAGAGTCCTGTGGCAACGGCAAAAGCCTACTTCAAAGGAAGTTCAGATACCCACCTGGTTCCTCTGAAGAGAATTTCTTTTCGTGAAAAATGTTCTGAAAACTTTCTGGTGGGACCAGAGAGTGGAGAAGCCCATTTCCCTCCTCTCATATAAGGAGAAGTCCTTATATGGACTGCAAGCATCTGCATGATCAGATTTAAGTTTAAATCTCCAACCTCATCTCCTACCACGCTCCTCACTTACTACACTCTAGCCACATTAAGTTGTTTTCAGTTCTTAACCATGCAAACACCATCTTATCTTGGATCTTTCACGTATGCAGTTCATTTTCCTGAAATGCTGCGTGTGCCCCACCCTATAACCTTCCACCTAAACCTCGCCTTTCTGACACTTACTCATCCTGATGCTCTCGGCTCATCATTTTTTCAAAGAGGCCTTTCTTGGTCTCCCAATCAAAATCCAGTCCTCTCTTGTAGTCTCTCATGGTTTTCCATTTATTTTCCTCATAGCGCTTAATATGGCTTATAATTCTAAGTACTGATTGTGCTTGTTTAAAGTCTATCTTCCTCCCTTAGACTACAGGCTCCATGGCTGCAAGGATCATGTCTGTTATATTCATTGTATACCCAAGGCCTATCTTACAATAAGTGCTCAATAAACATTTGCTGAATGAAGTAATACATAAACAAATGAATGAAACTTCAGATTTTCACATAAGTCCTTTTAGGTTATACATTTGGGACATGTATAAAGGGGAGGTTGGAGTGGCTGTTGGCATCGAAGCTTTAGAATGCTGTGATAGAAAAAAAATTATAGTTCCTTTAATGAGAGGACTGTTATAGCACTATAAAGTGGAATGATTTGTTCTGAAAAGGAATCCTAGAAAACAAACCAAAGAAAACATGAACTTTTCTGAGGACTAGAATTCAAAACAAATGATCACGTAATAATATAATCACCAAGTAGATTCATTTTATGAAAAGAAGTGCTGAAGGAGAACTCTAGCATAGAAGTCAGACAATATGCTCTGGAGTTAGAGTTCATTCTGTCACTTAAATAGCTGTGTGAACTTGAACAAATTCCTTAGTCTCTCATTTCCTTCCTCTCTAAATCAGGGACATTAATATCACTGATTTCTTGGGGTTTTTGTGAGATAATGCATCAAAAACACATTTTACCCCTGAAGTCTCTCTACCTTTAGTTAATTTCTCTGAGCTCCAGTATTTTCATTTATAAAACAATGGATTTGTGCTTGACTTCTCTTAAGAGCCTCCAGTGCAAAGACCCTTTTTATTCTATGTAGTTGGATGCTCTCAAAGCCATCCCTACTCTCAGTTAACTAGATGAAGGGCACTGCACTGTAAGGGTCCCCTGTGGTACACCTGGGCAGGAACAGGGTGTATTGGGCACTGTTTTGTAAGGAGACTGCTTGTCCGGTGTGCCCTTACCCAGTACAATGAGTTTTAGAATCAACTTTTAAAAAGGTTTTAAAAATATGTATGGATTTTTTTTCTTTTCAAGAATAGTACATACTAGTAAGTATACTCCATTAGGGCAGGGGCTATACCATCTCCCTTTTCTCTTTCATTTAGTTAATTTTCTTAAATAGACTTTATTTTTTAGAGCAGTTTAGGTTCATAGCAAAAATGAGTGGAGGCCAGGCGCGGTGGCTCACGCTTGTAATCCCAGCACTTTAGGAGGCCGGAGCAGGTGGATTGCTGGACACTAGGAATTTGAGACTAGCCTAGGCAACATAGCAAGATCTTGTCTCTACTAAACATCAAAAAAATTAGCTGGGCATGGTGGCACTTGCCTGTAATCCCAGCTACTTGGGAGGCTGAGGTTGGAGGATCACTTGAGCCCAGGAGGTCGAGGCTGCAATGAGCTGTGATTGAGCCACTGCACTTCAGCCTGAGTGACAGAGTGAGATCCTATCTCAAAAAAAAAAAAAATACTGGCATAGACGCAGAGTTCCCATATATCTTCTATCCCTGCACATGCATAGCCTTCCCTACTATCAACATCTTCCACCAGATTGGTACATTTCTTACAACTGATGAATCTACATTGACACATCACTATGACACAAAGTCCAGAGTTTACATTAGGGTGCACTCTTGGTATCTTACGTTCTATGGGTTTGAAAAAAATGTATGATGACATCCACCATTATAGTGTCATACAGAGCAGTTTCACTGCCCTAAAAATCCTCCGCTTTCTGTGTCTTATCCCTCCCTCCCCGACAATGATCAATGATTTTTTACTGTCCCCATAGTTTTGCCTTTTCCAAAATGTCATGTCATTAGAATTATACAGCCTATAGCCATTCAGATTGGCTTCTTTCACTTAGTAACATGCACTTAACTTTCCTCCATGTCTTTTCCTGGTTTGTTAGCTCATTTCCTTCTAGTACTGAGTAATACCCCATTGTCCGGATGTACCAGTTTATTTATCCATTCACCTACCAAATGACATTTGGTTGCCTCTGAATTTTGGCAACTATGAATAAATCAACACCTGTGTGCAGGTTTTGTGTGGACATAATTTTTTTAACTCACTTGGGTAAATACCAAGGAGTGTGAGTGCTGGACTGTACGTGAAGAATATGTTGTGTTTTGTAAGAAACTGCCAAACTGTCTTCCAAAGTGGCTGAAACATTTTGCATTCCCACCAGCAGAGTGAGCCTTTCTGTTGCTCCACATCCTCATCAACATTTGGTGTTGTCAGTGTTCTGGGTTTTGGCCATTCTAATAGGTGTGTAGTGGTGCCTCTTTGTTTAAATTTGCATTTCCCTGATGAGGTATAATGTTGAGCATCTTTTCATATGCTTATTTGTCATCTGTGTATCTTCTATGGTGAGGTGCCTGTTAAGATCTTTGGTTCATGGCCGGGTGCGGTGGCTCACGCCTGTAATCCCAGCACTTTGGGAGGCTGGGGCGGGAGGATCATGAAGTCAGGAGATCCAGACCATCCTGGCTAACACGGTGAAACCCTGTCTCTACTAAAAATACAAAAAAAAAAAAAAAAATTAGCCGGACGTGGTGGCGGGCTCCTGTAGTCCCAGCTGTTTGGGAGGCTGAGGCAGGAGAATGGTGTGAACCTGGGAGGCGGAGCTTGCAGTGAGCCAAGATTGCGCCACTGCACTCCAGCCTGGGTGACAGAGCGAGACTCTGTCTCAAAAAAAAAAAAAAGATCTTTGGTTCTTTTTTTTTTTTTTTTTGAGACGGAGTTTTGCTCTTGTTGCCCAGGATGGAATGCAATTGCATGATCTTGGCTCACTTCAACCTCCACCTCCCGGGTTCAAGCGATTCTCCTGCCTCAGCCTCCTGAGTAGCTGGGATTATAGGCATGTGCCACCATGCCCAGGTAATTTTTTTTTTTTTTTTTTAGTAGAGGCAGGGTTTCACCATGCTGGTGAGGCTGGTCTCAAACTCCTGACCTCCGGTGATCCACCTGCCTTGGCCTCCCAAATTGCTGGGATTACAGGCGTGAGCCACCGCACCCAGGCCTTTGGCTCATTTTTTGATGGGGTTTAGCATTTTCTTATTTTAAAAACATCAATTGTTTAATTTAATCTTTTTTGCTATATTCAGAGTTTTGCACCCATCGACCCCCCACAATCAATTTCATAATTTTTTTATCTCCAAAAGGAAACCCATACTCATCAGAAGAAACTCATCATTCTCCCCTCTCCCAGCCCCAGGCAACCATTAATCTACAGTTGACCCTGGAGCAACATGAGGCTTGAGGGCACTGACCCCTTGTGAAGCCACAAATCTATGTATAACTTTGGACTGCCCCCAAATTTAACTACTAATAGCCTACTGTTGACTGGAAGGCTTACTGATAACAAACAATCGATTAACATATACATATTATATACTATATTCTTACAGTAATTAGAGAAAATAAAATTTTATTAAGAAAATCATAAGGAAGATAAAATATATTTACGATTCATTAAGTGGAAGTGAATCAAAATAAAGGGATCATCATGGCAAGTGGGAGGCAGAACTAGATTGCAGCTCTGACTTGGATGGACAGAGCAGCATGCAGAGGCTAGCGTCGTGAATTTTAGCTCCAGAACAACTGCAGGAATAAACCAGGAATCCCAAGAGGACCCACAGACCCTCTGAAGGAAGTGGACTGCTCCTGCAGGACCCAGGAGACACCCCAAATATTGTGTGTCCAAAGTGTGGAAGTGGGAAAGGGAGATCTTCCACCCCTGAGGCACATACCCCCTCTGGGGAAACTGAAGGTCTTGTTTGCGGGAGAAGTTTCTGACCTTACCTGAAGCTGAGTCAATTTAGAGAGTCATGCAAAATACAGAGGTAGAGGAAGCAGCAGGAAAGGCCCTGGGAGCTTGCTGGGTCCCCAAGCAGCACATTCCTGCCTGGCACCACAGGGATCTTTGGGAGGGTGGCCAGAGGTGGGGGGAAAACACCGCAGGGAGAAGAAAGTCTCCAGCTGAACTTTGTAACAATTTGAAGCAGGTGAGAAGCCTCCTGGCCAGAACTTTGGGTGGGGATGGGGGGCGTGAATCTAGCGTGCAGACTCCACAGGTAGGGGAAGAACTAAAGACTTTTTCTTTCACAGCCAGGAGGCGGGTAGCCTGGGGCAAGTTCTCAGCCCTGCTTGCCCACTGCCTAGAAACAGACTTGGTGCTGTTAGCGGGGACACAGTAGGAGTGAGACCAGCCCTTCAGATTGTGTGGGAGCTGGGTGAGGCCTGTGACTGCCAGCTTTCCCTCACTTCCCTATCAACCTGCATGATTCAGAAGAGGCAGCCATAATCCTCCCAGGCACACAACTCCAGTGACCTGGGAACCTCACCCCCATCTCCCACAGCAGTCACAGCAAGACCCGCCCAAGGAGAGTCTGAACTCAGACACGCCTAGCCCCTTCCCCGACCTGATGGTCCTTCTCTACCCACCCTGGTAGCTGAAAACAAAGGGCATATACACTTGGGAGTTCTAGGGCCCTACCCACAACCAGTTCCTCTCCATACTACCACAGCTGATGCTCTCTGGAAAGCACCACCTCCTGGCAGGAGGCCAACCAGCACAATAACAGCGCATTAAACCACCAAAGCTAAGAACTCTTACAGAGTCCATTTCATTCCCTGGCACCCTCCACCTCCACCAGAACAGGCGCTGGTATCCACAGCTGAGAGACCCATAGATGGTTCACATTACAGCACTCTGTGCAGACAAACTCCAGTACCAGCCCAAAGCCTGGTAGACTTGCTGGGTGGCTAGACCCAGAAAAGAGATAACAATCACTGCAGCTCTGATCTCAGGAAGTCACATCCATAGGAAAAGGGGGAGAGTACTACATCAAGGGAACGCCTCATGGGACAAAAGAATCTGAACGGGCCGGGCGCGGTGGCTCACGCCTGTAATCCCAGCACTTTGGGAGGCCGAGGTGGGCGGATCACAAGGTCAGGAGATCAAGACTATCTTGGCTAACATGGTGAAACCTCGTCTCTACTAAAAAATACAAAAAATTAGCTGGGCGTGGTGGTGGGCACCTGTAGTCCCAGCTACTCGGGAGGCTGAGGCAGGAGAATGGCGTGAACCTGGGAGGCGGAGCTTGCAGTGAGCAGAGATCGCACCACTGTACTCCAGCCTGGGAGACAGGGCGAGACTCCATCTCAAAAAAAAAAAAAGAATCTGAACGACAGCCTTCAGCCCTAGCCCTTCCCTCTGACAGAGCCTACCCAAATGAGAAGGAACCGGAAAACCAACTCTGGTAATATGACAAGATATTACCTAAATGCCCCACTTAAATGATACAGAACTGCAGAATGGATAAGAACTCACCAAACATCTGCTGCCTTCAAGAGACTCGCCTAACCCATAAAGACTCACATAAAGTAAAGAGGTGGAAAAAGGCATTTCATGCAAATGGACACCAAAAGTGAGCAGGGGTAGCTGTTCTTATATAAGACAAAACAAACTTTAAAGCAACAGCAGTTAAAAAAGACAAAGAGGGACATTATACAATGGTAAAAGGCCTTGTCCAACAGGAAAATATCACAATCCTAAAAATATATGCACCTAACACTGGAGCTCCCAAATTTATAAAACTGTTACTACTAGACATAAGAAATGAGATAGACAGCAACACAATAATAGTGGGGGACTTCAATACTCCACTGACAGCACTAGACAGGTCATCAAGACAGAAAGTCAACAAAGAAACAATGGATTTAAACTATACCTTGGAACAAATGGACTTCACAGATATATAGGAACATTTCATCCAACAACCACAGAACACACATTCTATTCAACAGCACATGGAACTTTCTCCAAGATACATCATATGATAGGCCACAAAATGAGCCTCAATAAATTTAAGAAAATTGAAATTATATCAAGCATTCTCTCAGACCACAGTGGAATAAAACTGGAAACCAATTTCAAAATGAACCTTCGAAACCATGCAAATACATGGAAATTAAATAAGCTGCTCCTGAATGAGCACTGGGTCAAAAACGAAATCAAGAGGGAAATTTTAAAAAGTCTTTGAACTGAATGACAAAAATGACACAACCTATCAAAACCCCTGGGATACAGCAAAGGTGGTGCTAAGAGGAAACTTCATAGCCCTAAACACTTATATCAAAAAGACTGAAAGAGCACAAACTGACATTCTAAGGTCATACCTCAAGGAACTAGAGAAACAAGAACAAAGCAAACCCAAACCCAGCAGAAGAAAGGAAATAACCAAGATCAGAGCAGAACCTAATGAAATTGAAACAAACAAAATGCAAACAAACAAACAAAAAAATGAAACAAAAAGCTGGTTCTTTGAAAAGATAAATAACATTGGTAGACCATAGCAAGATTAACCAAGAAAAGAAGAGAGAAAATCCAAATAACCTCAATAAGAAATGAAATGGAAGATATTACAGCTGACACCACTTAAATACAAAAGATCATTCAAGGCTACTATGAACACCTTTATGCACATAAACTAGAAAACCTAGAAGAGGCTGGACGCGGTGGCTCACATCTGTAATCCCAGCACTTTGGGAGGCTGAGGTGGGTGGATCACGAGGTCAGGAGTTCAAGACCAGCCTGGCTAATATGGTAAAACCCCATCTCTACTAAAAATACAAAAGTTAGCCAGGCGTAGTGGTACATGCCTGTAGTCCCAGCTACGCAGGAGGCTGAGGCAGGAGAATCGCTTGAACCCAGGAGGTGGAAGTTGCAGTGAGCTGAGATTGTGCCACTGCACTCCAGTCTGGGTGACAGAATGAGACTCCATCTCGAAAAAAAAAAAAAAAAGAAAGAAAGAAAGAAAGAAAGAAAATAAAAAGAATAAGAAATCCTAGAAGAGGTGGATGAATTTCTGGAAAAATACAACCCTCCTAGCTTAAATCAGGAAGAATTAGATACCCTGAACAGACCAATAACAGGCAGCAAGACTGAAATGGTAATTTAAAAATTACCAACAAAAAAAAGCCCAGGACCAGATGGATTTTCAATAGAATTCTACCAGACATTCAAAGAGGAATTGGTACCAGTCCTTTTGACACTATTCCACAAGATAGGGAAAGAAGGAACCCTCCCTAATTCATTCTATGCAGCCAGCATCACCCTAATTCCAAAACCAAGAAAGGACACAACCAAAAAAGAAAACTACAGACTGATACCCCTGATGAACATAGATGCTAGAATCCTTAACAAAATACTAGCTAATTGAATCCAGCAACATATCAAAAAGGTAATCCACCATGACCAAGTGGGTTTTATACCAGGGATGCAGGGCAGGGGTGGTTTAACATATGCAAGTCAATAAATGTGATATACCACATAAACAGAATTAAAAACAAAAATCACATGATCATCTCAATAGGTAGAGAAGAAGCATTCGACAAAATCCAAGCATCCCTTTATGATTAAAACTCTCAGCAAAATTGACGTACAAGGGACATACCTAAATTTAATAAAAGCTATCTATGACAAACCCACAGCCAACATAATACTGAATGGGGAAAAGTTGAAAGCATTCCTCTGGGAACTGGAAAAAGACAAGGATGCCCACTTTCACCACTCCTCTTCAACGTAGTACTGGAAGTCCTAGCCAGAGCAATCAGACAAGAAAGAAATAAAGGGCATCCAAATCACTAAAGAGAGGAAGTCAAACTGTCACTGTTTGCTGACGCTATGATCACTTAACTCGGAAACCCTAAAGACTCCTTCAGAAAGCTCCTAGAACTGATAAAAGAATTCAACAAAGTTTCTGGATTGAAGATTAATGTACACAAATCAGTAGCTCTTCTATACACCAACAGTGACCAAACAGAGAATCAAATCAAGAACTCAACACCCTTTATAATAGCTGTGAAAAAATTAAAATACTTAGAAATATACCTAATCAAGGATGCAAAAGACCTCTGCAAGAAAAACTACAAAACACTGCTGAAAGAAATCATAGATGTCACAAACAAATACAAACACATCCCATGCTCATGGATGGGTATAATCAATATTGTGAAAATGACCATATTGCCAAAAGCAGTCTACAAATGCAACACAATCCCTATCAAAATACCACCACCATTCTTCATAGAATTAGAAAAAACAACTCTAAAATTCATATGGAACCAAAAAAGAACCTGCATAGCTAAAGCAAGACTAAACAAAAAGAACAAATCTAGAGGCATCATACTACCTGATTTCAAACTATACTGTAAGGCCATAATCACCAAAACAGCATGCTACTAGTATAAAAATAGGCACACAGATCAATGGAACAGAATAGAGAACCCAGAAATAAACCCAAAAACCTACAGCCAACTGATCTTTGACAAAGCAAACAAAAACATAAAGTGAGGAGGCCAGGCGTGGTGGCTCACGCCTGTAATCCCAGAACTTTGGGAGGCCAAGGTGGGTGGATCATGAGGTCAGGAGATCGAGACTATCCTGGCTAACACGGTGAAACCCTCTCTCTACTAAATATACAAAAAATTATCCGGGAGTCGTGGCGGGCGCCTGTAGTCCCAGCTACTCAGGAGGCTGAGGCAGGAGAATGGCGTGAACCTGGGAGGTGGAGCTTGCAGTGAGCTGAGATCGCGCCACTGCACTCCAGCCTGGGTGACAGAGCGAGACTCCATCTCAAAACAAACAAAAACAACAACAACAACAACAAAAACCACCACCACCAAAAACAACAAAAAACATAAAGGACACCCTTTTCAACAAATGGTGCTGGGATAATTGGCTAGCCACATGTAGGAGAATGAAACTGGATCCTCATCTCTCAGCTTATACAAAAATCAACTCAAGATGGATTAAGGACTTAAATCTAAGACCTGAAACTATAAAAATTCTAGAAGATAACATTGGAAAAACTCTTCTAGATATTGGTTTAGGCAAGGACTTGATGACCAAGAACCCAAAAGCAAATGCAATAAAAACAAAGATAAATAGCTGAGACCTAATTAAACTAAAGAGGTTTTGTATGGCAAAAGGAACAGCCAGCAGAGTAAACAGACAACCCACAGAGTGGGAGAAAATCTTCACAATCTGTACATCTGACAAAGGACTAATATCCAGAATCTACAATGAACTCAATGAAATCAGCAAGAAAAAAATAATCCCATGAAAAAGTGGGCTAAGGACATGAATAGATAATTCTCAAAAGAAGATATATAAATGGCCAACAAACATATGAAAAAATGCTCAACATCACTAATGATCAGGGAAATGCAAATTAAAACCACAATGCAATACCACCTTACTCCTGCAAGAATGGCCATAATCAAAAAAATAAAAAAACAGTAGATGTTGGTGTGGATGCGGTGATCAGACAACACTTCTACTCTGCTGGTGGGAATGAAAACTAGTACAGCCACTATGGAAAACAGTGTGGAGATTCCTTAAAGAACTAAAAGTAGAACTACCGCTTGATCCAGCAGTCCCACTACTGGATATCTACCCAGAGGAAAAGGATTCATTACACGAAAAAGATACTTGTACATGCATGTTTATAGCAGCACAATTCGCAATTGCAAAATCATGGAACCAACCCAAATGCCCATCAATTGAGTGGATAAAGAAACTGTAATATATATATATACAATGGAATACTACTCAGCCATAAAAAGGAATGAATTAACAGCATTCACAGTGACCTGGATGAGCTTGGAGACTATTAGTCTAAGTGAAGTAACTCAGAAATGGAAAACCAAACACCGTATGTTTTCACTGATATGTGGGAACTAAGATATGAGGACGCAAAGGCATAAGAATAATACAATAGACTTTGGGGACTTGTGGGGAAGGGTGGGATGGGGAAGAGGGATAAAAGACTACAAATAGGGTGCAGTGTATACTGCTTGGGTGATGGGTGCACCAAAATCTCACAAATCACCAGTAAAGAACTTGCTCATGTAACCAAACACCACCTGTACCCCAATAGCCTATGGAAAAAAAATAAACAAAATGCAAGTGAATAATCATAAAGGTATTCATCCTCATTGTCTTCTCACTGAGAAGGCTGAGGAGGAAAAGAAAGAGGAGGGGTTGAGTTTTATTGTCCCAGGGTGATAGAGGCAGAAGAAAATCCACATATAGGTGGATTCATGTAGTTCAAATCTATGTTGTTCAAGAGTCAACTGTTCTTTCTGTCTCTATGAATCTGTCTATTCTGGGCATTTCATATAAATAGAATAATGCCATATGTTGTCTTTTGTGACTGGCTTCTTTCACTTAGCATAATGTTTTCAAGGTTCATACATATTGTAACATGAATCAGAACTTTTTTATTGCTGAACAGTATTCCATTGTATAGAATCAGCCTGTTGTGGGGCTTCTTAGCGTCCATAATCACGTGAGCCAATCTTCATAATAAATCCCCTCTCATCTACCTATCTATCTACCCTATTTTCATTCATTCATTCATTCATTCATTCATCTAACAGCTTTTTAACTAGACTTTCCTCTTATCTGCTAATCTTCACTCACCTTCAACCTCACTTTAAAAAGAACCTCGTTATCAGTTCCTAAGACTTTGGGAGTTCTTCAGTGTAAGTTGGACTCTTCGCAGCTTCCCAACCACTGCTATACAATTTAACACCCTCAGGTCTTCTAATTCAGTTGTCACTTGTCTGAGTGCTTTCCACCATCCAAAATTTTGTTTTTGCTTTCTCCTCTCCTCTTTGTCCCTGTGGTTTATGTCTTTTTTGTGTTTCAAAATCTGTTTAATTACTCTTTAGAATAACTTGAGAATAAGAGTTAATGCATGCATTTTACCTGCATCTTTAACTAAAATTTCTAGTATCAATCTCTAATAATAAGAGATGGCTTTAACCTGATTTTATAAAATCAATACAAATAGTGTAAAATTACTGTGCCAACATCACAGAAAACCATAAACAGTTAACTTAGACAGATACATGCATACATGAAGCTATAAATGATACACAGTGTGGCTCTGGTTTTCATTTTAGGCAAGCATGATGGACAGAAATCTCTCTTGGTCCTTCTTGATCCTTCCATTGCCATTGGTTCATTGTCATCTACTGATCTTTTTCTGTCACACACATTGCCTATATCCCACACCTTCCTCTATCAGTAAGTCCTCTTTCTGGTATTAAGAATTTTATATAGGCATACTTCAGAGATATTTCAGGTTCGGTTCCAGACCACTGCAATGAGGCTAATATCGCAATAAAGTGATTCATATGAACGTTTTTGTTCCCCAGTGCATATAAAAGTTATGTTTATACTATACTGCAGTCTATTAAGTGTGCAATAGCATTATGTCTAAAAAATGTACATACTTTAAAAACACTTTATTGCTAAAAAATGTTAATGATAGGCTGGGTGCGGTGGCTCATGCCTGTAATCCCAGCACTTTGGGAGGCCTAGGCAGGCAGATCACGAGGTCAGGAGATTCGAGACCATCCTGTCTAACACGGTGAAAGCCGGTCTGTGCTAAAAATACAAAAAATTAGCCGGGTGTGGTGGCACTCACCTATAGTCCCAGCTACTTGGAGGCCAAGGGAGGGGAATCGCTTGAACCTGGGAGGCGGAGGTTGCAGTGAGATGAGATTGTGCCACTGCACTCCAGCCTGGGCGACAGAGTGAGACTCTCTCTCAAAAAGAAAAATTGCTAATGATAATCAAGTCTTCAACAAGTTATAATCTTGCTGGTGAAGGGTCTTGACATTGATGGCTGCTGATTGATCAGGGTGGTTGTTGCTGGGGGTTAGCATGTATATTCGTTGGGGTTCTTCAAAGAGATAGAACCAATAGGGTAGATAGATAGGTAGATGAGAGGGTGTTTATTAGGAAGATTGACTCATGTGATTATGGACGCTAAGAAGCCCCACAGCAGGCTGACTGCAAGCTGGAGACTCTGAGATACTGGTAGCATGGCTCAGTCCAAGTCTAAAGACCTCAGAACCAGGGAAGCGGGTGGTGTAACTCTCAGTGTGAAGACAGAGGACTGAGAACAGGGGAAGCCATTGGTTTTAGTCCTGGAGTCCAAAGACTGGAAAGCCTGAAGTTGTTGTCCAAGGATAGGAGAGGAAGAGTGTATTCATGCTCCAACAGACAGCACAACATAACTGCCTTTTTCTGTTTTGTTTTCTCCAGGCCCCTGGAGGATTGGATGGTGCCTGCCTATACGGAGGGCGGATCTTCCCCTCCTCATCCACTCAGACTCACATGCAAGTCTCCTCTAGAAACACCCTTGCAGACACACCCCAAAATAACACTTTTAGAGGTTTGTATGTTTCCTTAAACTAGTCAAGTTGACACTTGAAATTAACCATCATCACAGGGTGGCTGTGACCATTTCTTTTTTTTAACCAGTTCAGAATTCATCTTTATCTTCTACCTGCCTCATCAGTGTAAGTTTAAAGTCATGTTTTTTTAGACATTTATACTTGTGTACATAGACAAATAAACTCATATTGGATGACAACTGATTTTTTTAAAGTCCAGGTAGAGAAAGAAGCAATCATTTTGAACTAAAATCTGTCTACGTTTTTTTAGTTACTATTCAACTTGCTATTGTTTAGCAAGAAGCAAAGTTTCCATAGTGTTCATCTCAAATCTTACTGCTTTACAACTGTGGTACACCTTCCATTAAAAATAAAAAGATGAAGCCATCAATCCAGTGATTAATTTGACATAGCTTTCATTGGGAAAGGGCAGCTGGGGGTGGGTGGGGGCATTGGCAAAGAGACCAATAGACAAAAAGGTAACTTAAACAATTAAACATACAATGGTTTTATTTTTAAAAGAGAGAGAGAGAGAAGTGTTACTTTCAACAATTGGAAAAAAGCACTGAAAGCCCATGGGTCAAGCCGTAGACAAAACCATGTTCTATCTTAAGTAGGTTCTTTTCTTCCTCCCTCTCTTTTCTTCTTTTCTTTTTCTTTTTCTTTTTTTTTCCTTCTCTTCTCTCCTCCTCTCCTCCTTTCCTCCTCTTCTCTCCTTTTCTTAAAAGCTCTCCCCAAACCATCAACGCTTTTAAGCCTCCCCAGATGCCTTCATCACCAGATTTCTTGGGTGGGGGCTTGTAGATGTTTTCTTTTCTGGCGGGCTTTCTGGTGGGCTTTCTGGTACCTCATCTTCCTTGGGAGAAGTAATCTTTTCCTTTGATGGCTTTGAAGCTGTGGGGCGACCCACATTCCCTTTGCCTTTCACTGGACTTGGCGTCACTGTAGCCTTTAGCCTGGGTTTGGACATTTTCTTTTCTTTTCTCTCAGGTTTGGACTTCTTAACCATCTTTTTGTTTTTCTTTTTTGAATTGCCATAGTCACTATTGTCATCATCTTCCATCAGGAAATCTTCATTGCTGCTGGAATTCTCCTGGAAGGGTGCCTCATCCTCTTCTTGTTCTTCCTCATGCCCACATCTTCCATGAGCTCTGTTTGGAAGCTGCTTTAGATGCTGCCTGCTGTGCTGGCATACATTTTTATGATCTTCATTTTCATCTTCATTATCCTCTGCTCAGTGAAAATCATCCTTCTTTGTCTTCAGATCTTTTTCTTCTGAGTCCTCACTATCTTCCTGTGAATTATTTCCAGATTGCCTTATTTTTAGCTTCTAGGGGAGATGATGAAATTTTCTTAGTGATAGGGCCCGAATCTCTTCCATAATCTTCATTTGCATCACCAGATTCCTGAAACTGTGAGTAATCAACAAACCTTCCTAGTTCTGAAGAGTCGTGACATGTTCTCTGTCGAAACAAGACAGAGTCGAGAAGCCAAAGACCAGGACACCCTCAACCCCGTGCACTTGGCGGCCACCCACCACTCCTAACTTCAGCCGAACCCTGAGCTGCCGGCTTCTCAAACTCTGCTGCTTTTTGGTTTAGAGGAGCCCCCCGCTCCCCCTTCTCTTCAAAATGCAACCATTTCTTAAAGTAAGACAATGAAGTTTGCTGCATCGATTGACTCTTCTTTTCATGAAAGATTTCTCTGTAGCATGCAAAGCTATTTGATGGCATTTTACTCACAGTAGAACTTCTTTCAAAATTGAAGTCAATCTCTCAAACCCTGCTGCTGCTTTAACAACTAAGTTTATGTAATATTTTAAATCTTTTGTTGTCATTTCAATAATATTCACAGTGTCTTCATCAGGAGTAGTTTCCACCTCAAGAAACCACTTTCTCTGCTCATCCATAAGAGGCAACTCCTCATCCATTAAACTTTTATCATGAGATTGCAGCAATTCAGTCACATCTTCAGGCTCCACTGCTAATTCTAGTTCTCTTACACTTTCTACCACATCTGCAGTGACTTCCTCCACTGAAGTCTTAAAGTCCTCAAAGTCATCTATGAGGGTTGGAATCAACTTCTTCCAAACTCCTGTTAACATGGATATGTTCTCCCATGAATCATGAATGTTCTCAATGGCATCTGGAATGGTGAATCCTTTCCAGAAGGTTTTCAACTGACTATGCCCAGATCTATGAGAGAAATCACTATCTATGGCCACTATAGCCTTACAAAATGTATTTATTGGCTGGGCGCAATGGCTCATGCCTGTAATCCCAGCACTGTGGGAGGCCGAGGTGGGTGGATCACCTGAGGTCAGGAGTTCGAGACCAGCCTGGCCAACAAGGTGAAACCCTGTCTCTACTAAAAATACAAAAATTAGTCAGGCGTGGTGGTGGGTGCCTGTAATCCCAGCTACTTGGGAGACTGAGGCAGGAGAATTGCTTGAACCCGGGAGGCGGAGGTTGTAGCGAGCCAAGATCGTGCCATTGTACTCCAGCCTGGGCAACAAGAGCGAAACTCCATCTCAAAAAAAAAAAAAAAGTATTTTTTAAACAATAAGACTTGAAAGCCAAAATTACACCTTGATGCATGAGCTGCAGGATGGATGTTGTGTTTGTATGAAAACATTAATCTCCTGTATAGCTCCATCAGAGTTCTTGGATGATCAGGTGCATTATCAATGAACAGGTAAATTTTGAAAGGAATCTTTTTTTCTGAGCAGTAGTTCTCAATGGTGGGCTTAAACTGTTCGGTAAACCATGCTGTGAAGAGATGTTCTATCATCCTGGCTCTGCTGTTCCATTTGTAGACCACAGGCAGAGTAGATTTCACATAATTCTTCAGGGCCCTGGAACTTGCAGGATGGCAAATGAGCATTGGCTTCAACTTAAAGTCACTGGCTGCATTAGCCTCTAGCAAAAAATTCAGACTGTCCTTTGAAGCTTTGAAGCCAGGCATTGACTTTGCTCTAGCTACGAAAGTTCTAGATGGCATTATCTTCCAATAGAAAAGGTTTCATCTATGTAGAAAATCTGTTGTTCATTATCTCAGCTAGATCTTCTGTGTCACTTGCTGCAGCTTCTCCATCAGTACTTGCTGCTTCACCTGGCACTTTCATGTGATTAAGACAGTTTTTTCCTTAAACCTGATGAACCAACATCTGCTAGCTTCAAACATTTTTCTGCAGCTTCCTCACCTCTCTCAGCCTTCAGAGAACTGAGGTGCATTAGGGCCTTGCTCTGGATTGGGTTTTGGCCTAAGGAAATGTTATGGCTGGTTTGATCTACCCAGACCACTAAAACTTTCTCTATTTCAGCAACAAGACTGTTTCATTTTCTTATTCATGTGTCCCATGGAGAGGTGCTTTTAATTTCCTTCAAGAACTTTTCCTTTGCATTCACAGCTTTCCTAGCTGTTGGGAACAAGAGGACTAGCTTTCGGCCTATCTCAGCTTTCAACGTGCCTTCCTTACTAAGCATAATCATTGCTAGTTTTTTATTTAAAGTGGGAGATGTGCCTGTAATCCCAGCACTTTGGGAAGCTGAGGCAGGCAGATTGCTTGAGCCCAGGAGTTCGAGACCAGCCTGGGCAACATGGCAAAACCCTGTCTCTACCAAAAAATATAAATATTAGCCAGGCATGGTGGTGCTTGCCCATAATCCCAGCTACTCAGGAGCCTGAGTTGGGAGGATTTCTTAAGCCCTGGAGGCGGAGGTTGCAGTGAGCTGAGATGGCACCACTGTACTCCAGCCTAGGTGATAGAGCAAGACCCTGGCTCAAAATATAAATTACATAAAGTGAGCAGGGCGTGGTGACTCACGCTTATAATCCCAGTACTTTGGGAGGCTGAGGCAGGTGGATCACCTGAGGTCAGGAGTTCAAGACCAGCCTGGCCAACATGGTGAAACCCTGTCTCTACTAAAAATACAAAAATTAGGCAGGTGTGGTGGCTCATGCCTGTAATCCCAGCTACTCAGGAGGCTGAGGCAGGAGAATCACTTGAACCGGGAGGCAGAAGTTGCAGGGAGCCAAGATGGCGCCACTGCACTCCAGCCTGGGCAACAGAGTGAGGCTCCGTCTCAAAAGAAATTAAATAAATAAATAAAGTGAGAGATGTGCAACTCTTTCACTTGAACACTTAAGAGGCCACTGTAGGGTTATTAACTGACCTAATTTTAATACTGTTGTATCTCAGGGAATAGGGAGGACCCTGAGGAGAGGGAGAGAAATGGGGGAACAGCCAGTCAGTGGGAAGAGCCGGTTGGTGGAGCAATCAGAGCACACACATTTATTGATCAAGTTCACCTTCTTATGTGGGTGCTGCCCATGACTCCCCAAAACAATTACAACAGTAACATTGGAGATCACTGATCACAGATCAGTATAACAGAAATAATAATGATGAAAAAGTTTGAAATATTGTGAGAATTACTGAAACGTGACACAGAGACCATGATATGAGCACATGCTGTTAGAAAGATGTCAAAGATAGGCTGGGGCATGGTGGCTCATACCTGTCACCCCAGCACTTTGGGAGGCCAAGGTAAGAGAATCACTTGAGCCCAGGAGTTCAAGACAGTCTGGGCAACATAGTGACAGCCTCATCTCTTAAAAAAAAAAAAAAAGTTAAACCAGGTATGCCTTTAATTGCAGAGCATTCCCAATCACTCAGCCCACCACTGCTCCTTTAAGAAGGCTCTTTGTGATGTTCTGTGGTTCTAGCCCTGCACATTCCCAGTTTCCTCTTGCATGATTCTACCTTCCACTGAAACAGAGCAAGATCTGCTTAAGATCCTATAAAAATGACTTTGGCATGTGCCCTTTGCCTGGGAACAGCTTTTTCAGTGGCTGCTGCTGCTGTGTAATATGTTAGGTTACATGGACTACCGTTTTTTGTTAAAGAGAACGACTTCCAAGTTCAGTAGGTGCTTCTTGAAAATATAGTTCCCTGTGATGCAATAATAATTGATTCTGTTATTTCCTAATTCTTGTTCTTATGTATGTGACATATGACATGTAACTGAGACACAGTTCCTATATTTTATATTTGTTGTTTGTTCCACAATCTTTTCATAGATGGGATTAGGTTGAACATTACCCTGTTCTATCTGAATTATATGTAATATGCTATAAATTTGAATAATCCATGGTAAGATGATTTTAAGCTTAACTCTGCCCCAGCAGATGATAATTATTTTATTAGAGCATTCTGTATCTAGTCACTCCGCATAGTGTTGACTCTTGGTTTGAAGTCACACCTCATGCCTGTGGTTCAGCATGCATCTTTGGGCCTCAATGTCTTAGAAAAACTTAGCTTAGTGGACTGGATTTACAGACCTGGGGAGGACATGGAAATTTCAAGTTTCTCATCCAGAATCTTCTTCCAACTTGCTGTGTGGCCTTCCACGCGTCATTTCATACTCGCTCGATCATTTCTTCATTTCAGCATGGAAACAGAGCCCATTAGCTTCTCAAAGGCATTGTAAGAAAGGGGAGAGCAGTGGTCAAAAAGGAAACAAACTGAAAAATATCAAGATCCCCTCAATAGTTCTGACCTCTAGTGAAAAAAGGAACAAGGCGGTACCGGAAAACCCAGCATGTATATAGCCAAAACCAAAGACTTGTTGTTATAAAGAAAAGGGAACAATGTCTGATTTTAACATTCACATATTCCAAACCACAGTCTTCCAGATCTCTCTCCCGCAGCCAAGGCTGATGGTAGCAGCCAGGTCTAGAGGAAAGTTTCCAGAAAGCAGATTTTGGCAAAGGTTGCCTTTAAACCTGCAGAGAATACAATTCCAGTTTTTGGGTTTTTTTTTCTTAAGCACATTTTCATTCCTTTTTGCCACAGAATTTCATGGACTATGTTTATCTTTCCTTTTCAGGTCATGGTATATAGACTTTTCACAGTCAGACGTGAGGAGTAGACATATTTCTTGAGTGTTTTTTTCTTTCTTTCCTTAACAAAATTCTTTCAACTTGGAGGTGGAGCCAAATTCTAAGATTATATTTTCAGAGAATCATTTTTCTTATGTGATCATTAAATTACTTCAGAGAAAGAATGAGATATTAAAGTCCACTCTCTGACTGCTTTGAGAAGAGGCTCACATGTGCCAGGTGAAAGGAATAATTATTGATTTTAATTATATTCCCTGGACAAATGGCCCCTGTGGCCCAGAGTCCTGGCACCCGGAGATGGCAGTGAGCCCTGGGTCTGTTTAGGATAGTTTTGTAAACAACAACAACAACAAAAAAGCCGCTGCAAGTGCACTGGTTTTAGAGGAATGTCCAAGAAAATTGCCCTCCTTCTCCTCACAACACGTCATTACAGAAAAATAGAAGTCCCTGCATTCCAATCTGATTTTTATTTAACTCTGCAAGCCTGTAAATTTTGCCATGAGGTAAGGGGCTGATTCAGAGCTCCAGAATCCTTTTGGTGCCACCGACACTATTTCAAAATGGATATGCTTTTGGGTTTCTTAGTGTTATTCTGCTAGGGTCATGGAATAAATGGGGCTCTGTCTGAGGAGAACTCCCAGTCCTGGTAAACAAGAACCAGGATGCCTGGTGGTCAAAGTAGCTGCCTTGCGTTTTAAAGGTTAGGAGTTCAAATCTTGTGGGTTTGAGCTTGGGTTAAAGTATCCACGTATCTAGGTTGAAGAAGCAATAACGTTGCACAACGGAATCTGGCTTACCCATATCTAATTTCTGGCTACAATTAATTAAATACATACTTCCTATGGAATTCTTTACCTTGTAGATCGTGGACAAAGGGTCCACATTCCAGAGGGCACAGGAAAGCTTTACTTTCCAAGCTTCCTGGGCTGTACAGTGTATATAGACTTGAATTCTACCACATAGGCATGCAGTTCATATTTGTCACATTCCTTAAATTCTGATAGACCCATAGCCCTAGGCCTCCTTTCTCCTCTTAATTTTTTTTTCTCCTGATTTCCCAGGGAGATAATAATTTACAGGTTTTCTTTTTAATTTTTTTATTTTTATTTTTAAAAACAGAGTCTTGCTCTGTCATCCAGGCTGGAGTGCAGGGGCGCCATCTTGGTTCACTGCAACCTCCACCTCCCTGGTTCAAGCTATTCTCCTGCCTCAGCCTCCCAAGTAGCTGGGATTACAGGCATGTCCACCTAATTTTTGTATTTTTAGTAGAGACAGGGTTTCACCATGTTGGCCAGGCTGGTCTTCAACTCCTGGCCTCAAGTGATATGCCCACCTTGGCCTCCCAAAGTACTGGGATTATAGAGATGAGCCACCGTGCTCAGCCTAATTTACAGTTTTAAAGACATATTTTTTGCACAGATGACCCATTGGAAATAGGCCCCATTGATAGAAAATATAACCTGTATTAGGGCCTGTAATTGTAGTGGTCTAATCTTTGTAATGCTTTGTTTTTCTATAGCATTTCAATGTTTATGAAACATATATATGATCTCTTTTTACCCTTAGTGTCTTCGAAGAAGGTAAATATTGTTCCCATTTTGTGGATAAGAAAAATGAGAACCAGAGTGATTAAGGGCTTGTTCAAAAGTACTCAACCAGTTAATGTCAGAGCTGGTACTTGAACTCAGGCCTCTACAACTCTAAATGTTTTCAATGATAGTAGAATTGCCTCTAATGTCAAAACACTGTAGAATCATATTGATGTTTCAGATTATATTGCCAGTCGTACTTCGTTGAGCTATGCTTGGTAATGCCACTGCCATCTTGGAAAGAAAATAGATGCTGAAGTTCCCCATAGATGCTGAACACTCAGAAAGTGCCAATAGTTGCATCGATTTGATTGTATCTGCTACCTCATTCCCTCTGAAACACCTGCAAATAAAGGAAAATAACTAACCCATTGTGCCCCCATCTAAGAATGCCTGAAATCAGAAATATCCCAGCATTGTGACCTGAAGTTGCCTCAGCAGGAAGTTCTGTTTTTTAAATTAGGACTCTAGCCATTTTTTTTTTTCCAGTAGCTCTTATTGCCAGTGGGGCTTTGAGCAAACAGTTCCCAGGAAAGCTGTCTATACCTACATGATATGAAGACAATGATGATACCTGCTTCCTGTCTACCTGGCAAGTGTGTTGGGAAAAGCAATAAGATAATGTCTGTCATGTGCTTTGAATGCCTAGAAAGAAAGATGGGGTTTATGAGCAAGGGTGTAATTATATTGAGTCAGCCATGATATCATTGTCTATATTATACATATGTGGTTGTTGCCTAAGACACTGCTGAGTATAATTTGGCTCTCATACTTGATGTTTTAAGGACATGATGATGTTACAATAAGTTAGCAGAAGAGCCTAAGTTGGGAAAGGAAGGTATCCTTTTCTTTCAAAAATTCCTGTATGACTGAAATTTATTTTAGGCTATCTTCTCCAGCTGGTCCTGCAATTAGGACGGCCTCCAATGTTCACAAAGCACTCCTTCCATTTCTTCATCAGTCAAGTGATTCCTCCTCTAGCTGGTCCAGGATTTATGGCAGGAGGGTGACCTGGAGAAGAGAGAAAATGTGTCCAACTCTACCGAGGGACCACTACAATTTAAAAGCCCAAATAGAGGATTTCTATGACCATGCTTCTAGCAAACCCATGCCTGTCAGGCCAGTTCCCATAGAGCAATGTCCTGTCCCACACCTAACAGGACCAGAGCAGATGACTTGCCCCCAACCACCATTTGAATTTGTTTAAAAGAATAATTCTAGGCCGGGAGCGGTGGCTCATGCCTGTAACTCCAGCACTTTGGGAGGCCGAGGCAGGTGGATCACCTGACGTCAGGAGTTCGAGACCAGCCTGGCCAACATGGTGAAACCCCATCTCTACTAAAAATTCAAAAATTAGCTGGGCATGGTGGTGGGCACCTGTAATCCCAGCTACTCGGGAGGCTGAGGCAGGAGAATTGCTTGAACCTGGGAGGGGGAGGTTGCAGTGAGCCAAGATCATGCCACTGCACTCCAGCTTGGATGACAGAGCGAGACTCCATCTCAAAACAAAAACAAAAATAAAAACCAAAACCAAACAAACAAACAAAAAATAATTCTAAAACCACAACTCATAACCATTCAAGCACCTTTTGGAATGCCAGGCACTGCCTAGGGCACTAGAGATACAGATGTTAAAACATTATTCCTGGGCCAGGTGCTGTGGCTCTTTCCTGTAATCCCAGCACTTTGGGAGGCCAAGGCAAGAGGATCTCTTGAGTCCAGGAGTTCAAGACCAGCCTGGGCAACATAGGGAGACCCTGTCTCTATAAAAAATTAAAAAATTAGCCAGGCATGGTGGTGTGCGCCTGTCGTCCCAGCTGCTTGGGTAGCAGGGCTGAGGTGGGAGGATTGCTTGAGCCCGGGAGGTCAAGGCTGGAGTAAGCCATGTTCATGCCACTGCACTCCAGCCTGGGTGACAGAACGAGACCCCATCTCAGAAAACAAACAAACAAACAACCCAACAACAATAAAAACTTATTCCTTAGGGAAATAGCTGTCCAAGGAGGAGACACTTGGAAAGGACTAGCACCCAGTAAAGTGCCTGAGACACAGTAGGACCAGAAGCACACTCACTGAATGAATGGCCAATAATGTATTACAAGGTGATGAGGACCATAATAACAAAAGCGCAAGGTGCCATGGGAGCATGTTAGTGGCCACCTAACTAAGAGTGGTAAGAGGAGGAAGGAGAGTGCCTGGAAGACCATGTGAAACGGCTTCACATAGGAAAGAGTGGGCAAGCCCTTGGTTTGTGATGACAACAGCACAGAGTGTCAGGCTTTTTATTCTATTCTAGTTCACTTAAAAAACAAACAAACCAACAAACAAACAACATGCAAGTCTCAGCCCACTAAAGGTTTCAAGCCACAGTGTGAAAGTTCTATATTATTAGAAAGGATTTTCTCTTCTTCACACCTGTCGGCCTAGGAGCCAAGGACTAGACAACAGAATTAAAATGTTTGCTCAGGAGTTCCTAAATTTCTGCCACTGAGCACAATCATTTCCACCCCATCTTAACATTATTTATTTCAGTCATGAGCAAACATCGGTATTAGTTTCCTATGGCTGCTGTAAAACATTGCCATAAATGTGGAAACCTAAAACAAATATATTCTTTCATGGTTCTGGGGGCCAGAAGCCTGAAGTCAGTTTCACGGAGCTGAAATCAAGGTGCCGGCAGGGCTGAGCCCCTCCCAAGGCTCTAGGGGAGAATTCGCTCTTTTCCTTTTCTCCGAGCTTCTGGTGGCTGCTCCTTTCTTCGGCTTGTGGCCACATCACTCCAGTGTCTGAGTCCCTGGCCATGTTGCCTTCTACTCTTCTGCCTGTGTTGAATCTTCCTCTTCCTCTCTCTTATTTAGGGCTCACTGGCAATCCCTCTGTCGAAAGATCTATAATTTAATCACACCTGCAACATTCTTTTCTTGCCATATAACTTTCACAGGTTCCAGTGATTAGGAGGTAAACATCTTTAGGAGTTGAGGGGGCGTTATTCAGTCTACCACAACATCTCTGTCTGAATCACTGAGTCTCCAGTACAAACCTGTTGAATATCTCAGTTGAGTTTCTCTTTGCTTTCATTCAAGAAGGCAGAATAACTCCTCTCCTCTTTCTTTACGGGAGAAGAACATGGGCGAGAGGATGGGAGGTAACTTTTGCTGAGCCCCTACATTTGCATGCACTCTTCATAGCAAGATTGTGCGTAGCTATTATCACCATTTTCCAGATGACAAAGTCGAGGCTCAGTGGGGCCGAGTGACTCGCCCAGGTTCTCCCAGGGAGAAGAGTCAGAATTTGACTATGGATCTGTCTGATTTCAAAGCCCATGTCCTTTCTGTTATATCAACATTCCTCAAATTTCAGGAATGCACCAGCACCTCATAAAGGAAAAAAAAAAAAAAATCTACAAGCTCCAGTTTGAGAAAAAAACTAATTTAAGGAACTAAGTTTTATCCTATAAAAACATAAATTTTACTTACTTATTTCTTTATTTTTTATGAGACAGGGTTTTGCTCTGTCACCCAGACTGGAGTGCAGGGGCACCATCATAGCTCACTGCAGCCTTGAACTCCTGGGCTCAAGCAATCCTCCGGGCTCAGCCTCCTGAGTAGCTGGGACTGCAGGGAGCACACCACCATGCCCAGCTAATTTTTTAAAACAAATTCTTGCAGAGACAGGGTCTCACTGTGTTGCCCAGGCTGGTGTCAAACTCCTGGGATCAAGGAATCCTCCCACCTCAGCCTCCCAAAGTGCTGGGACTTGTAGGCATGAGCCACCACACCTGGCCTGAAACATACATTTTAAAATGCTCAAATTGTCCCCAAATCCCAGTGACTGACAAACCTGTGTGAGAAACGCTGCAAGACGCTGCAGTCCCCCTCATTTCTGAGGACTCTGTTTTCAAGGATCTTTTTTTTTTTTTTTTTTTTTGGAGACAGGGTCTCGCTTTGTCACCCAGGCTGGAGCACAGTGGCATGGTCATGGCTCCGTGTAGCCTCAAACTTCTTGTCTCAAGCAATCCTCTCTCCTCAGCCTCCCAAAGCACTGGGATTACCAGCATCAGCCACCGTGCCCGGCCTCAAGGCTCTTAAAACTAAGACCCAGGATGGCCACATTTCAACCATGTTGCACCACTGCTTAGGAAATGCTTCAGTGAAACAAAGCATTTGCCACTAATAAGACTTTAACACCAGCAATCTGTTAATATTATAGATGTAAGTTAAATATTTCCACCACAGAGATGCTTCATCAACTTCAGTCAGATTAAAGTAATGGCCGTGGCATTTTCTGACCTTAATCTGAATGAAAGTTTACCTGGATGTCCCACGCAAGCCTTGTAGGTGAAAAATGTTACCCTTGTTCTGGCGTATTCTAACCACCTGGAATAACACTGAAGCCTAATGCTTATTGAGCAGTCACTTGGTTACAGTTATTATGTGCTAAGCACTTTACATGATTTAATGTATTTAATATTCATGAAAACTTTATGAGGCAGGTCATATCCTTATTGCCCTTTACAAGTGATAAACAGAGGCACAGAAAGGTTAGGTAATTTCTCCAAAGTCCTACTGCTAGTAAGAGGTGTAGAGCTAGGATTAAAGACAGTCATCTAGTTACAGACACCATCTTTTTTTTTTTTTTTTTTTAAAGACAGGGTCTCGCTTTGTTGCCTAGGCTAGATTCAAACTCCCAGGCTCAAACAATCCTCCCACCTCAGCCTCCCAAGTAGCTTGGACTGTAGGCGTGCAGCACTGTGCCCAGCCAGACACCATGTTTTAATATAACTGACAACAAAGATGTTTATTCTGTGTCCAGACTCATCTCTTGGGCCCAGGCCTGAGACCTCAAGTGTCGCACAGAGCTCCAGCCCTGTCTGCCTCCAACCTCCCTGGCCTATAGCAGTTTTGCTATATCAGGCTCTTTTGTGAGGGCTTATGCTTCGCTTTCACTGTCTATTCACCCTGGGACACAGCAAAAGGTGAAATGCACTATCCCTATACTGGATACTAGAAATTCCAATCTACTTCCTACCTCCTGTTCCAATCTACCACCGTAGAGGCGGTGAAGAGAAAAATGGAATATCCCCCCCACCATGCCTCTCTGTCTTCACTCTATTCCCTTAGTCTACCTTTTTGTGACCTTTTTCCTTCAAAGATTTCCCTGGAAAAATGCTGGGGTTACAGGAGAGACACCATGTGGTTTGTCTCAAATTTCCTAGGAATGGATAGGCTTCCAATTTCAAGAGATCCTTTGAGTCCTTAATCATTTCTTCCTTCATCATGACTCAGATATTCTTGCACACTGATCACTAACTTTGTCTATGTCAGTGAAATTTGGTTCTAGTTGAGATTCAGTTCCAGGTGACTGAGTACTTGCACATAGCTGCACTCTCTAAGGTGTAGTACATTCTCATGTTCCTAAAGATTTGCTCTTCTCTTTCTAGCATGTGTTCCCAGGAAGAATACGATCCACTGTGTAAGAATGCATTCTACAATGCATTCTACCAAAGACTTGTGCTTGGTTTGTTGTCTTGGTTGCATTTCTGGGAGGCATATTCCTGATCCTCGTCCAACTGAAGAATCTAAGTACCCAAGCTTGGAAACCCTTTCTCTAAGAATATACAGTAGTCCCCCACTTATCTGAAAGGGATATATTCCAAGACTGCCAATGGATGCCCGAAGCCACAGATAGAACCAAGCCTCACATATACTATGTTTTTTTGATCGATAATCAAGATGGCTAAATGATTTTGTGCAGATAAAAAGGTAGGATTTGCATCCTGGGCAGGAATGGAGTAGGACAGCCTGAGATTTCATCATGCTACTCAGAATAGCACAAAATTTAAAACTTACGAATTGTTCATTTCTAGAGTTTTCCATTTAATCTTTTTGGGTTTTTCATTTGTTTGTTTGTTGAGACAGGGTCTTGCTCTGTTGCCCAGGCTGGAGTGCAGTGGTGTGATCATGGATCACTACAGCCTTGAACTCCCAGGCTCAAGTGTTTCTCTCGCCTCAGCCTCCTGAGTAGCTGAGACTACAGGCATGCACCACCACAACTGGCTATTTTTAATTTTTATTTGTAGAGACGGGGTCTCACTATATTGCCTAGGCTGGTCTTGAACTCCTGAGCTCAAGCAATGCTCCTGCCTCTACCTCTCAAAGTGCTGGGATTATAGGTGTGAGGCACCATGCCCTGCCATTTAATATTTTTGGACTGCGGTTGACCAGAGGTAACTGTAACTGTGGAAAGTGAAACCGTCAATAAGGGGGGACTATGGTATAGACAGTCCTCAAAAGGCCCCAGTCAATGATGAAAGCTGTGCAGATGTCCTGACAACCAAGAAGCAACTCACTGTAGAATATGATAATAATATAAAGATTACATAAGGTCAACTTTGTGGGGTTCTCAAATTATACCTCACTTACTCTGAGGTGAGCGGATCCATATTAGTTCTACTGTTCTTTTTTGTTTAAGAAGCAGTCTTACTCTGTTGCCCAGGCTGGAATGCAGGGGCGTGATCTCAGTTCACTGCAACCTCCACTGTGAAACCTCTGGGTTCAAATAATTCTTCTGTTTCAGCCTCCCAAGTAGCTGGGATTACAGGCATCCACCACCATGCCTGGCTATTTTTTTTTGTATTTTTTAGTAGAGATGGGGTTTCACCATATTGGCCAGGCTGGTCTTGAACTCCTGACCTCAAGTTATCCACCCGTCTTGGCCTCCCAAAGTGCTAGGATTACAGGCATGAGCCACTGCGCCTGGCCTCACATTTCTTAATCATTGATTTCCAGTTCTACCTGAAAGACTCCAAACTCTGAAGTAGTTAACCCCACAAGTTTTCTCCTACGTAGTCCAGATTAGGGTCTGTGTCTGGCATCTAAGAATCCCACAGCACCAACAGCCACCCTGACTCTCTCCTTGGATTTCATCTTTTAGTCTCTGGACTCAGCCCCAACATTTGGACATTTGCAAGCAGAAAGATATGTTCCCGAATAAGGAAGTCAATAAAAAAATCCGTGTTTACACTTTTCACTCCTTTCTCATTCCCTGCACTTACAGGGCCCTTCTCTAAGATAATATCAATCTATTTAATCTGCTTCCCTAAACTGTAAAGTCCTTCAGAGAAAAAACAATCCATCAAGTGCTCTGTTTCCCCTTCACTTCCCCTGGTCAGGGTCCATCAGACAATCCGTGTGGCTGACAGAGTGAGTGAGAAACCCCAGCCCTTCCGGCCAGGTAGGCATACTTCCTCTGCCCCCAGGTTCCTTAAAAAATGGTCATTCTTATTTTGTTATTTAGCGCAGTTTTTATCCAGAGAGGTCAGTTCTTCCGAGGGGCAGACTTTCAACCAACTGATCAAGAAATCTGGCAGAACCTTTCCCATCTCAGGATTCCCGGTAGAAAGAAAACCATGCTGCACGTGGCTCTGGGAGAGGAGACCACTTCTGAGCGTGGTTGGCTGCTTTATCCCCTGCGCCTCCGAGATCCTGGCAGCAGCTTTACAGAATCCCTAAATGTTATGCTTATTGGTCATTCTGGCTTCTCAGACTTTAAACATCCTTTCCCTTTGGAAAGAAGCATCCAAAAGAAGGGAGGCAAGACTCCATTTCCTACTTCAGAAGCCAAAGAGGGCAGAGAGTTTCTGTCTTTGGCGCAGCAGCTAGGGAACCAGCATATTACCCTGGGTTCAGCTGATCAGCGGCCCCAGTAGGACAGGAAGCCTGCGGAGAGGCAGAACGTTTTGGCGGTGGCTGTGCTGGAGTTGAGTGTCCAGCAGCGCAGCAATGAGTGTTCAGGGATGCCAGAGCCCAGCAGCATGATGACAAGTGCCCAGCATTGACAACACCAATGGCAGCATGCCAAGTAGACTATCTTTGTGCCTTGCCACCTTGATTTTTTTTTTTAAACAGTCTCACTTTGTCACCTAAGCTGGAGTGCAGTGGTGTGATCATGGCTCACTACAGCCTCGACCTGGGGCTTAAACGATCCTCCTGCCTCAGCCACCTAAGTAGCTGGGACTACAGGCACACGCCATCATGCCTGGCCAATTTTTAATTTTTTTTTTTAATTGATGAGGACTCTCTATGTTGCCAGGCTGGTCTTCATTCCTGAGCTCCTGCCTTGGCCTCCCACAGTGCTAGGTCATGAGGCCTCCCTAGATTTTTATCCAATTTCATCACCTGGCTCTCCAGCCTTGCACTGATTCTTTGAACCATATGATACATTTCCAATAAATCCACTTTCCAACTGAGATTTCCATTGGTGGCAACCAAGAATTCTGTCTGATAGACCATCTGTTTCTTCTTGAACACACAATCCAGGAACAACTGAGTTTGGTGGACTTGATGAGGCCATTTCCTGCACTCTTACCGATCCTCCCACTATGTGCTAGTTGCTTTACTTTCTCTTAAAACTGAAGAAGCTGTGTGTGCTCCAGAAACAGCCATGCAGGACCTCAGTAGATGTGTGCCATAGAACCACAAGCAAGCTCAGATAAATGACTAGGAAGCGGGAAGATGCATCTGATGGCTTCTCTGCATGAAGACCAAATAAAAGGAACCTTGTACATGGACTCTTTTTAAAAATTAAAATTTATTTTGTTTCTTGCATCTAATATAGAAATAATTCATATTCATTGTGGAAGATCTGTGGGAAAAAAAAATAGAAAGAAAAAAAGACTCACCTGTCATCTACCAAACACCAAGAGACACAATTGAAATGATGACGTGTTTCTAATGTTTTTTTCTATAAAGATCTTTTCATAGCTATGTTCATCCCGAAAATCCTGAAAAGAGCAGCAACATTTCCAGTACATTATTGATATGCACACACATACAGTATATACACATTGTATTAGACTGTTCTGGCATTGCTATAAAGAAATACCTGAGATTGAGTAATTTATAAAGAAAAGAAGGTTTAATTAGCCACAGTTCTGCAGGCTGTAAAGGAAGCATGATGTTGGCATCTGCTCGAGTTCTGGAGAGGCTTCAGGAAACTAACAATCATGGCAGAAGGTGAAGAGGAAGCAGGCACTTCACATGGCCAGAGCAGGAGCAAGAGAGAGAGGGGGGAGGTGCTACACACCTTTAAATGACGAGATCTCATAAAGAAGTCACTCACTATTGCAAGGACAGTACCAAGGGGATGGTACTAAATCATTCATGAGAAATCTGCCCCCATGATTTAAACACTTCCCACCAGGTCCACCTCCCATATGGGGAATTACAACTGAACATGAGATTTGGGTGGGGACACAGATCCAAACCATATCAGATATAAAGTATGTATATATGAAAATGTAATGGGAATGTTTATCATATGTTATATATATTCCTCCACTTTATATATAATATAAATATTGAGATATAAACATGAATATAAATTATATATGTAAATATAAATTATAATTATAGGCTGGGCATGGTTGCTCACGCCTGTAATCCCAGCATTTTGGGAGGCTGAGGCAGGCAGATCACTTGAGGCCAGGAGTCTGAGACCAGCCTGGGCAGCATGGTGAAATCCCATCTCTACCAAAAACACAGAAAATTAGCTGGGTGTGGTGGCAAGAAACTGTAGTCCCAGCTACTCAGGAGGCTGAGGCAGAAGGATTGCCTGAACCCCAGAGGTGGAGGTTACAGTGAACAGAGGTCCTGCCAGTGCACTCCAGCCTGGGTGATGGAGCGAGACTCCATCTCAAAAAATAAATAAATAAATAAATGAACAAATAAATAAACAAATAAAATTATAATTATACATATTATGTTTATATTATATAATATAATACATAATATAATTATATGTAATATAATATAGAATTATATTATATATTATAATTATGTTAATGTTAGAATATAAATATAAATTATAAACATTTATATAATATCATATATAATATTTATATTATTATCACTATAAATATATTTATATTTATGTTATATAATATTATATACTATAATATAAAGATTCATATAATATATAACATATATTATAAATATTCATATTATATACTATAACATAAATACATATATTTATCCCCAGTACTAAATATAAGACAGTGAACTCTATTTTTCAGCAGGAAACATTTCTCAAAGTGTCACATAGAACACTTATTCCTCCATTTGTTAATATCTGCTATACACATAATATAAAAAGATGTTTTCTTGATCAGATAAGTTTGGGAAATGCTGAGCTAAAGTCAAACATGTTTCTTTATTGCATGAATTTTCAGAGCTTTTAACACAGCAGAGTGCAAACATGCATTTCCCAACCCCTGTGTGACCACAGGACTCCCTTTTAAAGCACATTTCTCAGGATTAGTGTTCTAAGGAGCACTGACCCAGAAAGCTTAGAACTTCCTATCATGTTCCTTCTTCTTCCACCTACTTCATTATTGAAGAAACAGCTCAGAGTTGGTGGGAGGAAAAGAAGAATGTATTTCAGACACGCAAAAGCAAAATTTGGAAAAGAAATAACAGAATGGGACCTTGGAAGTGATTTTCCTTTGTGGATGTGTTTATCTGTAAGGACATGTTTGAGGGTATGAGGTTCATAGACAAATGCCACAATTCACACCCGAGAGAACTGAGGATAGAGCCATGCTGAATTCTAAGGGGGCAATCTTGTCTTGAGAAATATTGCTGCATAAGTGGGTCTACCCCTGCTTAAGTAAAATATCCAGTTAATTTACTAGAACGCTGCATTGTCTGACTACAAGCAATTAATTTAATGTTACTCAATATCATTTTATTATTTGCCTCCCAAAAAAGACAGTTCTATATAACACATTTTCTAAATGATGCAAATAAGGATAAATGAGAAAATAAGGTAACACAAGAGGCATCATTGAAGATGATGAGCATGTTCTTACTGGAACAAAGCTTGGGTTGACACAGGAAATCTCCATAAGAAATCCCATTTTTGCCCCATGACTTTCCCAACTGACCTAAAGTCTGGTCAATCTCCAAGTGGAGTCTGCGCAGAATCTGAATTCATCCACAGATTAAGAATGAAAACATGCCTCTTCCATTAAACCAACAAGTGTGAATGCCAAACTGAAATTTGACATATACAGAAATTGAGGGAAACTGGAAGTAAAAAAAGAAACCTGAAATGGGTGATGTCTCCTAACAAACACCTTATTCACCGCCGGCTCTGCAAACTTGCTTTGTGCCAAAACCCATCCACGAGACTCCACAATACTCCTGACCCTGGTAGCTGTCATTTTTGGGATACGCTAAGCGTCTAGGAAAGTCTGGGAAATACCAGAGTTCAGAAGCACCTTCTTTCTGTGAAGGAGCCTAAAGGATATTCCAAGGCAACTTTCTAATTTTTTGGTTGAAATTTTCTTCCTGCTTCTGTTTGGTGAGCTGCTCAGCTGACTCCCATGCCTGAGCTTCACAGTGCCAGCTCCCGCTGACCCTTGAGAGGGAAATGGAACCTGAGATTGTCAAAGCTGGAGGGGACCTGAATGATCATCCCCTCTAGCCCAACCTCCTCTGTTTACAGATCTGAAGGCGGGGAGCCTGAAACCCACCCAGCACCCTGGGAGTAAATGTGCTTTCCTCCCTTCTTCTATTTCTGTGCGATTTTCCCATGGCATCCGGCCAGAGCATCTACACCAGTAATGTCTAGAGGATTTATGAGGCCAAGCGATCCTTTGGGTTTCTACGCAGACCTAAACAGGAAACCCACACAAGGAAATGCCCTTTCTGCTTGCAGGCCAAATTCCCAGGATGCCTTCGCCAGAGTGCCCTGGCTGGAACAAAACAAAGGCCTGGCACAAGAAATGCCCTTAGATCCAAAGGCAGAGGTGCCCTCCCCACCTCTCCCCACCTCTCCCCACCTCTCCCCACCTCTCCCCATCCCCTCCCTAGTCCAGGAGGCCCTCTATTAGTTTAATGAGAACGAAACTTCCTTCTCTCAGAACTCAGCTTCACTTAATCCACTGGATGAGATGCTGGAGGGGGTACCCCTGGATCTCCAGGTGGATTTCAGGGTATTACTTCTCCTTACCTGTGCAAAGTCAACCTGGGCAAGTCCTCCAGGTTAATTAACTGGACACCCTACTCACACCCCTCTTATTCTTTCTCCATGTTTAGCCCCTAGAAGATGCCTTAGAGATGAAAAAAAAAACACATGCATTTCCTAATGAAGAGGCAGCCAGATGCAGCCAGGGTCCCTCTGAGCCCTGACTGCACAGTGTGACAGTCACTCAACCCAACACAGCTCTCTTGCCTTTGCTGCAACCTCAACACCCTGCGTCCTGCCAAATCTCCTCTTCCCATTTCATCAGTCCATCTACGCTGGTGTCCAGCCATTCCAGCCCACCATGGCATTTAAAAATCTTTCCAGCTCTCTGTGGAAGATCTGAGACTTAAGAAAGAGACTGTTGCTCAGGGCTGGACAGGAAGGAAGTATGCATTCCTGGCTCCCAGAACAGAACAGCAATGTGGGTGACCCTTCGTCCCCTCCCCAAGGCGTCCCCTTGGGCCGACACAAAAATAGATTCTATCCTCCTTGGTTCGTCTCCACCTCCCTCGGGAAAGAAGACACAGGCTTCTAGTGAGTCAACAGTATTATCGGGGCTTGACTGTCTTTCAGGAATGACCAGATGTTGGGAAGAGGATAATGTGTCATTTCCTTTAACAAATAGTCCGGGCATCTGTGCATTTCCTTTTGAGCCAGCTCTTCAGGAGACTGTGCCGCAGTGACAGGGAAGGACGAATCACCCTGGCTTCTACTCTCACGGATACTAGGGGGCTCCTTGAACCCTTTGGATTCCAGCCCTCCATTAAGAAAATATTTCTGTCCTTTGTTTGCATGAGTGACACCACGAGAAGACAGCATAGGGAGTGGTTACAAGCAAAGAATTTAGAGACAAAATAAATGCTCTAAGGGAAAAAGACAAGTAGCCAAGGAACGCTGGGAGAGGGCTTGGAGGAAGCAAATTGTTCATCCATTCCCCCAAATCAGTGGTTCTCAGTAGAAAACCAACATGAGTAACATTTGCCTGGGGACTTGTCTACCACCCCAGCCCTACTGAAACTCCAGGGGTGAAGCCCAGCAATCTCCTTTGACAAGCCTTCCAGGAGATTCTGATGTGAGCTCAAGATTGAGAACTACTGATCCAGATAGATCTTAGCTGGTCCTAGGGCTTCCCAGAAAGCATTTTTAAAAAAGCAGAGATTCTCCTCCACAGGAGGCCTACATGCTGCCGCCTCTGTGGCCACCATGTCTCTAGTGATCCCTGAAGAGTTCCAGCATATTTTGCGAGTACTCAACACCAGCATCGGTGGGCGGCGGAAAAAAAGCCTTTGCCATCACTGCCATTTAGGCTGTGGGTCGAAGATATGCTCATGCGGTGTTGAGGAAAGCAGACTTTGACCACACCAAGAGGGCAGGAGAACTCACTGAGGATGAGGCAGAACGTGTGATCACCATTATGCATGATCCATGCCAGTACAAGATCCCAGACTGGTTCTTGAACAGACAGAAGGATGTAAAGTTTGGAAAATACAGCCAGATCCCAGCCAATGGACAACAAGTTCTGTGATGACCTGGAGCGACTGAAGAAGTTTCAGGCCCATAGAGGGCTGCGCCACCTCTGGGGCCTTCGTGTCTGAGGCCAGCACAGCAAGACCACTGGCTGCCATGGCTGTACTATGGGTGTGTCCAAGAAGGAATAAGTCTGTAGGCCTTGTCTGTTAATAAATAGTTTATATACCAAAAAAAAAAAAAAAAAAAAAAAAAATGCAGAGATAGTGTGGGATGATTACCTGAGAAAATGCTTTAGCTCCCTTGCAGGGGTGGAAGGAAGGGACAGGACTTGTAAATGAGGCTATGCTGGCAAGAGAAAGATCCTACAAATAGAAATGAACTGATAGCAAATAAAACAATCCAAGATGCATCTTATCTCTCTGCTCATACTGCATTAATTTGCAGCACTTCTAGAATACGGCTCAATGACGTAAGGGTATATTCACAGCATATTTTTCAGTTTAAATAAAATGCTCAATGTGGGCCCAATTATGTAAAATGTACGTGCATATCAATCCATATTTAGAAAAAATATTAGAAGATTATATATCAAAATGTGATCATCTCTGGGTGGTAGAATACGAATAACCTTTACTTCATCCTTTATGATGTTTTGTTTTTTCCCCAATGTTTCCATAATAAATAGGTATTTTTTAATAACAAAACAACTGTAATAAAGTGACAAGCTCGTTGGGTCAAAATAGTCATTTAAAAAAATCTGTATAGCCCTCTCCAGAGGCTACCTCTCCAAGAATTTATGTCACACTGATAATTAGCACCACCTGTTACACTTGTGCTAAAATGGGCACAAAGAACGTTGGATTCAGAACTTACAAAGAGATTGTTAAACTCATCAGCTCCAGTTGAAACCAGCACAGCAGGGAGAGCTGCAGAAAAATGTCAGTCAGAGCCCACCCTGGGGCTCCGGGGCCTCGCTGGGGCTGGCCCAGGGCCCTCATGTGCTTCCAGCATGTGAATCTGGGTTGCTGGGTGTCCTCAGCAGCCTGCAGGGATCCACTGTCCTTCTGCATAGCTTTGTTCGGGAGCCCCAGCACCCTCTCAGTTTTTACACCCTGATTTCCTACCAGGGAGAGGCCCTGGGCAAAAACAAAACAAAATGAAAACACTGAAAGGGCTCTCAAAGCCTAGAAAGGAAGAAAGGACAATGGAACGTGATGTAAGGGTCGCTAAACAGCCAGTGACTCAGCGCTTCTGCACCATCAACACCAGCTGCAGCCTGCAGCGGTGGCCGTGGCAGCTCACAGAACACACACACACACACACACACACACACACACACAGAGTACAAACATTACACTGCCTGGAGAATGGCAAAAATTCTGACTCTTAGACTGTGCTACAGCCAAGAAGACACAGAATCAAAGACTTCTGGAGCTTCAAGGAGCCTGGAAGAATATATAAGTATGTTAGATCTTAATCCAGTTTTCCATTAATATCTTTTATCAAGATCCCTAAGGAGGGCTGGGCATGGTGGCTCATGCCTGTAATCCCAGCACTTTGGGAGCCCAAGGTGGGAGGATCATTTGATGCCAGGAGTTTGAGATCAGCCTGGACAACATAGTGAGACCCCATCTCTACAAAAAACTAAAAATTAAAAATTAAAAAAAAAAAATCCCTGAGGAGCTGGACTTGTCACTGGGGTCAGATTCTCCAAACTGGACCCACTGTCTGCCTGCAAGCATGGATATAACTCATTCTAATTTCTTGTGAAACATCACACGATGAAATTTGGTTAGTGTGGTAGATTCTAGTGTGGGCTTCTGGAGGAGACTTTAGGGGAAAATTCTCACCCTTCATGAGTCATGTGAGGGGCTGGCAGAAGATTCTGCACAAATCACAAATGGGAGTGGGGGTCGGGCATGGTGGCTCACACCTATAATCCAGCACTTTGGGAGGCTGAGATGAGCAGATCATTTGAGTCCAGAAGTTCAAGACCAGCCTGGACAACATGGCAAAACCCTGTCTCTACAAAAAATACAAAAACTAGCTGAGTGTGGTGGTGCAGGCCTATAGTTCCAGCTACTCAAGAGGCTGAGGCAGGAGGATCACCTAAACCTGGGGTGGTCAAGGCTGCAGTGAGCAGTAACTGTGCCACTGCATTCCAGCCTGGGCAACAGAGTGAGACCCTGTCTCAAAACGCAACCAAACAACAACAATGACAACAAAAACCAAGTAGGAGTAGGAATCTGTCCCACAAAGTTTCGACATGGGCAATAACTCTGTCTGCAAATGTATCACCTTATTAAAAGATATATTTTTAAATTCAGCCTTTACCTCAATCCAAGTCTGTTGAAGCAACTCCTCCCACAGAATGAGTTGGGCTCACCCAATCTTCCCAGATTGCTCTGCTCCCACTGGGCCCACAGCAAGGAACCCTGCAGATTAGGTTGGTCTTAGGAGGCCTGACGCTCACAATTAACCACCAAATCCATTTGTTGGACCAGCCCTGCTCATGGGATGTGATCAAAAAGCAACTTTATTTTTGTTACCCACTGCTCCTTCAAAATTTATTCCATGAGGAAAGCTCTTTCCTGACATTAGATAAAAATTATGAGGACTCCAGAATTTTTCTGCTCACTCTAAGGTATAAGATCATTCTATGGGCATTTTAAATCACAAAATACAGTCTCATTCGAGCAATTGTCTGAGTCTGGCATGGTGGAGCACACCTATAATCTCAGCGATTTGGGAGGCTGAGGAGAGAGGATCACTAGAGACCAGGAGTTCAAGACTAGCCTGGGTAACAAAGTGAGACCCCTTTTCTAAAAAAAAAGTTTAAAAACAGCAGGGCATGGTGGTGCATGCCTGAGGCGGGAGGATTGCTTGAGCCCAGGAGTTCAAGGTTGCAGTGAGCTATGATCATGCCAGTGCACTCCAGCCTGGGTAACAAAGCGAGAAAAAGGAAAGGGAAGTGAAGGGGAGGGGAGAGGACGGGAGGGGGAGCGGGGAAAGAGAGAGAGGAGAGGGGGAAAGAGAGAGAGGAGAGAGGAGAGAGGAGAGAGAGAGAGAGAGAGGAGAGAGGAGAGAGGAGAGAGAGAGAGAGAGACAGAGAGAGAGAGAGAGAGACAGAGAGAGAGAGAGAGACAGAGAGAGAGAAAAAAAGAAAGGCTTTAGCTGCCATCTTGCATCGCCACGTGTGTGCGCCTAGTCTCAGCTGGTCCACACAAGACCCCCTGAGCACCAAGCCTAGTCCCCCGCTTGGCCCCTTATCCACTCTGACAAGATGAAAGAAACAATCATGAACCAGGAAAAACTCCAAAGAACAATGATCCACTTTAACAACCCTGAAGTTCAGGCATCTCTGGCAGTGAACACTTTCACCATTACAGGCCATGCTGAGACAAAGCAGCTGACAGAAATGCTACGCAGCGTCTTAAACCAGCTTGCTGCAGTCAGTCTGACTAGTTTAAGGAGACTGGCTGAAGCTCTGCCCAAACAATCTGTGGATGGAAAAGCACCACTTGCTACTGGAGAGGATGATGATGATGATGAAGTTCCAGGTATCGTGGAGAATTTTGATGAGGCTTCCAAGAATGAGGCAAACTGAATTGAGTCAACTTCTGAAGATAAAACTTGAAGAAGTTACTGGGAGCTGCCATTTTATATTATGACTGCTTTTCAAGAATTTTTTGTTTATGAATCTGATAAAATCTAGATCTCTAATATTTTTAAGCCCAAGCCCCTTGGACACTGCAGCTCTTTTCAGTTTGTGCTTATACACAATTCATTCTTTACAGTTAATTAGGCCGAAGAAGCCTGGGAATAAAGTTTGAAACAAAGGTTAATAAAGTTCTTTGCCTAGAGGAAAAAAAAAAAGAAAGGAAGGAAGGCTAGATTAGGGGCTAGGTGTGGTAGCTTACGCCTGCAATCTCAGCACTTTGGGAGGCTGAGGTGGGAGGATCACTTGAGCCCAGGAGCTTGAGACCAGCCAGGGCAACATGGCGAAAGCCTATCTCTATTAAAAATACAAAATATTAACTGGGCATGGTGGTGAGCACCTGTAGTCCCAGCTACTCGGGAGGCTGAGGTGGGAGAATCACTTAAGCCCAGGAGGTCGAGGCTGCAAATGACCCATGATTGCACCACTGCATGCCAGTGGAGGTGACAGAGCAAGAACCTGTCAAAAAAAAAAAAAAAAAAAAAAAAAGGAAAAGAAAAGAAATTCAATGTCTGGGCCAAGAATCCAGAATATTAACACTTTAATATTCATTTAAAGAAGAGGCTTTCCAGCACTTCACATGCCCATCCTGTAGGAAAGAGCAGAGCTCAGGAGACACAGTTCTTACCAGGCTCTCCCTGTTAGAATTGTCCCGTCCATCTCAGCTCCCCAGGCTTGGATTGAATTTAGAATGTCTCCCAGCCTGCTCTCTCTGCCATGAGGCTTCCATCTGTTGGTCCCAGCTCTCTGTGGAAGTGTAATTCTTTCCTAAATGCAGCTCTGTTTTCTCCTCCACCTACCTCCTCTGCCAAGGCTGCTTTCACAGGAGTTCCCCAAATGCAGATCCCAGAGTATTTACACATCGAAATAAGCAAATGCTACAAGTTAGAGTTTTCTCCTCTCCCTTCCCCAGCCAACTCTGGTTACTAACATTTACCAGCATAGCACTGCATGCAGTTATAAATGTAGTAAATCATACTGCTATATATTTCTATATCCAGATCCTTCATATGGCATGGCTGGAAGATAAGGTTCCCAGTCAGAGCCACGATAGAAAGAGGGTGGATGGGTGGAGACTTCGTTTCACCTAGGAATTTCCCCACGGGTAGTCAGCAAAAGCATGCTGAAGGAAAAGACAACAGACTTCCCAGGGCCTGGAGGAAGCACCTGTTTTCTAGGAAAAGTAATTTTCTTTTTTCTTTTTCTTTTTTAAAATATATTTTTAGTAGAGATGGGGTTTCACCATTTTGGCCAGGCTGGTCTCAAACTCCTGACCTCAGGTGATCTGCCCGCTTCAGCCTCCTGAACTGCTGGGATTATAGGTATGGGCCACCGCACCTGGCCTCAGGAAAAGTAATTTTCTTTATTTTTTTTTTTGAGACGGAGTTTGCTCTTGTTGCCCAGGCTGGAGTGCAGTGGCACAGTCTTGGCTCACTGCAACCTCTGCATCCCAGGTTCAAACAATTCTCCTGCCTCAGCCTCCCAAGTAGCTGGGATTACAGGTGCCCGCCACCACGCCCAGCTAATTTTTCTATTTTTAGTAGAGACGGGGTTTCACTATATTGGCCAGGCTGGTCGCGAACTCCTGACCTCAGGAGATCCACCCACCTTGGCCTCCCAGAGTGCTGGGATTATAGGCGTGAGCCACCGTGACCAGCCAGTAAAAGTAATTTTCTAACAGGTGAAGGAGATGAGTGGGTCTGTGTTCCTCAGAATGGGGACACAGGCTGGGTGGCTAGAGAGTGGCCCACTGAGACAGGGCTGCCCCCAATAGGCAGTCTAGGTCCTTGCTCATCTGGCTGGCAACTCTCCCTGCAGTAGTGGGGATGTACCCAGACTAGAAGGATTGGTGAGAGCCCCAGACTCGGGATGTGGAGGGCTGGTTTCTGACTGTGACAGTTATGATGGTCCCCGGAGAGGGTAGGGGAAGAGGGAGAAGCCTGTGAGTTAACAGTGAAACACCCTGTAGCAATGGCCCAATGAATGAGGGATTGGCAGTGCCAAGTTCCTAAAGGAGCATTAACTGTGCTGGGGGCATGGATGCAGGCTCCCACAGAGGTGGAATGAACTGCCCTGGCAAGTCTAGGACCCGTGGAGCCCCACTGAGACTCCATCACCTTAATTCCAAAAACAGGAAAATTGTTGTAAATCAAATCCGCTCTGTTTTCTCTATTTCTCCAGATTTGTTTTCTTCTTGGACTCATTATCTTTATGGAAACTAGGTCGAATTGGATTCTTTTCTATTTCTATCAGCCATGTATAGCCCCATTAGCTTTCTAATACTGTTAGAGAGTCTTTGAATTATGTTAAAAATGAAGCCAAATTTGCCATTCTTAAAAACGTTTAAGCTTCCATGCAAGTTCCCTTGACCTGGTTTTCTTTTGTCCCCTTGGGACACAGAATTCCTGTTAATGATACCTTATGACACTGCAGAAGACAGGAAGACATTGATGTCAAAGGGCAGCTGACCCTTGAAACCGACAGACTGGAGAAGAGCCATTTTTCCCTTTCCCAGGTCACAAATGATGTGGGAGAGAAGTTGCCAAACACTGCCCTTGCGTGTTTTTTAAACATCAATTTAGGAAAGTATAGACACAAGGAAGAGAAAATTCAATACTAATTCAAAGAAATGTATTTAATTTGAATGTTGGATAAACAATAGCTATGTCATGAGGTAATAATAAATTATATATTTCGACATCCAAATTTCGAAAACTTAGCCAGGTGTGAGGATGTGTGCCCATTGTCCCAGCTACTCCAAGGCTGAGGTGGGAGGATCGCTTGAGCCCAGGAGTTTGAGGCTGCAGTAAGCTGTGATCACACCACTGCACTCCAGCCTGAGTGACAGAGCAAGACTCTGTTGAAAGAAGGAAACAGAGAGCGAGAGAAGGAGGAGAAAGAAAAGAAAGAAAAGAAAGGAAGAAAGAGAGAAGAAAGAAAAGAAAGAAAGGAAAGAAAGGAAAGAAAGAAAGAAAGAAAGAAAGAAAGAAAGAAAGAAAGAAAGAAAGAAAAAAAGAAAGAAAGAAAGAGGAGGGGAGGGGAGGGGGGAGGGGAGAAAAAGAGAAGCCAAAAGCTGTGCTAAGGAGTCTCAGAACAACACCCCCAACCCATCCAAGCATTCTTAGGCTTAAATGATAATTATCCCAGATCTGGAGGTAACAGGGCAACCTGAAACCAATGCTCCTGTTTATAACATTCACCCCCAATCTGACTTGCCACAGTCTTAGGACTAAGGTCCTAGACTCAAATCTACGGTGTTGGGGTTGACAAAGACCATCTGATGGTTCTATTAAACCAACTTAGACCTTTCTGATCTTATTTAAAATGGGGGACGAGACCGTGCCTCTACCCCTAAATCGTTATGTCTATTACTGTGCTACCATCTAATGGCGAAGTGTATTAAAACACAAATGAAACCTAGTCCAAGGAACCCTGACTACCGTTAAATTTTTTTTCCTATGGCCAATAGTTATATCTCTCTATCTCTCCAGATAAGGCACCAAATTTTCTCCATCATTCATAAAAAGTGCCCTCAGATTAAGATTTCTGATAGGGAAAAAGTAATAAAGTCTAATTTACGCAGAAAAAAATTATGTAACATTAGGGAGGACAGAGGGATTTTTCTAAAACACTCTGAAAGTGTACAACATAAGACAAAACATTATTTTAAGATAGATATTGTTTAACTTTCTCATATATGAGAAGTTACTAATGGCAGAAATATTAACCCAGTATAGTATGTGCATAATGCATTACCATCTTACAGAGAGGATAAAAATGAAGCCATCACCCTCTACAGAGACTATTTACCACCCTAAAAATAAAGTCTCATAGCAAAAATAAAGTTTGACTGTTACGTGATAAAAAAGATAGCGGATTACCAACATTTTTCCCTCTGCTCCTGCTGGCTAAGATTTCAGATTCCTATTACAACTTATTTGGGAATTTTCCTCCCAGGGCTAAATGTTAGAAGTGGGGATCATTTTGGGAAATGTAGTAGGCAATGAAAACAAAGAATTCTCCTCCCCACCCCTAGGCTCTTCCTTTTCTCTAAAAGGGCACAGGACATATATATTGGGGATTTTCTACTTCCTGAGCAGTTGCATTAATGTCACCAATAACTCAAACTTTAAATCACATCAGGAGACAGCCAGGTCCCCAAGAACTCCTGGGACACAGCCAGCTGGTCCACAGTGCATCGAGGCTTGCTGCAGAGCCCCCAGAGAGTGGTCCTGTATGGGCTGGGAGGGTGGCATGGACAGGTGACAACCAGACACTCAATCAGTTGGTAGGGCACAGCTGCCATGGGAACAGAGAGTGAGATGGGTAGGCAGAATTAGGACACCCCAAAACATGGCTTCGAATACCAGTTGTGCTGTGAAATTTTGAGACACGTATTAGTACACTTAAAAAAAATCTAGAGATGCAAATTTCAAGTTGATTTCCAACCAGGGCGTGGACAGGGTCACTATAAGAGCAGAGAATATAGCTTCTGGGTTGGGATACACACTGATGTGCCCCTTCCCAAACAGTGCCTCTCTTTCCCACAACTATTGGAGCATGGGGTAATGGAAATCATGTACTGCTAAGTTATAAGCATATGTAAAATCACAAAACTGGGCCAGGCACAGTGGCTGGTGCCTGTAATTTCAGCACTTTGGGAGGCTGAGGTGGGAGGATTGCTTGAGCCCAAGGGTTTGAGACCAGTCGCTACTCAGGCAGCTGAGGCAGGAGGATCCCTTGAGCCCAGGAATTCTAGGCTGCAGTGAGTTATGATCAAGCCACTGCACTCCAGCCTGGGTGACAGACAGCAAACTTTTCTTCGAAAAAAAAAAAAAAAAACAACTCACAGAACTGTACAAAACACCACATCTGTTCCCCTCTTGACCTTTATTTTCACCCCAGCCCACAGGTAAGATACAACCACCAGTCCTGTCTCCTAAATCAGTGGTTCTTAAACTGTTGTTCCCAATTAGCAGCATCAGCGTCCCCTGGGAGCTTGTTAGAAATGCAAAGCCTGAGCCAGGTGCGGTGGCTCACACCTGTAATCCCAGCACTTTGGTAGGCCGAGGTGCATGCATCACCTAAGGTCAGGAGTTCGAGACCAGCCTGACCAACATGGTGAAACCCTGTCTCTACTAAAAATACAAAAATTAGCTGGGCGTGGTGGCACAGCTTGTAATCCCAGCTACTTGGGAGCTGAGGGAGGAGAATTGCTTGAACCTGGAAGGCAGGGGTTGCAGTGAGCTGAAATCGTGCCACTACACTCCAGCCTGGGCAACAAGGGTGAAACTCCACCTCAAAAAAAAAAAAAAAAAGAAAAGAAAAGAAAAAAGAAATGCAAAGCCTCAGGCCTCATCCCATTATTACTGAATCAGAAACTCTGGGGGTGGGTTCCACAAATTTGCATTTTAACAAGTTCTCTGGGTGATTCTGATACACACACGAGCTTGAGAACTGCTGTTCCAAATGCAGATGCTGAAAGCGCATACAAGGATGCAGTTTGTTGGCTAAAAGATGGCAAACAAGGGTGTAACCAAGTCTAGCTAAAACGTGAAGCTCTGGAATCAACACCTTCCTCCTGTACCTTCAACTCCCTCAAATGTCATATGATGTGGCGTTTTGGTCCAGACCACCCCAGCAGCTTTAGTGGGGTCAGCCCACCTCAAGAGCCTGGTTATTTTCTCTGGGAACTGAAGCAAAGTTGTTGGAACAAAGCTAGTAATCCGAGGTAGAGTTAAATAGAGAAGTCCTTGGGGACCCTATATCTCCCTATTTTGTTTTCTAATCTTTAGGATCAGTGGTTCATTTCCTAATCCAGCAAGAATGGTTGGCAAGTCTGGGCTGTTAGGTGGGAGAAACACCGCCCTGGAACACTGAGATCTCGTTGTACCCAAAGGAAACAGCGTGGTCCTGCTAACAGCTTGGGAACTGAGATAGCAACAGAACCACCAACAGAACCCCGTGAAAAGAGGACAAAAAGCCATTTACTGTATGGTTGTTCTTTTCTGATAAATATAAAAGTTACAGAAAAGTCTAAATAATACTGTAATTAAAACCTATATTCCCACCACCTTGATTAATAACTGTTAACACTGTGTCAAATTAAACAGCAGTTTTGCAAAGCTGTGAAAAACTGCATCTGGCAGTGAGCTGGGAAACAAAGAGGAAAACAGCTAGAATAGGGAGAAATGAGCTAAGTATTTCTGAAATAATTTTTTAACAAAGAATGTCCCCGTTCTTTTATCAGAAAACATTTCAAATATGAAGTTTCCACAGAGCCACTAATAATAGTTTGTAAATTTGCGTAGCTGGAGGCTGGAGAGTTGAAATTTACAAGTAGTGAAGAGCAGAAAAATAGCTGTAGAGGAAGCCAGCTCGTTTCCTTGGGGAAAACAGAATATGCTTTAGGACAACCCCCTACCCCCTGAAGAGAGCAGGAAAGAAATCGGGCTGGTTCAACAGAAATCCGGCTGCAGATCAAGAAAGTGTGAGGCTTTCCCATCGCTGTTTATGGAGTTGAGGCCAAACGCTGGAAGACCCACAAGAAAGAACTGTTACCCAGGGCATTCCCTCGCTGGCTGACCTTGGACTATCTGCTTGGTGTTACCCATCAAAGCAGAGGGGCAGTAAGAACATGCACTGAAGTAAGAATCATGAGCTATTAGTGCTCCTACCCAGGGTGGGGAAAACGTGGAAGTGTGGAGGCTGGAGGGCTGCTTTCCAGAGGACAAGGTCACAGGGAGCTGAGCTGGCCAAGGAGCAGGCAGGAAGGGCTGTCATCTTTGCTCTGATTCAATCAGTTTTACAGTCACCATGGCAGCCCCTGTGGCAACATCCAGAACTTCTGAAATGATATCTCCTGCAGCTCTGAGGGTGTGTCTTCTGTTCTTTGACAAGTGCATTCCATTGCTGAAGGGGAACAAAATTTAAAATATTTATCCTGGCTGGGCGCGGTGGCTCACGCCTGTAATCCCAGCACTTTGGGAGGCCGAGGCAGGCGGATCACGAGGTCAGGAGATCAAGACCATCCTGGCTAACACAGTGAAACCCCGTCTCTACTAAAAATACAAAAAATTAGCCGGGCGTGGTGGTGGGCGCCTGTTGTCCCAGCTACTCGGGAGGCTGAGGCAGGAGAATGGCGTGAACCCGGGAGGCAGAGCTTGCAGTGAGCCAAGATTGCGCCACTGCACTCCAGCCTGGGCAAAAAAGCGAGACTCCGCCTCAAAAAAGAAAAGAAAAGAAAAGAAATATACATATATATATATTTATACTTCCCTCTTAACCCTGCTGGAAAACCTCTTCCTTGCTTAGACAAACCCATTTCCCCTGCAGGCAGGACAAACATGGAAAGGGACAGAGAAGTTTTTTTTGTTTGCTGTTTTTTGCTGTATAAGAGGGCTAGAGGAGGGGAAGTCTAGACCAGACATCCCCTGGGTATCTCTTGTTTGTGTACATATTGGTAAATTTAATATATTCATTGGAGAATTTAATAAAGTGAAGCATAGAGTTCAGCTGGGCAGCCTCAGCTAAACTTCCCACATTCCCACGCTCCAGGTGCAAAGCTATGTTGTCTATCAACCAGCACCTGCCCTTTCAAAGAAATGCTATGTGTCATCACAGTCACAGGCTTTATGAGGACCAAGGGCACCAAGCCTCCAACTGATGTGCTTCCTCCCAGATCCTTTGGAACCCAATTGATGCAATGAGAGTCTGTTTGCCATAGCCAGAGGAAACTGTGGAGGATGGCTGCAGAAACATTCAGGCCCATTAAAAACTAATAACAAGAAATGGATTTTTCACCTGGTTTCCTATATAAAAAACAAAAACAAAAACAAAATTGCGGGAAAAAGAGAATGTAAAATACTTGTATGTGTGGCTGTGTATGCATTGCTCTTACCTCTATTAGAAATTCATTCTTTCAGCCAATAAACATTTTTGACACTTACTATGTACAAAGCTCTGTGCTAGATTCTGTTAACAAACATGAGTAAGGTGTAGTTCCTGGCTTTCAAGGGCTCATGATGTGGAGGAGAAAATCACACATAAAAACTAAAAAATCATATTATAAGTTCTATCATTAAGGCTCATTCATCTGGTCAACAAAGATTTATTGTACACAATGTGCCAGCCTCAAGTATGAACAAATAATTTTGAGAGCACAGAGGCCAAATATAACTACCATTCTCCTTTCAATCATGAAAGGTGTGATAAAAGAACTCCCATGAATATGCTCTTTAAGGAGGGGGTCCCTATCTTTTTGTACACCGGTCGTACCTGGTGTGTGCCTGGCAAACGTTCAATAAATACTGCTCGTTAAATAATGGATTTTTTGTCCTGTTATTCATTAAGCATTTTCAACCCCATCTTTCTTTGCCATCTACTCCCTAATTCCATAAGCACTTACGGAACATCTACACATATGCTGGGAGCAAGGGCTATAGAAACAAGAAGCTGTTCAGTGAGGGAAACAGGAGTGAAACTAAACTGAGCCTCAAAGAATGTGTAAGAATAAAACAAATTGTGGCCAGGTGCAGTGGCTCATGCCTGTAATCTCAGTACTCTGGGAGGCCAAGGCGGGAGGATTGCTTAAGCCCAAGAGTTCAAGGCCAGCCCGGACAACATAGGAAGACTCCGTCTCTACAAAAAAAATTTTAAAAATAAAATAAAACAAGTTGTGTGTTTCTGAGGGATGACATTTCATGGAGGGAGGACGGTTTAAGAAAGACATAGAAGAGAGGTGCAGTGTGGGCATGTAGGGATCTCCAAACAGTTCAATGTCTTGAGCTTTGCATTTTCAAAAACTTGATCTTGTCAGATCTAACCTTGAGCTAACCAAACTTTTGAGGGAAAGTGTATCAACTAGAATGCCGATTCCTCAAGTCATTACTCTGTCAGTGGGCTAGGTGTTCATATGGGCATTGGAATCTGTGTATGTCCAAAAGGATGCTTGAGTGGGCATGACCTTGGGGCAAGTTGCAAAGCTAGTGATCTTGTCATCGACGTAGGATAGCCGGCTGCATCTGTCTTTATCACCACCTTCCCTCTCCCTCTCCCTCAGTCATAAACAAGCTTCCAGGATGCTGCACTCTTTTCCTACTTCCTCAGCTCACACACTCCTCACCCCTTTGCAATCTGGATTCTACCCCACCTCTCCCCTGAAGCTGCCCCCACCTAGGTCATAAACGCTCTCTCTGTCGCTAAATATAGGATTCCTGTTAGTCCTTCTTTCTTGATGTGTCTGTAGCTTCTGACCCTAAGATGAGCTCTCCTTCATCCATTTCGATGCTACCACTCCTTTCTGTTTTCCCTCTGATGTCACAGGTCCTCTTGCATCTTCCTTTTACTCTGCCAACCCTACAACTAGTAGTTTCCTCCACTGTTCTCTCTCTCGGTGAGATCATGACTTTAGTTGTCACCTATACAGTCTAAAGATTCCCAAATTACGACCGGTGGCTCTAATGGCTTTTTCAAGAAATTGTGGTAAAATACACACAACATGAAGTTTACCACCTGCTCTGGTTTGAATATTTGTCCCCTCCAAAATTCATGTCAGAATTTATTCCCCAGTATGGCGGTATTGAGAAGCGGGGCTTTAAGAGGTGATTAGTCTCAGTTATCACTCCAGCTAGGTGGCAATGCCTTGTGATGCCAGGGCAAGGCTATTCAGGAGGCTATACGTGCTCTGAATCAGCATTCAATATATGGTGCTGTTTCTCCGAGGGCCAAGATTCAAGGGTCCAGGAATCAAGGGGTGGAAATAGAAATAGCACCACTTGCCATTACCCCTAGTGACCCACTAGCAAAATTTTTGTTTCCTGTTCCTGCAATTTTATGCTCTGCTGGCCTAGAGGTCTTAGTTCTGGAGGGAGGAACGCTTCCATTAAGAAACACACAATGATTCAATTGAACTGGAAGCTAAGACTACCACCCAGCCTCTTTGGGCTCTTTATGCCTCTGAGTCAATAGGCCAAGAAGGGAGTTACTGTGTTGGTTGGGATGACTGATCCAGACTTCCAAAGGGGAAATTGGACCTCCACTCCACAATGGAGGTAAGGAAGAGTATGTCTGGAATATAGGAGGCCTCTTAGGGCATCTCTTAGTATTACCACACCCTGTGATTAAGGTCAACGGAAAACTACAACAGTGCAATCCAGGCAGGACTATGAATGACCCAGATCCTTCAGGTATGAAGGTTTGTGTCACTCCACCCAGTAACAAACCTCGACCAGCTGAAGTGCTTGCTGAAGGCAAATGGAATACAGAATGGGTAGTAGAAGAAGGTAGTGATCAATACCAGCTATGACCACATGACCAGTTATGGAAATGAGGACTGTAACTGACATGAGTATATCCTCCTCATTTTGTTATATGTTTGTGTATATGTACACGTTTTAAGCAAATATCTTTTTTTCTTTCTTCTCTTACTCCCTTATTATGTAACATAAGATGTATTCGCTTTATATAGGTATTTAAGTTAATTTTACGTCATAGTGTTTACCTGGAGAACAGTAAACATCACTCAAGAGCTTCATCTCCTCTTCTGGGGAAGGCATTAGTATGAGATAAATATGTCATGTTAGAATTAGGATCTTGTTATTGTTTTTATTTGGGGATTAAGTATGGTTTAAGGAGATGCAATGCATATGGGTGCCACAATGACAAGGAGTGAATTTGTGATGGTAGTTTTATGTGTCAATTAGATGTGCAGATAGGTGATAAAACATTATTTCTGGATGTGTCTGCGAGGGTGTTTCTGGAAGAGATTAGCTCATCAGTAGACTGAGTAAAGAAGGTCTGCGCTCATCCATGTAGGTGGGCATCATCCCTTGAGGTCCTAAATAGAACAGAAGGGTGGAAGGAGGGCAAATTTGCTCTCTCTATTTGAGCTGTGACATCCATATTCTCCTACCCTCGGACATTGGCACTCCTGGTTTTCAGGCCTTTGGACTCAGATTGAACTACACCACCAGTTTCCTGGTTCTCCAGCTTGCAAACAGCAGACTGTGAGACTGATTAGCCTCCTCACATGAGGCAATTTCTATAATTACAAAAAAAATACAGGGCTGGGCACAGTGGCTCACACCTGTAATACTGCATTTTGGGAGGCCAAGGTAGGTGGACTGCATGACCCCAGGAGTTCAAGACCAACCTGGACAACATGACGAAACTCCATCTCCACCAAAAAAAAAAAAAAAAAAAAAAAAAAGTAGCTGGGCATGGTGGCACATGCCTGTAGTCCCAGCTACTCAGGAGGCTTAGGTTGGGGGATTGCTTGAGCCCAAGAGGTGGAGGTTGCAGTGAGTCGAGATCACACCACTGCACAACTGCACTTCAGCTTGGGTGACAGAGCAAGACTTTGTCTCAATAAATACACACACATGCACACACACAGACTATAAGTTCTGCTTCTTTCTGCTTCTTTGGGGAATCCTGACTAATACAACAGGTCAAGAAATACCTCAGGCAATAGAGGCAACAAGCAAAGATGCAGGTGTGTGATACAGAATGATGCATCAGAGAACTGCAGGTTATGCAAGGTGGCTGGAGCACTTGAACTACAAGGCAAGGAGTGGTCAAGGACAAGGCCAGGTAATGTCTGCCAACAGACTCAGAGGACGGACACTATCGGGCAGTCCTGACCAGGAGACCAAAGTATGGATCTATTACACAAGACCAGTTAGAGGTGATACATGGAAACCAGGAATCAAAATTAAGGAGGAAATGACTGATAACAGGTAAACGTATTATCCTTCCAGAGTATGTGCGATGGAATGTTTGTTGAAAACATGTTTGTTGAAAAAAAAATTAATCAAATATGTAATATACACTAAAATATGAGCATAAACCTAGATTAATACAGCTATGAAATTAAATTATGGCACTTCAGGTATGAGTCAGGTTGAGGGAGATATACGTGTCGTCAGTGTACTGAAGTTCCTGAAACTGGGAACCACTAGTTCTTCCTACTCTTTAATGAGCAAGAGGTCAGAAAGTAGAAGGAGTAGAAGCAGGAGGGGTGAGGAAGAAAAGAGACTGGGCAATTTACAAAAGAAAGAAGATTAATGGACTCACAGTTCCACACGGCTGGGGAGGCCTCACAATCATGAGGGAAGGTGAAATGCAGGTCTCACATGGTGGCAGACAAGAGAAGAGAGCTTCTGTAGGGAAACTTCCCTTTATAAAACCATCAGATCTCGTGAGATTTATTCACTATGACGAGAATAGCACCGGAAAGATCCACCCCCATGATTCACTTATCTTCCACTGGGTCTCTCCCATAACACGTGGGAATTATGGGAGCTACAATTCAAGATGAGATTTGGGTGGGGACACAGCCAAACCATATCACCAACATTAGGTGAGATGACTCTGGATTCTGATTTCCGCTCCTCATGGCAATGTGTCCCCTTACCCGCCCTTCAGCTTTCTGTGTTCCTCACTCGGTCCTTGTTCTCTATTCTTTCATCTGCCCCCAGCCTTCGGTTTGCTCTTTCCTCACTCAGAGAGCTGTATTTCCTTGGTAAATTCCAGTCTTTTTTTTTTTTAGACGGAGTCTCACTTTCGCCCAGGCTGGAGTGCAGTGGTGCGATCTCGGCTCACTGCAACCCGTGACTCCCGGGTTTAAGCTATTCTCTTGCCCCAGCCTCCCGAGTAGCTGGGATTACAGGCGCCCGGCTAATTTTTGTATTTTTAATAAAAAGTTGGTTTCACCATGTTGGCCAGGCTGGTCTCAAACTCCTGACCTCAAGTGATCTGCCCACCTCGGCCTCCCAAAGTGTTAGGATTACAGGCGTGAGCCACCGCGCCCAGCCGGTAAATCCCAGTCCTTTACCTACATCCTCCAGAGGTATTTTGAGCCTGTTGCCCCTGGCCTTTCAGAACCGGTCTCCCCCTCCCTGGCCATGCCCGTCTCTTTCTCATATTCTAACCCAGCTTTCCCACGTCTAAACCTATTTTTTGATTCCTGGTGAGGCATCCTCTGGGCTCCCCCCAACCTCCCCGGGACTTGACTGGGAAGGGCTCCCTTAGGCTCTCTGTCTCTTTGGTGCCTGGGCTGCAGCCACAGAGCAGGGAGAAAGGCCCCGGTGGCCCTGTCGGCTCCGCGCCGCGCCCTGCGAAAGGCCGGCCATGGGACATGGAAGCTCCTGCAGAACTGTCGCCGCCGAAAAGAAAGAGGCCCTCGCCGCAAAATGACTCAGTCAGTTCAGGCCTCGGCCCCAAGAGAAGTTCCCTGGTCATGTCACACCCTCCACTGAAGCAGTTACAAAAGGCTGGGGAAAGAGCTGTTTTCTGGGAATTTGGAATGTGGGAAAAATTTCCCCAGGGAGTCAAAGTCGCCCGCGGCAGGAAGCGGGGTTCCGGCCACTGGACGGCTGGTTTTCCTGCTCTGCCACCTCCCGGGGGATGTGAGACCTGCAGGCCTTCTCCCGGGTGGAGGAGAGCAGCTGTTCATGCACCGAGGATGGATTCATTTACTGTGCACCTAGAACAGAGAGGACTAGACAACGTCCCCGACCATAATGAGGCTACACTCGGGACGGGAGGTGTCTGTAACGGGTCATTGTTGTACATGCGAAAGAGAGATGTGTGCAAGTCAGAATCCTGGGAATCCTCCGCCTCCAATCCATTATCAAGTCCTCTCAATTCCAAATCCAGCACGCCCCTTAGATCCATCCACTTCCCTTTCTCCAGGTCCAAACCACTCTTCTGTCTCCTCTCTGAATGCTTTCTCCTCCCTCAATCCATTCTCCACTTAGCAGCCTGCTTAAATCCGTTTAGCTTAAATCCCCACCACAGTCCCAGCCCCGCCAGGTCCAGCAGGCCCTTCATCCAGAGCCCTTCTCCCCGACCCTCTCTCACATCAGCACCCAGGTCTTTCCGTACTCCAAACACCACAAGCTCTTCTCGCCTTCGGGACTTTGCTTCTTCACAGCTCCTTCTACCAAGCATACTCTTCCTTATCTCCCCCTCTATTCATTTCATTCTATTGACCCTTGGATAGCGGCTCAGCATCAGTTCTTCAGGGAAAGCTTCCCTGACCTGCAGGTAACAGATCCTCCAGTCATCTATTCTAAAACTTATCATGCTCTTCCCTCATAGCAAACATCACAGTTTAATTACATCTGTGTGCATTCATTTAATTAATGTCTCCTTCCCCCGAAGCTGTAGATGCAATATCACTAGTACCTAGCATGGTACCTGACATATGGTAGATGCTGAATAAATATTTGTGGAATAAATTTGAAAGGACCTGTGGACTTCTTACAAGCAAGAGGGGAACAATCTGGTTTGCTGAGTGGGTGTAGAAGTAAAGTTTCCACCACAGAAGTAGAACAGGACAGGGATTTCCCAGCCACTTTTATGGGATGCTTTAACCACAGTGGCATCTCCTCTTGAGACTTCCTGGACTGTATCACTGGAAGTCCAACTCTGTTCCATCCTTGGACCCTGGGGGCAAGGGGCTATCACTGCTAGAGGGAGGGGAAGCTAATGGCCCAGTGAGCTGAATGAAGCAGAGAATGGGGAAAGATAGTGGAGGGAGATCATTCAAATCAGAAAGCCATTGGATTGATGACCTCTGAAATCTTGACGCCCCCAGGTACTTTCTCCAGGTTCCTGAGCGGATGATGCTGTCTGTACAATGGGGAAGATCAGACACCTACTTGAGTGTCATATCCTGAGACTCAGCCTGGTTGGATTCGTTCATTCAGTAACCTTTACATTAAAGTTCCTGTCCTCTAAGAGGTTATACATGCTCTTGACCCCCAGAGGGCACCCTGGAGACTCTTCTAGCAGCCTGTTAAGCACCATTACTGGTCAGCTTCCAGGGTCAGGGGAACTTGATGTAAAAGCAGCTGGGGTTGTTACCGGTGTTGGGTATCCGAGTTACTGGCGACAGATTCATACAGGTTTGCAGCAACTTCAATTCTTGCCTCCTCAGAAGAAAGAATTTGACTGACGGGCAGAAGGCAGAAGGAGAGACTGAGGCAAGTTTTAGAGCAGGAGTGAAAGTTTATTAAAAAGCTCTAGAGCAAAGGCCAGGAGTGGTGGCTCACGCCTGTAATCCCAGCACTTTGGGAGGCCAAGGTGGGTAGATCGCCTGAGGTCAGGGGTTTGAGACCAGCCTGGCCAACATGGTGAAACCCTGTCTCTACTAAAAATACAAAAATTAGCTGGGCATGGTTGTGGGTGCCTGTAATTCCAGCTACTCAGGAGGCTGAAACAGGAGAATCGCTTGAACCCGGGAGGCAGAGGTTGCAGTGAGCTGAGATCGTGCCACTGCACTCCAGCCTGGGTGACAGAGGGAGACTCTGGCTCAAAAAAAAAAAACAACTCTAAAGCAGAAACAAAAAGAAGGAAAGTACACTTGGAAGAGGGCCAAGTGGGCAATCTGAAAGACAAGTGTGTGGTTTAGACCTTTTGACTTAGGGTTTTATACGTTCGCATGCTTCTGGCGTCTTGTGTCCCTTCTCCACTGATTCCTCCCTTGGGGTGGGCTGTCCGCAGGCACAGTGGCCTGCTAGCACTTGGGAGGAGAGCATGTACAGTGTGTTTACTGGAGTTGTCTGCATGCTCACTTGAAGCATTCTTCCCTTCCCTTACCAGTGGAATGTCTCTAGGAGAACATATACCAGTTAAACTCTGCCATTTTTGCCTCAGTTCACATGCATGAGCCCACTCGTACAACTCCCGAGATCTTATCGGGAAGCTGCTGATTACCAGCTCCAGGCGTTTCTATATATTGGGAAACTGCCTTTCTCTGGCACCAGCTGCAACCAGTTATTATTTTAACGAGACAGTGTGACAACTGCCTGATCATCATCTGATGGTCACCTGATATTCCTGGTGGGGTCGATGGGGGAGTTCTCATCTGCCGGGCTCATGCCTGACTAGCTACCTACTGTAACGGGGTCAAAGCCATATTATTATGGAGCAGGCCAGGCAGGATATGTGGGAGAGCTTACCTGTGTGGTCTCTGCAGCAGCGAGGTGAGCTGATGGAACATACAGCAACATAGGTACTTGTAGTGGCCATTTTTTTAATTGCTCAGCCTCCATTTCCCTTTTATTGGATACAGCACCCCAATTTCTGATTTGTGGACTTAACCCTCTCTCCTTGTGTGGACTCTTGGTAGGACAGTAAATCAAGGGGCTTTTGCTCATAGCCAAGAGATGGGCACATGACCTAGGCTGGAGCACTCAGACTGTCTCCTGAGACAGGATCTTGCATCATCAGAAATGAACACTTGGACGACACTTGTCTCCTCAGCAACTCTCAGACAAAATAGCTGGCCCGTTTCTGTTGGTTCCAGTTCTATTTCAAGACTGGCTCTCCAGCCTGTCTCCTCTGTGAGCTACCTGATAACCTTTCAACAAGTTATCCTTTTGTTTGATTAGCTGAAGTTGGTTTCTGTTGCTTGCAACCAAGGAACCTGATAAATTATCATCTGGTTCATAATTTCCATTTCATGAACCTCAGATGGTGAGCAATACTACAAAGACTTGGATAGCAGCTGCTAAAAGAGGAGGTGGCTGGAAGCATCTGAAATGTAGTCCAGAATAGTCCTGGGAGGCTAAACAGGTAAGCACTAATTGGTGAGGATATGGGAAATAGCTGGAAGAATTAAGTGCACCAACTTGCTGAAATTTGCTCTTACCAGTAGGAATGAGCCAGGGATATATAAGCAAGGAATGTCAGAGGTGAAGCGTAGAAAATTCATATTCCATGGAAATTTAGGACTGAAGATTGTGCAATGATCCTCAGATTACCCAAGGCACAGATGTCAGAGGTGATGTCACAATACAAGAAAGCAAGTGAGAAAAATGCCCCTTTCTAAAAGGGCTCTCTGACCTCTGCTGCAGCCGGATTCTGAGAAAAATAGGCACTGGGGAGGCCCCTTCCTCTGCTGAAGTCTTCTGTTCTCAACAATGTGAGGCTGGGCTTGGTCAAGATGCGTTGGGATGACTGCAGAGGTGGTGGGTACTTGGTAGTGCCGGAGATGGGAGTCTGAAGTGTGGTGAGAAGTCTGGACATGGCTCGAGGACATGGCTGCCCCTCAGTAGGAAGCTGAGGCAGTGGATGACAATGCTAAGCTCTTGACATGTTCCTCTATGAGCAGCTGGTTGGGGAAGAGCTTGTGAGTCACACCTCTTCTGCAGAGGATATGTGTTGGCTGTGTCCATCTTCACCTGAGCAGTCCTGGATCATGCTGGAGGCTTGCTCTGATAGACCGAGGCTTGCTCCACAGCCTCCCCATGTTCTGAATCCACAGTGCTTTGATCTAAAGGCAGAACCCTGCCCTTCCTTTCCCCCAGCCTGCCCTCAGAGCTCCAGAAGACCGAGGAGCCCTCCACTGTGGCTGCAGCCTGGTGGCTGGGGTCAGGAAAAATGCGGCTGGCATTTGGCCCATCCTATCCTCTTCAGTCAGCAGGTGGAGGGGAGCTGAGGGTTGTGTAGCAGGGGCCCGGATAAGGCATACTACAGGGATCTTAGTTGTAAGCAACAGAAACTAATTATAGTAATTTAGAATGGAAAACAAGTACACCAAAAAGACATTGGGTACCTCACAGAATTGCTAGAAGGACTGGAAAAACAAGATCTGGAGGAGACACAAACAGAAACAAAGACCCAGCCCACTGCAGGAAGGGTTCAGTGCAGACATCATTGCTTGTATGCTAGACAGCAGACATCACAGCCACCCTGCCAATGCTTGCAGCACTGGAAGTGGGATGTTGCTGTAATCCTTTTACAATCTGACAGGATCCCCTTGCTTGTTTGTTTCACTGACTTCCATTTCTGACTTTGGTGCAGTGCTTCTGATTGGCTGGGAAAAAAGAAGGAAAGATGTCAGTAGAACTCCCCTCTACCTTCATTTAATCTTATTCTTTAACTTACCTTCTTTTGTCATCAGAATTCTCCCCCTACTTTTTTTTTTTTAAGAGACAGGGTCATGCTCTTCCACCCAAGCTAGAGTGCAGTGGTGCAATCATAGCTCACTGCAGCCTTGCACTCCTGGACTCACATGATCCTCCTGCCTCAGCCTCCCCAGAGGCTAGAAGTATAGGCAAGTCATTACACCCCGCTAATTTTTTGTAGAGATGAGCATCTTATTACACTGCTGAGGCGGGTCTGGAACTCCTGGCCTCAAGTGATCCTCCCCACTTGGCCTCCCAAAGCACTGGGATTACAGGTGTAACCCACTGCACCTGGCCTTTACATATTTTATTTATTTTATTTTATATATATGTTTTGAGATAGGTCTTGCTCTGTCACCTAGGCTGTAGTGCAATTGTGCAATCACAACCCACAGCAGCCTCAACCTTCTGGGCTTAAGCAATCTCCCACCTTAGCCTCTGGAGTAGCTTGGACTACAGGCATGGGCTACCATACACAATCCTCCCACCTCAGTCTCTGGAGTAGCTGGGACTACAGGCATGGGCCACTACACCCAGTTAATTTCTGTATTTTTTTGTAGAGATAAGTCTCGCTATATTGCGTAGGCTGGTCTCTAACTCCTGGGCTCAAGTGATCCTCCATTTAAGACTCCCGAAGTGCTGGGATTACAGGCATAAACCACCACACCCAGCCTACCATATGTATTTTTAAAAGAAGAACCCTTAGCTAGGCACAGTGGCTCATGCCTGTAATCCCAGAACTTTGGGAGGTCGAGGTGGGAGAACTGATTGAGCCCAGGAGTTCAAGACCAGCCTGGTGAACATGGTGAAACCCTGTCTCAACAAAAAATTAGCCAGGTGTGGTGGTGCACACCTATGGTCCCAGCTACTCAAGAGGCTGAAGTGGGAGGATCGTTTGAGTGCAGGAGGTGGAGGCTGCCATAAGCCATGATGGTGCCACTGCACTTCAGCCTGGGTGACAGAGCAAGACCATGTCTCAAAAATAATAATAATAGGCCAGCATGGTAGCTCACACCTGTAATCCCAGCACTTTGGGAGGCCAAGGTGGGCAAATCACTTGAGGTCAGGAGTTCAAGACTAGCCTGGCCAACAAGGTGAAACCCCATCTCTACTAAAAATACAAAAATTAGCCAGGTGTGGTGGTATGCACCTGTAACCCCAGCTACTCGGGAGGCTGAGGCAGGAGAATCACTTGAACTCGGGAGGCAGAGGTTGCAGTGAGCTGAGATAGTGCCATTGCACACAAGCCTGGGCAACAGAGTGAGACTCCGTCTCAAAAAAATATATATACACATATATATGTGTGTGTCTCGGTATGTGTATGTGTGTGTGTGTATGTGTGTGTGTGTGTGTGTGTGTGTGTGTATATATATATATAAAGAACTCTTAGCTACCATCCTGTAGCAGATGCGGTGGTGCCTTGCCCAGATCCCCATACCCAGCTGCTGTGAGTGTGAGCCACTAACACATCACGGCTGCTCTCCTTTTCCTGTGTTTCAGGAGAATTGCTCTTGGCTGAGAAGAGCTGCCCTGCTGGGAAGTTATGGAAATTATGAGCCCATTTCCCCCAGGAAGAGTGGGGGCAGCTCCAGCCAATGACTGGCTGATACCGGGGTACAAAAGCTGGCCCGTTGTCTCCAGGTAGGTTGGGGTCCAGAGCCCTCCGCTGCACTTCCCTTCCTCCCTCACAGGTCTTTCCTGAGAACAGCGCTACAGTGATCAGAAGCAGCTGTGCTCCCTGGTCTCGGGCTCTGCTTCTAGACAACCAGGTCTCAGGCACAGCTTTGCTGTCAGGATCATCATCGTACTCTCTCTGCCTTCTATTCTGAGCCTGATCATCTAATGTGTCTCATCTTCTGCTTCCTGGGCAGACAGGCAGAGAGAAGCTGGAGTCTTGTGACTGGTGCCAGGGAGACAGGTTTTAACCCAATAATCGTGCAAATGAATGCAGGGGTGTGAGTGTGATCACCTTGTGAAGGACAGGTGTGTGCTGCTGTGTAAGGGGGTTTGACCTAGTTAGGAGGTCAGGGAAAGCTTCTCCGCGAAATCGATGAGCTGGTGTTCAGAAAATGAGTAAAAATACAAAGCGGGGAGAGTAGAGCATTTGCGGCAGAGGAACCACACACGGGAGGGAATATGCAGAGGGTAAGAGACCATGCGATGCCAGTGTAATTGGGGCAGAGAAATCAAAGGCTGGCAGCACTCATAGGCTGCAGGGCTGGGCAGGGACCAGAACAGGCAGCCTTGGCTTTGTAAGGAATCTGGTCTGTATTGTAAAACAAAAGGAAGCAATGGAAAGTTTTATGCCCACGGGAGAAGGATAAAGTGACAAGTTTGCGTTTTGAGAGATTTCTCTGGCTGCAATGTGGAGAATGGATTTGAAAGGGGCCCATGGGGTAAGCCAGGGAGAAGGCTTTTGTAGAGCTCAGGGGAAAGTAGAGAAAGAGCTTGGCTGGGGTGGTATGGAGGGGGTGGCAGTGGAGGGAGGGGGCAGATTTGGGAGATCTTTAGGGGGAACACTGACAAGATTTGATGATGGATTTTATGCGAGGGCTAGGGGAAGAGAGGGAGTTGTCAAGGGTGACATCTGAATTTTTGGTTCTCCTAACTGCAGGGATTGTAGGAAATGCTGGGAGACACCAGGGCAGGCTGTGCCCCAGACCTCGGCATTCCTCTAGAGCCGGGACAGTCTTCTCTAGTGTTACCTACGTGTGCTCGCTCAGCATGTGTGGCTGACCGTCTGATATGTTTTGCAACCGACCAGTTGTCTTGGATGACAACAGATTTCCCTCCAAGATTGGCTCTGTATATTTGGTTTGAATCAGGGTGAGATGATGAAAGGGTGAGGGGGGAAGGAGAGGGAAGAGCTGTGTAAGGAAGTGCAGGGGGGTGGCAGATGGGGGTGACATCCTGGGAAGAACAGGGTAGCAGTGTCCCTCTTGTATTTGGAATAAGTTCCACCTCTGCCTGTCCTGGTTTATCCTCTTCTTGCTACCATCTGGCTTACATAAATATTCTGAATTGTGACTCTGAAATACTCAAATGCCATTTGTCACCTGGAGGAAATAATTTCCTTCACGCTAAAGAAGTTCTTTATAGAGAAAAAAATGGCCTGAAAGTCTAGTGATGCAACTACCCTAGTTCAACTATGGCTAGAAAGCACCTGTCTACAGGAATAACAAATATGACTCGCCTCACCAACATGCATGTATCCCTTTTATTTATTTGTTTGTTTTTCAGACAGGGTCTCACCCTGTTGCCCAGGCTGGAGTGCAGTGGTGAAATCTCGGGTCACTGTAGCCTCTGCCTCTGGGGCTCAAGCAATTCTCATGCCTCAGCCTCCTGAGTAGCTGGGACTACAGGCCCGCACCACCACGCCTGGCTAATTTTTGTATTTTTTGGTTGAGATGGGGTTTCACCATGTTGGCCAGGCTGGTCTCGAACTCCTGACTTCAAGTGATCCACCTGCTTCAGCCTCCCAAAGTGCTGGGATTACAGGTGTGAGCTGCCGCACCCAGCCCCTTTTATTTTTTGATGAATTTTCTGAGCCCCAACTTTTTATTTCTTTCATTTTAGGCAATGGTGCAATCATTCCACTGCAGCCTCCAACTCCTAGGATCAAGTGATTCTCCCACTTCAGCCTCCAAAGTAGCTGGGACTACAGGCACGCACCAATGCACCCAGATAATTTTTATTTTGTGTAGATACTGGGGTTTCGCTATGTTGCCCAGGCTGGTCTTAAATTCTTGGCCTTGAGCCGCCCCACCTAATCCCATCAAGCTTGATTTTATTAGCAGAAATCCAGTGTTTTCCTTTTCGGGCCATCCTCCTTCAGAATTTCCAAGAACGCTTTATCCAGCTCTTCCATTGCAGCGGCCTCGCCTCTAATGGACCTCAAAGCTCCCATCTTCTCTCTAGTCCCTTCTCTTGAGAACATCCAGAGTGATCCGACCAAGTCATACCCTTGCTTAAAACCTTTCAGGGCTTTCATTGTTCTTAAAGCAAAGAGTGAACTCCTAACCACACCTTAGAGGCTGGTGTGAGGTGGCCCCTGCCCATTTTTCCAATCTGTGCTCTCCTCCTTCTTCATCTGTGTTCTATCAAGTGGTCTTCTTTCATCTCCTCAACCACACTAAGCCATTTAAAGCCTCAGGGCCTCTGGCCGGGCATGGCGGCTCGTGACTGTAATTCCTGCACTTTGGGAGGCTGCGGTGGGTGGGTCACCTGAGGTGGAGTTCCAGACCAGCCTGGCCAACATGATGGAACCCTGTCTCTACCAAAATTACAAAAATTAGTCGGGGGTGGTAGTGGGCACCTGTAATCCCAGCTACTCAGGAGCTGAGGCAGGAGAATCACTTGAACCCAAGAGGTGGAAATTGCAGTGAGCGTGCCACTGTGCTCCAGCCTGGGCAACAAGAGCGAAACTCTGAAACTCTGTCTCAAAAAAACAAAAAAAAGACTCAGGTCCTCATTCCCTCAGTCTTGCATTCTCCTGCCCCCATTCTTTGCCTCATGATTTAGATCTCAGTCTCCAGGGAGGACCTCACCGATTACTCCATCCAAAATGTGTCTGCCTCTGCCTGCACACCACCACCTCTATGACCTTCATTATTCCCAGCACCCAGCCCCATACAAAGGAGACAGGAAACTTACTGTATTTTCTTGTCCCCTCTCTGCCCACATTTGCAATCAGGTCAACTGACTGGACTCCTCTTTCACTCAGGTGAGTCTCCCTCTAGTATTTTTAGTGTTCTTAAATGCCAGTGGACCTTGGTTGGAATCATCCCAATTCATTAGACAATTCAAAATAGAATAGGGTTGGGGTTGGAGATCTCTGCTTTTCCTCCTTGAGGGTCCCTCCATGCCCTACCTCATGGCAGCACTGAAGGCAAGGTCTCAAATACAAGTCTGTTCTAATTTACCTACAGAGCTCCTTCTTATTCTTTTTTTTCAGACAGCGTCTTGCTATGTCACCCAGGCTGGAGTGCAGTGGCTATTCACAGGCACGATCATAGCTCACTGTAGCTGTGATCTCTCTGGCCCAAGTGATCCTCCTGTCTCAGCCTCCAGAATAGCTGGGACCACAGGCATGAGCCAACTCCTTATTATTCTTTCTTTCTTTAATTTTTTTCTGAGATGGAGCCTTGCTCTGTTGCCCAGGCTGGAGTGCAGTAGTGTGATCCTGGCTCACTGCAACCTCCACCTCCTGGGGTCAAGCAATTCTGCCTCAGCCTCCCAAGTAGCTGGGATTACAGGTGTGCACCATGCCTGGCTATTTTTTTTTTTTTGAGATGGAGTTTCGCTCTTGTTCAAGTGATTCTCCTGCCTCAACCTCCCAAGTAGCTGGGATTACAGGCGCCCGCCACTGTCACCAGCTAATTTTTGTATTTTTAGTAGAGATGGGGTTTCACCATGTTGGCCAGGCTAGTATCAAACTCCTGACCTCGTGGTCCACCTGCCTTGGCCTCCCAAAGTGCTGGGATTACAGGTGTGAGCCAAGGTGCCTGGCCAATTCCTTATTACTCTAAAGCAATTTCTTTCTTTCCTCAATTTCTAATTATCTCTCTTACCTGAATGATGTGTAAGAACTTGGTTTTAATGTTGAGTGATTTTTGCAAGTGACTAAGTGGGGTGGGGTGAAGATTTGGCTGGGGTTTCAGCAGGAGATAGTGATGGTGACTTTGATGGTTTTGTACCATCAACTTTTTTGAAAATGTTGTCAAAGGAAAATCAAACCTCAGTATCTTCTCTTGATGAAAGGATCTGTAATAAGCTGTATTCTTATCAATAATTCCAAAGACTTGGCATGTGTGTCAATGCATTTGTTTAATTCTGTTTATAATTTACATGTAATCTTCATTTCCTCCATAATTGTTAGACAAAAATCTTTGAAGATATATCTCCAGCATTTTGTACAAGTTATTTCATTATGTTTTTTTCTTTCAGAACTAACATATAATAAGTTTGTTTACAGCCAATAAACATTTGTTTGAGGACAAAGATTAGCCATTTCCAGCATGTGTAATAATTTCCATCCTTATTTTAATTGTTTTTCCACCAAAACTGGCCTTTACAAATTTTATAGTTATTTAAAAAATAATAAATGCAGTTACCACAAAATATTCAAAAGTTCCAAAAAATTGGCCAGGCACAGTGGCTCGTGCTTGTAATCCCAGGACTTTGGGAGGCTGAGGTGGGTGGATCACCTGAGGTCAGGAGTTCTAGACCAGACTGGCCAACACAGTGAAACCCCATCTCTACTAAAACTACAAAAATTAGCTGGGCGTGGTGGCAGGTGCCTGTAATCCCAGCTACTTGGGAGGCTGAGGCTGGAGAATTGCTTGAACCTGGAAGGTGGAGGTTGCAGTGAGCTGAGATCACACCACTGCACTCCAGCCTGGACAACAGAGTGAGAATCCGTCTCAAAAAAAAAGAAAAAAAAAAGAGTTACAAAAACTTAGAACCCCTGCTCTAAAGTGTCCTGGGCTTAGCTAAGAATTTTTGCCAGGTAAAAAACAACCACCTTAAGGACAGTTAATGCTAGAGGCTGTCACTCTTACTTGGTGTTTGCTCAGACCTTTTTCTGAAAATTAATGTCTGTGGGTAGAGCTGGGGAAACTGTAAATGTACGAGTTATCTGAGAAAGATTAGGAGGCAGATAGCACAAACATGGAAAGTAGACTGAAGAGCCAAGGACCCAGGATATTGCAGCTCCCACAATGACAAGCTTTTGGAGCTTCTGTCAATCACAGAGGACAGAGCCCGATGGTGGAGTGTCTGACCCTTAGTGGCATCTCTGTTGTACCACATTATGCAGCCCCTGATCCAGTGCATGGCATAAATAGTTGAGCCCTTTTCTTCATGCAGCTCTCTCTCCAACTGAATGCTATTTGTTCATTTATTCAACAAGAATGTATTGAGGCTGGGTGCAGGGGCTCACACCTGTAGTCCCAGCACTTTGGGAGGCTGAGGCTGGAGGATCCCTTGAGTCCAGGAGTTTAAGACCAGCCTGAGCAACATAGCAAGACCCCATCTCTAATTTTTTTTTTTTTAATCAGCCAGATGTGGTGGTATGCCTGTAGTCTCAGCTACTTAGGATCCTGAGGCAGGAGGATTGCTCAAGCCCAGGAGTTTGAGGCTGCAGTGAGTTGTGAGCATGCCTGTTGAATAGCCACTGCATTCCAGCCTGGGTGACATATCAAGACCATGTCTCTAAAAAAAAAAAACAAAAAAGAATTTATTGAGCACCAACTATGTGCCAGAAAATATGCTAAATGCAAGTAAGGAATGTGAAAGCGTGGATATTATAGTCTAGTGGGAAGAAAGAAAATTAACAAGGAAACAGACAAACAATTAAAAACAAGATAATTACCCATCTTGTTAAGCACTATAAAGAAAGAGATGGTGAGCTGGGGAAGGTGAACAGGAGTGCTTTAGAAAGAGCCATTAGGGGCCAGGAATGGTGGCTCACACTTGTAATCCCAGCACTTTGGGAGGCCGAAGCAGGTGGATCACTTGAGCCCAGGAGTTCGGGACCAGCCTGGACAACGTGGCAAAACCTCATCTCTACAAAAACAAATTTAGCCGGGTGGGGTGGCACACACCAGTGGTCCCAGCTACTTGGGAAGCTGAAGTGGGAGGATCACTTGAGCTTAGAAGGTCATGGCTACAGACAGCCATGATCATGCCACTGCATTCCAGCCTGGGTGATGGGGTGAGACCCTATCTCAAAAAAAGAAAAGAAAGAGCCATTTGGCTGGCAACCAAGGCTGTCTCTGAGTAGGTGGCATGTAAGTGCTACCTAATGAGGAAGATGAGATCATAGGTGAGAAGGGCCAGGCCTCATTAAACTCCAGGAGGAGAGCATTCCAGGCAGAAGAAAAAAAGATTTAATGCCCAGGAGACAGGAAAGGGTTTTCTATTAACAAAAATTAGAGTAGTACAGCTGAAGAACAGTGGTGAGGAGGGGAGTTGTGTAGATAAGATTGGTAAATTAGTTGGAGACAGATCATGAAGGCCTTTATATTGATCATGGTTTAGCTGAAAGAAAGAAATACTCCCAGTTATTTTATTTTAGTTTTTTTGAGACAGGGTCTCACTCTGGCCCAGGCTGGAGTGCAGTGATGTGAACAGGGTCTCACTGCAGCTCGCCCTTCTGTGCTTAACCAATCCTCCTTCCTCAGCCTCCTGAGTACCTGGGACTACAGGTATGCACCACCACACCTGGCTATTTTTTTCATATTTTTTGTGGAGATGGGGTTTTGCCATGTTGCCCAGCTTGGTCTCAAAATTCTGGGCTCAAGTGATCCACCTGTCTCGGCCTCCCAAAGTGCTAGGATTACAGGTTTGAGCCACTGCGCCCAGCCCTTATTGTGTTTTTTAAATGTATTTTTAGTGACAGAGTCTCACTCTGTTGCCCAGGCTGGAGTGCAGAGGCACAGTCATAGTTCACTGCAGCCTCAGATTCCTGAGCTCAAGTGATCTTCCCACCTCAGCCTCCCACATAGCTGGGACTAGAGATATGTGCCACCATGCCGGGATGATTTTTTAATTTTTGTAGTAATGAGGGTCTCTCCATGTTGCCCAGGCTAGTCTTGAACTCCTGGCCTCAAACGATCCTCCCACACTGGCCTCCAAAAATGTTGAGATTACAGATGTGAGCCACTGCACCTGGCCACTGGTTAGTTTTAGTAGGAGCTTCATATGATTAGATTTATCTTTTGAGAATATCACTCCAGCTACTATGTATAATAGAAAGTAGAGAAGGGCAGGGGCAGAATTGAGAAGACCAGTCAGGAGGCTCCAGCAGTGACTCAAATGAAACATGATGATGGCTTGAACTAGAGGGTTGGAGATGCAGGGGAGTGGCAAGCCTGGAGATGTAGAACTGACAGGACTTGCCTATAGATTAGCTGTGGAGCCTGCAGGAAAGGGAGGAATGAAGGACACACCTGGGTTTGTGGGTGAATTGGATGCTAATGTCATTTATGGAGATAGGAAGTCTTGGAAGAGGAATTAAGAGAAGGGAATAAAGAATTCCATTTTGGACCACATTACATTTCAATATGCTCATCAGATAACCCCGGGAGCTATCATCAGGTAGTTTGATATGAGTTGGATTTCAAAGCTAAGGAAATGGCTGGGCCCCAGCACTGGAATTACTGAGATTACTAGGAAGATAAAGTATAGAAGAGATCCTGGAACCCAGAGCTGATGACAATATCTAATCCAGGCAGAATACTAGAGGAACCCCCTGGACTTGCTTTGTGGAATATTTTTGTTGTAAAACTGCAGGTGTTACATAGGCTCTTCCAGTTGCAGATAATAGACGTTCATTCAGATTGATTCAAATAATCAGTGTTTTGTCATCACGCTCATGAAAATAAAGATGAGAAATTTAGCCCACAGCCTAACCTCGTGAGAACCCGGGGACAGCCAAAGAGCTGTATTAACTTAATGTAGTTTTGAAGAAATTTCGGTGGGTTGATGCTAAGCTGCAATTGCTTCTTATAACACTGCTTGGCTTAGGTCGTAGAACATAGTACTAGAGCAGAGTTAACTGTGAAGAAACATAACTGTGAGGTCCAGGTATGTATGAATCTGAGAGTCTGCCTTAATCAAAAGAACAAAGCTGGGTGCAGTGGTAGGCACCTGTAGTCCCAGCTACGCAGGAAGCTGAGGTGGGAGGATCCCTTGAACCCAGAAGTTCAAGGCCAGCCTGGGCAACATACTGAGACCCTGTCTGAAAAATAACAAAAAACAACTCTAGATTAAGTAGGGAAATAATTTGACTACATATATTTCAGGCTATTCTGGTAAATATTATTTTTGCAATCAAACTTTTGATACGTAGTCTTAGAGGTTATACTTTCCAAGTAATATCTGAATTGCCTGGCATATAGTTGTTCAGTAAATATTTCTTGAATGAATGAGAGTTATTTTATGTTACTGATTAAGTACATACCTTTGTGCTTTAATTAGAGGTAGGCCACTTGACTAAATTCAAGTCCAATGCACAAAGAAGGGCCAAGGGAGTGTTCATAGGCAAAACACATATTTTAGAAAATAGTGCTAAGTCTGTTCAGCATGGAACAAACAGATGATTGAAGTCCAAATTTCTGTCATGAGACTTGGTAATGATGACTTTTGTTTAGATTTTAAAAATATGAGCATTAATAAATGCTTAAGCAAACACTATAGAGTCTCAGTAAAATAGCCATAGAACATCTAAACAAAACCAATTGGCTATATATGTCCAGGTGAATTTCTAGATTCTATTCTGTTCCATTGATCTCTATATTTTATACAGGTCTGATATCTTTTATGACTTAATCTAGATTTATAGTAAATAATAAAATGTTGTAGTGTATGTCCTCTAACACATTTCTTTTTCAACTTTTGATTATTCTAAAACTTTGCATTTCCTTATAAATTTTAGTATCAGCCTATCTGTGGTTTTTTTTTTTTTTTCGAGATGGAGTCTTGCTCTGTCACCCAGATTGGAGTGTAGTGGCACAACCTCAGCTCACTGCAACCTCCACCTCCCAGTTCAAGTGATTCTCCTGCCTCAGCCTCCTGAGTAGCTGGAAACAGGTGGCTGCCACCACACAGCTTTTTTTTTTTTTTTTTTTTTCAGTAGAGTCAGGGTTTTACCATGTTGGCCAGGCTGGTCTCGAACTCCTGACCTCAAGTGATCTGCCCACCTCATCCTCCCAAAGTGCTGGGATTACAGGTGTGAGCCACTGTGCCTGACCCTGTCTGTTGGGATTTTAATTAGGATTCCACTGAATCTATGGAGTAATTTGGGAGGTAACTGACATTTTTAAATATATTGAATCTTCCAATCCATAGACAAATTATATCTCACTATTATTTAGATCTCCTTTAATTTATCTTAGCAATGTTTTGTTATAGAGATCAGCTCGTATTTTGTTAAATTTATCTGGTGGTGTACTGGTGAACCTGCTCTTTGGGGTGACGGTGGTTAGAAAGCCCTAATTTGCGCTATTTGCCAATTTCTGTGATGTAGATACACTATGATCAATTTCAGGCTATCAATGTAATGTCATTAATGAGTTTAGAAGAGATGACAATAAATTGTTGTGTGAGCCAGTTCCAATACACATTGGATATATTCCTAAATATTTCATGGTTTTGGGCGCTATTTTAAATACCTAGTATTGTAAGTGTTATGTTTTGAGTGATTGGCTTTTACTGTCTTTTCTTTTCTTTTTTTGAGATAGGATTTTGCTCCGTTGCCCAGGCTGGAGTACAGTGGCACAACCACAGCTCACTGCAGCCTTAACATCCTGGGCTGATCCTCCTGCCTCAGCCTCCTGAGTAGCTGAGACTATAGGCATGTGCCACAATACCCGGCTAATTTTTGATTTTTTTTTTTTTTTTTTTGTAGATATCAGTTCTCACTATGTTGCTCAGGCTGGTACTATCTTCCTTTAAAGAGTATAAAACTTTGTTTTGTTAGGCACTTAAGTTACTTGTAGAACAAGTTGATCCTCTTGAGTCTCTTTAAAACTTTGTTTTGGGTGTGCATGATGGCTCACGCCTTACCTATGGGTAAGACACAGAGTTCTAGCATGTCCCCCCAGCGTCAACCCCAAGGAGGATAGGGACAGGAGGTCAGTGGAACCCTTCTGCGGGTCTGAGATCTACGAGTAGGCAGCAGCCAGCAAGGGCCAAGGTGGCGGCAAAGAGGAGCAGATGCACATCATGGGTGTAAAAGGCTGACCACTTGTGTGTCTCCCAATGCCAGCCCCAAGTAGGACAGGCACAGGAGGTCGGGAGGGCCCTCTGACCTGTCTCAGAACTATGAGCCAGTGGCAGTGAGTGAAGGCACAGATGGCAGCAGAGAGGGGCAAAAGCACCCCATGCATAACACACTGACCTCTTGGTGACCGAGAGTGCCAACCCCAAGCAGGGCCAGTGCAGGAGGTCAGTGGACCCCTACTGCATATGTGAGATCAACAAGCAGATGGCAGCAAGAGAGGGCACTGGCAGCAGTGGAGAGGAGCAGAGTCGCCCCATGGGTAGCAGGCTGAGCTCTTGTGTGTCCGAGTGGTGGTTCCAAGCAGGGCCGGCACAGAAAGTTGACGGAGTCCTACTAAGGGTGTGACATCTCTGAGCAAGCTGCAATGAGCAAACACGCAGATGGCAGAGGAAAGGAGCAGAAGCACCGCATGGGCAAGACACTGACCTCTTGCATGTCCCCCAGTGCTGGCCCCAAGCAGTGTTGCTGCAGGAGCTCAGAGAAGCCCTACTGCGAGTTTGAGATCTACAAGCAGGCTGCAGAGAGCAAACATGCAGATGGTAGAGGCGAGGAGAGAAGGAGCCCCATAGGTACCAGGCTGACTTCTTTCATGTCCCCTAATGCCAGCCCCAAATGGGCCGGCGCAGGAGGACTGCAGAGTCTCACTTCGGTTCTGAAATCTACCAGCAGGCAAAAGCAAAAGATAGCGCAGGTAGCGACAGAGAGGAGTGGAGGCACACCTTGGGTAAGACATTGACCTCTTGTGTGTCCCCCATTGCCAGCCCCAAGCAGGACAGGTGCAGGAGGTTGGCAGGGCCCTACTGTGGGTCTGAGATCTACGAGCAGGCAGCAGCCAGTGAGGACTCAGGCAGTAGTGACGATGAGCAGAAGCACACCATGGGTAACAGGCTGACCCCTTGTGTCTTATGCCAGCCCCAAGCAGGACAAGCACAGGAAGTTGGCAGAGCCCTACCATGGGTCAGATCTACCAGCAGGCAGAAACGAAGAATGGTGCAGGTGGCAGTGGAAAGGAGCAAAGGCACACCAAAGGTAACATGCTGACCTCTTCCATGTCCTTCAGTGCCAGGCCCAAGCAGTACCAGTGTAGGAGGTAGGCAGAATCCTACTGCGAGGCTGAGACCTAGAAGCAGACAGCAGCTGCAAACATGCAGATGACAGAAGAAATGGAAGTGCCCTGTGGATCACAGGCTGACTTCTCATGTCCTAGAGTGCCAGCCCCAACCACGCCGACCCAAGACTTTGGCGGGAACACTACTGTGAGGCTGCATTCTCCAAGCAGCCTGCAGGAGGCATACAAGCAGATGGCAGAGGAGAGGAGTGGAGGCGCCCCATGGGTCACAGGCTAACCTCTTGCATGTCCCGGGGTTCCAGCTCCAAGCAATGTCAGTGCAGGAGATCGACAGAATTCTACTGTGGGTCTGAGATCTCTGAGCGGGCTGCAGAGAGCAAACATGCAGATGGTGGAAGAGAGGAACAGAGCTGCTCCATGGGTAACAGGCTGGCCTCTTGTATGTCCCAAAGTGCCAGCCCCGAGTGGGGTTGGCACAGGAGGTTGGTGGGGGACTACTGCAAATCTGAGATCAAGGAGCAGCCAGCAGCAAGCAAGGGCACAGGCAGCAGCAGAGAGGAGCAAAGATGCCCCATGGGTAACACTCTGATTTCTTGCATGTCCCCTAGTGCCAGCCCCAAACAGGACAGGCATAGGAAGTCGGTGGAGCCCTACTGTGAGTTTCAGATGTATGAGCAGGCGGCAGCGAGTGAAGGTGTAGGTGGTGGTGGAAAGAAACAAAGGCACCCCTTGGGTAATGCATTGGCATCTTGCATGTTCCCCAAAACCAGTCACAACCAGAGCTGGTGCAGGAGGTCAGTGGAACTCTACCTCAGATCTGAGATCTACGAGCAGGCTGTAGTGAGCAAACATGCAGATGGCAGAGGAGAGGGGCAGAAGTGCCCCATGAGTAACACGCTGATCACTTCTGTCTTGAAATGCCAGCCATGAGTGGTGCCAGCACAAGAGGTTGGCGGAGCTCTACTGGGGGTCAGAGATTTATGAAGAACAAGAGGCAATGATCAAAGGTGCAGATGGCAGTGGATAGAACTGGAAGCACCCTCTGGGTAACATGCTGACTACTTGTATGTCCCTCAATCCCAGCCCCAAGTAGGGCTGGCACAGGAGATTTGTGGAGCCCTATTGTGGGTCTGAGATCTATAAGCATGCAGCAGTGAGTAAAGGTGCAGGCCACAGTGGAGAGAAATGCAGGTGCCACATGGGTAATATGATGACCTCTTGCATGTCCCGTGCTGCCAGCCCCCAATAGGGCTGGTGCAGGAGGTCAATGGAGCCCTATTATGAGTTTGAGATCTATGAGCATGCAGCATTGAACAAAGGCACAGGCAGTGGTGGAGAGGAGTGGAGGTGCCCCATTGGTAACATGCTGAACTCTTGCATATTCCCCAACGCCAGCCCTGTGTGGGGCTGCTGCACAGGGCTGGTGGAGCCCGATTGTAGGGCTGAGATCTATGAGCAGGTGGCAGCAAGCAAAAGTGCAGGCAGTGGCAGAGAAGAGTGGAAGCTGGTCTGGCACAGGAGATCAGTGGAGCCCTACCCACAGGTCTGAGATCTGCAAGCAGGCAGCAGTGAGCAAAGGAACATATGGCAGTAGAGAAGAGCAGAAGTGCACCATGGGGACCATGCCAACCTATTGTGTGTCACCCAATGCTAGCACCAAACTGGGCTGGATCAGGGGGACAGTGGGGTCCTACTTCAGGTCTGAGATCTGTGAGCAGGCAGCAGCAAGCAAAGGTGGGCATGGTGGTGAAGAGGAGCAGAACCACTCCATGGAAAGCATGCTGACTTGTGTGTCCCCCAATGCCAGCTCCAAGCTGGTCTGCCGAAGGACATCAGTCTGAGCCCTACAATTTATCATTCTATGAGACTTTTTCGAAGCTTTCTTCATATCTTCTTTGCCTTTTCTTAATGAGAACTCAAATACTCCAACTTCTGAGTACCCATCCCATTCTCCTTATCTGTCTAGATGGTACCTAAGTGAAGGAGCCAGGTAAGAGTCTGATTGTTCCCTTTCTCTTATTTGTTAATGTAGCTGATACTTGGGAAAATTTAGACCCAAATGTTTAGGGATTTCTTGCTTAAATTCAGAATAGAGGTTGGCATATGGAGTTTTTAATAAGTTGTTTTAAGTCACCTCGATAGAAATGGCTTTATTCCTCCAACTATAATTTGAACACTGAAGGGAAGAAAATTGGAGAAGTGCTTAAAATGATTATGAATGGTGTAAAATGTTACTGCCAGGGCTGCAGAACAGTTGGTGGTTTTTTAAACCCAAAGCTTACCCACAGCGTTCTGATTGCTTTAAGATTTCCTCTTTAACCCAAATATATCTTCAGATCTACTCTGGTGACTTACTGGACTTCATTTTCCTCCTTGTTCTAAAAGTGGAGGGGTGGTTCATAGTAAAAAAATTTCAAGAGATGGAACATAAATTCAGAGTTACATTTGTGATGTAAAGGTTTGGGAGTTTAAAATGCCAGATGCTGCCTGTTCAAGTGTTTGTTTCCATAGCTCCCTCCTCATGTCAACAGAATTATGTTCAAAGATGAGAGTGTTAGAGTTCAAACTCTAATCTCTGATAGGGATGGAAAGGGGGGAGATGAAAGAAAATTTTTAATATTTTACCATCAGAAAAAGAACGAATTTAAGTAGAAATAGTTTTGAATAATATGGTTCTTGAATAAAAACTAAGTTCTTTGAAATAGAAAACATTGTATCATAAAGATAGTTAAATCTGGTTGTCTCATTTGTTTTAATAAATGCCAGATATTTCATTAGTATAGAGAAAATGTCTTATAGCTCTTCTGTTTAAACTTTGATTGGGCTCTTAATTTCTTTAAAAGTTAGAAAACTTAGGCCTATCATGGTGGCTCACGCCTGTAATCACTGCACTTTGGGAGGCCAAAGCAGGTGGATCAGCTGAGGTCAGGAGTTTGAGACCAGCCTGGCCAACATGAGGAAACCCCATCACTAGTAAAAATACAAAAAATTATCTGGTCATGGTGGTGCATGCCTGTAATCTCAGCTACTCAGGAGACTGAGGCAGGAGAATCGCTTGAACCTGGGAGGTGGAGGTTGTAGTGAGCCGAGATCGTGCCACTGCACTCCAAACTGGGCAACAAGAGCAAAACTCCATCTCAAAAAAAAAAAAAGAAAAAAAGAAGAAGAATAATTAAAGCTCATGATGTATGTGCCTTTATAACTGGAAAGTACCATATTCAATTTTCAGAATATTCAATAATAGTGAAAGAACAAATAGATTGTGTTAATAGATTGTAACTTTATGCACAAAGTATGGAAGTACTTGTGAATATTTATGCTTTGTTTGGTGGTGTAAGGTAAACCTCAGTGACTTTACACACCAGTTGGTAGATGGGTAGTGCTGGATGAGATCCCAAAATAGACTCTTCATGTCTTTTTTTAGTATGTACAACACATTTTAATGTACATCTTATTTGGCCCTTCCAAACACAAATAAGGCCTGTGTATATTCTCCCTACATTGACGATGAAAAAACAAAGACTTTGAGATCTGAAATGACTATGTAAGACAGCTACTGAACAGAACTAAGGTTCTATAGTAAGTACCCTGAAACTGACATGGAGATGGTAGCGATGCCTAATTCAGTTCCTAAACTTTAAAACTGTGGAATACATTGTATGTTTTACCTATAAAGTAAACTTATCCCTTAGAACTTACTCCACCTTGATTAGTTCAATTAAAAGCTTATTTTATACAACTCAGAGGCAACATTTACCTGTCCATTTTTTTTTCTAAAGGGAAAGGGGTCTTAACTATGTTGCCCATACTGGCCTCAGTCTTCTGGCCAGGGCTCAAGTGATCCTCCTGCCTCAGCCTCCTGAGTAGCTGGAATTACTGATGTATTCCATCTTGCCTGGCTCCATCTTATGTCTATACATTAATTTCAACAGATATGGATAAAAGTAGAGGTAATAAAATTACCCAAATTTACCAATCAAGCAGGTTAATAATTTTTAAAGAGTTTTCTCTTGTCACTGTAAATTGAAGCTGAGAATTTCCTGGACAAGAGAAGCTGGAGACAGAAGAGGTAAGGTATCATGCCTTAAGCATAGAACAATAATAAGAAGTATTAAATCAGAAAAGTTAAAAAAAATAGTTTGTGAGCACAGAACTTAACATTTTATGTTTATTTGTATGACACTTAAATTTTCATTTCAATTTGCCTCTTGAAATTTATTTTTCTGGCATTCAATAAAGTGATAAGCAAAACCTCAACTTCAGCATTTGCCTACAATTCTTAAGTTTCCATAGAAACTCAGTCAGGACATTAACAGTTTGCTGTTAATATCTTTAGTTTGGACAATTTTATATCAGTTTACTTGGAAACTGAGAAATTCCTACTTAGATGTAAAACATTTTAGTTTTACTACAATGAAGAATGGAATTATTTTGGTTACTTAGAAAAAAATCAGACGTAAATAGTGTACTTTGTTCTTCTGAATCATTTCAGAATAATGTGATTTCTCCAAGCCACTTCACAGAGATATTCCTAAGAACCTTTTTTTCAGATAGTCCCACAGACATTTTCTACTACCTTGCCTTTATTTAAACAGTTATATGGTTTGGCTCTGTGTTCTCAGCCAAATCTCACGTTGGATTATATAATTCCCAGTGTTGGGGGAGGGATCTGGCGGGAGGTGATTGGATCATGGGGGCGGATTCTCCCTTTGCTGTTCTCACAATAGTGAGTTCTTATTATATCTGATGCTTTGAAAGTGTGCAACACTTCCCCCCTTTGTTCTCTCTCTCCTGCTTCACGATTGCAAAACATGCTTGCTTTCCCTTCACGTTCCACCATAATTGTAAGTTTCCTGAGGCCACTGAGCCATACTTCCTGTACAGCCTGTGGAACTGTGGGTCAATTAAACTTCTTTTCTTTATAAATTACCCAGTCTCAGGTAGTTCTTTATAGCAGTGTGAGAAAGAACTAATACAGAGAAGGGGGGCATTGCTGGAAAGATACTTGAAAATGTGGCAGCAGCTTTGGAACTGGGTAACAAACAGAGGTTGGAACGGTTTGGAGGGCTCAGAAGAAGATAGAAAGATGAGGGAAGGTTTAGAACTTCATAGAGACTTGTTGAATGGTTTTGACCACAATACTGATAGTGATATGGATAGTGAAGTCCAAGCTGAGCTGGTCTCAGATGGAGATGAGGAACTTATTGGGAACTGGAGTAAAGGTCACTCTTACTGTGCTTTAGCAAAAAGACTGGTGGCTTTGTGCCCGTTACAGAGATCTGTGGAACTTTGAACTTGAGAGAGATGATTTAGGGTATCTGGTGGAAGAAATTTCTAAGAAGCAAAGCATTCAAGATATGGCCTGGCTGCTTCTAAAAGCTTACATTCATTTTCATAAACAAAGAAATTACCTGAAACTGGAACTTACATTTAAAAGGGAAGAAGAGTGGAAAAGTTTGGAACATTTGCAGCTTAACCATGTGATAGAAAAGAAAACCCATTTTCTGGAGAGGAATTCAAGGCTGCAGAAATTTGCGTAAGTAAAGATTAGCTGAATGTTAATAGCAAAGACAATGGGAAAAATGCCTCCAGGACATTTCAGAGACCTTTGTGGTAGCCCCCCCACACCACAGGCCTGGAGGCCTAGGAGGGAAGAATAATTTCATGGGCCAGGCTCAGGGTCTTGCAGCTCTCTGCAGCCTCAGGACATGGCACCCTCTGTCCATGCTGCTCCAGCTCCAGCCATAGCTAAAAGGGGCCAAGGTACAGCTCAGACCATTGCTTCTGAGGGTGCAAGACCCAAGCCTTGGTGTTTTTCATGTAGTGTTGGGCCTGCAGGTGTGCATAAGGCAAGAGCTGAGGTTTTTGAGTCTCTGCCTAGATTTCACAGGATGTATGAAAATGCCTGGATGTTGAGGCAGAATTCTGCTGCAGGGGTGGAGCCCTTGTGGAGAACCTCTGCTAGTACAGTTCAGAGGGGAAATGTGGTGTTGAAGCCCCTGTACAAAGTCCCCACTGGGGCACTGCCTAGTGGAGCCGTGAGAAGAGGGCCACCATCCTCCAGACCCCAGAATAGTAGATCCATTGACAGCTTGCACTGTGTACCTGGAAAGCTGCAGGCACTGAATGCCAGACTGTGAAAACAGCTATGGGGGCTCTACTCTGCAGAGCCATAGGGTCAGAGCTTCCCAAGGCCATGGGAGCCCACCCCTTGCATCAATATGGCCTGGATGTGAGCTATGGAGTCAAAGGAGATTATTTCAGAGCTTTGAGACTTAATGGCTGCCCTGCTGCATTTTAGACTTGTATGGGGCCTGTAGCCCCTTCATTTTGGCCAATGTCTCCCATTTGGAATGGGTTTATTCATCCAATGACTCTACCCCCATTATATCTTGTAACTGTTTATTTGCAGGCTCATAGGTAAAAGGGATTTGCCTTGTCTCAGATGAGATGTTGGAGCTGGACTTTTGAGTTAATGCCGAAATGAGTTAAAACTTTGGGGGACCGCTGGGATAGCATGACTGTGTTTTGCAATGTTAGAAAGACATGAGATTTGGGAGGGTCCAGGGTGGGATGATATGGTTTGGCTCTGTGTCACCACCTAAATCTCATGTCAAATTGTAATTCCTAATGTTGGGGGAGGGATCTGGTAGGAGGTGATTGGATCATAGGGACATTTCTTCCTTGCTGTTCTCATGATATTGAATGAGTTCTCATGATATTGAATGAGTTCCCATGAAATCTAATTATTTAAACGTGTGTAGCACTTCCCCCTTTACTCTCTCTCTCCTGCTTCACCATGTTAAGACGTGCTTGCTTCCCCTTCACCTTCTGCCATGATCGTAAGTTTCCTGAGGCCTCCCAGCCATGATTCCTGTACAGCATACAGAACTGTGAGTCAATTAAACCTCCATTCTTCATAAATTACCCAGTCTCAAGTGGTTCTGTGGTTCTTTATAGCAGTGTGAGAACAGACTAATACAGTTGGGTTTTATTCCTTTCAACAGCAAGCCTACAGAGAAAGATCAACTGCTTAGGCTGGAGGAGAAGAACACTTAGGTCAATACATGATTTGTTAGCAACCAGCTAGAGTTTAGGAGAGAACACTTTTGCTGTGCACTTGAAAAGAAACCTGTCTATGGGCACTGGATAAGACACAGCCCTTTTCATGAAGCTTCAAGCCATTCAGAAAGCTTAGCACATGATGGAGGAAAACAGGAATGGTGTTTCCAGATGTAGAGAGATAGGTGATGCTGGAGGGAAAGCTGGATCAGAAGAGAAGGAGTTCATTGTAGATGAGTTAGGTTTAATGTCCCTGTGAGACAGCAGAGTGGTAGTGTTCAGTCATCATGGGGATATACCGGACTGGAACCTGAATGTGAGCTAGAGGTAATGAATGAGCAGTATGAGTAGCTACTTAAATGTGGAGAAAGTGTGTAGAGTGAAAGTGGACATGCTGGGCATGGTAGCAAATGTCTCTAGTCCCAGCTGCTTGGGAGGCTGAGGTGGGAGGATTGCTTGAGCCCAGGAATTTTTGTGTGGCCTGTGCAACATGGTGAGACCCCATCTCTTAAAAAAAAAAGAGAAAGTGAATAGAAGATAGGCCTGTAAGGACTATCAGGATGTAAGGAACAAGCCCTCAGATATGTAGGTAGAATTGGAGGAGGAAAAGCAGGATAGGTTACTAAAAGAACAAAGAATTCAAGATAATAGAGGCTGTGATACAGTGCTAAATGCTTCCAGGAAGTTGTTCACTCTGTCAACACTGAATGCTGACTCTGCCACTCTTCTAAGTGCTGGAGTAGAGAGAAGGACAGGTTGAACACAGTTTTTGCCTTTATGAGCTTATGGCCTAATGAAGAAGACATTTTTTTTCAGGTAGTGGCAAATAGCAAGAAAAGAAATTGGAATAAAAGGAAACAGAGTGGTTGGAGTTCTTAATTTTAGATAGAATGAGAAGGAGCCTCTCTAGAGAAGTAACATTTGAAAAGTGACCTGACAAAAGTGAGGAAGGGAAGGAGCACGGACATTACAGGCACTGAGGTGAGTGCCAAGACTGGGACAGAAATGTGTTTCATATGTGTTCAGTGAACATATAGCAAGGGAGCCAGCATGGTCAGAGTGAGAAATGAGGGAAGCAATGGAGAAGATGAGGTCACACAGGCAATGCCATAACTCACAGGGCCTTTTGTCTTGCAGGCCATGGGAAGAAGTCAAGTTTTTATTCCAGTTTTGTGGGTAACTTTTGTCATATCTTGAGCAGGGGAGTGCAGTGCTCTTAATTTAAGAAGTTATGCTGACTGCTTTGGGGGGAGTAGACCATAGCAGGGAGGCAAAGTAGAGGCAGAGTAGAAAGTTAAGAAGCAACTAGGGGTGGCTGGCAAGATGGCCAAATAGGAACAGCCCTGGTCTACAGCTCCCAATGAGACCAACAGAGAAGGTGGGTGATTTCTGCATTTCCAACTGAGGTACTTGGCTCATCTCACTGGGACTGGTTAGACAGTGGGTACAGCCCATGGAGAGCAAGCCAAAGGAGGGTGGGGTGTCACCTCACCTGGGAAGCACAAGAGGCTGGGGAACTCCCTCCCTTAGCCAAGGGAAGCCATGAGGAATTGTGCCATGAGGAATGGTGCACTCTGGCCTAGATACTATGCTTTTCCCATGGTCTTTGCAACCCACAGACTAGGAGATTCCCTTGGGTGCCTACACCACCAGGGACCTGGGTTTCAAGCACAAAACTGGGCAGCCATTTGGGCAGACATCGAGTTAGCTGCAGGATTTTTTTTTTCATACCCTAGTGGTACCTGGAATGCCACCGAGACAGAACTGTTCACTCCCCTGGAAAGGGGGCTGAAGCCAGGGAGCCAAGTGGTCTAGCTCAGCAGATCCCCCCGCCCCCGCCACAGAGCCCAGCAAGCTAAGATCCACTGGCTTGAAATTCTCACTGCCAGCACAGCAGTCTGAAGTTGACCTGGGATGCTGGAGCCTGGTGGGGGGAGGGGCGTCTGCCATTACTGAGGCTTGAGTAGGCAGTTTTCCCATCACAGTGTAAACAAAGCCGCAGGGAAGTTTGAACTGGGCGGAGCCCACTGCAGCTCGGCAAATCCGCTGTAGACAGACTGCCTCTCTAGATTCCTCCTCTCTGGGCAGGGCATCTCTGAAAGAAAGGCAGCAGTCCCAGCCAGGGGCTTATAGATAAAACTCCCATCTCCCTGGGACAGAGCACCTGGGGGAATGGGTAGCTGTGGGCACAGCTTCAGCAGACTTAAACATTCCTGCCTGCCAGCTCTAAAGAGAGAAGCAGATCTCCCAGTACGGCACTCGAATTCTACTAAGGGACAGATGCCTCCTTAAAGGTGTCCCTGATCCTCGTGCCTCCTGACTGGAAGACACCTCCCAGCAGAGGATGACAGACCCCTCTCATATAGGAGAGCTCTGGCTGGCATCTGGTAGGTGTCCCTCTGTGATGAAGCTTCCAGAGGAAGGAACAAGCAGCAATCTTTGCTGTTCTGCAGCCTTTGCTGGTGATATCCAGGCAAACAGGGTCTGGAGTGGACCTCCAGCAAACTCCAGCAGATCTGCAGCAGAGGGGACTGACTGTTAGAAAAAACCTAAGAAACAGAAAGGAATAGCATCAACATCAACAAAAAGGACATCCACACAGAAACCCCATCTGAAGGTCACCAACATCAAAGACCAAACGTAGATAAATCCAGGAAGATGAGGCAAAACTAGCACAAAAAAGCTGAAAATTCCAAACACAAGAACACCTCTTCTCCTCCAAAGGATCACAACTCCTCACCAGCAAGGGAGCAAAACTGGATGGAGAATGAGTTTGACAAACTGACAGAAGTAGGCTTCAGAAGTTAGGTAACAACAAACTCCTCCAAGCTAAAGGAGCATGTTCCAACCCAATGCAAGGAAGCTAAGAACCTTGAAAAAAGGTTAGATGAATTGCTAACTAGAATAATCAGTTTAGAGAAGAACAAAAATGACCTGATGGAGCTGAAAAACACAGCAAGAGAACTTCATGAAGCATACACAAGTATCAACAGCTGAATCAATCAAGAGGAAGAAAGGATATCAGAGGTGGAGGATCAGCTTAATAAAATAAATTATGAAGACAAGATTAGAGAAAAAAAGAATGAAAAGGAATGAACAAAGGCTCCAAGAAATATAGAACTATGTGAAAAGACCAAATCTACATTTGATTGGTGTACCTGAAAGTGTCGGGAAGAAAGGAACCAAGTTGGAAAATCTTCTTCAGGATATTATACAAGAAAACTTCCCCAACCTAGCAAGACAGGCCAACATTCAAATTCAGGAAATACAGAGAACACCACAAAGATACTCCTCAAGAAGAGTAACCCCAAGACATATAATTGTCAGATTAACCAAGGTTGAAATGAAGGAAAAAATGTTAAGGTCAGCCAGAGAGAAAGGTCGAGTTACCCACAAAGGGAAGCCCATCAGACTAACAGTGGATCTCTCTGCAGAAACCCTACAAGCCAGAAGAGAATGACGGCCAATATTCAACATTCTTAAAGAAAAGAATTTTCAACCTAGAACTGCATATCCAGCCAAACTAAGCTTCATAAGCGAAAAAGAAATAAAACCCTTTACAGACCAGCAAATGCTGAGAGATTTTGTCACCACCAGGCTTGCCTTACAAGAGTTCCTGAAGGAAGCACTAAATATGGAAAAAAAAAAACTGGTACTAGCCACGGCAAAAACATGCCAAATTGTCAAGACTGTTGACACTCTGAAGAAACTGCATCAACTAATGGGCAAAATAACCAGCTAGCATCATGACAGGATCAAATTCACACATAACAATATTAATCTGAAACATAAACAGGCTAAATGCCCCAATTAAAAGACATAGACTGGCAAATTGGATAGAGTCAAGACCCATCTATGTGCTGTATTCAGGAGACCCATCTCACATACAAAGAAACACATAGGCTCAAAATAAAGGGATGGAGGAATATTTACCAAGCAAATTAAAAAAAAAAAAGCAGGGGTTACAGTCCTAGTCTCTGATAAAACAGACTTTAAACCAACAAAGATTAAAACAACAACAACAACAACAACAAAAAGAAGGGGATCAGTGCAACAAGAAGAGCTAACTATTCTAAATATATACTCACCTAATACAGGAGCACCCAGATTCATAAAGCAAGTTCTTAGAGACCTAAGAAGAGACTTGAACTCCCACACAATAATAATAGTGGGAGACTTTAACACCTCACTCTCAATATTAGATCAATGAGACAGAAAATTAACAAGGATATTCAGGACTTGAACTCAGCGCTGGACCAAGCAGACCTAATAGACATCTACAGAACTCTCCACCCCAAATCAACAGAATATACATTCTTCTCAGCACCTCATTGCACTTATTCTAAGATTGACCACATAATTGGAAGTAAAACACTCCTCACCAAGTGCAAAAGAACAGAAATCGTAACAAAAAGTCTCTCAGACCAAAGTGCAATAAAATTAGAACTCAGGATTAATAAACTCACTCAAAATCACACAACTACATGGAAACTGAACAACGTGCTTCTGAATGACTACTGGGTAAATAACAAAATTCAGGCAGAAATAAATAAGTTCTTTGAAACCAATGAGAACAAAGAAACAACATACCAGAATCTCTGGGACACAGCTACTGCAGTGTTTAGAGGGAAAATTATAGCATTAAATGCCCACAGGAGAAAGTGGGAAAGATCTAAAATTGACACCCTAACATCACAATTAAAAGAACTAGAGAATCAATAGCAAATGAATTCAAAAGTTAGCAGAAGACAAGAAATAACTAAGATCAGAGCAGAACTGAAGGAGATAGAGACACAAAAAACTCTTCAAAAAATCAATGAATCCAGGAGCTGGATTTTGAAAAGACTAACAATATAAATAGACCACTAACCAGGTTAATAAAGAAGAAAAGAGAGAAGACTGAAATAGACAAAATAAAAAATGATAAAGGGGATATCACCACTGATCCTACAGAAATACAAACTACCATCAGAGAATACTATCAACAGCTCTATGCAAATAAACTAGAAAATCTAGAAGAAATGGATAAATTCCTGGACACATACTAGTTTTATGTGTTTAGTCCCAAGACTAAACCAGGAAGAAGTTGAATCCTTGAATAGACCAATAATAAGTTAGGAAATTGAGGCAGTAATTAATAGCCTACCAACCAAAAGAAGCCCAGGACCAGGCAGATTCACAGCCAAATTCTACCAGAGGTACAAAGAGAAGCTGGTATCCTTCTGAAACTATTCCAAACAATAGAAAAAGAGAGACTCCTCCCTAACTCATTTTATGAGGCCAGCATCATCCTGATACCAAAACCTAGCAGAGACACAACAACAACAAAAACAACAACAAAGAAAATTTCAGGTCAATATCCCTGATGAACATTGATGCAAAAATCCTCAATAATATACTGGCAAACCGAATCCAGCAGCACATCAAAAAGCTTATTTACCATGATCAATTTGGCTTCATCCCTGGGATACAAGGCTGGTTCAACATATGCAAATAAATAAACATAATCCATCACATAAACAGAACCAATGACAAAAACCACGATTATCTCAATAGGTGCAGAAAAGGCCTTTGATAAAATTCAACACCCCTTCATGCTAAAAACTCTGAATAAACTAGGTATTGATGGAACATTTCTCAAAATAATAACTATGACAAATCCACAGCCAATATCATACGAATGGGCAAAAGCTGGAAATATATTCCCTTTGAAAATCAGCACAAGACAAGGATGCCTTCACATAGTATTGGAAGTTCTGGCCAAGGCAATCAGGCAAGAGAAATAAATAAAGGGTATTCAAATAGAAAGACAGGAAGTAAAATTATCTCTGTTTGCAGATGACATGATTGTATATTTAGAAAACCCCATCATCTCAGCCCAAAATCTCCTTAAGTTGACAAGCAACTTCAGCAGTCTCAGGATACAAAATCAATGTGCAAAAGTTACAAGCATTCCTATACACCAATAATAGACAAACAGCCAAATCATGAGTGAACTCCCAATTACAATTGCTACAAAGAGAATAAAATACCTAGGAGTCCAACTTACAAAGGATGTGAAGGACCTCTTCAAGAATGACAAACCACTGCTCAAGGAAATAAGAGAGGACACAAACAGAAAAACATTCCATGCTCATGGATAGGAAAAATAAATATCATGAAAACTGCCATACTGCCCCAAGTAATTTGTAGATTCAATGTTATCCCTGTTCAAGATACCATTGACATTCTTCACAGAATTAGAAAAAACTACTTTAAATTTCATATGGAACCAAAAAGAGCCCGTATAGCCAAGACAATCCTAGGCAAAAAGATCGAAGCTGGAGGCATCATGCTACCTGACTTCAAACAATACTACAAGGCTACAGTAACCAAAACAGCATGGTACTTGGTACTGGTACCAAAACAGAGATATAGACCAAAGGAACAGAACAGAGACCTCAGAAATAATGCCACACATCTACAACCATCTGATCTTTGACAAACCTGACAAAAACCAGCAATGGGGAAAAGATTCCCTATTTAATAAATGGTGTTGGGAAAACTGGCTAGCCATATGCAGAAAACCAAAACTGGATCCCTTCCTTATACCCTATACAAAACTTAACTCAAGGTGGATTAAAGACCTAAACATAAGACCTAAAACCATAAAAACCCTAGAAGAAAACCTGGGCAATACCATTCAGCACATAGGCACGGGCAAAGACTTCATGATGAAACACCAAAAGCAATGGCAAAAAAAGCCAAAATTGACAAATGGGATCTAATTAAACTAAAGAGCTTCTGTACAGCAAAAGAAACTATCCTCGGAGAGAACAGGCAACATACAGAATGGGAGAAAATTTTTGCAATCTATCCATCTGACAAAGGGCTAACATCCAGAATCTACAAAAACTTAAACAAATTTACAAGAAAAAATCCCCATCAGAAAGTGGGCAAAGGATATGGACACTTCTCAAAATAAGACATTTATGCAGCCAACAGACACATGAAAAAAAATCTCATCATCACTGGTCATCAGAGAAATGCAAATCAAAACCACAATGAGATACCATCTTATAGCAGTTAGAATGGTGATCACTAAAAAGTCAGGAAACAACAGATGCTGGAGAGGATGTGGAGAAATAGGAACACTTTTACACTGTTGGTGGGAGTGCAAATTAGTTCAACCATTGTGGAAGACAGTGTGGCAATTCCTCAAGGATCTAGAACCAGAAATACCATTTGAACCCAGCAATCCCATTACTGGGTATATACCCAAAGGATTATAAATCATTCTATAAAGATACATGCACACATGTTTGTTGCAGCACTGTTCACTATAGCAAAGACTTGGAACCAACCCAAATGCCCATCAATGATAGACTGGATAAAGATAATGTGGCACATATACACCATGGAATACTATGCAGCCATAAAAAGGGATGATTTCATATCCTTTGCAGGGACATGGATGAAGGTGGAAACCATCATTCTCAGCAAACTAACACAGGAACAGAAAACCAAACACCACATGTTCTCACTCATAAGTGGGAGTTGAACAATGAGATCACATGGACACAGGGAGGGGAACATCACAAATCAGGGCCTGTCATGGGGTGAGGGGCTAGGGGAGGGATAGCATTAGGATAAATACCTGATGTAGATGACAAGTTGACGGGTGCAGCAAACCACCATGGCACGTGTATACCTATGTAACAAACCTGCACGTTCTGCACATGTATCCCAGAACTTAAAGTATAATAATAAAAAGAAGCAACTAGGATGATACAGGTGAGCAGTGAAAAATGGTGCACAGAATCAAAAATGGGCAGCCTACCACTGAAAGTAGACATAGCAGGAGTTGCACACAGATTGGAACAAGCCAATTCAAATGTATGTATCTGGCCCCACAAGTGAGGAAAATAAAAATGCCCTGTACAAGATTAGGGAAGGCTTGGGGAGTGGAGCATTGGGATGAAGAGCTCTGGTTTGCAGATGTGAAGGTTGGGCACCTTGGCATGAGGAGTCTCTGGAAAGTGATGGTGGCAGGGGCCAGGTGGGTTTGGTTAAGGAGAGATGGGAGGTGAGAAGCAGGCACCAGGGCATGATGCTGTGAGCAAATGAGGACATCTCTGGGGAGTTTTATAGAGTGGGATGAGAATAAAGGAAACACAGTCATATTGGGGAAGATTTCGGGCAGAGGGAAAGTCTTCAAAAAGAGGTGATTGCAGGAACAGTGTTCTGCAGAAGTGGGACAGGATCAACCACACTGATAAGAGAGCTGGCATAGTGGGAAAAAGGAACTCTCTCTCATTGACCCAGGAAGGCAAGGGGTATCAGAGTGTCCACAGGTTACCAGCTTAGCAGTAAAGGCAACAGGCAGTTGAGGGCTTGCCAGTGCTGTTTCAATGCTCTCTAATATCTACAGAACATTAACCTTGGGCAGGAGGTTCATTCTTAGGATACTTGAGAGTATGGAGTTTGGGTGCAAGGGAGAAGAATCTAAGAATACGTTGTGTTCAAGAGCCATTTTTTTTTTGAAAACACTGTTGAGTTTGGGGAACACTGCCAGATCTGAGTTGCCAACCTAACTTTCAGATAATAAACAAACTCTTAAAATGAACTGTTTTGAAAACATAGTTGGGTTTGGAGAACATTGTCAGATCTGAGCTGCCAATCTGATAACCTTCAGACAATAAACTCTCATAAAATGAACTGTTTTCCTTTTGTCTTGATACATAGTTCAAATGATGTATAGACCATATGCTTCTGCAGAGCACCCTTTGAGGTAACAACACCTCACGGCTTACCTCCATAACCTTTACTCAACTGTTCACTTTACCAAATTCTTTGCAGGTAGATATTTGATAGATGTAAAATACTTCATGAGATTTTCTCACAAACTGCTTGGCAAGTTTAGGGAATCCCAAGGATCAGAGACTGAAAGCTGTTACTGCCTTTAAGCCAACAGAATTGACAATGTTGCAGATGATGTAAGACAGAAAATAAGCTGGGTGCAGTGGCTCACACCTGTAGTCCCAGCACTTTGGGAGGCTGAGGTGGGTGGATCACGAGGTGAGGAGATCGAGGTCATCCTGGCCAACAAGATGAAACCCCGTCTCTACTAAAAATACAAAAATTAGCTGGGCATGGTGGCACATGCCTGTAATCCCAGCTACTCGGGAGGCTGAGGCAGGAGAACCTCTTGAACCTGGGAGGCAGAGGTTGTAGTGAGCTGAGATCGCACCACTGCACTCCAGCCTGGAGACAGAGCTAGACTCCTTCTAAAGACAAAACAAAACAAATCAGAAAATAAATTTTCATGAAGTGATTGTGGGGATAGGAAAACTAGGGGCTGTGAGAAGGGCCCTTCTCTACGCGGGTGTTCCTTATCAAGGCACTGAATATGGAAACATCTTATGGCCCCAAAGACCTGAACCTGTCATGCTGTTCTGCATAGCAGCCACTGGGAGGCTCTCTTGGCTAGCTGTTCAAGCTAGTGCCACAAAAGGATTAGTTATTGTGAAAAGGAGAAGATAGCAATGTACTCAGTATCCCCTGGGTTTTATACAATCAAGCATGACATACCTGTGAAATTCCTATCTACCTGCAAACTAGATATAGCAACACATTGCACAGGGTGGGCACTGAAGTATTCATTTAACAACTTTAATGCACACTGGGTCTATGCATGTGCTGCCTTTTATGGGTGTGAAGGTAATGACTCCATCTGTCTTCATGATGCCCTTGGCTGAGATGTCCAGTCATTCCTGTGATCAAAATTGGACTGGAAATTTCTAAGGACAGAGTAGATGGCAGAGACATCTGACTTACAACTGTGATTTGATCTCTTGCTTTGGCTGACTAAGCAAAATCTGAAGAATATAAAAATAAAAGGCATTTATTTTCTGGTCAAAAACAGAAGTAATCTATCATTCATGCATTCTTATCACAGCAGCTAAACTGAACTAAAATAAAACATCAGTGCTGTCTTTGCAAATTTACCTGGAAAGGATCTTGACTTATGCTGAAATTGACATTTGTCCATCCAACTGGAAAAGGATTTCCTTGGGAGTCATTCTTTTTGCCTCCAAGATTATGCATGATCAAGCTGTACAAAGTGGAAAACTGTCAGGTCTTCAGGGATATCCCGGTAAAAGACATATGAGTTTATAAGGTTTTGTTAAACTTTCTAACCGTTTTCAAATACCTCATTTTTTCCCATAAAGTTAACACTTTAAAAATATTTTGAAAGGTAACATTGTACAGATAATGAAGATAGGTATAAAACTACCTAGTTTTTCTATCCAGATTTAGTATAACAATTCATATTTTTTCATTATTAATGAATAAGTCTTGATGTGTTACTCTTGCAGTAATCTGCTTGAGAAATTGAAAAGTATTTTCCAGTATTTTTTTTTGGCAAGCATCTTACAAGTGTATTACCAGAACAACACAGTACAATAAAGATTTTTATGGCTTTCTACAAGCTGTCAGTTTTAGTCATTTTTTAAGGAGTACATGTCTGGCCTTTGAAATAATTGGCTACTGGAGAAGTTATAACTTCAATGAGTTATACCAAACTTACAGAGTGAAAAAGGATATAAGAGAGTACCATAAGCAACTGTACACCAAAAAAATTGAATAACCTAAATAAAATGAACAAATTTTTAGAAACAAAAAACCTACTAAGACAGAATCAGGAATAGAATAGCTTAATAAACATATTCATCAAGGAGATTCAGTATGAACATTGCATCAGTAACCAAAAACCCAGCAACAAAGAAAAGCCCTAGACCAGATGGCTTCACTGTTGAATTCTACCCAACATTTAAAGCAGAATTAATACCAGTTTTTCTCAAACTCTTTCAAAAATTTGAAGAGGAGGTAACATTTTCTAACTCATTCTATGAGGCCAGTATTACCCAGACACCAAACACGAGAAAACTACAGACAAACATCACTTACAAATGCTGATGCAAAAATCCTCAACAAAATACTAGCAATTTAAATTTAGCAGTACATTAAAAGGATTATACAACATGAATGAGTATAATTGACTCCTGAAGTAAAAGTATGCTCCAACACATAAAAATCAATGTAATATCACATTAACGTAAAGAAGAAAAAAAGAAAAAAACGTAAAGAAGAAAAATGTGATTATTTTAACCAAAGCAGAAAAAGCATTTGTCAAAATTTAACCCACTTTCATAAAAAATACTCAAGAAACTATACACAGAAAGGAAAGACCTTAACATGTTATACATTTAAAAAAAAACACACAGTTAACATAATGGTGAAAGATTTTATCCTAAGAGCAAAAACAAGGATGCCTGCTTTTACCACTTCTATTTAACATAGTATGGAAGATTCTAGTTAGAGCAATAAGGCAAGAAAAAGAATAAAAAATTCCAACTAAAAAGAAAAGGTAAAAGTATCTGTTTCCAGATGATATAAACTTGTATATTAAAAATCCTATAGTTTTTGTGAAAGAAACTGTCAGAAGCAATAAATAAAATTCAACAAAACTGCAGGATACAAAATTAATACATAAAATCATTTGTATTTCTACAATAACAATAAACTCTATGAAGAAAAATCAAGACAACAGTATCATTTATGATACCATCAAAATAATACTTAGAAACCAACTTAACCAAGGTAATGAAAAACCTGTACAGTGAAAACTATAAACATTGCAGAAAGATATTAAAGATGACTCAAATGAAAAGACACTATGTGTTTATGGATTGGAAGACAAAACCTTGTCAAGATGTCATTGTTATCTATAGTCATCTACAGATTCAATGAAATTCCTTTAAAAATCCCAACATTTGCAAAAGTAGAAAAACCTATTCTAAAATTCAGATGAAATCTCAAGAAAACCCAAGAGTCCCAATCTATATTAAAATAAATGAAGTTAGAGGATTAACGCCTCGTGGTTTCGAACTTACTACAATGCTTCAGTACCCAAAAAATGTTGTACCAGCATAGAGACAGACATAAAGACCAAGGCAATATTGGTCATAATTTTCAACAAGGGAGCCAAAACTATTCAGTGAGAAAGGACAGTATTTTTTAAATAGTGCTAGAAAAACTGGATATTTACATGGAAAAGAATGATGTTGAACCCTTACTTTACACCATGTACAAAACAATTAAAAATGGATCAAACATCTAATTGTAAGAGCTAAAACTATAAAACCCTTAGAAGAAAGCATAGGGAAAAAGTTTCATAACATAGAATCTGGCAATAATTTCTTGGATATGACAGTGAAAGTGCAGGCAACAACAAAATACATAAAAATAACTTTATTAAAGTTAAGACCTTTTGTGTGTCTGAAGATACAATCAATAGATTGAAAATACAATTCACAGAGGGGGAGAAAATATCCACACATTATATATCTGACAAGTAATTAATATCCAGGCTATATAAAGACCTCAGCAACAACAACAACAAAATCAAATTTAAACATGAGCAAAGGTTTTAAAATACACATTTCTTTAAAGAAGATATACAAATGACCAGTAAGCACAGGGTGAGGTGCTCAGCATCAATTATCATGAGAACAATGTACATCAAAGCACAATGCAATACCAACTGACACATATAAGTATAGCTACCATAAAAAAAACCACCAACAACAAACCAAAACAAACAACAAAAACCCAGAGAACAGCAAATGCTAGATGTGGAGAAGTCAGAACTCTTGCATACTACTGGCGGGAAAGTAAAATGGCAGAGCTACTATGGAAAATGGTAATCACCGTATGATCTAGCAATTCCACTTCTGGGTATATACCTAAAAGAACTGAAAGCAGGAATTTGCACAGATACTTGCACACCCATGTTTATAGCAGCACTCACAATAGCCAAAGTGTAGAAACCACCAAAATGTCCATCTATAGATGAATGGGTAAACAAATATAGTCAATACATACAATAATATATTATATTCAACCTTAAAAATAAAAGAAATTTTGATACATGCTACAACAAACCTTGAGAAGATTTTGCTAAGTAAAATAAGTCAGACAAAAAAGCAAATGCTGTATGCTTCCACTTATATGAAGTACCTAGAGTAGTCAAATTTATAGACATAGAAAATAAAATAGTAGGGGTCAGGGGATGAGAAGAAGGGAAATGGGGAGTTATTGTTCCATGGATAGAGTTTCAGTTTGGGATGATAAAATAGTTTTGAAAATAGATAGTGGTGATGGTTGCACAACAATGTATTTGTACTTAATGCCACTAAATTATACACCTCAAAATAGTTAAAGTGGTAAACTTTGTCATGCATATTTTACCACAGTAAAAAAATTAGCAAGTATTTAAAAATCTACATTTTTCTTTGAACTGTCTCTTTATATCTGATATGGTTTGGCTTGGTGTCCCCACCCAAATCTCCTCTTGAATTGTACTCCCATATTTCCCACATGTTGTGGGAGTGACCTGGTGGGAGATTCTTGGATCATGGGGACAGTTTCCCCTCTGCTGTTCTCGTGGTAGTGAATAAGTCTCATCAGATCTGATGGTTTGATAAGGGGAAACCTGTTTCACTTGGCTATTATTCTCTCTCCTGCTGCCGCCATGTGAGACGTGCCTTTCAATTTCCACCATGATTGTGAGGCCTCCTCAGCCTTGTGAAACTAAGTCCAGTAAACCTCTTTCTTGTAAATTGCTGAGTCTTGGGTATGTCTTTATCAGCAGCATGAAAATGCACTAATACAACATTCTTTGTCCATTTTTCAATTTTGCTGCTGGTCTTTTAATAATTTATGATAGCTTTATATATACATTACCCAAATTAGCTCTTTGTCTGTTATATATGTTGGAGATTTCCCCAGTCTGTTGACTTTTGACTTTGAGGCATTTTTCTCTCATAGAAAGTTTTAATTTTTATGGAGTCAAATGCATCAGTCTTCTATTCAATGACTTCTTCATGGGGATGGTGTTTCATTTTAGGATAATAATAAAGTTGTAGATATGGATAAAGGAGATGGTCGTACAACAATGTGAGTATGCTGAATGCCACTGAACTGTACATTTAAACATGATTAAAATGGTAAGATTTATGTTATATATATTTTACCACCAAAAAAGGGCCAGGCTTAGATGTTTGTATGTTAGAGGTTTGGAGTAGCTTTGACACCTATTCCTCTCCAGGGCTCTAATTTATAAAGCACCCACGCAATAAAAGTAGATATTAACTTCACAAATCTCCATGGCATCTTATAAGCCCCACACCAGAGACTGTCTTGGAAAGCTGATGTGGAAAAACTGGCATAAACTTGAGGTCAATATGAGACTTCTTGTCTCTTCTCATGCTGCTAATAAAGACATACTTGAAACTGGGTAACTTATAAAGGAAAGAAGGTTTAATGGTCTCACAGTTCCACATGGCTAGGGAGGCCTCAAGATCACAATGGAAGGTAAAGAAGGAGCAAAGTCATGTCTTACATTGTGGCAGGCAAGAGGGAAGTGAGAGCCAAGTTAAGTGGGAAGCCCCTTATAAAACCATCAGATCTCATGAGGACTCACTCAATATAATAATGGTATGGGGAAACCACCCCCCATGATTCATTTCTCTCCGCCTGGTCCCACCCTTGACACATAGGGAATATCACAATTCAAGGTGAGATGTGGGTGGGGACACAGAGCCAAACCATGTTATTCCATCCACAGCCCCTCCCAAATCTCATGTTCTCACGTTTCAAAACCAATTTTGCTTTCCCAAAGTCTTAACTCATTTAAGCTTTAACTCAAAAGTCCATACTCCAAAGTCTCATCTGAGACAAGTCCCTTCCACCTATGAGCCTGTAAAGTCAAAAGAAAGTTAGTTACTTCCTAGATACAGTGGGGGTACAGACATTGGATAAATACACCTGTTCCAAATGTGAGAAGCTGGCCAAAATGAAGGGGCTACAGGCCCCATGCAATTCCAAAATCCAGCGGGGCAGTCAATTCTTAAAGCTCTGAAATGATCTCCTTTGACTCCATGTCTCATGTCCAGCCAGGTCTTGCTGATGCAAGGCTGCCCACAGCCTGGGGCAGCTCTGTCCCTGTGGCTTTGCAGGGTACAGCCTTGCCCCCTCAGCTGCTTTCATAGGCTGGCATTGTGTGTCTGGGGCTTTTTCAGGTGCACGGTGCAATCCGTAGGTGGATCTACCATTCTGGGATCTGGAAGATAGTGGCCTTCTGCTCACAGCTCCACTAGGCAGTGCCCCAGTGGGGACTCTGTGTGGGGGCTCGAACCCCACATTTTCCTTCCACACTGCTCTAGCAGAGGTTATCCAGAAGGGCTGTACCCCTGCAGCAAATCTCTGCCTGGACATCCAGGCATTTCCATACATCCTCTGAAATCTAGGCACAGGTTCCTAAACCTCAATTCTTGACTTCTACACACCTGCAGGCCCAACACCATGTGTAAGCCACCAAGGCTTGAGGCTTGTACCCCTGAAGCAATGGCCTGAACTGTACCTTGGTCCCTTTTAGTCATGGTTGGAATGACTGGGATGCACGGCACCATGTCCCAAGGCTGCACACTGCAGGGGGCCTCTAGACCTGGCCCAGGAAACCATTTTCTCCTCCCAGGCCTTTAGGCCTGTGATGGGAGGGGCTGCTGTGAAGGTCTCTGACATGCCTTGGAGACATTTTCCCCATTGTCTTGGTGATTAACATTCAGCTCCCTGTTGCTTATGCAAATTTCTGCTGTGGGCTTGAATTTCTCCCCAGAAAATGAGTTTTTTCTTTTCTACTGCATCATCAGGCTGCAAAGTTTTCAAACTTTTATGCTCTGCTTCCTCTTTGAGATGGAGTTTCACTCTTGCCCCCCAGAATGGAGTACAATGGTGTGATCTCGGCTCACTGCAACCTCTGCCTCCTGGGTTTAAGTGATTCTCCTGCCTCAGCCTCCTGAGTAGCTGGGATTACAGGTGCCTGCCACCATGCCTGGCTAATTTTTATATTATTAGTAGAGACAGGGTTTCCCCATGTTGGTGAAGCTGGTCTTGAACTCCTGACCTCAAGTAATCCGCCCACCTTGGCCTCCCAAAGTGCTAGGATTATAGGCATAAGCCACCATGCCTGGTCCCTCTGTGTCCTCTTGAATGTTTTGCTGTTTAGAAATTTCTTCTGCAAGATACCGTAAATCATCTCTCTCAAGTTCAAAGTTCCACAAATCTCTAGGGCAGGGGCAAAGTGCCACCAGTCTCTTTGCATAGCAAGAGTGACCTTTACTGCAGTTCCCAACAAGATCCTCATCTCCATCTCAGACCACTTCAGTCTAGACCTTATTGTTCACATCACTATCAGCAACTTGGTCAAAGCCATTCAACAAGTCTCTAGGAAGTTCCAAAACTTCCAACATCTTCCTGTTTTCTAAGCTCTCCAAACTGTTCCAACCTCTGCCTGTTACCCAACTCCAAAGTCACTTCCACATTTTGGGGTGTCTTTACGGCAGCACCCTACTCCTGGGACTAATTTACTGTATTAGTCTGTCCTCACACTGCTAATAAAGACATACCTGAGACTGGGTAATTTATAAAGGAAAGGAGGTTTAATGGACTCACAGTTCCACATGGCTGAGGAGGCCCCACAATCATGGCAGAAGGTGAAAGAGGAGCAAAGTCACACCTTACATGGCAGCAGGCACGAGAGAAGTGAGAGCCAAGTGAAGGGGGAAGCCCCTTATAAAATCATCAGATCTTGGGAGAACTCAGTCACTACCATGAGAACAGTATGGGGGAAACTGCCCCATGATTCAATTACCTCCACCTCGTCCCATCCTTGACACATGGGCTTTATCACAAATTAAGGTTAAGATTTGTGTGGGGACACAGAGCCAAACCATATAACCCTATCCCCTATTCTGGAACTAGATGGAGGAACATACGCATGCAGGTTCACCTGGAGAGATGAGATGGGGCAAGCAGAACAGTCTTGCCCGAATCATCCCATAAGCCTGGACCTTGAACCCTCTCACATGCTGTCACGCATGTATCATACCAAGAAAGGAGGCTAGGAGGGTACTGTATCTACCTGTATACAGGGAGCTATGAAATATCTGAGCTGAGAATGTGACACACGAGAGGTCAGAGGCAGTATGACCTTTACACAGTGACCTGGCTCGAAATTTCCAGCTTGCATTAACCAGGTGAGTTCCTCTTTCTCTCCGAGGTAGGTAAACTAGAGGGGTGAAGTGGGAGTTGGGGATAATTTGGGGTAGTATTTATTCTGTGTTCTAAATAAGAAAACCATAAATGCCCTCTTTCAGGGTCCAAATATTAGGCGAAAAAACCTCTTTGTCATCTCAGTCATGTACTGTGGACCCCAGCCGAGTAGTATACAAATGTTAATTTATACTTTCTGCATAGTGTGAGCTTTTTCAGTTTTATGATGTAGCTGATTAAGTCCTCTCATGTTACTAACTGGGGACCAGACTGCTGAATGTCACAACAGGTGGCTAGCATGTCTGTGAAGGGCAGAAACTGGAGGAACAAACAGCTGGCAGAGGCCAGCTAGTAAGGACGCAGTGCCCACTTCATAGAGGACTCAACACTTAAAAGACAAGATAAGCAAATGCCAGGCTGCCTCACTAGTCATGCCCCCAAATAGAAAGACAAAACTCCTCTACAGAATGTGTGTGTACACACCTAAATACACACACACAGCTACATGCAAAGGGAAAGGGCTTGGAAGAAACCAAATCCACCTCTGAACACCAGTTACTTCTGGGAAAGGGGCAGGTGAAGCCAACTGTCCCCATTACCTTTTAAACTGATGAGCCTGTGGTAACTTTGCATGCTTTGGGTTATTACACAAGCCCTGCAGAACTGAACCACCAACAACCACTTGCACAACTTTTCCTGATGCCAAATGATGACTTCCCTCAAAGTTCAGTCCCACCACCTGCCTCCCATGCAGGGGGCTACTGGCCTCCTGGGGTGCAGTCCTGGTCCCATGTAGGGGGCCACTGGCCTCCTGGGGTACAGGGTGCCAGGCTAAATCCACCCCACAGATTCCTGGTAAAACCAGCATGTGTCCAAGGGGCTTTCCCAAGCCTGGGCCATGTGCCCACCACAGAAATATGCCTGTGCTTGCTCCCCTAGGACAGGCTCACTTTTCCTTCAGTTGAAATGAGGGGTAGGGAAGATTTCATGGTGTCTGGTAGAGGTTAGATATGCTGAATCTGATGTGCTGTCAGAAAAGCTCCCCGGAGTCAGGTGCATTCTTAGCACGTGGTGTGTGCTACCCCTTCAAGCTGCGAGAATCCCAGAAGGCGGGTGCTACTGCAACCCCCATTTACAGGTAAGCAGAGGTCAGGTGATCTGCAGCAGGCCAAGAAGCTAAGAGGCCAACAGGCTGGATCTGCATTTCGCTTGCAGAGGCCCCTGCCTGGCTGCCTGAGGCTGCTCTTGAGACTCCTCCTGCCTCCTCCTCTTCCCTCTGCAGCTACACCAGCTTCTACCCACAGCTGTGCTCCAGGTGGGGAACATCTATGGGCACACCATGGCACAGCTGCTCAAAAACCTCAGCGTGTAGTAGAGCCCCTGCTTCATGCTGTCTCCCATGTCCAAGCCCAAGTTCATCTAGGGCTTTAGCAAGACCAAGCTACACTGAATTCCCTGATAGTAGATAATCCCCTACAATCCCCTCTACATGGGTAAGCCACCAGGCCTTGGCCCTGCTCCCTCCTGGCCCCACCATTCTCCCTCAATTTCTTACACGCTACCCTGTCTGTACTGTTTTGAAACTCTACAAGAACGTTGAGATTCTGAGCTGACTCCCACTGAAGGAGGAAAACCACCAGCAGCCACTAGGTTCTGCTTTCTGGAAGCTTCATGCCCCTTCCCCCATGGCCCACCATGCTAGCCAGGCTGGAAGGGGGACTCCTGAGACTTGAGAAACCCAGACCTGCAGCTGGCATATGAAAAAAAGGCCCCTAAGAGGACCACTCCCAGCCATGAATCCCCAGGTGGAACCAGGTAATTGGGAAATACACAGGAGCCAAGCCTGGGCCCCACTCAGACCCAGGTGGGAACTGCAGCAGTGACTTGCCCCTTCTGCCACTCTGGCTGTACCCCTGCAGGAGGGAGGAACATCTGACACCACCCATGAGTGGAGACACTAGGTGTGGGCAGCTTCCAGTGGTTGCTGCAGCTGAACCTTCCCAACCGGATCCATGTAAGGCCATCTCAGGTGGGTGCAGGCCTGGGCTGCGCTGGGCAAGGACACCCCTCAGAGGGTGAGAGCCAGTGAGGAGAGCTGTCACAGAGGCCCGTTTTCCTGCTCTGAGAACAGGTTGGGGCAGTAAGGGGTACTTCTCTCACCTCCTAGCTGCTTCCAGGAGCCCATCTTTTCTGAAGATGAGACACTCCCCTGCTTGCCTGTTCAAATTTGGCTTCAAGAGGCAGTTGCCAGCATTGAGGGAAATGAGCCTCACCTGCCTTCCCTGACGCATCTGAGGCAGGTGGGTAGGCCTGGGGGAAGGCCAAGGGGATCTGGGGTAGGACCTAAACATATGCCCAACCCCAGGCTATGCTGGCTTCATCCTCCCAATCCACTTGTGTGAGGGTGTGAGTTACCAAGAGGGTATCATACAGGCCATGGATGAGTTCTCCAAGAGCCAGGTAGAAGAGCACTGTCCTGGGCGTGCTCCCGAGCACCCAGCTCACATCCATCTTATTTGACAGCTTCTGTGAGGCAGGCCTTGACGTCCAGGCTCCCTGAGAGGCCTGGGAAAGAGGCTGTGGCTCAAGGGCCTGACCCCAAAGGTACGACTTCCACCTCTCTCATCCTGACAGCCTTGTATTCTCCCCCTGCTTTGAAGCAGGGGATAGGGGAGACAAGAGGCAGTGTACATTAATCACTTTTCCAGAGTGCCATCCCTCCAACCTGGGGCAGGACAGACCCCTGCGTGGGCATTTTCCTCACTGGTTGCTAGATTCCCAGTTCCTGTTCAGAAACTGCACCTGTGCCCTGGAGAGACTGCACCGAGCACACAGGCCCAGCGACCACATGTACAGCCCCCAGGGCCTAATTCCCTTCTATATGGGACCTAATTCCCTTCTACATGCATGTGAGTACATAGTGGGCTTGATTGCTGCCAACTAGTCTCCGACCCTGCCAGATATCCATGTGCCAACATGATTAGGGGGAAGAGGTCACACTGACACACCCAGGCTATCATGGGGAAGGGGTAGCTGGGGCTCTATTTGACCACCCTTTATTGCTGGTTCAGGACCAGCTGTGTTACTACATTGTCTCCAAGGTCCCACCTTGGGGTAGAATTGCCCAACCCTTTTGGAAGTCGGGGGGCGGTGGGCAGCACTGGCCACTTTTAAATTACAAACAGAGGCCAGCTGTTCCTGGGGAGGAGCAGCCAGGCTTTCCTTCAGGAAGCAGGTTCCCTACTAAGCAGATAACCAAGGTCCAGGGCAGCCTCAAGTTCCTGTGAAGCATGCCTGCCATGTCCATAACCCATACTGATCCCGCCAGGAACCACTGGAATGCTTGTTCCTTGCCATAGAAGCCCAAGTCAGCTGCAACTTTGCAGCACAATTACACACATCTGCCAGCAGTACCCAGAGGGCCTATAGAAAGTGCAGGTGAAAGCAGATGCTAAGAGAATGCTCTATTAGGCAAAACCGCATACTATGAAAAGGCTTTAAAACGCAACAGGAGGAGATGTGAAGACACAAACAAGTGCGCAGCGACACATGGCTATCAGAACACACTAGAGAACCCACACCACTTCCCCACTTTACCCAGAAAGGGCAGGCTCTTTACCCAGAAAAGACCTCCTCCTCGTCGGCTGTGGCATCCTGGTACTGCTGATACTCAGACAGCAGGTCGTTCTTGTTGCTCTCGGCCTCGGTAAACTTCATCACGTCCATGCCCTCGCCCGTGTACCAGTGCAGGAAGGCCTGGAACACACTTGAACAGCTCCCGGATGGCCGTGTTGTTGCCAATGCAGGTGGCCATTTTTAGCCCCTTGGGTGGGATGGCACAGATAGCCGTTTTCACATTGTGAGGGAGCCAATCAGCAGAGTACCTGCTGTTCTTATTTTGAATATTGAACATTTCCTCATCCACCTCCCTCATGGGCATGCAACCTCCAAAAATTGCAGCCACTGTCAGGTAGTGGCCATGACGGGGCTCACAGGCAACCATCATTCTTAGCATCAAACATCTGCTGGGTGATCTCAGCCACAGTCAGGGTCTGGTATTATTGGCTGCCCCTGCTGGTCAGTGGGGCAAAGCCAGGCATGAAGAAGTGCAGCCGGAAAAGTGGGATCATGCTTGTGGCCAGCCTTCACAGATCAGTATTCAGCTGGCCTGGGAAGCACAGGCACGTGGGGACCCCACTCTTGGTAGCAGACACCAGGTGATTCAGGTCACCGTAGGTGGGTGTGGGCAGTTTTAGGGTTCTGGAACAGATGTCATACAGAACTACAGAGCTTCACTATCAATGCAAAAGGTCTCATCTGCATTTTCTATGAGCTGGTGGACTGAGAGGATGGCATTGTAGGGCTCCACCGTGGTGTCTGACACCTTGGGCAAAGGCAGAACACTGAATGTGTTTATGATCCCGTCTGGGTACTCCTCCCAGATCTTACAGATGAGAAGGGTATCCATCCGAGACCCGGTACCCCTACCCAGGGAGTGGGTAAGCTGGAAACCCTGCAGGCAGTCACAGCTCTCAGATTCTTTTTCGCAACATCCATCACCGACTCCTTCAGCTCTGCACCTTCTGTGTAGTGCCCCTTGGCCCAGTTGTTCCCGGCCCCACACTGACCTGTAAGACAGTACAGCAAGTCACTGGATGGCCAGATATACAGTCATCAGGGGTCACCACAATGCAAAAAAGGGCCAAGTGTCACGTGTGAGGTGAAAGCACCATTCACCCTGCAGGTGGAGCAGGTGGACCTCCATCCCCGAAAGCTGAAGGACAGCAGCCTCCCCTGTTAGAAATTAAGTCAGGAACCGAACCTGAGACAGCCTAACAACAGACCTGGCTGCACGTGGCTCCTGCCCATCCCCCAGGAAAGCAGCAGCCACTGCCCCCAGCCCAGCTCCCTGCAGAAAGATTGCACCAGCAGCTCCTCTCAGGCAGACAGCTGGGCCTTCCTCCCAAAGCCCGTTTAGGAGAAGGAGATTGAGTGACTCAGGATAGGAGGGTGTTCAGGGGCCCTAGCTCCACAGTTCCCACAGCGATGACTTTGGGGCACTCCTTGAATTTGAGCGGCCCTGGCTAAGGAGCCTCACCCCAGTCCTCACCCGCAGCTCACCGAAGATGAAGTCGTCCGGCCTGAAGATCCTCCCGAAGGGCGCTGAGCACACAGAGCCGATGGTGCCCGGCTCCACATCCACAAGCACGGGGCGGGAGGGCATCAGCAAGGGGAGGGCCGCCATTCCCAGGAGGGCGGCTGGGGAAGGACAGGGGTCTCACCGCTGGCCTCGTTATAGTACACGTTGATGCGCTCCAGCTGCAGGTCCCTGTCCCCATGGTAGGTGCCAGCAGAGTCGATGGCATGTTCATCAGAGATCACCTCCCAGACCTGCGAGAGACACGAGGGGCCAAACAGGCCAGGGCTGAGTCACGGAGGCCAGGGAGCCCGAGGCTCCCCAGCCCCTCTCCCATCCCCACCCCCAGGCCGCTGGATCCCTGGGGGTCCGCCCTCGCTTCCTACCCAGCCACCCAGCTCCACCGCGTCCCAGGCGGGGAGCCCAGGAGCCGCAGTACAGCCCCAGCCGCTGCCAACATCTTCTCGGGCCACCCGGCAGGCCCGCGCTGGGCCCCCAGAGCCCCGGCCACCAACCTTGGCGCCGATCTGGTTCCCGCACTGCCGGCTCTGCCATAGCACGATCTCCCTCATGGCCACTGCGGGACTAGGGCGGCAGGAGAAACGCGAGGAGGAGCAGACGCGCAGCGACAGGGCCAGTGCTCCGCCAACGCTAAAATAACCCCGCGCCCACCTCCCCCAGCCTCAGATTGGGCTCCCAGAATAAGCAACAGCTTTACTTCCACACAGGTGTACCCACCTGTGAATCCCTTGGCTTCAAGGTCTGTTGGACAGCTCAGGTGGCCTTGCTGTGGTCCTTTCCATGTTGGGGAAAGCTGGTCAGCTGGAGAACTTCCTCCCATGTCTTTAGTAAGACTAAATCCCTAGCTGAGCTGAAACGGAATTTTCCTCCCGTGTGGGAGGGGAAGCCTTTTGTTTTCGTGTTCACAGAGTGCCTTTGCACCTGTCCCACATTGATGACATATTTTTGTAATTGATGAGTCCTTTTCTATTAGGAGATCTGTGGTTAGGAAAGGCCTTCCGTATGTTAACGCAACAGGATGTAATTGTAAGTTTTCCTTTGGAGCAGCTCAGACCCGGAGTAAGCTATGGGTGTTAGAGATAGTCAGGCCTCTGACTTAGCTAGAGTCTTCTTTAGAGTATGATTAACCCTTTCACCTTTCCAGAGGACTGCGATCTCCATGCAGAGTGAAGGTGATATTGGATTCCTAAAGCTGAGGATAGCTGTTGGGAGACGCCTGCTGTGAAAGATGGGCCATTGTCACTTTGCAGGCCTTTGGATGACCCAAAAGGAGGAATTATTTCTTCTGGTAAACACTTGTCAGATAGGGTGGGGAATGCCTGGATCTAACCAGTGAATGTATCAGTAAGCATTAGCAAATATTTGAATCTCCTGCAGAAAGGCATCTGAGTAAATTAGAGTTGCCAGTCCTCACCTGGATAGGTTCCTCAATGTTGGACAGGTTTAACTGGAGGAGGAGAAAATTGCTGGGTCTTTGGGTTATTTCAGACACAGCGCTCACAGGGCTGAGTCACCTGTTTTAGCGTCTTGAAAAGATTTATCCCCATAAACAAATGAGACATTAACTGAAGCAAAGAATCCCTTCTATGGTGGAAAGAATCATGAAAGTGCTTAATTATTTTCTTACAACTGGTACTCGGCATTAGTAACTTATTACCATCAGTCAGCCAGCCAGAGGGATCCTGGACTGAACTGCAATCCCTGGCCCATTTTTGTTCTTCTTCAGAGTGTTCTGGCCCAGCTCTATGTACGCTGAGCAGCATGTCCATCAGCTTCATTGGCCCTTTCAGTGCAGTGGCCTTGGCTGACACATCTGTGAGGGCATTTCCTTTTACACGGTCAGTCTCTCTTTTGACGTCCTCTGCAATGAATTACAGCCACTTTTTTTTTTTTAATGGCGGCAAAGCAGCATTCTAACAAGCTCAAAATCTGAGTAATGTATGGAAAAGCCCTTGGTGGTCAGGAGTCCCTACCCATTCCAAATTGCAGCATAAGCATGAAGCACTAAAAAATCATACTTGGAATCGGTGTAAATGTTAACTTTTAAGTCCTTTCTCAACTGCAGGGCTCTGGTAAGTTTGATTGACTCAGCTTTTTGAGCTGAGGTAGAGGCCAGCAAGGCTTGTGCCTTGATTATCTTGTGCCGACTAATAATAGCATACCTAGCCCTCCTGTTTTCCTGATGCATAAGACGACTTGCATCTCTTAACCACTCTTCCTTGGGGTGGTCAAGGGGCTCATCTCTCTTAAGTCTGGCCTGCTAGAATAAATTTGTTTCATAACCCGTGACATGGTTTGACTGTTAAATCTTATCTTGAATTGTAGCTCCCATAATTCCCGTGTGTCGTGGGAGGCACCCAGTGGGAGGTAACTGAATCAGGGGGCGGGTCTTTCCCATGCTGTTCTTGTGACAGTGAATAAGCCCATGAGATCTGATGGTTTTATTTTTATTTATCTTTTTATTTTTTGAGACATAATCTTGCTCTGTTGCCCAGGCTGCACTGCAGTGGCGTGATCTCGGCTCACTGCAGCCTCTGTCTCCTAGGTTCAAGCGATCCTCCTGTCTCAGCCTCCCGAGTAGCTGGGATTACAGGCGCCCACCACCAAGCCTGGCTAATTTTTGTATCTTTAGTAGAGACGGGGTTTCACCATGTTGGCCAGGCTGGTCTCCAACTCCTGACCTCGGGCGATCCACCCGCCTCGGCCTCCCAAAGTGCTGGGATTACAGCTGATGGTTTTATAAATGGGAGTTTCCCTACACAAGCTCTTTTTGCCTGCTGCCATGTAAGAGATGTGATTTTGCTCCTCATTTGCCTTCTGCCATGATTGTGAGGCCTCCCTAGCCATGTGGAACTGTCTGTCAATTGAACCCCTTTCCTTTATCAATTACCCAGCCTCAGGCATGTCTTTGTTAGCAGCAGGAGAACAGACTAATACAACCTGTATGCCAGAAAGGTTGGGAGCACTTGTGGACCCTGGCAGATAAGTAGCTGGGTTTATGGTTTGGCAGACTTTAAGGGTTATGTCTGGAGTGTCTAGCAATAAGGCCTGATACTTTAATAAATGTTCTCCTATTATCCACTGGTGCCCTTTAGCTTCTAGGACCACCTTCCCTTGATGTGGGGTTGAAAACCTTTAGGTGCTGTCCTCATGTTAGTTCATTAGCTTTGCCTACTAGAAAAGTTGCAGCAGCAGCAACAGCTCTAAGACATCCAGGCCACCCTGAGGCCACCTGACCTATCTGCTTAGAAAAGTATGTTACAGCCCTTGGAATGTTCCCCAGTTTTGGGACAAGATTACCCAGGGCCTGTGCCTTGCTTTTTGGCCACATAAAGATAAAATGGTTCATCCAACTTGGGGACTCCCACAGCTGCAGCAGAGCCCAATTTCTCTTTGAGAGTATTGAAGATTTGCTTGCAGTTCTCATTACGTTCAAGGAGCTCTAAATCTTTCCCTTTTAGTGTATCCCGTAAATGCTTGGCTACACGTCCAAATCTGGGCACCCATAAGCAGCAGTACCCAGCCATCCCCTAAAAAGGCCCACAGTCATTTGTTGGACTGCGACTCTTGAATGACTAAAAGAGCTTTTTTACTTCTAGGGATGTTGATCAGTTCCAGAGGTGAATACAGATTCCAAATATTGGAGCCGTTGAGTCAAAATCTGAGCTCTGTATGGTGATGCCCTACATCTGCTAGTTCCCAGGAAATTTATCAGTTTAACAGTATTATTATCCGAGTCTTCTTTAGTTGGGCTAGCAATGAGTAAGTCACCTAGATACTGAATAATGGTGTCTGTTTGCAACTGTAAATTTCTTAAGTCCTTAGCTAGGGCATTTTCAAATAAGTGGGGCCTATCCCAGAACCCTTCAGAGAGGACCATCCAGGTTAGTTTTGAGGTTGAATGAGTATCTGGATCAGTCCATTCAAAGGTAAACATATTGTGAATCTGGATACATCGAGATGCAGAAAAATGCATCTTTCAGAACTAAGAATGTAAACCAGCTTGGATCCCCTGGGACTTGGGTAAGGATTGGGGACAATCGGGTGTATGGAGACGACAGCTGCATTTATTAATGCTCTAAGGTTTCTGACAAATCTGTACTTGCCAGATTAGGCTTTTGATCTGGTAACATGGGAGTATTGTAAGGAGACTCTCATGGCCTTAACAAGTCATACGGCAAGAATTTGGCAATAAGGGGTTCAATTTCCGCTCATGCTTCTTTCCTTTAAGTGTATTGTCTCTTCCAAGGGCGAGGAGCACTAGGCCGAAGTTGGATTTGAATGGGGGAGGTGTTTAGTGTGTTTCCCAGAGCCTGTGTGGCCCAAACCTCAGGATTTACTTGCGAGAACACCTCAGGTGGTAAATGTGACAGCTCATCCTTAACTTCTTTTTTTCCCCTGAGGGGTCAGGAATAAAAGTCACACTTTCTCTGCTTTATGATCTGTGAAGGTCACCATGGCTTGGTCACTGGAGTCAATAAAGCTCTCCCCAGTGAGAGGTCAGGCATTCAGACAATACTAGAAAGGCAGGTGAGAAGCCCAGAGGCCCTGGAGAACAACTTAGAAGATAAGAAAAGCAGTGTTTTCCGACTTGTCCATCATGAGAAGACAGGAGCCCATCGTATTGAATCAGGACAGAGTCATCTGCCCCCATATCTAATAAGAAGTTAAGACTCCTACCTGCCACTTCAAGAGTAACCTGAGGTTCCTCCACCTCTCAATGGCTAATAGTCCAGTGGCAGCAGAGGCAGGAAATATCAGGCCCTACCACTTTTGGGTCTGCTGGGCTCTGATGATGGCTCTCTTGGAAGCACAGTGCATTCCCTTTGGTAGTGGCTGACCTTCTTACAGAGGGCACATTGATTTATACCCAAGGCACAGTGGCCCAGAGGCCCAGACTGGGACTTTAACCTTCTCACTTCCTCTGTGAGGACCAGGGGTTAAGGGGCTGGCTCTGAAGTGGTGAAGAGCACAAGGCTACAGCTAGAAGCTGGTCCTTTGGGGAGGTTTGTTTTATTTTATGTTTTCTCTGCCCTATTCCTGTGATTAAAGACTGCAAAAGCCAAGTCTAAAAGCGGATTCTTGGGAGTCTGGAGGCCTAATGCTGCTTTTTGCAGCTTCCTGCAGATATCGGAAGCAGACTGGATTATAAAATGAACTCCTAGCAATGCCTGTCCCTTCTTGGAGTCACGGGCAGTGTTAGTGTATTTCCTCAAAGTCTAAATTATTCACCCTTGTAATAAGGCTAGGTTTTCATCTTTTCTCTGAGTAATTTTCCTGACTTTATAAAAATTAAGAAGCTTCATCACACATCACACTTTTTTTATTCCTTCAAGGAGTCAAGTGATCACAATTTTTTTCTCTATATATCCTACTCTCTTCCTAATTAATTCCTCTTTTCTAGGTCCTAATTCTCTTTTGGGTCCTGGTCAGGCACTGCTGTGCCTCCTACTTGATAGGTGTCATGTCCCTGGATGCAGGCTGCCACCCTATTAGCATGTGCTCTTGCCAATCCCATAATACACTGCTTTTCTACCATGCAGCAGGTAGACATAAATATATGCAAATCTTGCCTGGTCAAATCATACATCAAGGTTAGCCTCTTCAACTTGTCTATGAATTTTCCTGGATCCTCTGAAAACTGTTTAAGTTTTTCCTTGCATATGGCTAATTCAGACATAGAAAAGGGTACATATACCTATATGGTGTCCCCATCATCATCTGCCACTTCCCAGAGCAGGCAAAGATTCAACTTTGCCAGCAGATAAGAGGCCCCACTGCAAGTTGTTCTGGTGAGGCTCGGGTCTTTGAGAGTGGGTATGTATGTAAGACAGGACTCGAAGGTCAGGGAGGAGATGATGACCGGACACTAGATTACCCTGGAAAACCAGAAGGACTTAATAACATGTTGCACACCTCACCGGAACTGGAAGGAGTCTGTGTTCTTACGGGGTGCTTGGACTTGCAGGGGAGAGTTCAGCCCCAGCTAAGAAAAGCCTAATATTAAGAGGCACTTGCATTAAAGGGTAATCAATTATGTCCAGTTCCTCTTTTGTCTTTTCCTCCATCAAACAAATACAAGCCCATTTTAATTTTTTATGCTGACTAAGCATCAGAGAAGCCTGTACATAGTGTATTTCCTCCCATTTAATTTCTCTTCTATAAGACAAATTAAGCTGCAAAAAGAGGAGTCAGACCAAACAGAGGAAATGGGAAGGCTGTAACTTGTGTATTGTAATGTATTAGCCCATTTTCTCACTGCTATGACAAAACTGACAAAACTCTTTCAGGGAAAAAGTGACATGCTGGCTTTAGAAAGTAGGGTCCAGCTGTCCTTTAGCAGCCCATCAAAGATGACCTTCTGGTTAAGAAATGAGAGAAAACTGTTAAGGAAAAGTCTCATGTTCTTCATCTTGAGGCTAATTGTTTCCAGGGGGTTGTTGGAAAAGAGGCTGTCGCTAAACAGATATAGCTGATCTTGTCATGTAGGGCTGTTAAATACCACATTTCAACTTCTAATCATAATGATGGAGAGGTTATTGCTGATCTTTTCTGATAATTAAGGTGCAAAAATACTAGGTTCCAAGACATCTCTTTTTTCCAGTGTCCCTGGGACCAGTGGCAAATTAAACAAGCCATCAACTAAAAGTCAGAGGATCGTTGAGGAAGGTAGAAGCTTAACTGTTTGGGGCCTCCTTCCTGTGGCAGCCTCCAGGCTGCTACAAAACAGAGGCGGTGAGCAGACAGGCGACAAGATGCAGAGCACTCAGGTGAGGGACAGAGAGCACAAGGTGGACAGTCCAAAAAGACAAAGTGGCAAACATCTTGTTTAGTCAAATTCATTCTTCTCAATATGCCCCAGGGCCTCTAACCCTGTGAGCTTGGCCTCTAATCTGAGTATGACACCCCCAGGCCTCTAACTTTTTGGGCTGAGTCTCTCACCCTAACATTATACCCTGGGGCCTCTCGGTTAAGTAATAGTGGATAATCATTCTTGTCCTCCAGAATGGCTTCACGACTCTAAAAGATGGCCCACTTGCCCAATCAATCAGTGTCAGCAGATTGATTCTGTGTGGATTGTTTTCCTTGGAGTGGGGATCTTGTCTTGGTGTCCCTTCATGGTGTTACTGAAAGATGTTGCTGGAAAAGAGGGTCCTGATACAGACCACAAAGGAGGATTCTTAGATCTTGTGCAGGAAAACATTTGAGGTGAGTCAGAGACCACAGTGCAAGAAGCAAGTTTATTAGAAATGACTCCATTACAGAGTTGGGCATCCTCAGAAAACAAAAGCAGGAATGCAATGTCTTTTGTTAGTGTCTCTACTTATAAGTAACTGCAAAGAGAAAGAGTTACAATTAAACTTGGAAGGTGCAGATGTACTCACTAAAGGCAGGGGTTATTGGTTTTAACAATGACCATTTACCCTTTGACCTAGGCTAGCTCATTAAATTTATTTTTAAGAAAAAATGCTGCACTCCTAGGACATTTATACATTTTTCAGGCTGGATGGAAGATGTCTTGTATGGTCTTAAATTATGCGATGGGCTCCTGTCTTCTCATGATGGACAAGTCGGAAAACACTGCTTTTCTTATTTCTAAGTTGTTCTCCAGGGCCTCTGGGCTTCTCACCTGCCTTTCTAGTATTGTCTGAATGCCTGACCTCTCACTGGGGAGAGCTTTATTGACTCCAGTGACCAAGCCATGGTGACCTTCACAGATCATAAAGCAGAGAAAGTGTGACTTTTATTCCTGACCCCTCAGGGGAAAAAAAGAAGTTAAGGATGAGCTGTCACATTTACCACCTGAGGTGTTCTCGCAAGTAAATCCTGAGGTTTGGGCCACACAGGCTCTGGGAAACACACTAAACACCTCCCCCATTCAAATCCAACTTCGGCCTAGTGCTCCTCGCCCTTGGAAGAGACAATACACTTAAAGGAAAGAAGCATGAGCGGAAATTGAACCCCTTATTGCCAAATTCTTGCCGTATGACTTGTTAAGGCCATGAGAGTCTCCTTACAATACTCCCATGTTACCAGATCAAAAGCCTAATCTGGCAAGTACAGATTTGTCAGAAACCTTAGAGCATTAATAAATGCAGCTGTCGTCTCCATACACCCGATTGTCCCCAATCCTTACCCAAGTCCCAGGGGATCCAAGCTGGTTTACATTCTTAGTTCTGAAAGATGCATTTTTCTGCATCTCGATGTATCCAGATTCACAATATGTTTACCTTTGAATGGACTGATCCAGATACTCATTCAACCTCAAAACTAACCTGGATGGTCCTCTCTGAAGGGTTCTGGGATAGGCCCCACTTATTTGAAAATGCCCTAGCTAAGGACTTAAGAAATTTACAGTTGCAAACAGACACCATTATTCAGTATCTAGGTGACTTACTCATTGCTAGCCCAACTAAAGAAGACTCGGATAATAATACTGTTAAACTGATAAATTTCCTGGGAACTAGCAGATGTAGGGCATCACCATACAGAGCTCAGATTTTGACTCAACGGCTCCAATATTTGGAATCTGTATTCACCTCTGGAACTGATCAACATCCCTAGAAGTAAAAAAGCTCTTTTAGTCATTCAAGAGTCGCAGTCCAACAAATGACTGTGGGCCTTTTTAGGGGATGGCTGGGTACTGCTGCTTATGGGTGCCCAGATTTGGACGTGTAGCCAAGCATTTACGGGATACACTAAAAGGGAAAGATTTAGAGCTCCTTGAACGTAATGAGAACTGCAAGCAAATCTTCAATACTCTCAAAGAGAAATTGGGCTCTGCTGCAGCTGTGGGAGTCCCCAAGTTGGATGAACCATTTTATCTTTATGTGGCCAAAAAGCAAGGCACAGGCCCTGGGTAATCTTGTCCCAAAACTGGGGAACATTCCAAGGGCTGTAACATACTTTTCTAAGCAGATAGGTCAGGTGGCCTCAGGGTGGCCTGGATGTCTTAGAGCTGTTGCTGCTGCTGCAACTTTTCTAGTAGGCAAAGCTAATGAACTAACATGAGGACAGCACCTAAAGGTTTTCAACCCCACATCAAGGGAAGGTGGTCCTAGAAGCTAAAGGGCACCAGTGGATAATAGGAGAACATTTATTAAAGTATCAGGCCTTATTGCTAGACACTCCAGACATAACCCTTAAAGTCTGCCAAACCATAAACCCAGCTACTTATCTGCCAGGGTCCACAAGTGCTCCCAACCTTTCTGGCATACAGGTTGTATTAGTCTGTTCTCCTGCTGCTAACAAAGACATGCCTGAGGCTGGGTAATTGATAAAGGAAAGGGGTTCAATTGACAGACAGTTCCACATGGCTAGGGAGGCCTCACAATCATGGCAGAAGGCAAATGAGGAGCAAAATCACATCTCTTACATGGCAGCAGGCAAAAAGAGCTTGTGTAGGGAAACTCCCATTTATAAAACCATCAGCTGTAATCCCAGCACTTTGGGAGGCCGAGGCGGGTGGATCGCCCGAGGTCAGGAGTTGGAGACCAGCCTGGCCAACATGGTGAAACCCCGTCTCTACTAAAGATACAAAAATTAGCCAGGCTTGGTGGTGGGCGCCTGTAATCCCAGCTACTCGGGAGGCTGAGACAGGAGGATCGCTTGAACCTAGGAGACAGAGGCTGCAGTGAGCCGAGATCACGCCACTGCAGTGCAGCCTGGGCAACAGAGCAAGATTATGTCTCAAAAAATAAAAAGATAAATAAAAATAAAACCATCAGATCTCATGGGCTTATTCACTGTCACAAGAACAGCATGGGAAAGACCCGCCCCCTGATTCAGTTACCTCCCACTGGGTGCCTCCCACGACACACGGGAATTATGGGAGCTACAATTCAAGATAAGATTTAACAGTCAAACCATGTCACGGGTTATGAAACAAATTTATTCTAGCAGGCCAGACTTAAGAGAGATGAGCCCCTTGACCACCCCAAGGAAGAGTGGTTAAGAGATGCAAGTCGTCTTATGCATCAGGAAAACAGGAGGGCTAGGTATGCTATTATTAGTCGGCACAAGATAATCAAGGCACAAGCCTTGCTGGCCTCTACCTCAGCTCAAAAAGCTGAGTCAATCAAACTTACCAGAGCCCTGCAGTTGAGAAAGGACTTAAAAGTTAACATTTACACCGATTCCAAGTATGATTTTTTAGTGCTTCATGCTTATGCTGCAATTTGGAATGGGTAGGGACTCCTGACCACCAAGGGCTTTTCCATACATTACTCAGATTTTGAGCTTGTTAGAATGCTGCTTTGCCGCCATTAAAAAAAAAAAAGTGGCTGTAATTCATTGCAGAGGACGTCAAAAGAGAGACTGACCGTGTAAAAGGAAATGCCCTCACAGATGTGTCAGCCAAGGCCACTGCACTGAAAGGGCCAATGAAGCTGATGGACATGCTGCTCAGCGTACATAGAGCTGGGCCAGAACACTCTGAAGAAGAACAAAAATGGGCCAGGGATTGCAGTTCAGTCCAGGATCCCTCTGGCTGGCTGACTGATGGTAATAAGTTACTAATGCCGAGTACCAGTTGTAAGAAAATAATTAAGCACTTTCATGATTCTTTCCACCATAGAAGGGATTCTTTGCTTCAGTTAATGTCTCATTTGTTTATGGGGATAAATCTTTTCAAGACGCTAAAACAGGTGACTCAGCCCTGTGAGCGCTGTGTCTGAAATAACCCAAAGACCCAGCAATTTTCTCCTCCTCCAGTTAAACCTGTCCAACATTGAGGAACCTATCCAGGTGAGGACTGGCAACTCTAATTTACTCAGATGCCTTTCTGCAGGAGATTCAAATATTTGCTAATGCTTACTGATACATTCACTGGTTAGATCCAGGCATTCCCCACCCTATCTGACAAGTGTTTACCAGAAGAAATAATTCCTCCTTTTGGGTCATCCAAAGGCCTGCAAAGTGACAATGGCCCATCTTTCACAGCAGGCGTCTCCCAACAGCTATCCTCAGCTTTAGGAATCCAATATCACCTTCACTCTGCATGGAGATCGCAGTCCTCTGGAAAGGTGAAAGGGTTAATCATACTCTAAAGAAGACTCTAGCTAAGTCAGAGGCCTGACTATCTCTAACACCCATAGCTTACTCCGGGTCTGAGCTGCTCCAAAGGAAAACTTACAATTACATCCTGTTGCGTTAACATACGGAAGGCCTTTCCTAACCACAGATCTCCTAATAGAAAAGGACTCATCAATTACAAAAATATGTCATCAATGTGGGACAGGTGCAAAGGCACTCTGTGAACACGAAAACAAAAGGCTTCCCCTCCCACACGGGAGGAAAATTCCGTTTCAGCTCAGCTAGGGATTTAGTCTTACTAAAGACATGGGAGGAAGTTCTCCAGCTGACCAGCTTTCCCCAACATGGAAAGGACCACAGCAAGGCCACCTGAGCTGTCCAACAGACCTTGAAGCCAAGGGATTCACAGGTGGGTACACCTGTGTGGAAGTAAAGCTGTTGCTTATTCTGGGAGCCCAATCTGAGGCTGGGGGAGGTGGGCGCGGGGTTATTTTAGCGTTGGCGGAGCACTGGCCCTGTCGCTGCGCGTCTGCTCCTCCTCGCGTTTCTCCTGCCGCCCTAGTCCCGCAGTGGCCATGAGGGAGATCGTGCTATGGCAGAGCCGGCAGTGCGGGAACCAGATCGGCGCCAAGGTTGGTGGCCCGGGCTCTGGGGGCCCAGCGCGGGCCTGCCGGGTGGCCCGAGAAGATGTTGGCAGCGGCTGGGGCTGTACTGCGGCCCCTGGGCTCCCCGCCTGGGACGCGGTGGAGCTGGGTGGCTGGGTAGGAAGCCAGGGCGGACCCCCAGGGATCCAGCGGCCTGGGGGTGGGGATGGGAGAGGGGCTGGGGAGCCTCGGGCTCTCTGGCCTCCGTGACTCAGCCCTGGCCTGTTTGGCCCCTCGTGTCTCTCGCAGGTCTGGGAGGTGATCTCTGATGAACATGCCATCGACTCTGCTGGTACCTACCACGGGGACAGGGGCCTGCAGCTGGAGCGCATCAACGTGTACTACAACGAGGCCAGCGGTGAGACCCCTGTCCTTCCCCAGCCGCCCTCCTGGGAATGGCGGCCCTCCCCTCGCTGATGCCCTCCCGCCCCGTGCTTGTGGATGTGGAGCCGGGCACCATCGGCTCTGTGTGCTCAGCGCCCTTCGGGAGGATCTTCAGGCCGGACGACTTCATCTTCGGTGAGCTGCGGGTGAGGACTGGGGTGAGGCTCCTTAGCCAGGGCCGCTCAAATTCAAGGAGTGCCCCAAAGTCATCGCTGTGGGAACTGTGGAGCTAGGGCCCCTGAACACCCTCCTATCCTGAGTCACTCAATCTCCTTCTCCTAAACGGGCTTTGGGAGGAAGGCCCAGCTGTCTGCCTGAGAGGAGCTGCTGGTGCAATCTTTCTGCAGGGAGCTGGGCTGGGGGCAGTGGCTGCTGCTTTCCTGGGGGATGGGCAGGAGCCACGTGCAGCCAGGTCTGTTGTTAGGCTGTCTCAGGTTCGGTTCCTGACTTAATTTCTAACAGGGGAGGCTGCTGTCCTTCAGCTTTCGGGGATGGAGGTCCACCTGCTCCACCTGCAGGGTGAATGGTGCTTTCACCTCACACGTGACACTTGGCCCTTTTTTGCATTGTGGTGACCCCTGATGACTGTATATCTGGCCATCCAGTGACTTGCTGTACTGTCTTACAGGTCAGTGTGGGGCCGGGAACAACTGGGCCAAGGGGCACTACACAGAAGGTGCAGAGCTGAAGGAGTCGGTGATGGATGTTGCGAAAAAGAATCTGAGAGCTGTGACTGCCTGCAGGGTTTCCAGCTTACCCACTCCCTGGGTAGGGGTACCGGGTCTCGGATGGATACCCTTCTCATCTGTAAGATCTGGGAGGAGTACCCAGACGGGATCATAAACACATTCAGTGTTCTGCCTTTGCCCAAGGTGTCAGACACCACGGTGGAGCCCTACAATGCCATCCTCTCAGTCCACCAGCTCATAGAAAATGCAGATGAGACCTTTTGCATTGATAGTGAAGCTCTGTAGTTCTGTATGACATCTGTTCCAGAACCCTAAAACTGCCCACACCCACCTACGGTGACCTGAATCACCTGGTGTCTGCTACCAAGAGTGGGGTCCCCACGTGCCTGTGCTTCCCAGGCCAGCTGAATACTGATCTGTGAAGGCTGGCCACAAGCATGATCCCACTTTTCCGGCTGCACATCTTCATGCCTGGCTTTGCCCCACTGACCAGCAGGGGCAGCCAATAATACCGGACCCTGACTGTGGCTGAGATCACCCAGCAGATGTTTGATGCTAAGAATGATGGTTGCCTGTGAGCCCCGTCATGGCCACTACCTGACAGTGGCTGCAATTTTCAGAGGTTGCATGCCCATGAGGGAGGTGGATGAGCAAATGTTCAATATTCAAAATAAGAACAGCAGGTACTCTGCTGATTGGCTCCCTCACAATGTGAAAACGGCTATCTGTGCCATCCCACCCAAGGGGCTAAAAATGGCCACCTGCATTGGCAACAACACGGCCATCCGGGAGCTGTTCAAGTGTGTTCCAGGCCTTCCTGCACTGGTACACGGGCGAGGGCATGGACGTGATGGAGTTTACCGAGGCCGAGAGCAACATGAACGACCTGCTGTCTGAGTATCAGCAGTACCAGGATGCCACAGCCGACGAGGAGGAGGTCTTTTCTGGGTAAAGAGCCTGCCTTTTCTGGGTAAAGTGGGGAAGCGGTGTGGGTTCTTATAGTGTGTTCTGATAGCCATGTGTCACTAGGCACTTGTTTGTGTCTTCACATCTCCTCCTGTTGCGTTTTAAAGCCTTTTTATAGTATGTGATTTTGCCTGATAAAGCATCCTAACAGCATCTGGTTTCACCTCCAACTTCTTTCTCTAGGCCCTCTGGGTGCTGCTGCCATATGGGCATAGTGGTCCTGCAAGGCTGGAGCTATCTTGGTCTTATATGCCCAGGAACAAGCATTCCAGTGGCTCCAGGGTGGGGGTGGAGGGTCGGCATGGGCTTTGGACATGGCAGACAGGCTTTACATGAACTTGGGGGTTCCCTGGGCCTTGGGCATCTACTTGGTGGGAAACCTGTTCCTGAAGGCAAGCCGCGGCTTATCCCATATACTGAACTCCGAGGGGACTAGCTGGCCTTCTGTTTCTGGAACTTTAAAAGTAGCCAGTGATCCCGGTGGGCAATGTCCCCAAAGTCCCACCTCTGGGTAGGGATATGGCCAGACAGTTGGCCCTGAACCGGCAATGAAGGGTAGGCAAGTAGAGCCTCAGCCACCCCCTCACCATGATGGGTTGGGTGTGTCCATGTGGCCTCATTTTCTTCATGAGGAGGGCATGGGGTATCTGGCAGGGAGTAGTGGGCAGGAATCAAGCCCACCGTGTACTCACATGCAGTGAAACCCATGTAGAAAGGGATAGGCCCTGGGGGCTGTAGATGCGGTTGCTGGGTCTGTGTACTCTGGGTAGTCTCTAAAGGCACAGATGGGGTTTCTCAACAGGACCTGGGGAGACAGGCAGGTGTTCACAAGTGCTGCTTCCCCCAGCTGGCAACTAGTGAGGAGAAAAATGCCCGAGTGGAGGTCTGACCTGCCTCAGTCTGGAGGGCTGATACACGCTGTCTTCTGTCTTCCCTGTCCCCTGCTCCAAAATTTCAGGGCAAAAACAATCCAAGATTGCCAGGATGAAACAAGCAAGGGTGGCACATTTGGTGATAGGCCCTTTAGCTCAGCAGAGTCTCCTCCGCAGCTTCTCAGGGAGCCTGGACTTCAAGACCTGCTTTGGGGAAGCTTCAAATAAGAGATGTGTGTGTGAGCTGGGTGCTGGGCAGCATGCCAGGACAGTTCTCTTCTACCTGGCTCTTGTAGAACTCGTCCATGGCCTGTGTGATGACCTCTTGGTATCTCCTCCCTGCATCACACAGATAGACAAGATGAAGCCAGCACGGCCTGGGGCTGGGCAGATGAATGGGTTCTATTCCAGGTCCCCTGGGCATACCCACCTGCCTCCGATGTGTCAGGGAAAACGGGTGAGGCTCCTTTCTTTTTGTTCTCTGAATGTTGGCAATGGCCTATTGGGGCCAAATGGGAACAGGGAGGCAGAGTGCCTCACCTTGAAAGACATGGCTCCTGGAAGGAGTGGGAGAGGTCCCCCTACTGCCTGAACCTGTTCTCAGAGCAGGAAAAGGGGCCTCTGTGACAGCCCTCCTCAGTGGCTCTTACCCTCTGAGGGGTGTCCTCGCCCAGCCCAGCCCAGGTGTGCACCCACCTGAGATGGCCTTGTGTGGTTGGTTGGGAAGGTTCACCTGCAGCAACCACTGGGACCTGCCCACACCTAGTGTCTCCACTTGTGCATGGGGTCAGATGATCCTCCCTCCTGCAATGGTAGAGCCGGAGTGGCAGAAGGGGCAAGTCACTGCTGCGGTTCCCACCTGAGTTTGAGTGGGGGTCAGGCATGGTACCCATGTATTTCATAATTACCTGGTTTCATCTGGGGGACTTCATGGACAGGAGTGGTGCTCTTCCAGGCCTGTTTTCCATATGCCAGCTGTAAGCCTGGGTTTCCCAAGTTTCTGGAGTCCCCCTTCCAGCCTGGCAAGCATGGTGGGTAGTCGGGGAAGGACATTAAGCCTACAGGCAGCACAACCTATCTGGGTATGTTCTCTGCCCCTGGTGGCTCCTGGTTGTTTATCACCCTGGGTGAGAGTTGGCTTAGGATCTTAACATTCTTGTAGGACTTCAGAACTGTACAGACAGGGGCCCAGGAGGGAGCAGGGGCTGGGACTGGCAGCTAACCAGTGTAGTAGTGTGGGTCATAGGGCTCAGTTTGGTCTCAGCAGGGAATTCAGGGAAGCTTGGGTTTGCTGAAGTCCTAGATGAGCTTGGGCTTGGATATGGGAACAACATGGAGCAGGGGCCCTTCTGCACACTGGAGTCTTTGAGTAGTTGCACCCTGGTGCATCCATAGGTATTCCCCACCTGGAGCGCAGCTGTGGATAGAAGCCAGCATAACTGTGGAGGGAAGAGGAGGAGGAGGCAGGATGAGTCTCCAGGGCAGCCCCAGCAGCCAGGCAGGGCCTCTGCAAGTGAGATGCAGATCCAGCCTGTTGGCCACTTAGCAGCTGCTTGGCCGGCTGCAGGTCACCTGACCTCTGCTCACCGGTAAATGGGGGTTGTGGTAGCACCTACCTTCTGAGACTCCTGCAGCTTTGAAGGGGCAGTACATACCACATGCTGAGAATGTGCCTGACTCAGGCAAGCTTCTCCAGCAGCACCACATCAGATTAACATCCAACATGTACAGGACACCATCAAATCTCCCCATCCCTCATTCCAACTGTAAGAAAAGGGAGCCTCTGTCCTAGGGGAGCAAGCGCAGGCATATTTATGCAGTAGGCACATGGCCCAGGTTGGGGAAAGGCCCTTGGATACATGTTGGTTTCACCAGGAATCTGTGGGGTGGGTTCAGCCTAGTCCCCTGTACCCCAGGAGGTCAGTAGCCCTCTGCACGGGACCAGGACTGAGAAGAGCGTGGGAGGGCTGAGCTTCGAGGGAAGCCATTATTTGGCCTCATGGGAAGTGGTGCAGGTGGTTGTTCGTGGTTCAGTTTTGCAAGGCCTGTGTGATCACCCAAGGAGTACAAATTGCCTTTTTTTTTTTTAATTGCTAAAATTGATGTAGCTCATCAGTTGAAAAGGTGAATAAGGCTGAGAGTCGGCTTCAACTGCCCCTTCCCCAGAAGTAACTGGTGTTCGGCACCTGCTCCTTCCCCAGAAGTAACTGCTGTTCAGAGGTGGGTTTGATTCCTTCCAAGCCTTTCCCCTTTGCATGCAGCTGTGTACATGTACTTAGGTGTAGACATACACATGTTCCCTGGAGGGGTTACTTTTATTTTTTTATTTGGGGAGATAACTAGTGAGGCAGCCTGGCATTTGCTCATCTTGTCTTTTAAGTGTGGAGCCCTCTGTGGAGTGGGCACCAGGTACTTACTAGCTGGCCTCTGTCAGCTGTTTGGCTGACCCAGTTTCTGCCCTTCACAGACATGCTGGCCATCTGGTGTGACATTCAGCAGCCTTGTTCACAGCTAGTATAATGAAACAAATGGATCAGTTACCTTATAAAATTGAAAAAGCATATAACATGCAAAGAGAAAGAATAAATGACCATGTGTGTACTGCTCTGCTAAAGTCCATATTACATGACTGAGATGACAAAAATTTTTTTCACCTGACATTTGGGTCTTGAGAAAGGGCATTTATGTGTTACTTTTTTTTTTTTTTTTTTTTTTTTTTTTTTAGATAGAGTCTTGCTTTGTCACCCAGGCTGGAGTGCAGTGGTACAATATCAGCTCACTGCAACCTCCGCCTCCCAGGTTCGAGCGATTCTCTTGCTCAGCCTCCCAAGTAGCTGGGACTATAGGCGCATGCCACCAGGCCCAGCTAATTTTTTGCATTTTTAGTAGAGACGGGGTTTCACTGTGCTAGCCAGGATGGTCTTGATCTCCTGATCTCATGATCCGCCTGCCTTGGCCTCCCAAAGTGCTGGGATTACAGGCGTGAGTCACCTTGCCCGGTCTTTTTATTTATAATAGAGTTAGAAGAAATGCTACCATGCTTTCTTTTCCATGATCCCCAACTCCCACTTCACCCCCTCTAGAGGAGCTCACCTGGTTAATGACAGCCTGGAATTACTTGAGCCAGGTCACTGTATAAAGGTCATACTGATTCTGTCCTCTTGTGCGTCACTTGCTCAGCTCAGATATTTCATAGCTCCCTGTATACAGGTAGATGTGTTACCCTCTTAGCCTGCTTTCTTGGTTTGATACATGCCTGAGAGCATGTGAGAGCACTTAAGATCTGGGCTCATGGGAGGACTGTTCTGCCCACCCCATCTCTCCAGGTCAGCCTGCATGCATGCCTTCCTCCATCTGGTTCCAGAGTAGGGGAGGTCTCACATTGACCTCAAGTTTATGTGACTTTTTCTACCTCTACTTTCCCAGAGAGCCCGTGCTGTGGGGCTTGTAAGGTGCCATGGGGATTTGTGAAGTCAATATCTACTTCTCTTGTTTGGGTGTTTTATAAATTAGAGCCCTGGAGGGGAATAAATATTACAGGTACTCCAAACCCCTAATATATAAACATCTAAGCCTGTCCCTTTTTTGGTGGTAAAATATACATATCATAAAACTTACAATTTTAACCATGTTCAAATGTACAGTTCAGTCACATCCAGTATATTCACAGTGTTGTACAGCCATCTCCTTTATTCATATCTACAACTTTTTTATTCTAAACTGAAACACCATACCCATGAAGTCATTGTATAGAAGATTGATGCATTTGACTCTGTAAAAATTAAAACTTTCTATGAGAGAAAAATGCCTCAAAGTCAAAAGTCAACAGACTGGGGAAATAGATCTGCAACATACATGACAGACACAAAGGTAATTTGGGTAATATATATATAAAGCTATCATAAATTATTAAAAGACCTGGCCGGGCGCAGTGGCTCACGCCTGTAATCCCAGCACTTTGGGAGGCTGAGGCGGGCGGATCATGAGGTCAGGAGATCGAGACCATCCTGGCTAACACGGTGAAACCCCGTCTCTACTAAAAATACAAAAAATTAGCCAGGCGCGGTGGCAGGCACCTGTAGTCCCAGCTACTCGGGAGGCAGAGGCAGGAGAATGGCGTGAACCCGGGAGGTGGAGCTTGCAGTGAACCGAGATTGCGCCACTGCACTCCAGCCTGGGTGACAGAGCCAGACTCCGTCTCAAAAAAAAAAAAAAGAAAAGAAAAAAATTATTAAAAGACCAGCAGCCAAATTGAAAAATGGACAAAGGATGTAAAGAGACAGTTCAAAGAAAAATGTAGATTTTTAAATATTTGCTAATTTTTTTACTGTGGTAAAATATGTATAACAGAAAATTTACCATTTTAACCATTTTGAAGAGTACAACTCGGCGGCATTAAGTACAAATACATTGTTGTGCAACCATCACCACTATCCATTTCCAAACCTGTTTTATCATCCCAAAGTGAAACTCTGTATCCGTGGAACAATAGCTCCCCATTTCCCCTCTCCCATCCCCTGGCAACCACCATCCTACTTTCTGTGTCTATGAATTTAACTGCATTAGGTACGTCATAAAAGTGGAAGCATACAGTATTTCCTTTTTTTGTGTGTCTGGCTTATTGTACTTAGCATAATCTTTTCAAGGTTTATCTGTATTGTAGCATGTATTAGAATTTCTTTTCTTTTTAAGGCTGAATAATATTGTGTGTATTGACTATATTTGCTTATCCATTCATTTGTAGATGGACATCTGGGCTTTCTCAAGCCTTTGGCTATTGTGAATGCTGCTATAAACATGGGTGTGCAAATTCCCACTTTCAGTTCTTTGTGTATATTCTCAGAAGTGGAATTACTGGATCATATGGTGATTACTGTTTTCCACGGTGGCTGTGCCATCTTACTTTCCCATCAGCAGCGTACAAGAGTTCTGACTTCTCCACATCCAGCATTTGCTATTTTCTGGGTTTGTTGTTGTTGTTGTTTGTTTTGGTTTGTTGTTGGTGGTTTTTTTTAATGGTAGCTATACCTATATGTGTCAGTTGGTATTGCATTGTGCTTTTGATGTACATTGTTCTCATGATAATTGATGCTGAGCACCTCACCCTGTGCTTACTGGTCATTTGTATATCTTCTTTAAAGAAATGTGTATTTTAAAACCTTTGCTCATGTTTAAATTTGACTATTTTGTTGCTGCTGCTGAGGTCTTTATATAGCCTGGATATTAATTATTTATCAGATATATAATGTGTGGATATTTTCTCCCCCTCTGTGAATTGAATCTTCAATCTATTAATTGTATCCTTAGATACATAAAAGTTTTTAACTTTAATGAAGTTCTTTTTATGTATTTTTGTTGTCATTGTCTGTGCTTTCACTATCATATCCAAGAAATTATTGCCAGATTCTATGTTATGAAACTTTTTCCCTATGTTTTTTTCTAAGGGTTGTATAGTTTTAGCTCTTAGAATTAGATGTTTGGTCATTTTGAATTAAGTTTTTTATATGGTGTAAAGTAAGGGTCCAACTTCATTCTTTTCCATGTAAATATCCATTTTATTCTAACACCATTAACTGTCCTTTTTTCATTGAATAGTTTTGACTCACTTGTTGAAAATTATGACCATATTTTTTGGTTCTTTATTTCTATTGCATTGGTCCTTATGTCTGTCTCTATACTGGTACAATATTGTTTTGGGTACTGAAGCATTGCAGTAAGTTTGAAACCAGGAGGTGTTAGTCCTCTAACTTTGTTCATTTTTAATATTCATTTGGCTACTTGTGGTTTTTTGAGATTTCATCTGAATTTTAAAATAGGTTTTTCTATTTTTTCAAATATTGGGATTTTTATAGGAGTTTTATTGAATCTGTTGATGACTATAGATAACAATGATATCTTGACAAGGTTTTGTCTTCCAATCCATAAACACATATGTCTTTTCATTTATTTGTGTCATCTTTAATATCTTTCTGCAATGTTTATAGTTTTTGCGGTACAGGTTTTTCATTTCCTTGGTTAAGTTGGTTTCTAAGTATTCTTTTGATGGTATCATAAATGATACTGTTGTCTTGATTTCTTCTTCATATAGTTTGTTATTGTAGAAATACAACTGATTTTTGTGTATTGATTTTGTATCCTGCAGCTTTGCTGAATTTTATTTATTGCATCTGACAGTATATTTCATAGAAACTGTAAGATTTTTAATATATAAGACTATGTCATCCACAAACAGATACTTTTACTTTTTAAAAAAATTGGAATATCTTTTATTCTTTTACTTGCCTTATTATTCTAACTAACTAGAAACTTCAGTACTAATTTAAATAGAATGGTAAAAGCAGGTATCCTTGTTTTTGCTCTCAGGGTAAAAGCTTTCAGTCTTTCACCATAATGTTACTGGTTTTTTTTGTTTGTTTTTTGTTTTTTTTTTAAATATAACATACTATGTTAAGGTGTTTTCTTTTTATAGTTTATTAAGTATCTTTTATCATGAATGGGTTAAATTTTGATAAATGCTTCTTCTTTGATTAATATGATCACATGAAGATTTTTCCTTCTTTATGTTAGTGTGATATTACACCGATTTTCATGTGTTGAAGCATACTTTTATTTCAGGAGTCAATTATACTCATTCATGGTGTATACTCCTTTTAATGTACTGCTAAATTTAAATTGCTAGTATTTTGTTGAGGATTTTTGCATCGGCATTTGTAAGGGATGTTTGTTTGTAGTTTTCTTATGGTCTTTGTCTGGCTCGGTGTCAGGGTAATACTGGCCGCACAGAATAAGTTAGAAAATATTACCTCCTCTTCAATGCTTTGAAAGAGTTTGAGAAAAACGTGTTAATTCTGCTTTAAATGTTGGGTAGAATTCAACAGTGAAGCCATCTGGTCTCTAGGGCTTTTCTTTGTTGCCGGGTTTTTGATTACTGATGCAATCTTCTTGCTGACTCTCCTTGCTGAATAGGTTTATTTAACTTTTCTGATTCAGTCTTAGTAGGTTGTTTCTAGGAATTTGTTCATTTTATTTAGGTTATTCAATTTTTTGGTGTACAGTTTCTTATGGCACTCTCTTACACCTTTTTTTTTTTTACTCCAAATTTAGTAGTAATGTACCCGTTTTATTTTTTAGTTTAGTAATTTGAGTATTTTCCTTTTTTCTTAATCTAGTTAAAGGTTTGTCAGTTTTGTTGATCTTTTTCAGAGAACAGACTCGGTTTTGTTGATTTTTGATATTGTTTTTCTATTCTCTATTTCACTTATTTCCACTGCTATCTTTATCATTTTTTTCTTTTGCTAGCTTTTAGTTGTTCCCTCCTTTTCCCTCTGTTTTTAGTTGCTTAGGTGTAAAGTTAAGTTGTTGATTTAATATCTTATTTTTTAATAATCATTTATAGCTATAAATTTTTCTCTTATAATACTGCTTTTGATGTATCTCTTAGCTTTTGGTATTTCATATTTTTAATTTGTCTCTAAATATTTTCTATTTTCTCTTGTGATTTCTTCTTTTATCCATCATTGAGTGTTTAATACCTGTATTTTTAGACATAAAATGTGTAACCTACAGAATTTTCTTGATTTGTTACAATTTTATTCGTTGTGAGTTTTTATTTCAGAATTAAATGTGTGTGTCAACATTTGTTATGTTCTCATAAACTCTGTAATACATGGAGGTTCCTGGTCCACATGCATAAGCCTCTACATGAATATTATTTTGAAGCATTTAACCTTTTATTATTCCAAATGTCTAAATAAAATTGAGATTCGGGTTTCTGAGATGAAATCGTGGTAGGTGACAGAAATGCTTAAAAATTAGCCAAAACTTAAGCTAAAGTTTACCTTCAAGATTCAACCGGAATGAGTTGCTCTGTATTGCTGGTAATAAAAAAATAGGTCTTTAATGGTATAAAAGCAAACCTCAGAGAATGGTTTTTTTTCCCCAGTTGACATCTAAATTAAAAGCTGTAAAACATTTTTATGGCCTTATGCACTTTTTACTTTAGAATTCCAACTTTTTCTAGTTATAATTTTTCTAAAGAGATTCCTGTGTATTTGAAAGACAAATGATTTTTTAGTTGAAATGCTTAAACAGCTTTTAAGGAGCTAAAGCTGTTGTGCTTATTCTTGCATTAAATAGTTTCTTTAATATAACTACATTTTAAGAGTTTGATTTAGTGTTAAGTTCGTCTAAACTTTGGTTAAGCAGAAAGCATTACATGAGATTCTTGACATGCTTTCAAGAAATCTCTTTTAAAAATGTTAAAGGAAGAACTATTTAACATAAAATTGAATCTTTATTTGTTTGCATAATTTGAAAAATTATGTCTCACAGCTTTTTAAATGCTCAAGTATAATACATATTTTCCCTTAGTAATATGAGGATAATAACTGTAGTTACCACGGGCTAACTATATGCCACACAACATGCTAAATCTTTTATGTATATTTATCTTCTAATCTTCAGAATTGTCTAATAAGTTTGGCAGTTTTATTGTCTTCATTTTTATAACCATTATTCTTGATTCATTATATAGTCTCATGTTTCTGTGCTTGATTCTTTACGTATGTTTGTTTGTTCAGTGCTTCTATTTCTAATGTAATAAACATTTAGAAATTAGAAATTAGAAAAGTGAGATTTAGGCGGGGCACGGTGGCTCACGCCTGTAATCCCAGCACTTTGGGAGGCCGAGGTGGGCGGATCACCTGAGGTCGGGAGTTCGAGACCAGCCTGATCAACATGGAGAAACTCATCTCTACTAAAAATACAAAATTAGCCAGGCATGGTGGCACATGCCTATAATCCCAGCTACTAGGGAGGCTGAGACAGGAGAATCGCTTGAACCTGGGAGGCGGAGGTTGCGGTGAGCTGAGATCATGCCATTGCACTCCAGCCTGGGCAACAAGAATGAAACTCCAACTCAAAAAAAAAAAAAAGAAAAGAGATTTAAAAGTAGAATAAATTGTCCATGGAATACCCAGCTATAAGACATGGAGCCACGATTAAAACTGGCATCTGATTCTAAAACCTGTGCTGGTAACTACTGTCATCGCAGAAAACCTTCCTTGATCATTCTACATGAATTAACTTATCTGTCTCTTTCTGCTCTCACTCTTCATTTTTTTAATTAGTACTCATTACTACCTGGCATATATGTGTAGAATTTTTTTTTATAGAGATGGGGTCTTGCTCTGATAATCATACATGTATATTTTTAATTTGCTATCTGTCTCTCTCGCTTTTTTGTTCACCGTTCTCCTAAAATAATTCCAGGCATTTGTGTGTGGTTTGTAGGTATTTGTTGATATTAAATGAATGAATGTAATTAGTGTATTCTGTACACCATCAGTACATATACTATTAAAGATGTGATAGGTTTCGTGTTTTCCTCTCTTTATATTGTTATTCCTATACTGCAGCAGTCCCCAGTCTTTTTGGCACCAGGGACTGGTTTTGTGGAAAACAACTTTTCCATGGACTGGACAGGGGGATGGTTTCAGGATGATTCAAGTACATTACATTTATTGCATATTTTATTTCTATTATTATTGTATTGTAATATATAATGAAATAATTATACAACTCATCATAATATAGAATCAGTGGGAGACCTGAGCTTGTTTTCCTGCAACTAGACAGTTCCATCAGGGGGTGATGGGAGACAGTGACACCCAAAATGTGGTGCTTATGTCCAATCTACTCTGTAACCTTGTTTTGGTTGCTGTCACTGCAAAAAACCCTGCTTCACAAAGACAGGATGTTGGAAATGGAAGCAGGCATTTCAGTGATACTATTGACAAGGAAATGTCAGTGCTCTGTGGAGAACAGCAATGGCTTCACTGTCCTTAAGTTTTACATAACATTTGCTGTTAGTGATCCTCCTCTGTGCTCTTTTTTTTTTTTCTGATATATTTCCTCTCTTCTTCCTCCTCTTAAATGGTACATATAATCCTGTTCTTTTATTTCTAAATTTTTAAATGCTTTTCAATGCCTGCAGGTCTTTACTGAATACCTCTATAATCATTTAACTCCAATTCTATTTCAATAGCTAAACTGCCCATCTGGTATTTCCATTGGTTATTATACTTATCACAAACTTGGTAAATCTGAAATTCGGTGCTGTAGATAATTTTTTTGTGGTAGTTTAAAAATATGTTCAAAAACTATTTGAAAGTCTTCAAAAAGTATGAGGGATCTTCAAAAAGTTCATAGGAAATGCATATTATGAAGAAACTATGCATAGATTTCAAAAATATTTTGCACCTAAATAAACTTGTACTAACTTCTTATAACATGTCTGAACAGGATCTAATTTGAAGAATTATAATAAGAAAACTAAGACACCAATTTGAAAAGAGGTCCCATTAGAGCAACATGAATTATGCTAAAATTAAAGCAAGAATAAACATAAAATTTATAGCAATATGGCAATTTTGGGTGAATAGTAAAATCACTGATTCTTTCATGACAAGTTTATGAGAACACTGCCCCCCAACATTCACAGGTTTACAAATGAATAACTCATTTGAAGAAGGGATACAATGTTGAAGATAAAGCCTGCAGTGGCAGACAATTCACATTAATTCACCAGAAAAAAAAAAAAACCTGCTTTAGGAATGACAACAGCATAAACAACAGCCAACACCATAGCCATCTCAATTGGTTAAATATACACAATTTTGAAAAATTGTCCACTCAATAGATTAAAAAACTCTTGTTTCCACATCAGCTGCAGGCAAGAGCAGGGCTTTCAACTGAAATTTTATATAAGTGGAATCAAGATCCTGAAGCATTTCTTCAAATAATTGTAAGAGGAGGTCAAACACAGCTGTTCTAGTGAAATCCTCAAGACAAAACACTATAAAAGCAATGGCTACCAAGAGGTGAAAGTGGTCCAGTCACAGCAAAAAGTGACTGTCTAGAACAAAGCCCATAGCAACAGTGTCTTAGGATGCTCAAGGCATTTTGTTTGTTGACTTTCTAGAGGACCAAAACCAAACCCCAATAACACGTGCTATTATGAGAGTATTTTGAGAAAGTTAAAGCTTTAGAAGAAAAACTTCCAGGAAATTTCACCAGAGAATTCTTCACCACAACAATGTTCTCCTCATTCCTCTCATCAAAAAAAGACAATTTTGCCAGTTTCAATGGAATATTATTGGGCATCCACCTTTTAGCCCTGATTTGGCTCCTGCTAACTTCTTCATTTTCTTTTCTGATCTTAAAAAAATCAGAAAAAGACAGGGGGATGGTTTCAGGACACCCATTTTCTTCAGTTAATGATGTAAAAAAGACTATCTTGATGTGGTTAAATTCCCAGGACCTTAGTTTTTGTAGGGATAGGTATTATTGCTTATAAAAGTGTCTTGCATTTGATGAAGCTTATTTTGAGAAATAAAGTATATATTTTGTTTTTGTGTTTTACTTTTTTTTTTTTTTTACAAACTTATTCAAGTCCTTTCATCGATCCTAATTTTCTTCCTCTTGAAAGTATGTCAAGCTTAATAATCCTCTCTGGTGAATAGAATGTGACAGAAGTGACCAAGTGTGACTTCTGAGTCTAGAGCATAAAGATTTTGCCACTTATGCTTTGCTTTTTCCTAAGCACTCACTGTGGAAGAAACCAGCAATTATTTGGTGAGAACAGTCAAGCAACCTTACAAAAATATCCATGTGAAGAGAACCTGAGGCCTTCAATTACAAACCCCACCAACTTGTGGGCCTTGAATGTGAGCAAACTTGAAAGTGGATCTTCTAGTTTTGGTCAAGGCTTTGGATGACAGCCCCAGTTAAACTCTGACTGTAACCACATGAGATATCCTGAGGCACAACCACCACGATAAATTGTTCTTGAATTCCTCATTTACAGAAACTCAATTAGGTAATAAATATTGTAATTTTATGCCACAAAGTTTTGGGGTTATATGTTATGAAATGATATATAGCAATTTCACACTTTCCACATCCATTTTATTTTTTATACAATCATACATTTTTAATAATGGAGATATATCTTGAGAAACGCACCACTGTGTAATATTGCTGCATGAACATCATAGAATGTACTTACACAAACCTAGGTGGTATAGCCTATCACACACCTAGACTATCTGGTATAGCTTATTGCTCCTAAACTACAAACCTGTATAGCATGTTACTGTGCTGAATACTGTAGGCAATTGTAACACAAGGGTCAGCATTTGTGTATATAAACATAGAAAAGTTACAGTAAAAATATGGTATAAAAGATTTAAAAATGATACACTTGAATGGGGCACTTACCTCAGGTGGTCTGCTAATTTTCATGGTCACACGAAGATTCCACTGAGATATATTCTGCACTACCCACTGCCATAGGTGACAGCCTTGACTATGTGCACCACCCATGAAGGTCCCCTTTGCCTTGCTTTTCCTGACTTGTCAAGTGCATGATGATGTGGTAAGCCAGCATAAGAGCTGAACTCTGTTCTCTTTCTATTGAGTTCTGCAGCTATTTATCCTGAGTTTGGTGCCTAGATTTTGTAGACTCCATTTCTTTGACATTCTTGGTAGAATCAGGCCATCTTCATCTCATTGCACTATCCTTGTGTTACTGTTATGTGTTATGATGCCTAAAGTTATTTTTTGTAAGAATAATCCAAGGGTAGGCCATAGGCATAGGACCTTTGAGCCTATTGTTTGAGCCAACCTCACAGAGAGGACAGTTAGTGGTTTTCCCTGGATCAGCATCAATTTGGATAAACATTGCTGTCAGTTACTATGAAACTGGTTACATTCTCCTTTCACTTTTTTTGTCTTAAGAAAACATCTTTAATCCATAGAGCATGTTTTCTCTGGTTTTATACCCACCAGGATCACAGGCTTTTTTCTGCTTTAAGATATGGCCAACCATCACATTAGGGCCTAGACATTAGGTGCAGAGAATTACACACAAACCGTCCTCTAAATACTCTTCATTTTAGGATAAAACTATTGGTACTTATATATACTTTTATTACAATTCTTATGCTTATTTCTCTTAATAGCATTACTTCATCAAGGATTATTTGAAACTTTAATGGCCACATTAATGATTGACTAGAGAAACATGGTTCCTTTAAAAGGCACGTTAGAAAAACCAAGATTCTTCAGGTCCAATGGGCAGTATTTTTAGTTGGTAGGCAAAGGAGTCCACGTAAAATTCTGAATTAAACATTGCTCCACTAAAATATTCTGTGGTTAAAGATGGCTAAAGATGAAAAGTTTTACAATCAGAAGTAACAAAAAGTAGATACATTTTTTAGTAAATCCTTCCTCCTGCCCCTTAGGATTCTGATCTCTCTTCTCCTCTGCCCCACCACTGACTTCTCCTTCTTGCTTTTTGTTGTGAAATTATTTTCCCAACTGTCATAAATTCCCAACTTTCTTACATTTATAGATCCACATTTACCATGACCCAGATATGTAAGCAACTGCAGAATTTAAATCTAGTGCATGAGTTCAGAGTCTACATGAACTAACAAGTTATACATGAACTAACAAGTTATAATTAACAATTTTTAAAAACTAAACAAAGTCAAATATTCATCAAATAATTTAGAATTATTTAGGGCATACATGGCCCAGGGTTACTTGACATATCAACTTGTACACCTGTTAATTGGAACATCAGATGCTAAATCCTGGATGATGAAATGTCTGACCTGGTAGGAAATTTGTAGAATTCCTCTTTCCAAAATAAATATCAGGGTCAAAATCATTCATAAAAACATGAATAAAATTATTAAACTATAGAAGAATTTGGAGATAGACTATAAAACATTGTCACAACTCAGAGTTAAAATGGGTTTTTATTAAAAATCTATGTAAAAGTTATAAAACTTAAAATCTTAACTAGATAATTATATAATAAAAGCTATCATAAATGCTCAACAGGAAACTTCAGAAATTTTATTTTGTCATTTATGTTTTACATCAACTATAATTACTGTGTTTCTTGTAAGAAATATACCATTATGAGGTGATCAGAATCAGGTAAGGAGGTTAGACATTCCCTCATTTATTCACTCAGCAACCCTGCCACAGAACTAAACCTGTGCGAAGTGCCCTGGTGGGCCCAGCATGTGGTGCTGGGAAATGATCGAGTGGCCCTTTCCCCCACTCAAGGAGCCTACAGTCTGAGGATATATGGACAAAAACACTAAAGCAAGTGCATATAAAAGAAGAGTAAATGCTATAATTAAAGTAGGATGTTGGGAGGGAGGGCTGGGGAGCCATAGCATTTGAGGGACCCAAATGACTCACTGAGGTGACATTTATGCCATGACTAGGATGACAACAGAGGACTAGCCCTGCACAAGTCTGGGAACAGTGTGTCAGGGGGATGCCACTCCTGGTACAGAGACATGCAGGCAGAAGGGACTTTGGCAGAGGATGTGAGAAAGAGGCCGTTGGGGCTAGAGGGAGCCTGGGGAAGAGAAGAGGAGAGGCAAGGAGGACTCTGAGGCCTGGAAGAAGAAGATAGTGATCTGCTTCTCTCTGACATCATTGTCCCCAAACTTAGCACCTTCAAACAACAAATGCTTACTTATCTCACGACTTAGGTGGGGTAGAATCTGGACACAGCTTTGCTGGCTGCCTGCAATGAGGCTGGGGCTGTGTTCTCAGCTGAAGCTGGGCTGTGGGAGGATTGGCTTCGAGGCACACTCATGTGGGTATTGGCTGGATTCAGTGTAGACTGAGAGCCTGAGTGTCTCCCCTGGCCTGGGCACTCCCTCATTCTCTGTTGTGTAGGCCTCTGCACAGGGCAGCTCATAACACTGGAGCTTGCTTTCTGAATTTGAGGAATGCAGTAGAAAGTCAGGGAGAAAAATACATATTGACAGAGAAAGAATGAGGGAGAAAACACTGGACAGAGTAAACAGAAGAGATGAGAGAGATTGAGGAAGAACACACAGAAGAAAGTGACTAGGAGAAAATGGCAGCTTTTTGGATAATAACATAATGAGAGTTCCAATAGACTGAACATTTCCCCACTAAAAATTGTATATGTTGAAATCCTGGCCCCCAGTGTAACAGTACTAGGAAGTGGGGAGTAATTAGGTCCTGAAGGTGAAACCCTCATGAGCGGGATTACTGGCTCTATAAAAGAAACCCCAGAGAGCTCCTTCCTCCACTATCTGTCAGGTAAAAATACAATGTAAAGTCTACAGTCTGCAACTCAGAAGAGAGTTCTCACCAGACCCCATCCACGCTGGCGTTCTGATCTTCAACTTCTGTCCTCCAGAACTGTGAAAAAGAACATTCTGTTGTTGATAAGCGGCTCAGTCTATCTTTGCTATAACAGCGTGACCTAGGACAGAAGTGTTATCCCATCATTTTCGTTGCATTCTGTTGGTCAGAAGTGAGTCACTAACTCCTTAGTGTTGTGAGCCCTTCCTATAGGCTGCCCAACACATAGGCCAAGATGAAGGACATGGGTCTGATTCTGAATATAATGAGAAGGCACTGAAAGGAGTAATGTCAGAGGATGACAATATCTGAATTTCATTTCATCTCAAACTCTTACTGGTGCAGAATGAAAAATGGGGCTGAGAGGGGAAGTGACTTTCCAATAACACACTGCTGGACACAGGCCTGTTTGAATTGTATTTTATGCTACCTCCCATTCCTTATAATTCCTTTATCTCTAAGTGTGTGCGTTATCTACGTGGGATGCCACACCATGAGTTTTACAAGTCTTATCTCATACACACCTGATGAGTTCCCTAGGAAGGAGATGCTGGCATGTTACCCCATTGTACATGTTGAAAGGCCCCAAAACCCACAATAACTTTTCTGGTGTCACAGAACTAGTAAGAAAAAGTAGATTGTTACCTGCATCTGTGATCTCACACCTGAGGCCCTGGCTGCATTCAGGTCTTTCCAGGGAACTGAGAAGGGCTGTACTTGCATAACTGTGCACAGGTAAAGAGTTGACATGCAGGGATAGTGATCAGTCAATAGCCCAGCAGGGCCTTTGGGTAGGTCTTATGGAAGCAAGGAGCCCAGAGGATGAAACTTTGAAAAAGCCATCTTACTACCTTGGTGACAGACCCCAACAAAACTTAGAACTCTGGTAGCCAAGCACCCACACCCTAGAGACAGCCCTGTATCCAGGTCACTTGGTGGGAAATGCTTAAGAGAGCATGATGTGCTCCTGCTCTATCCCAACTCTCTTAGGCTCTTGCTTTAGGAAGGCCTAAAGTGAAAACCTTTTCTGAGATGCTCACATTGGCTTATTCCTCACCCAAGATGCCTCTGGAGATTTTGCAGAGGTCACCCAGAGGTAACATACAGTAAGCCGAGGGCAGGCCCCTCTAGCCTAGGTCTCACCAGTGCTTTCATTTCCCTTTGCATTAGAATGTAAAGAAAAATCAGGAATTTAAAATAGCAAAAATTGACCAAAACTACATTTTTGTTAGATTGCCTAAGGTTCTGTGTTGTTGTTGTTTGTTCATTTGAGACAAGACCTCACTCTGTCACTCAGGCTAGGGTTCAGTGGCACAATCATAGCTCACTGCAGCCTAGATTTCCTGAGCTCAAGCAGTTCTCTCACCTCAGCCTCCCAAGTAGCTTAGAGACTACAGGTGCACACCACCACACCTGGCTAATATGTATTTTTTATTTTTAGCAGAGATGAGGTCTCATTATGTTGCCCAGGCCTGTCTTGAACTCCTAAACTCAAGCAATCCTCAATTTTTGATACATAGCTTTGCTAGGTGTAGGATTCTTAGTTGACAGTTTGTTTTTTTTTTCTGTGAGCACTGGCCAAGGAAATTTTGAAAGAAGAAATAGAGAAACTTCAAATAAGTCAATTAAATGAACAAATCAAGAGCTAAGAAACAACAAAGAATGAGTACTGAGGTTGTAGTTATGGCAGCTAATGATAGAATAGATCCAGTTAGAGAGTTCAGGCAGAATTGTATTTGTAGAGAGTAGAAGTCCGAGAGGTGAGGGTGTCCTGAATGAGGCCAATTGGAAGACTTGTTTGTTACAGAATCAAAGACAACGCGTGGGAACATACCATGCCAAACCCAAACAGGCTGAGCTGGTGCTCTGTGCTAAGATATATAGGTTTATGAAAAGAAAAGCTACCATTATAACATCAAGTGTTTTTCTTAATTAAAAGAATCACAAATGTGGCAGTTATAATCAGGGTTGAGTTATACTTCAGGTTTGGTTGGTGGGTGTCACAAAGCCAAAAGTTTATCTGTTGCCAAGAAGTCGGTGTTCTAGTTTGTGAAATAAAACATCCCCATGACTACAAACAGTAGAGGAGAAAAAGGAATGGGATGGCAAACACAAGTTCCTGACCACAATCAGGCACAGCAGCTGTGCTGCGTTGTGGTGAACTGCCCCCTGGTCCCTGGTGCCAGCAGACTAGAGCGGCCAACTCAAACCACAGATATAGCGGCTGCCCCTCCCCCGGGAACGTGGTCCATCTCCGCCTCTCCAGCCTTCTGCCGCTGGCCCGCTGGAATTCCAAGTCAATGGGTCTTAACTTGTGAGGCGCTGTGGGAGTAGGGCCCACAGAATGATGCCACTTGGCTCCCTGGATTCAGCCCCCTTCCTAGGGGAATGCATGGATTTATCTCGTGCTTTGCCGGACTTCTGGGGGCAGAGAATGCAAAACTCCTGGGTTTCCACGCACACCCCAGTGAGCCAGTGAGTACTCCCCCGAGACTCCACACAGCTCTGTGCTTCAGACCCAAGGCCATGGTGACTGGGCTCACGAGGGAATCTTCTGATCTGCAGGTTGCAAATATCCCTGGCAGAAGCATGGTTTCCCCGGGTAGAGTCACACAATCACTCACCGCCTCCCTTGGATGCGAGTGGGGCTCCCCTAGCTCTGTGCCACACCTGGGTGGGCCATCGCCCCACTTGCTTTTCCTCACTCTCTGTGGGTCGAGCTGTCTGCCTAGTCAGTCCCAATGCAAGAACCTGGATAACTCAATTGAAGGTGTAGAATTCACTCGCAGTTTTCATTGCTCTCCATGAGCGCCATGAGCCACAGCTGCTTCTAATCGACCAGCTTGGCCCCATCTAAATTAGGATTTCTTAATACATGAGATGTTTTAAATATTTTACAATAATGATATTTATCACAAATAATATTTTGTCTCAATGTGTTATGAAAATTGCTAATAAATAAATTCTTTTTTGGTTACCATAAAATTATCTGGAAATGTAACTTCTGCCATTTATAAAATGTTTGTAGAGTTAATAGAACTTTACCTGAAGGGAGGCTTGCAATATACATCATGACTTCAAATATAGTATTAATTGTTTTGTAATTTTGTGGTTTTTTAAAAACTAAATTTATTAAATTGGTGATATATTACTTTAGGTAAGATTATTTGGTGATGAGAGAATAATAATTTGCAGAATATTAAGAATATAAGAGTTCCCTATTATAAAAATGTCCTGTTTTATATTACTACCATTTCCACTGAAAGTTTAAAATTGTAATTTTCTAATTAAAATATATACTCACAAATGTGACTTGTAAATGTTAATATTTATAATTTTGGGGTTTTTATGCATTTGGTAGGGATAGGATTTTCTGGTGTCTATTCTTCTTCAAGATAAAAGAGAATGGAATAAGGATAGGTTAAAACACAAAGGAACACAAGGATGATAATAGAGATTATTCATTTGCAGCCTGCCATGGCATAAAAATATCAAGAAGAAACATGATCAATAGAAAACCTGCATGTCCCTGAACATTAGATAATTTTTCATTTGTCTCTTTTTTATTCAATAAAAGTGTAAACTTATTGAGAGATTATAACAATTGTAAATATATATGCACCCAACATCTGAGCACCTAACTATATAAAACAAATACTAACAGAACTGAAGGGATAAATAGACAGCAATACACTAATGCTAGGGGACTCCAATACTACACTTTCAACAATGGATTTATTATCCAGACAAAAAATCAGTAAAAGAATAGTGAACTGAAACAGCTATAGACCAAAAGGATCTAACAGCAATATTCAGTTTACGTTAAAAATCTCTGCAATTTTCACATTTAGGAGAGATAAAGTCAGAGTGCAGGGACCTCCCCTGATCCTGATCAGAGCACTCAAAGTACAAAGCATGTGTATTTATCTCCTCCCAACTCCACAGTGGAAGCAGTTGCTCTGGCTATCTTGTTACAGTCATGCACAGAGACATGATGGTCAAAGAGCTTGCGTACTTTAAAAAAGAAATGTTCTATTATGTTGAGATTTAAAAAAATGACATGATTTGTCTACAGATCTTCATAATCTGCCTCAATTATATTAAATTTATAAACAACTTACATAACAAAATAACATACTGGGCTTTTATTATTATTTTGATAATTTCTTTGTCAACATCATTTTCACCATATTGTATAAACAGCATTGTAAGACCTATGACTGGTCATTGACAATATATACAATACATATATATTTGTACACAAGATCCAGCTCTGTCATTCTTGCTGGAGTGCAGTGGCACAATCATAGCTCACTCCAGATTCAAACACCTACCACCAGGCAGGATTTTTAGAGGTTTCCAAAAATTGTAAGATATGACTTGTGATCAAGCCCCTCCACTGTTTTTTGTCTTTTGTCTCTGCAGTAACACTTCAGTACTTTTTTTCTCAACGAGCTAAGAATTAAATGTCTTGAGATCATAAATGTCTATGTTAGTAAACATCGTGATTATGGCTGCACCCTGCATTAAGTTACATTGCCAGAGAAATTGAGATGTATTTTAGTTATTTGGTTATTATCTTATAATTATTCTTTTGGCACTTCTGCATTTCACAAGATTATTTTCATGGAAATATCTAGTTAGAAAGAATAATACTTTTCTAAAATTGTGAGCTCAGTTTCTCAGGTTGCCAACTATTGCCACTGAACCAACCAACCTTCCTTTATCTGTCATATGAAACTCTCATAATCACTTTATGTTGTTGATAACCAGTCATAGGTCTTACCGTGCCATTTCTAGAATATGTTCAAAGTGATGGGGACCAAGAAATAATAATAAAACAGCCCAGTATTTTATTATATAAGTTGTATATACACTTAACTTAAGCCAGAGTACAAAGATCTGTAGACAAATCATGTCATTTTTAAAAAATCTCAACAAATTTGACATTATTATAAAGACGAATAAACAGATTTATAGAGCTCTATTTTCTTCAAATTATTTTTCATTACACTCTCTTTGCTTCAGACATCTGATCTAAGCACCTGCAGTATTTGTGATCAGTCTATTGTTTTGGTACATTTAATGATGTTATTTTTCCCACAATTATTAATGATTATATATACGCTTAGGGACTTATACAATTTTGAAGGTAAAGCAAGCACAATGAGAATGAACTTGATTTGCATTGTCTGTCTCTGAGAATGCTCAGAGACTTCACCCTCAGCCCAAGGACAATCTGGTTGCCACATTTCCTGGTGAGAGCTCAGATGTACATCCTGATTTATGTTTTCAATGTATCATTTGAAACTCAGTTTTCTTTTATACTCTTACCAATCCATATGACCTTTTATTCTTTTTTCCCCACATCTGTACGATGTTATTGTAAATCCTATGATACTTCCATAATGGATGTGTCAGATTCACCAAAAGAAAATATAAGAAACACAGTAAAGTTTAAAACTAGGATAAACAATGAATAACTTTTTAGCATAGCTATGAATATTTGCATATTTGTGTGTAATATGTTTAAGCAATTATTGGAAGATATTTATACAAAATAATAACATTACTTACCCCAAATTCAAATTGAGCCAAGTGTTTTATAATTTTTTAATTTTTGTAAGTACATAGGTATATATGTTTATAACATACATGAGATGTTTTGATACAGACATACAAAGTTAAATAATCACATCACAAAGAATGGGACATCCATCCCCTCAAACATTTAGGTTTTGAGTTGCAAACAATCCAATTACACTCTAAGTTATTTTAAATTGTACAATTAAGTTATTGACTATAGTCACCCTATTGTGCTATCAAACAGCAGGTCTCATTCATTCTATTTTTTGTACCCATGAAAAATGCCCACATCCCTCTAGCCCCCCACTATCCTTCCCAGGCTCTGGTAATCATCCTTCTACTCTCTATATTCATGAGTTCAAGTGGGTTGATTCTGAGATCCCACAAATAAGTGAGAGCATGTGATATTTGTCTTTCAGTGCCTGGCTATTTCACTTAACATAATGATCTCCAGTTCCATCCACGGTCTTGCAAACGACTGGATCTCATTCTTTTTTAAAGCTGGATAGTACTCCATTGTGTATATGTACCACATTTTTTAACGCATTCTTAAGGGACACTCAGGTTGCTTCCAAAGTTTAGCTATTGTAAATAGTGCTGCAACAAACATAGTAGTACAGATATCTGAACATACTGATTTCCTTCCTTTTGGGTATATACCCAACAGTACAATTGCTGGATAACGTGGTAGCTCAATTTTTAGTTTTTTAAGGAACCTCCAAACTGTACTTTATAGTGGTTGTACTAATTTACATTCCCACCAACAGTATATGAGGGTTCCCTTTTCTCCAAATTCTCTCAAGCATTTGTTATTGCCTGTCGTTTGAATATAAGCCATTTTAACTCCAGTGAGATGATATTGCACTGCAGTTTCAGTTTGCATTTCTCCATCGACGTCGAGCACCTTTTCATGTGCCCGTTTGCCATTTGTATGTCTTCTTTTAAGAAATATATATTCAAATCTTTTTTGGCCATTTTTGATCAGATTATTAGATTTTTTCTTGTAGAGTTGTTTGAGCTTCTTATATATTGTGGTTATTAATCCTTTGTCAGATGGGTAGTTAATCCTTTGTCAGATGGGTAGTTTGCAATTATTTTTTCCCATTTTGTGGGTTGGCTCTTCACTTTCTTGGTGTGTTATATTTTATTGTTCATTTATTATTTTATTTTATTTTCCCATAAGTTATTGGGTTACAGATGGTATTTGGTTACATGAGTAAGTTCCTTAGTGGTGATTTGTGAGATTATGGTGTACCCATCACCCAAGCATACACTGCACCATATTCATTGTCTTTTATCTCTCACTTCCCTCCCACTCTTTCCCCCAAGTCCCCAAAGTCCATTGCATCATTCTTATGCCTTTGAGTCCTCATAGCTTATCTCCCACATATCAGTGAAAACATATGATGTTGAATTTTCCATTCCTGAGTTACATCACTTAGAATAATAGTCTCCAGTTTCATCCAGTTCACTTCAAATGCTGTTAACTAATTCCTCTCTATGGCTGCGTAGTATTCCATCATATATATTTCTTTATCCACTCGTTGATTAACGGGCATTTGGGTTGGTTGTATGATTTTGCAATTGTGAATTGCGCTGCTATAAACATGCATGTGCAAGTATCTTTTTTGAATAATGACTTATTTTCTTCTATGTGGGTACCTAGTAGTGGGATTCCTGGATCAAATGGTAGTTCTACTTTTAGTTCTTTAAGGAATCTCCATTCTGTTTTCCATAGTGGCTGTACTAGTTAACATTCCCACCAGCAGTGTAGAAGTTTTCCCTGTTTACCACATCCACGCCAACATCTACTGTCTTTTGATTTTTTTTTTATTATGGCTTGCAGGAGGTAAGGTGGTATTGCATTGTGTGGTTTTGATTTGCATTTCCCTGATCATTAGTGATGTTGACCATTTCTTCATGTTTGTTGGCCATTTGTATAACTTCTTTTGAGAACTGTCTATTCATGTCTTTAGCCCATTTTTTGATGGGGTTGTTTTTTTTTTTTTCTTATTGATTTGTTTGAGTTCGTTGTAGATACTGGATATTAGTCGTCTGTCAGATGTATAGATTATGAAGATTTTCTCCCACTCTGTGGGTTGTCTATTTACTCTGCTGACTGTTCCCTTTGCCATGCAAAAGCTCTTAGTTTAATTAGGTCCCAGCTATTTATCTTTGTTTTTATTGCATTTGCTTTTGGGTTGTTGGTCATAAAATCCTTGCCTATGCCAATGTCTAGAAGGGTTTATCCAGTGTTATCTTCTAGAATTTTTAGGGTTTCAGGACTTAGGTTTAAGTCCTTAGTCCATCTTGAATAGATTTTTGTATAAGGTGACAGATCAGGATCCAGTTTCATTCTCCTACATGAGGTTTGCCAATTATCCCAACACCATGTGTTGAAAATGGTGTCCTTTCCCCACTTTATGTTTTCGTTTGCTTTGTCGAAGATCATTTGGCTGTATTTGGGTTAATTTCTGGGTTCTCTATTCTGTTCCATTGGTCTATGTGCCTATTTTTATACCAGTACCATGCTGTTCTGGTAACTATGGCCTTATAGTACAGTTTGAAATCAGGTAGTGTGATGCCTATAGGTTTGTTCTTTTTGCTTAGTCTTGCTTTGGCTATGAGGTTCTCTTTTGGTTCCATATGAATTTTAGAATTGTTTTTGTAATTCTGTGAAGAATGATGGTGGTATTCAGATGGGGATTGCGTTGAATTTGTAGATTGCCTTTGGCAGTATGGTCATTTTCACAACATTAATTCTACCCATCCATGAGCATGGGATGTGTTTTCACTTGTTTGTGTCATCTATGATTTCTTTTTCTGTTTTTTTGTTTTTTTTTTTTTTTTTTGGAGACAGAGTTTCACTCTTGTCACTGAGGCTGGAGTGCAATGGTGTGATCTTGGCTCACTGCAACCTCCGTCTCAAGCGATTCTCCTGCCTCCACCTCCTGAGTACCTGGAATTATAGGCATGCACCACCACGCTCAGCTACATCTATGATTTCTTTCAGGAGTGTTTTATAATTTTCCTTGTAGAGGTCTTTTGATTCCTTTGTTAAGTATATTCCTAAGTATTTTCTTTTTTTGCAGCTATTGTAAAAGGGGTTGAGTTCTTGATTTGATTCTCTGCTTGGTTGCTGTTGGTGTACAGAAGAGCTACTGATTTGTGTAAATTAATCTTGTATCTGGAAACTTTGCTGAATTCTTTTATCAGTTCTAGGAGCTTTCTAGAGGAGTCTATAGGGTTTTCAAGGTAAAAGATCATATCATCCGCAACTAGTGACAGTTTGACTTCCCTTTTACTGATTTTGATGTCCTTTATTTCTTTCTTTTTTCTGATTGCTCTGGCTAGGACTTCCAGTACTATGTTGAAGAGAAGTGGTGAGAGTGGGCATCTTTGTCTTGTTCTAGTTCTCAGAGGGAATGTTTTCATATTTTCCCCATTCAGTATTATGTTCACTGTGGGTTTGTCAAAGATGGCTTTTATTACATTAAGGTATGTCCCTTGCATGCCTATGTTGCTGAGAGCTTTAATCGTAAAGGGATGCTAGATTTTGTCAAATGCTTTTTCTGCATCTATTGAGATGATCATGTGAGTTTTGTTTTAAATTCTGTTTATGTGGTGTATTACATCTATTGATTTGCATATGTTAAACTATTCCTGTGTCCCTGGTATGAAACCCACTTGATCGTGGTGGATTATCTTTTTGATATGTTGTTGGATTTGACTAGCTAGTATTTTATTGAGGATTTTGGCATCTATATTCATCAAGGATATCAGTCTTAGTTTTCTTTTTTGGTTATGTCCTTTCCTGGTTTTGGGATTAGGGTGATGCTGGCTTCATACAATGAACTGGGGAGGGTTCCTTCTTTCTCTATCTTGTGGAATAGTGTCAAAAGGATTGGTACAAATTCTTTGGATGTCTGGTAGAATTCTGCTGTGAATCTGTCTGGTCCTTGACTTTATTTTGTTGGTAATTTTAAAATTACCATTTCAATCTTGCTCCTTGTTATTGGCCTGTTCAGGGTATCTAATTCTTCTTGAGTTAAGCCAGGAGGGTTACATTTTTCCAGAAATGTATCCATCTCTTCTAGGTTTTCTAGTTTATATGCATAAAGGTGATCATAGTACCCTTGAATGATTTTTAGTATTTCAGTGGTGTCAGTTATCTCCTGTTTCATTTCTTAGTGAAATTATTTGGATTTTCTCTCTTCTTTTCTTGGTTAATCTTGCTAATGGTCTATCAGTTTTATTTATCTTTTCAAAGAACCAACTGTTTCATTTATATTTTGTACTTTTTGTTGTTGTTGTTGTTTCGATTTCATTTAGTTCTTCTCTGATCTTGGTTATTTCCTTTATTCTGCTGGGTTTGGGTTTAGTTTGTTCCTGTTTCTCTAGTTCCTTGAGGTATGACCTTAGATATTCTGTTCACGTTCTTTCAGACTTTTTGATGTAGGTGTTTAGGGCTATGAACTTTCCTCTTAGCACGGCCTTTGCGGTATCCCAGAGGTCTTGATAGGTTGTGTCATTATTGTCATTCAGTTAGAAGAATTTTTAAATTTCCATCTTGATTTTGTTTTTGATCCAATGCTCATTCAGGAGCAGGTTATTTAGTTTCCATGTATTTGCATGGTTTTGAAGATTTCTTTTGGAGCTGATTTTCAGTTTTATTCTGCTGTGATGTGAGAGAGTGCGTGATATAATTTCAATTTTCTTAAATTTATTGAGGCTCATTTTATGGCCTATCATATGGTCTATCTTGGAGAAAGTTCCATGTGCTGTTGAATAGAATGTGTGTTCTGTGGTTGATGGATGAAATGTTCTCTATATATCTGTTAAGTCTGTTTGTTCCAAGGTATAGTTTAAATCCACTGTTACTTTATTGACTTTCTATCTTGATGACCTGTCTGGTGCTGTCAGTGGAGTATTGAAGTCCTCCACTATTATTGTGTTGCTGTCTATCTCATTTCTTAGATCTCTCTCTATCTCAATTTCTTAGTAATTGTTTTATAAATTTGGGATCTCCAGTGTTAGGTGTGTATATGTCTAGGATTGTCGTATTTTCCTGTTGGATAAAGCCTTTTACCATTATATACTGTCCCTCTGTCACTTTTAACCACTGTTGCTTTAAAGTTTGTTTTGTCTCCTATGAGAATAGATACCACTGCTCACTTTTGGTGTCCATTTGCATGAAATGCCTTTTTCCATCACTTTCCTTAAGTTTATGTGAGTCCTTATGTGTTAGGTGAGTCTCCTGAAGGCAGCAAATAGTTGGTTGGTGAGTTCTTATCCATGCTGCAGCTCTGTATCTTTTAAGTGGAGCATTTAGGCCACTTACATTCAATGTTAGTATGAACGTGTGAGGTACCATTGCTTTTATCATGCTCTTTGTTGCCTGTGTACTTTGTTTTTGGTTTTTAACTTGTATTTTTGTTTTATAGGTCCTGTGTGAGTTATGCTTTAATGAGGTTCTGTTTTGATGTGTTTCCAGGATTTGTTTCAAGGTTTATAGCTCCTTTTAGCAGTTCTTGTAGTGCTGGTTTGGTAAAGGCGAATTCTGTCAGCATTTGTTTGTCTGAAAATGACTGTATCTTTTCTTCATATATGATGCTTAGTTTCATTGGATAGAAAATTCTTAGCTGATAATTGTTTTGTTTGAGGAGGCTGAAGATAGGGCCCCAATCCCTTCTAGCTTGTAGGGTTTCTGCTGATAAATCTGCTGTTAATCTTATAAGTTTCCCTTTATAGATCACCTAGTGCTTCTGTCTCACATCTCTTAAGATTCTTTCCTTCGTCTTAACTTCAGATAACCTGACGACAATGTGCCTAGGCTAAGATCTTTTGTGATGAATTTCCCAGGTGTTCTTTGTGCTTCTTGTATTTGGATGTCTAGGTCTCTCACAAGGCCAGGAAAGTTTTCCTTGATTATTTCCCAAAATATGTTTTCCAGGCTTTTACAATTCACTTCTTCCTCAGGTACACTGATTATTCTTAGGTTTCATTGTTTAACATAATCCCAGACTTCTTGAAGGCTTTCTTCATATTTTCTTATTCTTTTTTTCTTTCTCTTTATTGGATTGGGTTAATTTGAAAACCTTGTCTTCGAGCTCTGCGTTTCTTTCTTCTACTTGTTCAATTCTATTGCTGAGATTTTCCAGAGCATTTCACATTTCTAAAAGTGTGTCCAAACTTTCCTGAATTTTTTATTGTGTTTTCTGTAAGCTATCTATTTCCTTGAATATTTCTCCCTTCACTTCTTGCATCGTTTTTTGGATTTCCTTGCACTGGGCTTCGCCTTTCTCTGGCCCCTCCCTGATTAGCTTAATAACTAACCTGAATTCTTTTTCAGATAAATCAGGGATTTCTTCTTGGTTTGATCCATTGCTGGTGAACTACTGTGATTTTTGGGGGGTATAGAAGAGCCTTGTTCTGTCATATTACCAGGGTTGGTTTTCTGGTTCCTTCTCATTTGGGTAGTCTCTGTCAAACGAAAGGTCTAGGGCTGGAGACTGTTGTTCAGATTCTTTTGTCCCATGGGGTGTTCCCTTGATGTAGTACTCTCCCCCTTTTCCTATTGGTGTGGCTTCCTGTGAGCCAAACTGCAGTGATTGTTGTCTCTCTTCTGGGTCTAGCCACCCAGTTGGTCTACCCAGCTTCAGGCTGGTACTGGGGGTTGTCTGCACAGAGTCCTGTGATGTGAACCATCTTTGGGTCTTGCAGCCATGGATACCAGCGCCTGTTCCAGTGGAGGTGGTGGAGGGTGCAATGGACTCTGTGAGGGTCCTTAGCTTTTGTGGTTTAATGCTCATATTTATGCAGGTTGGCCTCCTGCCAGGAGGTGGCGCTTTCCAGAAAGTGTCAGCTGTGTAGTGTGGAGAGGGACCAGTAGTAGGCGGGGCCCCTAGAACTCCCAAGATTATATGTTCTTTGTCTTCCACTACCAGGGTGGGTAGGGAAGGACCATCAGGTGGGGGCAGGGCTAGGCATGTCTGAGCTCAGACTCTCCTTGGGCAGGTCTTGCTGCAGCTGCTGTGGAGAGTGGGGGTGAGATTCCCAGGTCACTGGAGTTGTTTACCAAGGAAGATTATGGCCGCCTCTGCTGAGTCATGCAGGTTGTCAGGGAAGTGGGGGAAACCCAGCAGTCACAGGGCTCACCCAGCTCCCACACAAACTGAAGGGCTGCTCTCACTCCCACCACCCACCACCCCCCACCCTGCCACCAACAGCCCTGAGTCTGTTTCCAGGTGGAGGGTTAGAGGGGCTTGAAAATTTGCCCAAGGATATCTGCCTCCCAGCTGTGAAAGAAAAGGGCTTTGGTAGTTCCCCTAACTGTGGAGTCTGCACACCAGATTCGCACCCTCCCCTGAGTTCTGGCCAGGAGAGGGTACGGTTCAAATTCTTACAAAGTTCTTGCCTGGTTCAAATTGTTACAAAGTTCAGCTAGAGAATTCCTTCTCCCTGTGGAGTTTTACACCCTGCTTCTCTGGCCACCCTCCTGATGGATCCCTGTGGTGCCAGGCAGGAATGGGCTGCCTGGGGACCCAGCAAGCTCCCAGGATCTTTCTGCTGCTTCTTCTACCCCTGTATTTTGCTTACCTCTCTAATTTGACTCAGCTCCAGGTAAAGTTGGAAACTTCTCCTGCAAACAGAACTTCAGCTTCTCCAGTGGGGGTATGTGTTCAGGAGAGGAGGGTCTCCCTTTCCCACTTCCACAGTTGGGGCATTCACAGTATTTGGGGTATCTCCTGGGTCCTGCAGGGGCAGTCCACTTCCTTCAGAGGGTCTGTGGATCCTCTCAGAATTGATGGTTTGTTCTTGCAGTTGACCTGGAGCTAAAATTCACAGTGCAAGCCTCTGCATGTTGCTCTGTCTGAAGCTGCAATTTAGTCTTGCCTCCCATCCACTACGATCCCCTGAATCCCCTTATATTTTATTTTTCAATTCTAGTTTATGAAACCACTTTTCTTTTCTCAAGACGTAGCATAAATGCCCTCAAAAACCTCATTAAAAACACGTTTGATAATTCCCCAGATACATTGTTTTGCAATATGTGGTAAACATTTAGAGACTGTGTAACATGAATTAGAGTGTATGATCTGGTTATCCCATGGAGAGAGAAAAAAATAGAATTTTTACCTATGTTATTTTATCTAATTTCATTATTTCTTTATGGGATATGACTTATACACAGTGTGTGTGTGTATATATATATATGAATCTATATGAATTCACCATATATTATTCACTTTCCTAATATACTGTACTTACGTGAATGTATCCGTGACAATAACATGAGAGAGTAATTGCAAAATTATTCAGTGAAATTGTACGTCTATAAAGGGTTCTGATACAGAGATATCTTGCTTAAGATGTGGAGAATTATCTTTACTGTTAGAGAAATTAGTATTTTTCCAAGGCATGAGAAAGTATTCCTGTATAAAGTCTTAAGAAAAGGAATGCCATGGAATTAATTTAATGCAAATTCATTGATGTCATAAAGCAGAAAAGGTAGTCTGTGTCCTCTAACATTGAGAGCTGGATTTTAGCAATTTCCTCCTGAGATTAAAAAAAAAAAATTTTACATACTTCTCTGGGATAGAAACAAAACTCAAAAAGAGCCAGGATTATTTTAAGGAGATGTAGTTAATTAGCCCTGTGGAAAGTGAAATAATGCCATAAAAGATGCCTATGTCTCACCCCCGGGGCCTAGCAATATATCATGGTATGTGACAAAGCAGAATTAAGGCTGCAGGTGAAATAAAGGTTGACAATCAGCTGACTCAAAAATAAGAATATTAACTTGAATTGCAAGTTTGGCCTAATGCAATTACAAGGGTCCTTAAACCTTTGTAAAAGAGAGACTAAGAAGAGAAGCAGTCTGGGTGCTGTGATGTGAGGGAGTCTGTTTGTTTTTAAATTTTTTTTCCATTTAGTGACTCTCTTCTTTAAAATAAAATTTAGTTTAGATATACAAACACTCATGAGGTATTTTTATATGACTATCACTCTTCTAGTTGATAAATATTAGGCAAGAGATCTAGAACTACAAAAAGCGTTTTCTAAATACTGAGCCCCATACTATGGTAGTATAGATAATGGGCATTCTATATGGGTGATTATGAATGTGCTGGTGTGCTCTGTGTGTGTGTGTTTGTGTGTGTGTATCTAATTTATGTATATGTAATTTGGTGTACAAAATAATGTGACTTTTTAAAATTTCATGATAGAATTAATCAAGAAAACATTTTGAGTGTTTGACATCTTGTAAACTAAAAATTAAAAAATAAAAAAGTGTAAAAAATCAAGAAAACATTGAATGGAATAAAAAAGATATCATTTGTGATAATTTTGACCATATAGTAAATAACATTTATGATGTAAAATCTATTTTTTTCAGGTATGTATTTCTGTAGTTTTCCCTTCCTTTTTTTACTATGCAGTAGTAGTTTATTATTTCTGCATCAATATTTATATTTATTTATCTCTTTTTGAACACTATGCATGTCTGAATTAAAAGATTTGTATCTGGTTATCTTATAAAATTATTACTTTCTGATTGTTGTGTTTTATTCTTTTTATGTATGCCAGTGAAGTAATTGGATATGTTCTACCCCTTCCTATTCTAGTCTTTATTTATCTATATTTATGTTTTATGTCAGTTTACCTTTTTCACTATAAATTTGTTCTGCTTAATCTCCCAGTGCACTATTCCTCTCAGCAGCTCCTACAAAGTTAATACAATGTATATTCATAAGATGAATATTCAAATATGATGTATATTCAAATTCTATACCTTATTTTTCAGCTATTCAATTTATCCTTGGCTCTTTTCACATATGCTCTTCAAATTTAAAGATTTTTGATTTTTCAACATTATTTTGGTTTCATATTTTCCCACTGTATTGACTTAAATATTTATGACTATTTCAATATCAGAAATGTATGTGTAATCTATTCTGGTAGCTTAAATTCTGGTAGCTTATTTTCTTGTATGCTTCAATATTTATAATTTAGTGCTCACAACACAGAGATCTAATACTGTAAATATTTTCAATCTGTATGTTTATGTATTTATTCTAGTTGGCCTGGCACAAGACTTTCAGTGTTGCTGTGTGACCAGCCATTGGCTTTTCACATTCACAACTCCTCTGAATTTTTTCTTGCCTCATTTCTGGTCCTGGGGAACTCTGATATTTTCTCCTCATCTCCATTGTACATTTTAGGGATTCTCAAAACTTTTGTTGCACAAACATCAACACTGTCCACATAAGGTAAATATTTTACTTAGATATTTTCTAGCAGACATGGAGTACTCATGAGAAATCCTCAGTTTCTTTATTTGGAACACCCCCTCCCCAGTATTCCATATGGAGTAGTTATGTGTAGAATGTGATTACTTCATTAATATGTCAAAGTAGGGATATATGTTGAACACATTTCTGAAGTTCTAATCCCTTTCTTCATGAATAGCACCTGCACATGAACATAATCGATATTTTCTCTGTAGCAGGAAGTTAGCACTGGTAGAATCTGTTCTGCAATACGAGGTCCTTGGGCTCCAGTGTCAATGCTTCCTCCTTAGATCCTCACTGACCCTGTAAATTTACCTCAGTCTCTATTTCTTAATCCAATAGTTATTTAAATTGATCTTCAATTACTTTGTATGTGTCTAGATATTATTTATGGGTTATATTCTAATTCACATTTTCTGATGTAATTTCACAGAGCCTAGAAAATGTCACCTATTGAATATCTACTTCCATGAAATCAGTGATACATTTTTAGGTCTTAAACTTCAATATTTAAAATGTTTGTCTCTGGAATTTGAAAATAATGTGTATGCCTTGTTTCCTGGCTAAAAAGGCTAATCACTTGTTCATCTGATTAGTAATCAAACTTTCTAAAGTTTATTTAATACTTGATGTTAATTTATTTGTTTTATAGAAAAGTGTATTTCTATGACAGTTTTAGTGTCACCTAATATTATTTTCAATGTTGTAATTTTTATTTATATGAATCTTTGTGTTATACATTTTAAAGTCATTGGTATTAAAACTGTATGTGCAAATAGCTTGAAATAGCGCCTAACACATCATGGATTCTATGTAAATATTCACCACTCTGTTTCATCACATTTTAACCCATTCATACCATTCTTCATTTGCTAACATTTTGTTTGTCCTTATTCAAATTTATGTTGGTGTTCTGTCTACATATTAATAAAAGAGAGGAGGTAGGCTCAGACTTCCATCTTGATTAAATACTATGACAAATGGCACATTTTCCTAGTTCTATTTAGATACAACATTACATTTGTCTCACACTATAAATGTGAGTATTAAGTACAGCAAGAAAAACAATCTTCTCCTTCCTATAACAGATGTTGGGTTATTCATAGATTGTCCACAGCTTTCTTCTCCCAACATTATTTTTATTCTTACATCTCAATTGCCATGAAAACCTAGAAGCATGAAATACTACAAATTAGAAACAAATTTGCTGCTATACACAAATTGGAAAAGTAAGCTCAAGAAGAAATAGAATATATGCATACTCATACAACAGGTAAATAGATGAAGCTAATGAAAACTCTTCACACAGAGAAAAGCCCAGGCTCAGATAGCTTCACTAGTGAATTTGATTAAACACTTAATGAATAACCAATCCTTAACAAACACTTGCAAAACAGAGAAGAAGGAAAACATCGATTCATTTTTGAGGCCAGTATTACCCAGATAACAAATCAGACAAAAGCATCACAAGATAATAAATGTGCAGACCATTATTCCTCATGAATGATGACAGAAAGCTTCAAAAACTCTAGCAAACTGGATTCAGCAGCACATAAAAATGTTAGACAAGCCTGGCATGGTGGTGCACACCTGTACTCCCAGCTACTTAAGTGACTGACGTGGCAGGATAACTTGAGCTTAGGAGTTTGAGACTATAGTGAGCTATGACTGCCACTCCGCCCCAACCTGGTGACATAGTAAGGCCTCAACTCTGATAAAAATTAAAGAAAATTAGAAAAGTATGTTAGACAATATAACCAAGTGGAATTATCTTACAAATACAAATTTAAAAATCAATCAATGTAATATACCATATTAATAGAATAAAGGAAAAAACCATGATTATTTCAATGGACATCTGACAAAGTCTGACACTCATTCCTGATAAATCTCCCAGAAATCTAGCAATAGAAATAACTTTCTCAACCTCCTACAGGACATCCATGAAATTTAATAAATTCCACTAAGGTATATTGAAAGACATATTGATACTTCCAACTCTATGCTCTTAAAAATTAATAAAATGATAACTAATAACAGTAATATATCCATCTGGAAAACATTAAACACTTCTCTAAAAATATTTCTTTTGCATGTGATAAAGGTAAAAGTTCAAATTTAATAAGAGGAGTGCTCTTGAGAAGACTGAAACTTGGTGTTCCTAATTTTTCTGACTCATTAGCAATTACGATCAAATTATCAATAATTCCAACAAGACAGGAGTATTCTCCTCAGCCACAAGGCATGATCACATAAAATCCTTATGTTAGGCATAACAGCATTTCATATTTGAATTGTTTAATAACATTATCATCATTGCTATATTCTCCTGGAAATAACACACAATACAGACTTCAAAAAATCAGAGCTTTTGCTGGGGATATATGCTCCTTCCAAAGGCAATTGTGTGCAGTATTCTGAGAAATAATTCCTCCAAAGGTAAAGTGTGGCTATCTGGGCTTTTGGAGGAAATACTCCAAAAATCCGCTTATTCTAAAAATCTTTTCCACTACAAACCACCATAAATGCTGGACAACAGAATATGTGCTCAACTGGGCAAATTATTCCTAAGTGGGGAATGAAAGTGAAGAAGCAGATGTGGCAGGAAGGAGGGAGGATGACAGCAGAGTTGGCAGGGTGGGGCTGCCCATGATGGTGCAGTCATAATAGGGGCATCCTTTGTTGGGTTTTAACAGCATTTGGGTGTGGATACAATGCTACAGCAACACCAGTGAAGGGGAGAAGAAACTGACCAGCCTAACTAAAGGAAAAGCCTCAAAGTTCCACAAGTCTAAGAAAAATGGCCTAGAATACTCAGACTGCAGTCAAAGGAAGATAAACAGTGAAGCTCCTCAGGCTATGCCTTGGCTGATGCCGGAAGGAAGGCAGCCCGTTGTTACTTTGGGGCTTCTGTACACAGTTTTTGCACAGAAATATTTAAGTGACTATAAATTAATTCAAATGTTTTCCAGGTGGATATTGAAGGAGAAACAGAAAAATCGAAGACAATCTCCTGTGGAAGAAAATTCTCCAACTCAAAACTCAACCGAACCCAAAGCTCAACCCAAAGCACTGAACAGCACATCAGTTAAGACCTGTCAAATATAATCACACAATCTAATATTTTTAAACATGCAAAATGAAGACCACCGAAGTCAATGTCATTCAGAAATAACAACAACAAAACCGGAGCACCCTATACAATTAGGCCTCAAGGAATTCCAAAGTAGTGTATTAGGTATAGAAAATATATATGTAATTAGAAACATTTACAGATTAGAGGGATACAGACAATGTAAAAAATATGAGCTAAAATATGAGTAAAAGAATGAACTGAAATCTATACTTAGGTGTCAGGACAAGAAGAAAAATGAATAGAAAATATAAAATAGAGGTGAAAATAAATTGAAAATGGAATGAAAGGGCTATTTCTAATGAATTTTCAAAACAGACATTTAAATAAACAGAGAAAATAGTAGAAAATAAGACATGTTTAAACATTTCAAAGAATGATGAAATACATGCTCATCAAATATCAACCAAGAAAAGCACAAAAGGTATACATACCTAAAAACATCATAAATGAAAATGTTAACACCAAAATAAAAGAAATGAATTAAACTCATTGAAATATAAAATGCAAATTATGGAACAATAGATTTTAATCCTGTTTCTCAGCTTCTTCATGAAATTGATATATCAATAGATATTAAGCTTGAAGTTGTAGGTTAAATATGTGTTAATCTGGAATTGCATACCTAGCTAAAATATTTTTCAAGATTGTGGAAAAATGTAAATTAATTCATACAAGTAATACAAAGTCTTTAATGCAATTATTCACATCTTTAAAAAGTATAGGCTGGGTGCAGTGGCTCACGCCTGTAATCCCAGCACTTTGGGAGGCCGAGGTGGGCGGATCACGAGGTCGGAGTTTGAGACCAGCCTGCCCAATATGATGAAACCCTGTCTCTACTAAAAATACAAAAATTAGCCGGGCATGGTGGCGAGCACCTGTAATCCCAGCTACTTGGGAGGCTGAGGCAGACGAATTGCTTGAACCTGGGAGGCAGTGGTTGCAGTGAGCCAAGATTGGGCCATTGCACTCCAGCCTGGGTGACAGAGCGAGACTGTCTCAAAAAATAAAAAATAAAAAAAGAAAGAAAAAAGTATAATAACATTTTAAATAAATTCCTACATTTTATTAACATTTGTGAAGTATGATTTTTTTTAAAAAAATTGGCCTCTAAAACGGTTAACAATTTCAGTAAAGAAGAAAATAAAAATTCAATGTTTGATATACATATATAAAAATAAATTTCAGGAAAATGAAAGGTCCATGTGATGACAGAATCCAAATTATATAAAAGATAGAAATTTCAATATTTGTTTTTACACATTTTAAGGAAAAAACCCTGAAAGCAGGGTTTTTATTTTTATTTTTTTATTTTTCTGCACTTTACCAGAAAATAATGTTAATAAGTCTTGAGTTTTCAAGTCCTTCTCACTGACTTTGGCACTTAGAGAACAGCCAGCACAGGCTCAGGACACCGTGCTGGGCATTCTATCAAGGAGACCATCCTCATGGAAATGCAGCAGAAAGCTACATGCAGAAGATGGATGGATGCTCCCCTCCCAGAGACCAGCAGGTGCAAATGTAGAGGGAGTGGGCCAGGGAGGGGCTGTGAACACCAAGCTGGGAGAGGTGCTTGGACCTCCATTGGACCCTCCTGCCTGCAGGGGCCTCACAGGGTTCCATCAGAGGCGAATCCTAGGTTCCCTGTCCTATGGCTGGCCCCTGAGACTTGCTCCACCTGCCAGCTCTTTCCACAAAGACATCAGGATGGCAAACCCAACCCAGCCCCCTCACAGAAAAAGGGGATTAATGTCAGGGCCCATGCCCATCCTGGCCTGTTCAGTAACTGTTTAATTGAGTAGTGAATAGGTTAGGCCAGAACGTGCTGCTGTGGCCCCTGGGATCACATCCCTGAAGGGAACTTGCCTGGGGCTGTGACCTAAAGTGGGAAGCCCACTTGGGGTTCAGTGAGCTGGGACTTAGTTCCCAGCTCAGTTCCCTCTACCACTCCTGGGGGACTTAGGCTTGTCTAGAGCAGGCATTGAGGATGGCATATAGCAGACATGCTGAGCTGTCAGGTGGGTGCCAAGGGGTGAGCATGAGGCATCCCGAGGGTTGGAACCATCAGAAGGCCCTGAGGTCAGCCCAGAACCAGCCCAGCCTCTGTACCTGGAGCTGCAGGTGCACAGGCTGTACCTGGAGCTGCAGGGTGGGCGCTGTGCGATGGGCTGGTCAGAGTGGAGTGAGAAGCCAGTCAGGGAGGGGCTTTCATTGCCCTTTATCCTGTGGTGCAAATCAAGTCCCCAAGGCCACAAGCCAGGCGGGGCAGAAACAATGGGCTAAAGCATCGCCTTCTCTCCTCTTTGGCTCACATAGGCCCCTGACTTTCCTGGGCTTGCCTGAAAGTGAGAGAAAATCCCTCTTCTTGTGAGGATGAACAGAGAAGTCACCAGTCAAGTTTGGTGAGAGGGGGCCCAGGCACCCCCAGAGTCTTTGCAGGGCAGCACCCACTACTTGCTGGCTGGACCAGGAGGCCAGGCTGGGACATTCCGGGAACTGAGGTCACCAGTTCCTACTATGCCTCGAATCTGTCCCCACCATGCAACCTCGGGCCAGCTCAGGCTCTGCCACCAGCTCCCCACATCGTCGTCCCTCAAGAGCCCTAGAGTGGGTCCCCCCTGCTTGGTGTCTCTGGTCCCTGCTCTCCATTCTGAGGCCTGACAAGCACCCAACCTCCAAAGCTGTGTTTTCCTGGGGGAGCGGGTGTTGGGACCACTGGCATAGAACTCGCAGCTTAGCTACATGTTTGTTTCAGACTTGGTTAATCAATGCAGCAGTAAACCCGCTGCTTCTGGGGTACAGTCTCCTACATTTCACGGGTCAGGTAGACAGACTGCGTCCCCTTCACCCCCAGGTGTGCGAAAACACAGTTGACTCCACCTGCAATTCGGTCCTGCCCTCTTCCACCTGAAGAAGACCTGCTCACACCCCAGGGGTCAGCTCCGCGGCTTCTTCTTGGTGAAGCCTCCCTGACATCGCCTCTGGCACTGATACCACCCTCTGAGCCCCAGCACGGTCCCAGCAAAAGCCGCACGCTGTGCAACAGAGGCCTGCGCTCGACCTCGCTGTGCACACAGCAGGGGCTGCCCTTGGTCCCACCGTCTCCCCTAACGCCCCTGCCTCCCAGTCCCACGGCCCCCAAGAGGAGCCAGTACCCTAGCCCAGGGAGCCGGGTTGGGCGCGGCCTGGGGACCGGGCGTGGGAAGCTGGCCCACAGGGTCGCCCCTAGCAAGGAACCACCAGAGCGCGCATGCGGGAGCCGAGGCCGCAGCACTGGGTGGGCAGCTAGCTCGCCGAAGACCCACGCAGCGGGCCAGGCGCCAGCGGCCGCTAGGTCTGGGCGCGGGGCCGGGCCGGTGAGAGAAGGGTCCGGGGCACCCAGTGGGCTCGGATCTCGAGCGGTCCCCGTGACGGCCCCGCGACTGCGCGACTTCCCGCTCTAGAGAGTTTATGGACCCTGTCCCAGGAGGGCTCCGCAGCCGCCAGGGAGGTACCGGAGGGACCGCGGCGCTGGGAGAAGGTGGCGCCAGGCGGCCCTGGAGCCCTGGGCGACGCGGCCGGGCCGGCCAGAGGGCGGAGAAGTCCAAAGCAGGAGCCCGGACAGCCGCTTCCGCCCCTGCGCCGCCCTCCCGGCCCAGGTGACCGGTCGCCCTCCCTGGGGAGCAGCGCCCTCCTCCGCCTGGGCCGGAGCCGGGCGTGGGGGTCGCAGGCTGGTGCCACAGACTGAGGACACCGCGGCGTCTGCCCCGGGGAGCACGCCAAATGCCGGACGGAGCGGCTGTTGCAGATGGTGAGGCCGCAGCCCCGCTTGAGGGTAGGGTCGGGCGGGGTGTCGGGGTCCTGGCAGAGGCCGCGGCAAGGGCAGGAGCGGGTGCGCTGGCCGCTGCACATGCGCCGCCCGGCTCCGGGACCCTGCCCCCTGGTGGCAGCCAGCGGGAGGTGGCGTCCCTGTCCCCAGCCAGGCCGCAGCGCGAAGCTGCTTCCCCGCGGGGGGAGCGGAAGTGGCCCACCTGCCCGAGTGACTTACTAGTTAAAAAGCTGGGGTTGGAGCTGCCACGGGGGGAGGTGTGGAGGCCTGGGGGGCTCCGCCTAGACTTTCTGGGTGTCCTCCTGGGACCTCAGGTTCCTCACCTGTCCCAGAGGACTGATGGGCTGCTATGGCAGGGTTGTTTGGAGGATTAGGCCAAATAGTCCCAGTAAAGCCCCATTAGCCTCCCTGGCCTCTGGATTTTTTTTTTTTTTTCTGGCTTGGGTAACTGCGGAATGTGGCCAGGTGCTGAAGCGGGAAGGCTGGACTCTCCCTAGGCGTCGGGGTTCCTTCCTGGCGCCCCCTCTTCTTAGGCTCTTTTCAAGCACATACCCGGCAACGTGTGCTCTACCCAAGAGCGCTTCACATATCTTCCTGTGGGCTTAAAACCAGAACGCTTTGTTCCCTGACCCCGGCTCTCATATCACCCCAAAGCCAAGTCTTTTGGCGGAGCTGGCTTCAGATTCGAGTCTCAGTTTAATGCTTGTTCTCTAAGGTCTGCCCAGGGCTCTTATCATGGGGCGTTGTTCCACTCCACCCCACCCTGTGCCTCCCCCAATGCGCTGGGGGCCTCAACTGCAGGGACTTGGAACTGGGAGCCCTCCCTGACAGGCTGGCCTGGCCATGGACTGGTGGACCTCAGTCCCAGGGCGAGATACCCCGGGCAAGGACTCTCATCCCGGCTTTTGTACACTCCAGCCATTTAACCTGGTGTGGTGGCCTCGCTGAGACCCCAGGTCTGTGGGGCAGGATTTCTTCCTTGTGTCATAGTGGAGGAAACTGAGGCAGAGGGCCGGTGAATGACAAAGTCAGGGAAATGCTCTGATTGTGAAATGCCCCCTAGGCCTTGCAGGTCCCTTCAAGACACAGCATCCCTCGGGTTGCTGCATCAGTGGGCTGTTGGCTTGGGCACCCCAAGCTCAGCACCATGTGGGGATGAAGCTGGGGAATGTGGGGGCAGGGATATTCGTCCCCCGTATCGGCACGGCAGGAGTTTCATTCTCTGATATGTGTGGACACCACTGCATGTGTGGGTGTGGGTGGGGCCCCCACTGTGTTGATTAAGAAAGAGCCCTTCCTGGGGCCTCTGGGGAAGTGAGGGGCACCATGTGTGCCTGGCAGCTGGTTGGGGTGTGGAGGGGCTCGTCTGGACTCTGTCCTGTTGTCACCTTTTCAGGGCCAGCTAGACCCTGAAGTCTTAGTGCCAGTCATGCCCAGTTGCATGCTGCCCTTCACTTGCCTTCCCCCCCGCCCCCGCCTGACTCCCCCAGCTCAGCCCCTGCCGGGCTTTCTCAGGCCTCTGTGGACCCTGGATGGGATCCCAGGAGATGGCAACTTCACTGCCTGCCTCTGCCTGAAGTCTGGGGTCCCTGTGCAGGGTGGGTGAACAGGTCAGGGGTCAACTTTTGGCTGAGTGCGGGGCCTTTCCCTGATCCCCACCCCACACTGCTGGAACCACTGTGCACGGCTGGTCCCGGGGCTGCACTGGGTCCCCCAGCCTACTGCTGGACCGGATTGAGGAGAATACTTGTGCACATGGCTTGACCTGTTGTTAATGCCCAGTCCAAATCAGAACTAACCAGCTGTTTCCCTGGGGTCAGGGCCCAGGCCTGAGGCTGCCATGACCAGCCCATTCTCTGCCTTCTTGGGGGCCATCAGCGGCCAGTGCTTGGTGGTCCCCAAAAGACATGATGGCTAGGACTGGAGAGCTGGGGGTTAGGTCAGGAGACCCCCTGACCATGGGGGTCCACAGGGGCTGTCCCTGAGCTGTGGGTCCCTATGGGATGCAGGCACATGTGGATGCTTTAGGAGGTGAGCATGGGTCCTTCTGGCTGGCAGGATCTTGGTGGGCACTGGACATGTGGGGCCAGGTTAGGTGGGATGGGCAGAATTGGGCCTGGCTGGGGAGTGTGACTGGTGTGGCCAGAGTCTGCAATGAGCCCCTCACATCTAGGTTGCACATTGACAGAATGACAAGTGGCGGGTCAACCATCCCAGCTGGGTCTGGGGAAGCAGGCCTACCCAGTGGGACCCCCACCCTTGTCCTGGCCCCAAGTCCAGACTGCCTGCCTGCACTGGGCATTGTCTAGCCTTAGCAGGGAAGCCTGGGTGCGATGATCAGGTGTCATGTCTCTGGGTCTCAGGCCTTGGTGGGCCCTAGGCAGATGGGCAGGCACTGGGCAGGGGGAGGGTCTGGGGGCCACCTGAGTGCATCTGCCCCTGGGTGTGTGCCCCCACCCCAGCTCCTCAGCCCTCAGGGCAAAGTGACCAGGGCTCCTCACCTGCTGTGTGGCTCCACCTCTGACCCCCTTGCCTAATGACTGACAGACTCTCCCCTGAGCCTGTGGGAACTTTATGTGGGTCATTTGTGAGTTGGGGGTCCCAACCTCCCTATAGGAAGGAGCCCACCACCAACCACCCTAGTAGGCCCACCTGGGCCTCCTCACTCCACTGGCCTTTGAGACCCAACTGGCCAGACCTGGTGTCCTATTTATATTTTGCTCTTTTTCTCAGTGTGCGTTTTCTGTAATGGTTGTTGCATGGCACTTCCAGATAAGCTGCAGGGTAGAGACTGCTCCCTGCCGCAGAGAACCCCCACACCAAATAGCCCTCACCACGATCTCCTGGGCTGGTTGTGTCTGTGCTCAGCTTGGTGTAAATGGCACCTGCAGTGTGCACCATTGAGTGGATCTGTCCACACGGCTGCCTGAGCTGGCATCTCTGTCCTTGTTGCTGAGGCCCATTCTCTTCCCCCACTCTCCACCTGAGCTGCTCTTGAAGCCAAGAGGAGGGATGGAGAGGGACCCCACCCCTCCTGGGGTAAATCTCCACCATGAGGGGGCTGGGCTTGCCCACCCTGTCATCCACTCCTCTGAGCTCCATCTCAGCCAGAGGTCAGCCAACTGCAGCCTGTCCCCACCTGCTTTTGTGCCGCCCGTGAGTTAAGAGTGGATTTTACATTTCCAAATGTTCAAACAAATCAAAACGATTATACTTCATGATGCTGTGAAATTTGAATGTTGCTGGTTCATGAATAAAGCTGTACAGGAATCCAGCCATGCCTGTTTATTTACAGGTGGCCTGGGGAAGGCTGCTGTCTGGCTACAATGGCACAGTTAAGTCCTTGGCACAGAAAATGGTTGCCAAAGCTGATAATACTGACCCCTTTAGAGAAACAGCTTCCAGCCCAGGGTTTGAGGTTGTCTGGCAGGACCCCAGACTCTGGGTTAGATCCTTCCCCACTCACAGCTGTGTTGGCCTCCACTGGTATGCCTGTAAAGAAGGGGTGCCAGGGGCCTCCCAAGGGGATGTTGAGGCCTTGTGTGTCAGGTTTCAGTGTGTGTGCTTCACAGTCACTCATCTCACCCGCTGAGGTCCCGGGCCTGAGGTGGGCCTGCCTGCAGGAACAACTGGTCCTTGGCAGTGGGAACTCTGTGGAGCTGAGCTGCCACCCACCTGGCAGAGGTCCCATGGAGCTCACTGTCGGGGTCAAGGGTAGTGCAGGGCTGGTGTCCTGGACTGCATGGGCCCCAACTACTGCAGGTGCTGACTTCCTCCCATGAAGAAATCAGAGCCAACAGCTGCAGCAGCTCACCCAGTGCATGCTGTGCCCCTTCCGTGTTCATGTGACAGAGGGTGCCTGCTGGATCTGCACCAGTCTGTGGGTAGGGGGCCTTGGTGGCTATGTTCACTGAGTGGCTACCTGGCCCAGGAGTGGCCAAAGGGTCTCAGGAGGTATGGCCACAGCATCCTCTCCGTGAGGGTCTGTCTGATGATTGGTAGAGAGGAGGGCACCCCCAGGAGGTGAGGGGCTCCAACCCCATCAGTGAGGGACAGCTGGGGTCCTCCTGGGGAAAGTCAAAGGCTGAGCCCCAGGACAGAAGGACGCTGCCCTCAGCTGAGTAGCAGCAGGCACTTGGACGTGGGCCATCATGGGGCCGCAGCGCACACACCCTGTCTCCTGCATTGCACCTCGAGAGGTGAGGAAGTTGGGATGCCAAGGCTGAAGACACAGATGAGACCAGACTCCAGGCACTTGGGGCTGGTCTGGGGTAATGCCTGCTTCCCACTCACTAAGCCTTGCCCTCCACAGGCAAATGAGGGACCAAGGACTTGGGGACAACCTCCCTAGGGTCACACTGACAGTCAGGGTTCCCTTAGGGTGCAGGAGGGGCTGGGCCACTGACATGGCTCTGGATGCCTGGCCCATGGAGCTCACTGTCTGAGTGAGCTGGCTCTGGGGTTCAGGCTGGGGGTGGGAAGGGAGCACCCACACTGCAGATGGGAAGACTGAGACACAGGGCTCTAGGGGTTCCAGGGTTGGAAGGAGGCCAGGGCTGGCCTGCGAGGACTTTGGTGTTGGCTCTTGGTGAGGTAGGCCATCACAGGTGTGAGTGCAACAGGTCACAGGGGCTCAGGAGGCTGCCTGCTGGACCAAGGCCTTATGGGCAGCAGAAGGCAACTGTCACATCCCAGTGGAAGGGGAGGTTGGTGATGGGGGTGGCAAAGGGAGAGCCCACAGTGTTTTTCTGACAGATGGGCTGTGGGTGTGAGAGAGCAGTCAGGGGGACAATGCCTGGGTGATTTGGCCTGGAACAGTGGCAGGGGGACTTTGCCCAGCTGTGGAGGGGTTTGGCTGGGAGGTGCGGCTTCTGGTTCTGGAAATGCTGAGAGATGTGCAAATGTTGTTGAGGGTCATCAAGGGACAGATGTGTGGAGACAGTTACAATTTGGGGACAGATGGTGTGTTGGCTGAGCCCCTGGGCCCTCTGGCATGGAGGACACAAGGAGGTGAGGAGAAACCAGCCAGGGGACAGGGCTCAGGGAAAACCAAGCGAGCTGATCCCAAGAGTTGATCGAATCTGGGATGGGATGAACATTTTCCAGCTTCCTATTCAGCCCCTGCCCCTCGTCTCCCCTGCACCCACCTGGTTCCCTTGCCCTGAGTCCCTGCTTGTCCTGAGTCACTTCGTGTCCCTGCTTACCTGGCTGTCCTAGGCAGGCGTTTGATGTTTCCACCCCACGTGGGCTGGGGCTGTGAGGGTCACTGGAGGCCACCTTTCAGAAGGCACCATCTGGCAGTGGGCAGATGTGGCCTCCCAGTCCTGTGAAATAGCCCCCACCACAGCCTGCTGGGCTCTCTCCACTACCCACCCCAAGAGGCCTAGGAGGGCCACTCACAGCTCTGGGAGGTGCCTCTTTTCAGCTTCTGTTCACAGTTTCCACCTGGACCTAAGCTTCCTCCTCCAAGAGACGGGTGTGTCTCTGTGGATGGATGGCCAGGAGGTCACTTTGAGAGGGCACTGCCTCCCTCCTGGGAGCCCTGCCTCAGAAAGGCAGGCCAAATCTCAGGTCCTGGGAAAGAAAACAGTTGGGCTGTGAGGAAGTGGGTGATAACAGCTCTGGACATCAGAAGGAGGAGGTGGCAGGGCCTCAGGCACCATTCTCTCTGTCAGGCCACAGACCTCTGCAGAGGGTGGTGTAGGGTCTCAGATTCTAGTGAACTACAGCCACCTGGCTGCACATCATCTTTCCTGGCTCATCATTTTTTATTGTTGAAAAGTGGACATATTGAATACTATACTGTAGTAAATCTGGATAGCAAATTCTCCTCCCTCCCTAGGCTTTGTGGCTGTTTCTTGTGCGTTACAGTTGCTTATTTAGTGACCATTTCAGTTTATTTTTAAAGCTGTATTATTTGTCATAAGTGCTCACTGATTACGTTTCATTAGTTGTTGGCTCTTGATTTGAGAGAGGATTTTTTACATGTCTAGAGAATACACATTTTCTATCTTTGCAATTGTACTCTGCCTCTGTAACAAACCATGCCTTTAACACAGCCATGCAGTTTACAACTCGACTTTTGTCTTCACTTCCTGTTACTCAGAGAATAAATTTCAAGAATACATGAGATCTTAACCTTTCCCAAAACTTTTGTTGGGGCATGAGCGTAGCATTCTAGATTTTTAGAAATACATGGAAGCTTTTCAAAATGCTTCCTTATTTTCCAAATTATCACATCATACTGACTTTCTTTTCAGGCTTTTTAGTGTGTCTATTGTTTTGACATGTTTTGCTTCATAAGGCAGCAAGATTGCTCTTTTTCCCTAGGCAGGGATAATTATTCAAGCCAGAGTGGCCCAGCCCTTTGATTCCAGTTGATGGTCCCTAGGACAGCCTTAATCTTATACAGTAAAGAAAGGAAAATGAAGGTCACCTCTCAAAAGTAGCTGAAGCTGAATTTTGTAAAATTCAGACTCTATACATGGAATCTTTTCCCTATACATGGAATCTTTTCCATATGTTCTTTTTAATGTTCACACTCAGCTACATTGTTCTTTGATATCTTTCTTCCTCTTCATTGTGTTGATTTCCAGCAGTAAAATTGTCAAATCAGAGTTGTCCTGTCATGTCACATGCATTTCTACGTCGATTTTAACATAATCACGTGTTCAGCTTATCTGGGACTGCATATATGAGACACTATACATACGCCCCATGGCAGTGACAGATTCCATTATTTCACTTTTCATAAAGTGTCAAGTTGGGTCTTCTATCCTGTAATTTTCCTCTAACTATTTAACCATGCCTAAGAAAATGTCTATGTGACCTGTAATGAAAACATAAATAGCCACCAGCATAAACAGTCACCAATAGAATAAGTAAGTCTGGGGCAAAAAAGTGCTTCTAACAGAGCAACTCCAACTACGTCTACAGGATCTTTGAGAATTTTTTTTCTATTTCTAACATTTTTGTTTAATGTATACTTTCTCAGTTTGCCTGATTTCTCCACAAAATTAATTTATATATTCACTTATTAGCCATCTAAGGTTCATAAATATGTATTACTTTAATTCATTTTTTTCTACTTAATTGGCACTAAATTTACCCAATGATACTAATGTTTCTAGCTGTGCTAGCTTTGGCACTTGCAATAGTTTTGCTGCATTGACCATGCATATTCAGCTCGGATGTCCACGAGCCCATGTTTAACATAACAGATCTAGACAGAAGACGATTAACTGGCCATCTCCTTGTCATGGATGCAGGCTCTGTCTCCTTTCTCATCTTCTACTACTCTACAGTCTTAAATCACATTTTCAAGTAAAACATAATAGAAAAAATTTGTGTCTTTTTTATCAAGCAAGTAATTCAAATTCTAGGTCCTAGTCTCAAGTCTCTCTCAGAGTGACTCCTGTTCTGTTATTGCTTTTGTCAGACTTCTGTACCTTCCTCTAGGCCCATCTATAAACTTTCTTGTAAAATTCAGTTGTAGCAACAGTGTAAACAAAGTCACCAGGAAGTCTGAACTGGGAAGAGCCCATTGCAGCTTAGCAAGGCCTCTGTGGCCAGACTATCTCTCTAGATTCCTCCTCTCTGGGCAGGGCATCTCTGCGAAAAAGGCAGCAGCCCATCAGGGACTTATAGATAAAACCCCCATCTCCCTGGGACAGAGCACCTGGGGGAAGGGGTGGCTACAGGCACAGCTTCAGCAGACTTAAACGTCCCTGCCTGATGGCTCTGAAGAGAGCAGCGGACCTCCCAGCACAGCGTTCAAGCTCTGCTAAGGATCAAACTGCCTTCTTAAGTGGGTCCCTGATACCAGTGTATCCTGATTGGGAGACACCTCCCAGTAGGAGCCGACAGACACCTCATATGGCAGAGATCTAGCTAGTATCTGGCAGGTGCTCCTCTGGGACGAAGCTTCCAGAGGAAAGAACAGGCAGCAATCTTTGCTGTTCTGCAGCCTCCTTTACCCAGGCAAACAGGGCCTGGAGTGGACCTCTAGCAAATTCCAGCATACCAGCAACAGAGGGCACTGACTATTAGAAGGAAAACTAACAAACAGAAAGGAGAGCATGTCCACTCAGAGACCACATCCGAAGGTCACCAACATCAAAGACCAAAGGTAGATAAATCCATGAAGATGGGGAGAAACCAGGGCAAAAAGGCTGAAAATTCCAAAAACCAGAACACCCCTTCTCATCCGAAGGATCAAAACTCCTCATCAGCAAGGGAACAAAACTGGACTGAGAATGAGTTTGACAAATTGACAGAAGTAGGCTTCAGAAGTTGGGTAATAACAAACTCCTTCGAGCTAAAGGAGCATGTTCTAACGCAATGCAAGGAAGCTAAGAACCTTGAAAAAAGATTAGACGAATTGCTAACTAGAATAACCAGTTTGGAGAAGAATATAAATGACCTGATGGAGCTGAAAAACACAGCAAGAGAACTTCGTGAAGCATACACAAGTATCAATAGCCAAATCGATTAAGCAGAAGAAAGGATATCAGAGATTGAAGATCAACTTAATGAAATAAAGCAAGAAGACAAGATTAGAGAAAAAAGAATGAAAAGGAATGAGCAGAGCCTCCAAAAAATATGGGACAGTGTGAAAAGACCAAATCTACATTTGATTGGTGTACCTGAAAGTGACAGGGAGAATGGAACCAAGTTGGAAAACACTCTTCAGGATATTATCCAGGAAAACTTCCCCAACCTAGCAAGACAGGGTAACATTCAAATTCAGGAAATACAGAGAACAACACAAAGATACCCCTCAAGAAGAACAACCCCAAGACACATAATTATCGGATTCACCAAGGTTGAAATGAAGGGGAAAATGTTAAGGGCAGCCAGAGAGAAAGGTTGGGTTAACTCACAAAGGGAAGCCCATCAGACTAACAGCAGATCTCTCGGCAGAAACCCTACAAACCAGAAGAAAGTGGGGGCCAATATTCAGCATTCTTAAGGAAAAGAATTTTCAACCCAGAATTTTTCTTTCTTTTTTTTAATTATTATACTTTAAGTTGTAGGGTACATGTGCACAACATGCAGGTTTGTGACATATGTATACATGTGCCGTGTTGGTTTGCTGCACCCATTAACTCATCATTTACATTAAGTATTTCTCCTAATGCTATCCCTCCCCCATCCCCCACCCCACAACAGGCCCCTTCAACCCAGAATTTCATACCCAGCCAAACTAAGTTTCATAATCAAAGGAGAAATAACATCCTTTACAGACAAGCAAATGCTGAGAGATTTTGTCACCACCAGGCCTGCCTTACAAGAGCTCCTGAAGGAAGCACTAAACATGGAAAGGAACAAACGGTACCAGCCGCTGCAAAAACATACCAAATTGTAAAGATCATCATCACTAAGAAGAAACTGCATCAACTAATAGGCAAAATAACCAGCTAGTGTCAAAATGACAGGATCAAATTCACACATAAGAATATTAACCTTAAATATAAATGGCCTAAATTCCCCAATTAAAAGACACAGACTGGCAGGAGGCTCAAAATAAAGGGATAGAGGAATACTTACCAAGAAAATGGAAAGCAAAAAAAATTAAAAAATAAAAAAATAAAAAAAAGTAGGAGTTGCAATTTTAATCTGTGATAAAACAGACTTTAAACCAACAAAGATCAAAAGAGACAAGGCCATCACATAATGGTAAAGGTATCAATGCACCAAGAAGAGCTAACTATCCTGAATATATATGCACCCACTATAGGAGGATTCAGATTAATAAAATAAGTTCTTAGAGACCTAAGAAGAGACTTAGACTCCCACACAATAATAGTGGGAGACTTTAACACCCCACTGTCAATATTACACAGATCAATGAGACAGAAAATTAACAAGGATATTCAGGACTTGAACTCAGCTCTGAACCAAGTGGACCTAATAGACATCTACAGAACTCTCCACCCCAAATCAACAGAATAAACATTCTTCTCAGCACCTCATTGCACTTATTCTAAAATTGACCACATGAAGTAAAACACTCCTCAGGAAATACAAAAGGACAGAAATCATAACCAACAGTCTCTCAGACCACAGTGCAATCAAATTAGAACTCAGGATTAAGAAACTCACTCAAAACCACCCAACTATCTGGAAACTGAACAACCTGCTCCTGAATGACTACTGGGTAAATAATGAAACAAAGACAGAAATAAAGATGCTCTTTGAAACCAATGAGAATAAAGACACAACATATCAGAATCTCTGGAACACATTTAAAGCAGTGTGTAGAGAGAAATGTATAGCACTAAATGCTTACAAGAGAAAGCAGGAAAGATCTAAAATCGATATCCTAACATCAAAATTCAAAGAACTAAAAAAGCAGAGCAAAAAAATTCAAAAGCCAGCAGAAGACAAGAAATAACTAAGATCAGAGCAGAACTGAGGGAGATAGAGACACAAAAAAACCTCAAAAAATCAATGAATCCAGGAGCTGATTTTTTAAAAAAGATCAACAAAATAGATAGACCACCAGCCAGACTAATAAAGAAGAAAACACTGAAGAATCAAATAGTTGCAACAAAAAATGATAAAGGGGATATCACCACTGATCCTACAGAAATACAAGCTACCATCAGAGAATACTATAAACACCTCTATGCAAATAAACTAGAAAATCTAGAAGAAATGGGTAAATTCCTGGACACATACACCCTCCCAACTCTAAACCAGGAAGAAGTTGAATCCCTGAATAGACCAATAACAAGTTCTGAAATTGAGGCAGTAATTAATAGCCTACCAAATAAAAAAAGTCCAGGAGCAGATGGATTCACAGCCAAATTCTACCAGAGGTACAAAGAGGAGCTGGTACCATTCCTTCTGAAATTATTCCAAACAACAGAAAAATAGGGAATCCTCTCTAAATCATTTTATGAGGCCAGCATCATTCTGACACCAAAACCTGGCTGAGATACAACAAAAAAAGAAAATTTCAGGCCAATATCCCTGATGACTATCAGTGGGAAAACCCTCAGTAAAATATTGGCAATCTGAATCCAGCAGCACATCAAAAAGCTTATCCACCACGATCAAGTTGGCTTCATACCTGGGATGCAAGACTGGTTCAATATACACAAATCAACAAATATAATCCATCATATAAACAGAACCAATGACAAAAACTACATAATTATCTCAATAGATGCAGAAAAGGCCTTCCACAAAGTTCAACACCCCTTCATGCTAAAAACTCTCAATAAACTAGGTATTGATTGAACGTATCTCAAAATAATAAGAGCTATTTATGACAAACCCACAGCCAATATCATACTGAATGAGCAAAAACTGGAAGCATTCCCTTTGAAAACCAGCACAAGACAAAGATGCTGTCTCTTACCACTCCTGTTCCACATAGTATTGGAAGTTCTGGCCAGGGCAATCAGGCAAGAGAAAGAAATAAAGGGTATTCAAATAGGAAAAGAGGAAGTCAAATTGTCTCTGTTTGCAGATGACATGACTGTATATTTAGAAAACCCCACCATCTCAGCCTAAAATCTCGTTAAGCTGATGAGCAACTTCAGCAAAGTCTCAGGATACAAAATCAATGTGCAAAAATCCCAAGCATTCCTATACATCATTAACAGACAAACAGAGAGCCAAATCACAAGTGGACTTCCCATTGCAATTGCTACAAAGAGAATAAAATACCTAGGAATACAACTTACAAGGGATGTGAAGGACCTATTCAAGGAGAACTACAAACCACTGCTCAAGGAAATAAGAGAGGACACAAGCAAATGGAGAAACATTCCATGCTCATGGATAGGAAGAATCAATATCATGAAAATGGCCATACTGCCCAAAGTAATTTAAAGATTCAATGCTATCCCCATCAAGCTACCATTGACTTTCTTCACAGAATTGGAAAACACTACTTTAGGCTTCATATGGAACCAAAAAAGAGCCTGCATAGCCAAGACAATACCAAGCAAAAAGAACAAAGCTGGAAGCATCATGCTACCTGACTTCAAACTATACTACAAGGCTACAGTAACCAAAACAGCATGGAACTGGCACTAAAACAAATATATAGACCAATGGAACAGAACAGAGGCCTCAGAAATAACGCCGCATATCTACAACCATATAATCTTTGACAAACCTGACACAAACAAGCAATGGGGAAAGGATTGTCTATTTAATAAATGGTGTTGGGAAAACTGACTAGCTATATGCAGAAAACTGAAACTGGACTCCTTCCTTACACCTTATACAAAACTTAACTCAAGATGGAATAAGACTTAATCATAAGACCTAAAATGATAAAAACCCTAGAAGAAAACCCAGGCAATACCATTCAGGACATAGGCATGGGCAAATACTTCATGTCTAAAACACCAAAAGCAATAGCAACAAAAGCCAAAATAGACAAATGGGATCTAATTAAACTAAAGAGCTTCTGCACAGCAAAAGAAACCATCGTCAGAGTGAACAGGCAACCTACAGAATGGGAGAAAATTTTTGCAACCTACTCATCTGACAAAGGGCTAATATCCAGAATCTACAATGAACTCAAACAAATTTACAAGAAAAAAACAAATAACCCCATCAAAAAGTGGGCGAAGGATATGAACAGACACTTCTCAAAAGAAGACATTTGTGCAGCCAAAAAACGCATGAAAAAATGCTCATCATCACTGGCCATCAGAGAAATGCAAATCAAAACCACAATGAGATACCATCTCACACCAGTTAGAATGGCGATCATTAAAAAGTCAGGAAACAACAGGTGCTGGAGAGGCTGTGGAGAAATAGGAGCACTTTTACACTGTTGGTGGGACTGTAAACTAGTTCAACCATTGTGGAAGTCGGTGTGGCGATTCCTCAGGGATCTAGAACTAGAAATACCATTTGACCCAGCCATCCCATTACTGAGTATATACCCAAAGGATTATAAATCATGCTGCTATAAAGACACATGCACACGTATGTTTATTGTGGCACTATTCACAATAGCAAAGACTTGGAACCAAGCCAAATATCCAACAATGATAGACTGGATTAAGAAAATGTGGCACATATACACCATGGAATACTATGCAGCCATGAAAAATGATGAGTTCATGTCCTTTGTAGGGACGTGGATGAAGCTGGAAACCATCATTCTCAGCAAACTGTCCCAAGGACAAAAAAAACAAACACTGCATTTTCTCACTCATAGTGGGAATTGAACAATGAGAACACATGGACACAGGAAGGGGAACATCACACACCAGGGACTGTTGTGGGGTGAGGGGAGGGATAGCATTAGGAGATATACCTAATGCTAAATGACAAGTTAATGGGTGCAGCACACCAACATGGCGCATGTATACATATGTAACAAACCTGCACGTTGTGCACATGTACCCTAAAACTTAAAGTATAATAATAATAATAAAAGAAAGATACTATAGAAATGACTACAAATACATATGCATATCAAGAATAATGCCACTTTGTTCCCCTGGGACCACAGAAAAAGATTGTAGATATTGTATATCATGGCACCCTAGCACACAACAGAGGCCAATTATGCTTACTAAAATGCCTTACTAAATTATGCTTACTAAAATTATGCTTACTAAATGGTAAAACCAGATTGTGAAACAAAAACCTGTACCCCTATAAACTTTACCATTCTAAAGCCAGGCTTACCCATGTGGACTTCAGGTTACCCCATAAGAAAGTACCCAGCAACCTACCTATATGTTATCATATACCCTACCTGTATGTTATCAAAAAAGGAACCCAGACCCGTCCGGCCCAGCAACAATTCCAGGTCTTTAAGTGATTCTATAAGCATGTAGACCAGAAGTTACCAGGGCCTCCTCCTTTAGCTGAGAAACTATTTGCTCAGCTGGCTGAAAACACTGCCAGCAGCCTAGGCGTTTCCTCATGTTATGTTTGTGGAGGAACTAACATAGGAGACCAATGGCCTTAGAAAGCAAAAGAGTTAATGCCACAAGATAACTTTGACTGACTCTTCCCCCGAACCGATGCCCACAGGTTCAAGCGTCTGGCTCTTAAAAACTTATTTCATCAGGGGATACTGTGTTGCTCGCTGAGGAAAAGCTTTTACAGACCCAGTAGGAGAATTAATATGTTTAGTGCTGCAATATTATAGTGAAACACTAAGAAAAACTTTCTTGCGAGGTAAAAATAGTTCCAAATCACCTCATCCAAATCCATTCTCCCGTTTCTCTTCTCTAAATCACACCTGGTATCAGCTTGCTGCCTGGTATCAGCTTGAAGCTCCAAATACCTGGCAGGCACCCTCTGGTCTCTATTGGATTTGTGGGCCATAGGCCTACCAACAGTTACCAGCCAAATGGACAGGGGCTTGTGTACTCAGAACAATTAGGCCATCTTTCTTTTTGCTTCCACTGCAACACGAGGAAACCTTAGGGTATCCTGTCTATGATGAAATTAAAGGAAGAAACGAAAGAAATGTAGACATAAAAAAGACATAAAACAGGATATTAGAAAGACACAGATTGGCCACCTGAAAGAATAATTCAATACTGTGGGCCAGCTACCTGGGCACAAGATAGGTCATGGGGGTACCGCACCCCAATTTACATGCTTAACTGCATCATAAGTTTGCAAGCAGTCCTTGAAATTATCACTAATGAAACAGCAAATGCATTAGACTTATTGGCCCAGCAGACCACAAAAGTTAGAAACTCCATTTATCAAAATAGACTGGCTTTAGACTATCTCCTAGCCCAGGAAGGAGGAGTATGTGCAAAGTTTAATCTAACTAATTGCTGCCTAGAAATCGATGACAATAGAAAAGCTATTATCCAAATAACTGCAAGAATGAGAAAATTAGCCCATGTTCCAGTCCAGACCTGGAAAGGGTGGACTCCTGATTCCATCGTTGGAGGCTGGTTCACCTCTTTTGGTAGACTCAAAACCTTAATAGGAGTAGTTCCAGCCATACTAGGAGGTTGCTTGATACTTCCTTGCCTTTTACCCCTCCTTGTTAAGAGCATTAAATCAACTATAGAGGCAACTGTAGCTAGGCAGACTACCACTCAGCTAATGGCTCTGCGTAAATATCAGCCTGTGCCTAAAAAAGAAAAACTGTTCTTTCAAAAAGAATCAAGTAATAGTGATGCTTTCTATTAAAATCTTGTTTATAAAAGCATCAAATGGGAAAACTGAGGCAAAAATTTGAAAATAATGACAATAAGTATAGCATTCATTCACTCCAAGAAAAGTAACAGACAAGGCTATAAGAAGGTTGTAGTGACCCAGTCTGAGAAGTAAAAGCCAAGGCCCAGAATGTGACAAGGCAAAGGTTAAAAAAAAAAAAAGAACAAGTTTTCCTCTGCCTAGCAAGCTCACTTCAAAGACAGTTATAAGATAATGCTGTCCCTGAAGTCAAAACCAACGGAATAGGCTCCAGACACCCCTCCTCTGGAGCAAGCGTGAAGGAAAAAAAAAAAAAAAAGGACAAATGTCTGTATTTAGACAGTTCTTGTTTTTTCTTTCGAAGCAGCTACAAAGCCACAAGTTATATGAAGTCATCAGTTATGCTATAGATTACGTGACCTGTCAGTATATGATTTACTGCCTTTGTTTTGCTCTTGTATGCTAGCCTTTATAAACCAAACTCTTGTTTTTGTTCAACCCTCATTTTTTTGAGTGGGAATCCACTGAGTCAGTGTGTACCTTAATATAAACATCCTCCTGTTTTCCCATATAGGTCTCTCTCGTCCTCAGTTTCCCACAACAGAAATACCGGGTGCTGAAGGCTTTTTGGCTTCCTGCTCCCTCCCTGTTTACCCCTTTCATCGCCCTGCTTCCCAACCGCCCCGACTCTGCTCCCCATTTTCTGCACGCCTGCGCCCCCGCTGCAGCCCGGGACCTCCTCGTGGGGGGTCCACAATTGTAGCACCACCAGGTAGCGGCATCCCACCTCTTCCACCTCGCCGCCGCCACAGCACCAGGAGCCGGGCTTGCTGTGCGGGGAGCGGCGGGCCAGGGCCTGACCTCAAAGACGCAGGGGCGGGTTCCCTGCAGTCCTGAGAGGTTTCCGCTCCCGGAACCCTCAGGCAATTCAGTTCACTCATCCGGCGCCGCCTCCACCGTCCAAGCTGCGGGAAGGGGCGGGCAGGGGCAGCGGGCTGCTTTCCCGGGGGGAAGGACATTACCTTCGCCAGTCACCAGGAAAACCGTAACTGTACACCCGGAATCCCATTGCCAACAACTTCATGTAAACTCCAGTCCCAAGGACACAAGAGAGACCCAGGCCTCAGGCCCCATGGGCACTCTCGGCGTCAGGGCTCTCGTCAGACAGACTGGGGCAGTCTACAAATCTCGGGGCCCACCGCAACAAGTGGACAGGAAGGAGCAAATTAAGGGAAAACCCTACGAAACGCACCTCCAACGCAACCAACCAATCCAAGAAAAAACACGCTTCAGGGCTCCATTGGCCCACCCTCGTGGGCGGCCCTGCCGCCCTGTTCTGGCTCAGCTCAAGCACCCTCCACCCGACCCCAGCCTGCTCAAAGGGGCCCTGTGTACTGGAGCAGAACGCTTCCTCTCCAGGGCTCTATGGCTCTCGCTTTCTAGGTCCCTCACCCTCTCTCTTTCTCTTCTTCCCCCTTTACCTCGCGCTCTTTCTGTCACCTTTTCTCTCTCTCTCTCTCTCACCCTTCTGTCTCCACCCTCACCGTGCCTCTCTCTCTACTGCTGTCTCTCTCTTCCTCCGTTTCTATCTCTCCGTCTCTCATTCTTTGCTCTCCTTCAAGCTGTCTCTGTATGTGTCTTTGTCTGTGTGTCTGTGTGTGTGTTTGCCCACGCGCGTGCACCCTTTATGGGGAGGTGCGGTGGTTTAGCTCGTGGTGGTCATTAGTTGTGCCTGGGTGGGCCTCACCCCCTGTCCCCCGGGATCAGACTGCCGGCTTTGGTGCCAGCGCGGGGCAAACAGTGCCCCTCCGCCGGACCCCTTGTTGCCCACAGGCAGGGTCCTCCTCGGATAAGGCAACGGTGGTGAAGGCTTTGTGAGAAAGAGGGCCCGCGGGGCTGGGTCGGCTTATCGCCCTTGGGCAGCCCAGGCGGCTCTGATTGGGTGGGGCAAGAGGGGGCCTTGCAGGACGGGCAGCGAGGGATCCAAAACAATCCCTCAGCGCTAAGGCGGACGACCGGAGGGGATCCCAGGACCCAGGACCGTGGGCCGTGGGCCCTGGGCCCTGATGTCTCGGAGCACACCGCGTCCTGAGCGGGCCCGATGTGGTCTCGGGAGCTTGGGAGCCGGGGGAAGGCCTGGAGCTTCAGCGGAAGGGAGGCTGCCTGGAGAGCCTAAAGCCTGTTCTGGCCCAGCCCAAGCACCCTCCACCTACCCAGGCCTGCTCAAAGGGGCCCTATCTACCAGAGCAGAGCGCTCCCTCTCCAAAGCTCTATTGCTCTCGCTCTCTAGGTCCCTCACCCTCTCTTTCTCTTCTTCCCCTCCACCTCGCGCTTTTTTTGTCGCCTTTTCTCTCTCTCTCTTTCTCTCTCTCCTCCCTCACCCTGTCTCTCTCTCTATGGCTTGGAGAGCGCTTTCTCTCCAGGGCTCTATCGCTTTCGCTCTCTAGTTCCCTCACCCTCTCTCTTTCTCTTTTTCCCCCTCCACCTTGCGCTCTTTCTGTCGCCTTCTCTCTCTCTTTCTCTCTTCCCTCACTATGTCTCTCTATCGCTGTCTCTCTCTCCCTCCGTTTCTATCTCTCCATCCCTCTTGCTCTTGCTCTCCTTCAAGCTGTGTGTGTGTGTGTGTGTGTGTGTGTGTGTGTGGCCGCAAGCTTGCGCCCCTGTGTGAATGGGTGGTTTTGCTCATGGTGGTCGTGAGTTGTGTCTGGGTGTGCCTCAGCCCCTCTCTCCCAGGATCAGGCTGCCGGCTTTAGTGCTAGCGCGGGGCAAAGCAGAACCCACCCGGCCCCCTTGTTCCCCACAGGCTGGGTCCTCGTCGGGACAGGGGACAGGGGTGAAGGCGTTTTGAGAAAGAGGGCCCGCAGGACTGGGTCGGCTGATCGCCCTTGGCCAGCCCTGGAGGCTCTGGGTGGGTGGGGCAAGAGGGGACCTTGCAGAGGGATCCAAAACAATCCCTCACTGCTAAGGCAGAAGACCGGAGGGGATACCAGGACCGTGGGCCCTGGGCCCTGACGTCTCGGAGCACACCCGGTCCTGAGCGGGCCCGATGTAGTGGAAGCTCGGGAGCTCGGGAGCTCGGGAGCTGGGGAAAGGCCTGGAGCTTCGGCGGAAGGGAGGCCACCTCGAGAGCCCGAAGCCTGTGCAGGAGACAGAAGCCTCTGGCGCCCACGCCCGGCAGCAGGGCGGCGCTGTGGCGGTCCCGCGCTTGGCCTGGCCACCAGCTACTGCGGGAGGCTCCGGGAGGCCAGCGGAAGGCGCAGCGCGGTGGACGGTGCTCGGGCGTAGAGGGGGAAAGCGGCCGGTAGAGGGGGAGAGCAGACCAGCCCGGCCGCCGGCGAGCAGCTCAGGGGTACTTGATCCGAGCCCCGTGGACCCGGGGTTGCAGGGATGCCTGGAGTCGGGCGCGCAAGACTGAGCGGAGCTCTTGGGGCTGCCAGGCGTCTATGGCCATACCACCCTGAACGCGTCCAATCTCGCCTGATCTCTCGAAGCTAAGTAGGGTCAGGCCTGGTTAGTACTTAACTGGGAGACCGCCTGGGAATAACGGGTGCTGTAGGCTTTTTGGTTTCCCGGTCCCTCCCTCTTTCCTCCTTTTATCGCGGTGCTTCCCAACAGCACCCTGACTCTGCTCCTCCTTTTCCGCCCGCCTGCGCCCTCGCGGTACCCTGGGACCTCCTCGTGGGGCGTCCGCCACTGCAGCACTGCCAGTTAGCAGCTTCCCAGCTCTTCCGCCTGGCAGCCACCCCATCAGTAGGCCAGCTCGCTTCCCGGGGCGGGGCGGGCCGGGGCCAACCTCGAAGGCTCAGGGGCGGGTTCCCTGCCGTCCAGGGTGTCTTCCCTCTCCCGGGACGCCCAGGGAATTTAATTCACTCATCCAGCGCCGCTGCCACCGTCCAAGCCGGGGGAAGGGGCGGGCAGGGGAAGTGGGCCCCACAAGACACCAGCCTAGACCTCCGCTCCAGAACGCATGGGCTACTTTCCCCAGGGGAGGGACATTGCCTTCTCCAGCCACCAGGAAAACCGTCCCTGTGCACTCGGAATCCCATTGCCACCAACTTCGTATAAACTCCAGTCCCGAGGACACGAGACAGACCCAGGCCTCTGCCCCGTGGGGATGCTCGGTGCCACAGCTCTCGCTAGAGGGACGGTTGCACTCTACAAATCTCGGGGCCCACCGCACCAAGAGGACAGGGAGGAGCCAACAAAGGAAAAGTCCTATGAAACGCACCACCAAAGCAGCCAATCCAACAAAAAATACGTCTCAGGGCTCTGTTGGGTCACTCCGTTAGCCCTTCCACCCTGTTCTGGTCCAGCCCAAGCACCCTCCACCCTACCCTGGCCTGCTCAAAGGGGCCCTGTCTACCGGAGCAGAACACTCCCTCTCCAGGGCTCTATGGCTCTCTAAGTCCCTCATCCTCTCTCTTCTTCTTCCCCCTCCACCTCGTGCTCTTTCTGTAGCCTTCTCTCTCTCTCTCTCTCTCTCTCAATCCTGACTCACTCTGTCTCTCTATCACTGTCTTTCTCTCCCTCCGTTTCTATGTCTCCATCCCTCTCTCTTGCTCTCCTTCAAGCTGCCTGTGTCTGTGTCTTTGTCTGTGTGTCTGTGTGTGGGTGTATGTTTGCAGGAGGGGCAGCGAGGTGTGTCTGGGTGTGCCTCAGCCCCTCTCTCCCGGGATCCAGGGTGTGTGTGTTGGGGGGAAGCTGTGGAAAGGGTGTTGAAGGAAAGTGACAATCAGCTTCCTGAAGGGCACTGACAGGCCATTATTCCTGTGGCTTGGCAAATTTTCTGTTTGAACTTATTTCTTGTTAAGGGTCCAAGTGTACTGACTATGGAGATAAGAAAAGAATAGCTCTAAGTAGCTGAAGCTCTGTGAGGTACAGAAGATTTTTCTGGCCCAGAGAGACTTGAGTATGGGATTTGAGACACATCTCCACACCCTTTCCCAGGGGCAATTGTTTAAAGGTACGTTGTTCCTAACTAGCTGTCTCATCTGGAATTTGTGATACAAAGAACAATGTATAGCCAGTCAGTGACTTATGGATTTTAATGTAAATTTTTGATGAACATTTTAGGAACTGCCTCTTTTCTTAAAACCCACTTGTAATGGTTACTAGTTGGAATGTATAATCAGGGCAACTTTAGTCTATGCTCTCTGGTAGGTATCCTAAACATATGCTTTTGAATATACTTTTGAAAATAGATTCTGACTTTTTTATTATGATGGGTTGACAGGGGACTGGCCTGGGACACCTGCCTGGGTGTAAATACCCCAACCATGCGCTGCCCTGCCCAGCAGAAGAGGCGGGTGGACAGCAGGCCCCCTTTGGTCAGAAACACATGCATTGCGTAGCTGTTCTGGACCTGGGTCCTGCTTGCAAGGACAGTTCTACAGGCGCACCGGAATGCACCTCCGCTTTCCACCCGCCAGCATTCCCAAGCGCGCCTCGGCTTCTGACTGTTCTGTGCTTTGGGAGGAAAACTCATCTTCAGGTTTTTCTCCAACAGAAGATGATGATGACGTTGTTTAGACACTCAGGAACAGAGATTACAGATTGGCTTAAGAGTGCGCTCTTTATTAAAGATGGTATGCATGGAAAGACATGGAACAATTTTGGAAGGATACAAAAAAATTGCCCATTTTGTTAATAGTCTCATTCAACCCCTTTGCTGACCTCATCTCCTGTCACTCATAACCAAAGGAGGCGGGTCCTGGAGCCCTGTCCAATCAGGGACATCGACGTGGGAACTGTCCAATCAGGAGCGCAGCTTGAGAGGCAGAGGCGGTTTCCGGGATCTGGCGCGGCCTTTGTCTTGTGCTCCAGCTGGAGCTTCGGTCCCGTATTCTCGGCTATTTATCCCCAGCTGCGGGAGGCCCTGGTGACTCTGCTGCTGCAGTGTCTGGTTTCCCTGTGACCTGCAGGTACTGGGAGTTACACAGCTAAGATGCCAGGACACCCCGAAAGCCGGAAAACGGTGAGAGTTCCCGGGAGGGCGTTCCAAGATGGCGGCCCGGCCTCCCGGCGTCAGCACTGGAGTCCGCGGCCGGGAGTCCCGGCTGGCACCGGTGGGATCTGTCACCTCTGGGTAGGGGCGGGGCCAGGCCGCCGCGGGATTCTCCTCCCATCACTGCGCCGCGGCTTCCGCCCCGGCCTCTCTGGGCGGCTATGAAGCCGCAGTCCCGCGGGTCCCCCAGACTGTGTGCTTGGTCCAGAGGGGAGGGTCATCGGGGAGAAGCCAAATCGGTGTGCGAAACATGCGTGGGAAGAGCTGTTCCATGGGGCTTATCTTAGCTGTGCAGTCCATCTTTTTCCTGTGAAAAATGGAGTCACTTTTAAAGCTTTGAAGAGTTTGTTTGAGGAAAGGGAGTTTCATGAATGGGAGAGCGCCCAGCTATGGTGTGTGGCTTGTGGGTTTATGGAGGAGGTGCTTGAAGGAAAAGCTTTTTTGTAAGGTGCATGAGGAAGCAAGCCAAATTTAATAATTGACGACAGTTACAGTCACCTTATTTGGACTGTCCAGGTGGAAATTTCCTGGTTATTTAATTACTGATTAATTGGAGTTTTGTGATTGGTTGAACCTGGATTTTGTTTCTACTTAAGGCAGTCATTAACAAGAAATGCATTTGAACTATTAATATTCTTTTTCACGTAGAAACGCAAGACACTAGAGCCACCTTAGTCTAATTGCCTGCTAATTATTTTAACACTGCACAAGAGACTGCTTTTCCCCTGCATTTTCCAAATAACATGGAAAGCAGGGTCTTAAATCCACTCCTCTGTTCTCCCAGCCTGACTCTGGCCTGCAATAAAATACTACATTTTCAGTTTCTTTCCAAAATTCATAAAAACCACCATCACCTCTTCAGTTCACAACATTGTCAGCTATTTGTCTTTTATTGCGTACTCCAGGCACAATATTTTAATTAATCATTTTTTCACAGAACATTGGAGGGCACTCTTTGTTGTTGCTGTTGTTGTTTTGTTTGTTTGTTTTTTTTCTTTAAGAAGGAGTCTCGCTCTGTAGCCCAGGCTGTAGTGCAGTGGCGCGATCTTGGCTCACTGCAACCTCTGCCTCCCGGGTTCAAGCGATTCTCCTGCCTCAGCCTCCTGAGTAGCTGGGATTACGGACCCGCGCCACCACCTCCGGCTAATTTTTGTATTTTTAGTATTTTGTATTTTAGTTTCACCATGTTGGTCAGGCTAGTCTCCAACTCCTGACCTCGTGATCCCCCGCCTTGGCCTCCCAAAGTGCTGGGATTACAGGCGTGAGCCACCACGCCTGGCCTGTTGTTTTTTCCCTACCCGGCTTTTTTTTTGTTGAGTTGGAGTCTCGCTCTGTTGCCAGGCTGGAGTGCAGTGGTGTGATCTCGGCTCACTGCAACCACCGCCTCCTGGGTTCAAGCGATTCTCCTGCCTCAGCATCCCAAGTAGCTGGGACTACAGGCGTGCGCCACCACACCTGGCTAATTTTTGTATTTATAGTAGAGACGGGGTTTCACCATGTTGGCCAGGATTGTCTTGATCTCTTGACCTCGTGATCTACCCGCCTCTCCCTCCCAAAGTGTTGGGATTACAGGGGCGAGCTACCACGCCTGACTTGTTGTTTTTAAGAGGATCTTGCTCTGTCATCCAGGCTGCTGGAATGCAGTGACATTGTCATAGCTCACTGAAGCCTCCAACTCCTGGACTCAAGTGATTTTTCTGCCTCAGCCTCCTGAGTGGCTAGGCTTAAATGTGTGTGCTACCATGCCCGGCTAATTCTTTTTATTTATTTATTTTTTTTGTAGAGATTGGGTTTCGCTAGTTACCCATGCTTGTGGAACTCTTTAAAGATTCGTTTTCTGTTTGTGAAAGCAGAGAATAACCCCTTGGCACTCTATTGTAAAGAAATATTTGTGCCACTCTGCTTTTTATCTTTCCTAGGCACAGACGCCTTGTACAAAACCTTTGAAAACTTTGGAAACTTTACAGCTTGTATCCTCAGCCACTCTTTTTTATTTTTATTTATTTTTTGAGACGGAGGTCTCGCTCTGTCGCCCAGGCTGGAGCGCAGTGGCCTGATCTCGGCTCACTGCAAGCTCCGCCTCCCGTGTTCACGCCATTCTGCCTCAGCCTCCCGAGTAGCTGGGACTGCAGGCGCCCGCCACCATGCCCGGCTAGCTAAATTTTTTGTATTTTTAGTAGAGACGGGGTTTCACCGTGTTGGCCAGGATGGTCTTGATCTCCTGACCTCGTGATCCGCCCACCTCAGCCTCCCAAAGTGCTGGGATTACAGGCGTGAGCCACCGCGCCCGGCTCCTCAGCCACTCTTATCCTAGTCCTGAATTTCAGAATTGTCTGGGAATGGCCCAAGATGCCCACAGTGGCTATGTCTCTTGGAGTATCTAGTGAATTTTGGTTCCTGGGTTTTTTCCTCCGAGAGGACAGCCTATGGCATGGAGATGGAGCCTCTCAGTGAAGCAGCTGGATGTCCTGGGGCTGAGAGAAGTCTTCTGGTACACCCTTTACCTAAAAAGCTAACCCCTTAGACATTCTCCCCCAACCCCCAATTTCATTGCCTGGAGACACATCAGTGGTGTTGGGAAAAGACAGAAATAATTCCTGCCCTCTGGATTCTCAGACTTGTGAAGGGAGAAAAACTAGTCCAAAGGACAAGCAATAACTACTCCAGTGAGCTGGTGCGAGAACATGCAAAGCAAAACATCCCTGGGGCACACCGTGAGGCACAGTGCAGTGTCTCCAGACAGAATGGTCAGTGAGCACTTCAGTGAGCAGAATGAGGGGTGGGAGAATGTCCCAAATTATAGGATAGCCTGACTTGACGCTTGAGTCAGATGTGTCTGTGTTCCAGGTAGCACTGCTTCTCCCTGAGTTTGTCACCTTAAAAAGATTTGTTCACTTATTTCATCATCAGTTTTTTATTAAGTATATATTACACTTTATCAGTAGAGTTTGAAAGGTTAGAAGATATTTACAAAGGGTATGAAAGTGGTGAATTCTAGGAAAAAATATGTAGTCATATATTTCATTTGTTAAAAAACTCATTTACCTTTTTCTTCATCAGAGTGAGTGTAGTAAGTTTCTTAGTTCTGTTCTATTTTAAGGGTGATTTCAAACAGAATCTCAGGGCTTAAGTTTGGGAATTCTATCGGGGAGAAAAATAGGAAACATCTCTTTTTCATTATGCCTATAGGAAACTCACTTTCACAAGACAATATGGTAGATTAATTGGTAAATTATATAGATTCATGAAACATCAGTTCCTCTTTTTTACAGGGTGGATAATTTGTGACATTAAATGTTCTGTATTTAATTATCTGGACATCCAAATTCAATGCTAAGTTTTAGGAGATGGGACATGGCTCCTCTTAGAAGGGTTCACATTTAGTAAGTGTTTCCTAAATGATCTGTTATAGAAATATTTAATTGACGTTTTTGTTATCTGAAAGGAATAGACACTTTTGCCTTTCCTTTTGAAATATAAAATGTAAGTGTCTTACAATTTTATTCCCTTTTATAAACACTGTCTTTGAGTGATTTTGCTGAATTCTTCAAACTGGGCATTTTCTCATTTAAAACTAAATGAATAGCCCTGACTGGAAAGTAGAAGTCTGAGCCCAGTGACTCTAAGTTAAGGCCAATCTTGAGCCTGCAAAAGAAGGTCATTGAAGGCCCAGTTAGTTCTTCCTGCAGGAGCCACCTCCTGCAGGTGTCCCAGCCTGCTCACACAAGCGCGGAAGAGCCCTGTGCATTGAGAGAAGCTACAGATCTCCTGGAAAGTGGGAGATCCATAGGCAGATGCAAATGGGGTTGGGTTGGAAGACGGGTTCAGAAGCTCTTTCTGAGGATAAATTTCATTGTCCTGGGCTGTTTCTAGACTTTGTCAAATAAAGCTAATTTATATTTACATAAAAAGTTACTTAATTCTTTTTTTTTTTGATTTTTTATTTTTATTTTTTTTATTTTTTTCTCCAGAATTTTTCTTTATTTTCCATTGTAGTTTGGGTGATTTTTTTAAATTATTATTATACTTTAAGTTTTAGGGTACATGTGCACAATGTGCAGGTTAGTTACATATGTATACATGAAAAGTTACTTAATTCTAAAGGAGTATTGCAACGGGAAAAATACCAACTATATCTGCAGTCATCTGAAATGTTAGGCAGAAAAGGGCTTTATTTAAAGGGGAACACACAAAACTAGAAAGAATGTGGGAAGGGGAGGACAGGATGAAAGGTGCCAAAATTAGATCCTAGATCAGAGAATGTTTCACCCTGAGGTCAGCCTGTGTTTAGGAGGGGCATAAAGAGGAATTGTTTGTTGGCTCAGGCTGAGTGTGCGTCAAAGTTCAGGGGCCTGTTGGAGAGAGAGAAGCTAACCCATTTATGCCTAGTGTTCCATTATTGGAGCACTAAGCTCGTGGGAGTTATTTATACTTCCTACTGCTAGATGACCCTACTGCTCAGGGTCATCACCATGGTCTGATTTTTCACACACAAAAAAATTTGCCACCTCCAGCATAAATGGGTTAAGCGGTGGTTGGTGAACAAGTACTTTTTTTTTTTTTCTTTTTTTTTTTTTTTTACCACTAAAGAGAATTGTTCAGGTGATTGTTTATGAGACAAAAATGGGAATTTGCAATCCGTGTCTGGCTTTGTAATAGGTTAAAAAAAAAGGGAGCATCATCTAAGTCAAAATGAGAAGAGTGTTTCTTTTCATTCAGCTGTTCTTTGAGAACATAAAGGATGGGGAATTTCTTCAATCACATGCATTTACCAGGATTGCCTACCCACCCAATCTGCTCCTGCCACTTTCCTTTGCTGTATACAGATCTTTCATTTGGCTGTTTTGAGATGTACTTTCATGACAAACTGGTACATGTTTTGCTGAGTTCTGTGAGGAGTTCTGTCAAATTATTGAACTTGAGTATGGGGTTATGGGAGTCCCAGAGTTACAGGCAGTCACTCAAGAAGTATAGGTGGGTCCCTGGTGCATGTGACTGGCCTCTGTAGTGGGGGCAGTGATGTGGGACTGAGGCCTGGCCTTGCAAGGTCTGTGCAAACTGAGTGGTGTCAGTATTGAATTGTTGAACAACCAGTGGTGTTGGAGAATTGGTTGGTGTTCAGGAAACTCCACACCTCTGGTGTCAGAAGTTTTGTCAAAAGTGCAGGAGCGGCAGCTGGAGGCAGATGCCCTTTCTTAGCGAAGGGAGGCTCTGTTCTGTACACAGGCTGTCACACTGCACTGTCCTGTGATTCCAGGTGTCCTCCCAAGATGAGAGGGGACTGAGGACTTAGAGGTGTTGCTGGAGTGCAATCATAGCTAACTGCAACCTGGAAATCTTGGGCTCAAGGACTTCCTGCCTCACCCTCTGGAATAACTAGGACTACAGGCATATACTACCATGCCTGGCTAATTTGTAAAGTTTTTGTAGAGACAGGGTCTCAGTATGTTGTCCAGACTGGTCTTGAACTCCTGGCCTCAAGGTTGCTTTCTACCTCAGCCTGCCAAGGTGCTAAGATTATAGGTGTGAACCCCCATGCCTGACCGGGACAACTTAATATGTATTTTTTCTTCTGCTTCTTAAAATATATGCAATTTTTTTTTACCAGCTAAATAAATTTGAATCATTCTTTTTAACTCATGGTTGTCTTTATCTAAGACCTGGATTCTGTTGCATCGTTTTTTGTTTGTTTTTTGATTTGGCAGAAATTTATTGTTTTTAAAATTTTTAAAGTTGATTAAGAGCACGCAAAAGTTGAGCCCAAAGAATAGATCTTTCACCACATTGGTTAAATTTATTGCTAAGAAATCTATTATTTTGTTGCTATTGTAAATGAGTTTTTTTTACTGGTTTATTGCTACTCTGTATAAACAAAACTGATATTTGTATGTTAATTGTATATTCTGCTACTTTACTGAATGCATTTATTAGTTTAAGCTATTTCTTGGTGGACTATTTATGATTTTACATATATAAGATTATGCCATCTACAAACAGTGACTTTTTTTCTTCTTTTCAATTTTGATCTTCTACGTTTTCTTGCTTAATTATTCTACGTAGGACTTCCAGTTCTATGTTCAAATAGAACCATTAGAATGGTCATAATATAGACTTGCATTGGTGTTTGTGCATTTGAAGGAGCAAACACCTCTTTTCATTTTTATAAACTGGTTTCTGTAGGTAAAGGTCTTCATCTTTTGGGTCTCAAGCCTGATGAGATCTTTTCTGGGCTTGCAGTAAAAAGGGTTGTAGCTGGGTCACAAGGTTGCTGCCAAATCTGGAGTGGGTTTTACCTTTAGTGGGCTTATTACCAGGAGCACGTGTGGTTGTGAGTCCTGTCATGTTTTTGGGCAGACTGGATTGTCTTCAGGACTTTCTGTGGAGCAGGCACTAGGTCAGGGTTCTGCTATATGGTGGGCCTAATACCAGATGCGTGGATGAGTGTGGCTCCCACTGAGTACCTAGCAAGGTTTCCCCAGGTTATCTACAAACAGTGACTTTTGAACTGTTTTGTGTGGGTCACTAGTATGATGCCCTCAGCTTTTTTCTTATTCCTCATGATTGGTTTAGCCATTCAGTATTTCTTGTAGTTCTATGTACATTGTAGGCTTGCCTTTTCTGTTACTATGAAAAGTGGCACAGGAATTGTGATAGGGATTTGAGTTAACTTACAGATTGCTTTGGATAATATGACACTTCATTAATCAAAGGGCCTGTCTTCTCAAAGTGACTCTTCTTGATCTTGGGTTTTAGCACAGTTTCCTAATGCCCTGTATCCCAAAGCTCACTGTACTGTCCAGGCTGTTCTTGAACTCCTGGCCTGAAGCAGCCCTCCTGCCTCAGTCTCCTGAATGGAGGAGATTACTGTCATGAGCCACTGTGCCTGGCTCTCTCATAAAGTTACTTTGGTTGATGGATAGCTGACTAGTTTTTTTTTTTTTTTTTTTTTGCTGCAAGGGAATATAAAAGTAGGGAACTCCTATTCCATCATCTTGATAATGTCACTGTCTCCATACATTTCTGCCTTATTTTGTTCTCCTGTATGTTTGTGTGTTATTTTAGGTTCAAACATTAAGAACAACATGGTAGAATTTATACATTGTGTAAAAAGTAAATTAGATAGCTAGTAGGTACCCTATATATATTATAATATTCACCTGTAAGATTAAGTTTACTGCAGACAAAAGGGCTCATTGAGATTTTCATCCACTTTTTTCAACCTCTGTCCAAACTATAATATAGTTTATGCCCAAATTTTTATCAGTTACTCTTAACCATATTTCACAAAATTTGTATTTTTTAAATTTAGAAATGTGAGGCTATTATTTGCTTTTAAAGGCTGTATTACAGGTTATTTATTTTGTAAAATAATAGTATCAATGTATTAGTAATATAAATAGTTATTTGTAGTGTAAATACTTATTCATTAAAATTTTCACATTAGAGAATTTTCTTAATTATTGTAGTGCATTTTCTGTAAAATTGTACTGCCATACATCACAGGCCAATGATTCAGAATGCCTGGTCTTCACAGATGCACAGTCACATATGAACATTGTAGTTATTTAGAAAAATTCTTTTCTAGTGTTGTATCCATGTTCCAAACAAGATTTTATGGGTAAATGTTTCTCTCATTCTAGTTTTACAGTTCCATGTTAACTGTATTTTTATTTTAGGGTAGGTTCCTTGACATCAGTTTATTGTATTCTTGGTTTTACCTAAGCATTATTTTGGATGACAATGTACAGCTTTTTATGTACAGTTTATGTCAATTTGCAGTTTAATTGCAATATGAATTAGCCATATGTGTATTCACAATTCAATTTAAGTTCAACAGAGTTAATGAAAACTAAGCAAACTAATGTTACATGATAAAGCCCCAGTCAGCTGTCTTATACTTAAGCAAATACACCGAATAATAGTTTGTAGCTTTATTGCTGCTTTTGTTCAAACTATGTTTTATATCCTCTGTGACCAAGGAAATTTCTGATATTGTCCTATCAGGCTAAAGAAACAAAAAGCCGGGCGCGGTGGCTCATGCCTGTAATCCCAGCACTTTGGGAGGCCGAGGCGGGCGGATCACGAGGTCAGGAGATCGAGACCATCCTGGCTAACATGGTGAAACCCCGTCTCTACTAAAAATACAAAAAATTAGCTGGGTATGGTGGCGGGTGCCTGTAGTCCCAGCTACTCAGGAGGCTGAGGCAGGAGAATGGCGTGAACCCGGGAGGCAGAGCTTGCAGTGAGCCAAGATTGCACCACTGCACTCCAGCCTGGGCAACAGAGCGAGACTCCGTCTCAAAAACAAACAAACAGACAGTGATTATACTTTCAAGTGGCAGTTTATCCCAGATACTCCATATGTAGACAACTATGCTCATATTTGTTTGTTTTAATAAGGCTGTGGTCCAAAACCTTACGTTTTTATAGAAATTAAAGCTTTTCAGTTCCATTCTAAAGAAAGGACAGCCCCATGATCTAAATCCAAAGGTGATGGCTTAGAGTGAGGACCATTTCTTGTTGACATGGAGATGGTTGAGCTGGTCTACAATAAATCTATGGGAGAGGCAGGTTGTGATGACTTGGAAGTGTTGGCTGCCTTCATGGTCTCAAAGTTCTTTGCCAAGTTCACCTCAGCAGTGCTGTACTGTTCTGCTGTCAGATTGGGAATGCTTGGCCAGTAGTGGTTCTCTGCATGGTCCAAAACTGCGGATGCTTCCTTGATACACTGCCTGCCAGAAATGCAATTGTAGCAAAGGAGGTCGGTAAGGGGACAGAAGCTAGCTGGCCACTGCCTGGTGGGGAAGAGCGATGGGCACCCAATCCTAGCTCACATGCCAAGTGCCATCCTCATCCCAGTACCCAGGGGTGTCTCCCATAATGGGCACTGCCTGGCCTTATGTAAATAGAGAGCTCAGCTAAGGCCTAAAGTTGTAAAGGGGCCTTTCCGGAGCCCCAAGTGTGCTGGACAACTCACTAGCCATGGAAAGAGCCTGGTTCCTTGTGGCCGCAGAGAGGCAATGATTGCTGCATGCCCACATTGCAAGGCCTTCTGGAGTCTTCATGTGAGAGTTCAGCTCTGGCAACAGAGGACGTTTCCGGTATTAGAGATTCTCAGTGTCTGGCAGGTGGGAAACTGATTGATGGCATCTGCTGGCTTCTAGAGCACTGCCTGGCGGTCCTTATCTGTGGGCCCCAGCCAAGGCACTTCAGAAAGCTTGATCTCTGGCTAGCATTCTGGACTGCGAGACAGCCTGGCTACAGCTAGCGCTGGATGGAGAGAGTAGAGTGTGGTGAGGTGGGAACAGTGTGCAATCTGCCGCGTGGCATGGGGTTTCTTGTGATTCTGAACTACCCAGGTGCGGTGACAAGAAGGCAATCAGGGAGTGGAAACAGTCCGACTCACACACATGGTTATTTATTGTCAGTGGAGAGAAGTTCATTGAAGGAGATACAGCGTGGGGGTGGTGCATTAACGTAATTCTCAGGGCTGAAAATGCCACCTTTTAATAATTTTTGTCTTAGGACCCCACAAATGTGTCATTGTCTGTTTTTAATTCCATGTACAAACATAGTGCTCTCCTCAAATAATGAAAGTAGCACTATTATTATATTGGGAAGAGTGCGGCAGCACTTATGAATAAAAGCCCATTGACAGATTGAGCTTATAATGCATACACTAATTTATTCATGATATGATTTCAGGTCATGCATAATGTGTGCTTGTTAATAAAAATATGAATTTAAAAAATTAAACAGTTTCTCTTAAAATGCAGCTATTTTAGCATTGCTCTTTACATTATACCTAACATATATAAGGGTTTTTGACTCACACAGATGGTCCACAGTTTTAGTAAATGTCTATTTTTTCCCAGTAAACCGTATTCTTAATACAAATGTTAGCACTCAGTACTGCTTTTTATTTTTATTTTTTATTTGTAACTTTTAAGTTCAGGGGTACATGTGCGGGTTTGTTACATAGGTAAGCTCGTGTCATGGGAGCTTGTTGTACAGATTATTTCATCATCCAGGTATTAAGCCTAGTATTCATTAGTTATTTTTTCTGATTCTCTCCCTCCTCCCACCTCTACCATCAGATAAGTCCCGGTGTCTTTTGTTCCTTTCCATGTGTCCATGTGTTCTCATCATTTAGCTTCCACTTACAAGTGAGAATATGCAGTATTTGTTTTTCTGTTCCTGTGTTATTTTGCTAAGGATAATGGCCTTCACCTCCAATCAGGTTCCTGCAAAGGGCATGATCTCATTCTTTTTTATGGCTGCCTAGGATTTCATGGTGTATATGTACCACACTTTCTTTATTCAAGCTATTATTGATGGGCATTTAGGTTGACTCCATGTCTTTGCAATTGTGAATAGTGCTGCAGTGAACATATACATGCGTTTGTCTTTATAATAGAATGATTTATATTCCTTCAGGTAATACCCAGTAATGAGATAGCTGGGTCAGATGGTATTTCTGTTTTTAGTTCTTTGAGGAAGCACCACACTGTCTTCCACAATAGCTGAACTAATTTACACTCCCACCAACAGTGTATAAGGGTCTTTTTCTCTGCAACTGTGCCAGCATTTGTTACTTTTTGACTTTCTGATAATAGCCATTCTGACTGGTGTGAGATGGTATGTCATTGTGGTTTTCATTTGCATTTCTCTAATGATCAGTTATGTTGAGCATTTTGAAATATGATTTTTGGTTGCATGGATGTTTTCTTTTGAAAAGTGTCTGTTCATTTCCTTTGCCCACTTTTTAATGGAGTTGTGTTTTGGTTTTTTTTAAGTTCCTTATAGATGTTGGATATTAGACCTTTGCCAGGTGCATAGTTTGCAACAGTTTTCTCCCATTCTGTAGGTTGTCTGTTCCTCTGTTGATATTTTTCTTTTCTGGGTAGAAGCTCTTTAGTTTAATTAAATCCCATTTGCCAATTTTGCTTTTGTTGAAATTGCTTTTGGCGCCTTTGTCATGAATTCTTGGCCCATTTCTATGTCCTGAATGATACTGCCTAGGTTGTCTTCTGGGGCTTTTATAGTTTTGGGTTTTACATGTAAGTGTGCTATCCCTCTTAAGTTAATTTTTGTGCATGATGTAAGGAAGGGGTCCAATTTCAATCTTCTGCAAACGGCTAGCCAGTTATCCCAGTAACATTTATTAAATAGGGAATCTTTTCCCCATTGCTTATGGGGTTTTTTGTTGTTGTTGTTGTTGTTGTGATATAGTCTCACTCTGTTGCCCAGACTGGAGTGCAGTGGCACCCATTGCTTATTTTTATCAGGTTTGTCGAAGATCAAATAGTTGTATAGTTGTAGGTGTGCAGCCTTATTTCTAGGTTTTCTATTCTGTTCCATTGGTATATGTGTCTGTTCCAATACCATGCTGTTTTGGTTATTGTAGCCCTGTAGTATAGTTTGAAGTTGGGTAGCATGATGCCTCCAGCTTTGTTCTTTTTGCAAGGGATTGCCTTGGCTATTCAGGCTATTTTTTGGGTCTATATGAATTTTAAAATAGTTTTCTCTAGTTCTGTGAAGCGTCTCTTTGGTAGTTTAATAGAAATAGCATTGAATCTATAAATTGTTTTTGGGCAGTATGGCCATTTTTACAATACTGATTTTTTTTCTATCTTAAGCATGGAATGTTTTTCCATTTGTTTGTGTTGTCTAATTTTTTGAGCAGCATTTTATAGTTCTCCTTGTAGAGATCTTTCACCTTCCTAGTTAGCTGTATTTCTAGGGATGTTACTCTTTTTTGTGGCAGTTGTGAGTGGGATTGTGTTATTTGGCTCTTGGCTTGGCTGTTGTTGGTATATGGCAATGTTAGTTATATTCACACGTTGATTTTGTATCCCGAGACTTTACTGAAGTTGTTTGTCAGCATAGGGAGATTTTGGGGCGAGACCGTGAGATTTGTTAAGTATAAGATCATGTCATCTGCAAACAGGTATAGTTTGACTTCCTGTCTTCCTATTTGCATGCCCATTATTTTTTTCTCTTGCCTGATTGCCCTGGCCAGGACTTCCATTACTATGTTGAATAGGAGTGGTGAGAGAAGGCATCCTTGTCTTGTGCCAGTTTTCAAGGAGAATGCTTTGAGCTTTTGCCCATTCAGTATGATATTGGCTGTGGATTTCTTGTATATGGCTCTTATTATTTTGAGGTATGTTCCTTCAATATCTAGTTTATTGAGAGTTTTAATCATGAAGCGTTGTTGAATTTTATTGAAGGCCTTTTCTGCATCTATTGAGATAATCATGTTATTTTTGTCTATAGTTCTGTTTATGTGATAGATCACATTTATTGATTTCCATATGTTGAACTAAACTTGCATCCCGGGGATAAAGCCTAGTTGATCATGGTGTATAAGCTTTTTGATGTGCTGCTGGATTCAGTTTGCCAGTATTTTGTTGAGGCTGAGGTTTTTGCATTGATGTTCATCAAAAGTATCAGCCTGAAGTTTTCTTCTTTTGTTCTGCCTCTGCCAGGTTTTGGTATCAGGATGATGCTGGCTTCAGAGAATGTGTTAGGGAGCAGTCCCTTCTCCTCAAGTTTTTGGAAGGGTTTCAGCAGGAATGGAACCAGCTGTTCTTTGTACATCTGGTAGAATTCAGCTGTTAATTTGTCTTGTCCTGTGCTGCTTTTTGGTTGGGAAGATACTACTCAATTTCAGAGCTCACTATTTGTCTGTTCAGGGTTTGAATTTATTCCTAGTTCAGTCTGGGGAGGGTGTGTGTGTCCAGGAATGTATCCATTTCCTCTAGATTTTCTAGTTTATGTGCATAGAGGCATACATAATATTTTCTAATGGTTGGTTGTATTTCTGTGGCATCAGTGGTAATATCCCCCTTGTCGTTTTCTATTATATTTATTTGAATCTTTTCTCTTTTTTACTTTATTAGGCTAGCTCATGGTCTATTTTATTAATTAAAAAGAAAATGCCTCCAGGATTTGCTGATGTTTTGAATTGTTTTTCATGTCTCAGATTTCTTCAGTTCAGCTCTGATTTTGGTTATGTCTTGCCTTCTGCTAGCTTTGGGATTTGTACTTGGTTCTCTAGTCATTTTAGTTGTGATGTTAGGTTGTTAATTTGAGATCTTTCTAACTTTTTGATGTTGGCATTTAGTGTTATAATTTTCCATCTTAGCACTGCCTTAGCTGTGTCTTAGAGATTCTGGTATGTTGTATCTTTATTCTCATTAGTTTCAAAGAACTTCCTGACTTCCACCTTAATTTTATTATTTGCCCAAAAGTCATTCAGAAGCAGATTATTAAATTTCCATGTAATTATATGGTTTTGAATGGTTTTGAGTGAATTTCTTAGTCTTGATTTTTAGTTTGATTGTCTTGTGGTCTGAGAGATTGTTATGATTTCAGTTGTTTTGCATTTCCTAAGGAATGTCTTTCTTCTGATTATGTGATTGATTTTACAGTATGTGCCATGTGGCTATGAGAAGAATATGTATTTTGTTGGTTTTGGGTGTACAGTTCTGTGGATATCTATCAGGTCCATGTGATCCAGTGCTGAGTTCAAGTCCTGAATATCTTTGTTTATTTTCTGTCTCAAAGATCTAATACTGTCAGTGGGGTATTAAAGCCCCCTACTATTACTGTGTGGGAGTCTAAATTTCTTTGAAGGTCTCTAAGAACTTGCTTTATGAATCTGTGTGCTTCTGTGCTGAGTGCATGTGTATTTAGGATAGTTAGATATTCTTATTGAATTGAATCTTTTACTATTATGTAATGCCCTTCTTTGTCTTTTTTGATCTTTGTTGGTTTAAAATCTGTTTTGTCAGGAACTAGGATTGCAAACCTTGCTTTTTTCTGTGTTTTATTTGCTTGGTAGATTTTCCTCCATCCCTTTATTTTTAGCCTACATGTATCATTGTGTGTGAGATGGGTCTCTTGAAGACAGCATACCAGTGGGTCTTGGTTCTTTATCTATCTTGACATTCTGTGTCTTTTTATTGGGGCATTTAGTCCATTTCCATTTAAGGTTAGTATTAAAATGTATGGTTTTGATCCTGCCATCATGATGGTAGCTGTTTATTTTGCAGACTTGTTCATGTGGTTGCTTTATAGTGTCACTGGTCTGTGTACTTCAGTGTGTTTTTGTAGTGGCTGGTAACAGTCTTTTCTCTCCATATTAAGTGCTTTTTTCAGGAGTTTTTGTAAGGCAGATCTGGTGGTAATCCATTCCCTCAGCATTTGCTTGTCTTAAAAGGATCTTATTTCTTTTTTGCTTATGAATCTTAGTTTGGCCAAATATGAAATTCTGGGATGGAATTTCTTTTCTTTAAGAATGTCGAATATTGGTCCCCAGTCTCTTCCGGCTTTTAAGATTTCTGTTGAGAGGTCCACTTTTAGTCTGATGGGCTTCCCTTTGTAGGTTACCTGACCTTTCTCTCCAGCTGTCTTTAACATTTTTCCTTTTATTTCAACCTCAGAGAATCTGATGATTATGTGTCTTAAAAGATGATCTTGTTTTGATGTGTCTTACTGGTGCTTTCTGCATTTTTTGAATTTGAATGTTGCCCTTTCTAGCTATGTTGGGAAAGTTTTTGGATGACATCCTGAAATACGTTTTCCAACTTGCTTTCATTCTCCCCATTTCCTTCAGGGACACCAATGAGTCTTAGATTCATTCTCTTTACATAACATAATATATCTTGGATGTTTTATTTGTTCCTTTTAACTCTTTTTTTTACACTATTCTTGTCTGATTGTCTTATTTTAGAAAGTCAGTCTTTAAGCACTGAGATTCTTTTCTCCATTTGGTGTATTCTGCTATTAATACTTGTCATTGCATTACAAAATTCTTGGAATGGGTTTTTTAGTTCTGTCACATCAGTTATGTTCTTTTCTATACTGGCTATTTTGTCTGTCAGCTCTTGCATTGTTTTGTCATGATTTTTAGCTTTCTTGCATTAGGTTTCAATATATGCCCGTAGCTCAGATGATCTTCATTTCTATCCATATTCTGAATCCTATTTCTGTCATTTCAGTGATCTCAGCTTGGTTCAGAACCCTTCCTGGAGAGGTGACACAGCCGTTTGGAGGAAAGAAAGCACTCTAGCTTTTTGGGCATTCAGGATTCTTGCACTGATTGTTTCTCATCTTTGTTAGTTTATCTACCTTCAATATTTGAGGTAGCTGACCTTTGGATGTGCTTTCTTCTTCTTCTTCTTCTTTTATTATATTTGATTGCCATGAGAATTTGATTGTGGTAAAATGTGGATTCAGCCAACTGGTTTTGTTTCTGGCAGATTTTAGGGGGCCAGCACTCAGTTCCCAAATCTTGGACTTTGTGCTCTCTGGGAGACTTGTATTGAACCTTGTTTGTTTTCTGGCACCTGGAGGTTTGGAATCCACTGCACTGTATGTATGGTGGGGGGTGAGGTGCAGCAGCTGCAGCAGAGTGCTAGTGGGTGCTGGGGTGCTTGCCATGCTACAGGCATTCATTGGAATGGTGAAGGCAATACAGCTGGGGGTTAGGAGTGGCGGGAGTCCCTGTTGCAGAGTGTGTGTGCCATTGTGCTGGAGGTGGTGTTGGCTTAGGGCCAGGGTGCTAGTGGTGCAGGTCTGGGTGCTTAATCGGCGCCCTACAAGCAGGAGTGATTGCTCAGGGGAGGACCTGCTGTTCTCTGTGCAGTGTTAGTGCAAGGGTAGGGTGCAAGTGTGGGTAGGGCTTGCTGGCTCTGTGCCTGCCACGGCTGAATCTGCAATGGTGGTTGGTGGGGGGTCCACCAGCACAGGTGGGCAATGAAAGTAAAACCTGCCCGTATAGACATGCACCAGCAAAGTGATGTGGGAAGTTACCGTGGCCCTGGGGGAAGCTGCAGTATGGGGAGGGAACAGACAGGCTTGTGCATGGTCATAGGGGTCATCTTGCTGGAGCTCTTCACCAGTCGGGCATAGTGCATCAGTGCAAAAGCTACAGTGTGGGCCCCCAGGACACCCAAGACTGCCCTGCAAGCAGACATGGCCAGGCTGGGGCCCCAGGATAGGCCAGCAGACCAAGGGATGCTCAGGTCAGACCAGCGCCATCTGATAGGCAAGACAGCCCTGTGGAGATCAGATCTGACAGTTCCCCTGGACTGCTAAAGTCTCCTACTGGAGCAAGTTGAGCCTGTGGGGATGGTTGGCCAAGTCCACACTTCACTACAGATGCTTCTTTATCAAACCCTTTGGGCTCTGCATCAGCTGGCTTGCTATCTCTACCAAGTAGGGGTTGCAGCTCTAAGGGACAGCAGCTCTCCCTGCTAACTCAAGTGTCTCTGGTGGTTGAGGGGTCTCTTCCTGCTCGGGGTTCCAGAGGCCTATGAGAGTGGATTGCTTCTTGACAGTTCAGCTTGTTCTCCTGGAGCTGTTGTGGTCCAACAATGAGTCCCGGTGTACAGTAGCCCCATGCATTGTTTCCAGCTTTCTGCCGCTTCAGACCAGCTTCTGTGTCTTCCCTCTGTCCACTCTCAGCGCCTTTCCTCTGAAGATCTGTTAAAAGCATACCTGTCATCTCAGTCCCTCTGTGAGAGCTGTTCTACCTGGCTGCATCTGGTTGGCTATCTTGCCCTCCCCTGCTGCTTTTTAAAATAAAGCAAAATTGACTTTCATTAGTCATACTTTCACCTTTAATACTAAAGCAAATGCTATAAAATTGAAGTTATTCAAACCTAAATATTTTTGACAGAAATTATATCCATATTTCTGGAAAAGCTGTTAATGTCCTGATACACAGTGAATTTTTGTTATCATTACTTTTGATGCCTGTATGAAACTAAGGACTTCCTTGAGTCTCTAGTCTTTCTGTCAAGAACATTGACATCATTCTTTTATGAGGAATGAAAGTACATGATAATTTATCTAACTTCTAAGTCTATTTAGGCCAAAAATTACCACAAAAGGCCAGGCACGGTGGCTAATGCCTGTAATCTCAGCACTTTGGGAGGCCGAGGCAGGCGGATCATCTGAGGTCGGGAGTTCTAGACCAGCCTGACCAACATGGAGAAACCCCGTCTCTACTAAAAATACAAAATTAGCCAGGCGTGGTGGTGCATGTCTGTAATCCCAGCTACTTGGGAGGCTGAGGCAGGAGAATTGCTTGAACTCAGGAAGCGGAGGTTGCAGTGAGCTGAGATCGCGCCTTTGCACTCCAGCCTCAAGAACGAAACTCCCTCTCAAAAAAAAAAAAAATTTACCACAGAAAATTGATAAATTAATATTGCAAGAGTGATACACTTAGAGTATGGACTTCTATATAAAGGTCATGTACAATTTTCATTGGATAATTTTCAAAGTCTTCAATATGAATGCTGAAATGAAAAAGGTTTAATAAATATGAAGAAAAGGAGGAAAAAGAATAGAAAATGTAGTATGGTTTCTTAGAAATATAAAATCCTTATAGAGATTTATTTATAATTTGTATCCTGTCAATTGCTAAGAAAGGTATTAGGGCTTGTCATTAAAATTATATTGAAGTATATTATACATATGTAAATATACATAAGTTATAAGTATATAGCTTGATAAATGTTACAAAATTCTGCAACATACCTAGGTAACTAGACCTCAGTTCAAGAAGGAGAGCATTAAAAAGAGGAATAAAGAAAGGAAAGAAGGAAGGAAGGAAGGGAGGAAAAGAAAGAAAGGAAAAATTAAAGGAAACATGGATTACTAGAAATCTAGATGCCCTCTTGTAGTTTCTGCCTATCCACCAAGTGAAAACATTACCCTGATTTCTAAAACCATTAAGTAGTTTTGTCTATTTATGAACTTTATGGTCATAAAATGTGTACTCTTTATGATTGGCTTCGTTCACTCAACATTCTTAGTGGCACATTGCTTCTTTTTCATCCATAATCTAATCTATCTATACTTATTGCTGTATTGTATTCCATTGTATAAAATCAACTTGTATTGTTGATAAAATTTCAATTGTGTCTAGTTTGGGACTATTATGAATACTCTTGCTTTGAACTTTTTAGTGCATGTCTTTGTTGCCAAGGTAGTCACATTTCTGTATGCTAGAGACCTAGAAAAAGTGCTAGATTATAGGTTATGCATATGTTCAGCTTTAGTATATACTGCCAAATGGTTTTCTAATGTGGTCCTTACAATTTACATTTCCACCAGCAGTGCATGAGAGTTTCATTTGTTGTACATCTTGGCAAACATTCGGTATGTTTTCTTTTTTCATTTTAATTATTTTGGTGGCTATGTAACTGAACTGCATTGAGATATAATTTGCATTTCCTTGATAACTAATAAAGTTGATGTCATTTTATATGTTTAATGGTCATCTGAAGGTAATTTTTCTTAAGTATCAGTTTAAGACTTTTGCATTGTTATATTGCATTGTCTACCTTTTTCTTATTAATTTGCAAATACTCTATACATTCTGGATACAAGTATATTGTCAGATATATACACACGCACACACACACACACACACACGAATATCTTCTTCCACTCTAGTTTTTTATTTTCTTAATTTTGATAATAATAATTTCTTAAATTGAATGTAGTCACACATCAATTTTTCTTTTTTTCTGGTTATTTTTGTTAATTAATTTGTTATTATGTATGTATATATGTGTGTGTGAGATGGGTTTTACTCTGTCACCCTTGGTGAAGTGCATTGACATTGTCATAGCTGACTGTAGCCGCAAACTTCTGGACTTCAGCAATCCTTCAATCCTTCCATCTCAGCTTCCCAGGTAGCTAGGACCACAGGGGCATGCCACCTGCCCAGCTAATTTTTTTTTTTTTTTTTTTTTTTTTTTGTAGAGATGCATTCTCACTATGTTGCCCAAGCTGGTCTTGAACTCCTTCCCTCAAGTGATTCTTCTGCCTAATCCTCCCAAAGTTCTTAGATTACAGGTATGAGCCATCACACCTGGTCCTGGTTTCTATTTTTAAAAGTTTTGCCAATTATAATACATATGTCACTCTTATGTTTTCTTCTAAGAGCTTTACAATTTTAACTTTTGCATTCAGAGCTACAGTCATCTATAATTAATTTTATGTGTGTGGCCTGAGATAAGAATCAAGATCTTTTCTGTGTGTGTGTGTGAATGTCTAATAGGCTTGGCACCACTAGTGCCAGTATAAGACATTATTTACTTACTGCACTGTCAACTTTGTCATTAATAAGTTGGTCATATATATTTTGTAAAAGTAGTTTTTAAAAGGATTATATTTTAGTTGAAGGTTAATTGGCAATTTCTGATAGGTAAAGTCTCTAGTTTTGTTTGTTCTGTTTATATTGCATTCTGGCTTTCTTACTTAGAAACCTAAAGCACTGGAACTGCCACTATAATAGCCTCCCTGTTAAGATTTTTAAACACTTGTTTTTATTTATTTTACATATTATGTATCCGTTGTTCTGACTCCTTAAAGTTGGGTCTATTATTTCTAAGTTCTATTGGTAACCTTTACATCTAATAACTGTTCACAGCATACCTGATGTCTTATTTCATGTGTGATTCAGTAGACATCCAGGCAACAAATATTATATTTATGAACCCCTACTATTAATTCTTCCTTTTCTATAATGATAACTTTGCAACAATTCAATAAGTCCATTTTAGAAAATTTCTTTTTTTTTCTTTTTTCTTTTTTTTTTTTTTTTTTTGAGACAGAGTCTTGCCTTGTTGCCCAGGCTGGAGTGCAGTGGCACAATCACAGCTCCCTGCAACGTCCACCTCCCAGGTTCAAGCAATTCTCATACCTTGGCCTCCCAAGTAGCTGGGATTACAGGCAATTCCACTTTTGATTTAACTTTGTCAGGAGTTCCTTGACCACTGTCAGAATTGATGACTCATTAGAAAAACTAAAAACACTTAGAAAAACTGTTACATTTATGGCTACAATTTATTAAATAGAAAAGATACAGATTATATTTAGGGAAAAAAAAAATAGGAGGTAGGAAAGCTTTCAAAGGAGACCAAGTGCATGCCTCCAGTTGTCCTGTCACAGTGGAGTCACACAAGCAGTACATAATTTTCCCAGTCATAATGTGACATGTGCAAAGTTTTGCCAAGTAGAGAAACCAACCAGAGTCTTGGTGTCCGAAGTATTTTGTTGGGATTCAATTGCATAGGCATGCATTGGGCACATGATTGGCTCTAGCTACTCAATCACCATTTCTACTGTAGAGATCAAACTAATACAGCATGGCCCAGAGACCCATGCATCCAAAAACAAGAGATTCACTTCCACTTATATGGTTAGAATCATATATCTGTTGCTGCCCAAGACCTCAAGTGAGCTAAGACAGTCTTTCTTATCACGTAGAATTTTCCGAGGGTGTGGAGGTTACCTTCTAGGGGCAAGTCTAGAGCCAGTTCTGAAGACCTTTAAAATGTACATGGTTGGGGAAGTCCACACCAATTGAATTAACATTTTGTTGCAGAGCTTTATACTGTCATTGGGGCAGGATATTTTATATTGAATTATTTGTTCATTTGTCACAAGGCCTAAAGCAGTCAACAGCTCACTGTTGAATGAATACATGATTTCCAGGTACCTGTTCTCAGGCATGAAAATGTACAAGGCTTAAATAGGAAAATTAATGACTACCTTGGTGATACAAGAACTTCCTTAAACGAACCGTTTATCCACTCTCCTCTCAAACTATTAATATTTAAAATATGCATAAATAAGCAAATATGACTATTAACTGAGATGAGCTAACAACTGAGAATTCTGAAAAAATCTACAGCTAGGTATTTACCTTGCTGTATCTCCAGCTAAGGCTGATCACTTTTGGCTGTCCATGTGTGAGGAACACTATTTACAAATTACATGTCAAACATGTTAAAAAATATTCCATGATACTTGTTAAAGCATGATGAGAAACACTTTATTCAGAATAATAAGATCGGTATAGACACCACTGCAGTAAGATTTTGTAGTTGGGGAGAAAGATTGTGCTCAACTCTAAATACAGACAGTATGGGTAAGTAAGAACTTATAGCCAAGGAACAGGCTAAGGGTTGATGGATGAAAACTTACTAAGAGGAAACAAGGATGAGGGGTATTCTGGTTAAAGTGACCAAACCAATTCTTGCTGGGGACAGCCAGGGTGATCAGACTTGCGGGATGGCGGACAGTGAGAAACCTTATGAAACATTGAGGCTGATCAGATATTAAGGATGAAGTGTTCTTGCTAAACTGACTTTTCAAGGTAATTTGCTACAACTGAATTTTACAAGAAAGTTTATAGATGGGCCTAGAGTAAGGTACAGAAGTCTGACAACAGCAATAACAGAACAGGAGTCACTCTGAGAGAGACTTGAAACTAGGACCTAGAATTTGAATTACTTGCTTGATAAAGAAGAGACAAATTTTTTCTATTATGTTTTACTTGAAAGTGTGATTTAAGACTGTAGAGTAGTAGAAGATGAGAAAAGGAGACAGAGCCTGCATCCGTGACAAGGAGATGGCCAGTTAATCGTTTTCTGTCCAGATCTGTTATGTTAAACATGGGCTCGTGGACATCCGAGCTGAATATGCATGGTCAGTGGAGCAAAACTATTGCAGGTGCCAAAGGTAGCATAGCTGAAAACACAGGTATCTTTGGGTAAATTTAGTCCCAATTAAGTAGGAAACGAATTAAAGTAATACATGTCTATGAACCTTAAATGGCTAATAAGTGAATATATAAATTAATTTTGTGGAGAAATCAGGCAAACTGAGAAAGTATACATTAAACAGAAAATGTTAGAAATAGAAAACAAAATGCTCAAACACCTTGGCCGGGCACAGTGGCACACACCTGTAATCCCAGCACTTTGGGAAGCTGAGGTGGGCAGATCACGAGGTCAAGAGATCGAGACCATATTGACCAACATGTTGAAACCCCGTCTCTACTAAAAATTCAAAAATTAGCTGGATGTGGTGGCACATGCCTTTAGTCCCAGCTACTCAGGAGGCTGAGGCAAGAGAATCGCTTGAACCTGGGAGGTGGTTGGTGGTTGCAGTGAGCTGAGATCACACCACTGCACTCCAGCCTGGTGACAGAGTGAGATTCAGTCTAAAAAAAAAAAAAAAAAACAAAAATGTGTATTCTCTAGACATTTAAAAAATCCTCTCTCAAATCTAGAGCCAACAACTAATGAAACATAGGTTTCAGTGACCACTTAAGACAAAGAATAGAGCTTTAAAAATAAACAGAAATGATCACTAAATAAGTTACCACAACTCACAGCAAACAGCCACAAAGCCTAGGGAGGGAGGAGAATCTGATTTCCAGATTTACTACAGTATAATATTCAACATGTCCACTTTTCAGCAATAAAAAATGATGAGCCAGGCAAGATGATTTGCACTACAGGTCCCAGATAACTCAGGAGGCTGAGATGGAAGAATTGTTTAAGCCTAGGCATTTCAGTGCCCTATGATTGAGTCTGTGAATAACCACTGTACTGCAGACTGGGCAACATAGGAAGACCCCATCTCTAAAAAATAAAATAAACAAATAAAAAAAAATTAGTCATTCAAATGAACAACAAAATATTATTCACAGGAAAATACTAATGAATTAACAGAAACTGTCTTAGGAAGCACAGACGTAATATTTATTAAACTAAGCCTTTAAATCAACTTTCATAAGCATGTTTTAAAAGCCTAAAGAAAAATGAACAAAAAGTAAAGCAAGTGAGTAAAACAATGTTCCACCAAATAGAATATATCACTAAACAAATAGGGATTTTTAAAAAGTCAACCAAATAGAAATTCTAGAACAAAAGTATCCTAACTGAAATAAAAAATTTACTAGAGGGCTTTAACGGAGCACTTGAGCAAGCAGATAAACGAATTGATAAACTTAAAAATAAGTAATTAAGAGTCTGCTAAAAAGTAAGCACAAAAGAAAAAGGTAATGCAGAAATTTAGAAACAAAACTTACAGAATCTCTGATTATCACCAACATTTAAACTCTGCTTGCAGGCACCACTCCCTCTGTGGTTCTGTGTGGTGTCCAAGGTGTTTCTTCCTTGGCATGTGAGAATATGTAGTTAATAAGCTAAAGTCAGTTTTACCAGTGCCAGGCATCATGTGTTTGGTCATATTCTTAACCCTAATAGGCAATTTTTCCCTCATCAAGGTGGTGATCAAGAGGTAGATGAAACAAAGCATTCCCTAATTACTGTGGGGCAGGAATGTAAGGGAGAGCTCCACTTACAGTCTCCCTGAATGCAAAGCCCATGGGGGTGGGGTGATAGGCTGCACCTAAATGGCAGGATGAGAATGGAAGACAGAGCCCTGTTCAGTATTTGCTTTGACAGTGCATTCAATTCAATTTGGGTTGGGAGAAGCTAGGCCTCAATATTGCAGGGTGAGGATGAAAGAGTTCTGCTCCTAGTTTTTGTAACACTAGCACTGTGGGAAGAGAAGTGTTATGTCTTACTTGTGTGTGATGTTTGCCAGAATATGAAAAAGTGTCGTCAAGTAATCACTTTCTGCATAGGCCATCTTTATCCCATGCTTCTTTGGCTAGAGAGAGCATGTTAGATTTTTCTTTTTTTTTAATTATTTTTCAGTGGCCTTTTCCAGGTTACTGTGTTCTCTGCTACTGAACCAGGATATATAGGAGGCAAAACAAAACAAAACAAAAGACATACCCAGGGCAGTAGCCGTTAAACCACTCCTGCTGTTCCAAGTTAGTCTGCCTTCTTTTCTGTACTTTCAGAGTCTTTAGACTGATGCTTTATAAGTTTTTACAAGCCCATTGCTATAATTTTTGAGAATAGAATAGAGTTTGCTTATCCCATCTTGTCTAGAACCAAAAGTTTCAACTTTTGGTGTTTCAAGAACATTTTGAGATATTTAAATCCATTTTATCTTGTATTTCCTGCATTAAGCAGTAGCCTGTCAGTTCTTATACCTTCTAAACTGCTGCAGACTCCTGAAATTTTGGGTATCATCACTGCCTTTACAAAGTGCATGATGCAGCCAAAGATGTTAGGGGAAGTTATGGGTAAAATTTGGAGCTTCTCCTCCATGCCTTCTTATCTGGAACATCTCTCTACATTTTAGCCACTGTGGAAACCCTGAAATTCACCCTTTCCTTTTTTTTTTTTTCCAAGATATTAAAAAAAATTCAGGGGTACATGTGCAGGATATGTAGGTTTGTTACATAGATGTGTGCCATAGTGGTTTACTGCACAGATCATCCCATCACCTAGGTATTAAGCCCAGCATCCATTAGCTATTCTTTACGATGTCTTCCCTCCCCCCAGCCCCCTAACAGGTGCCCAGTGTGTGTTGTTCTCCCAACATGTTCATGTTTTCTCATCAATTAGCTCTCACTTATAAGTGAGAACCTGCAATGTTTGGTTTTCTGTTTCTACATTAGTTTGCTGAGAATAATGGTTTCCAACTCCATCCGTGTCCCTGCAAAGGACATGATCTCATTCCTTTTTATGGCTGCATAGTATTCCATGGTGTGCATGTACCATATTTTCTTTATCCAGTCTATCATTGATGGGCATTTAGGTTGATTCTATGACTTTGCTATTGTAAATAGTACTACAGTGAACATACATGTGCATGTATCTTTATAAAAGAATGATTTATATTCTTTTGGGTGTACATCTGGTAATGGGATTGTTGAGTCAAGTGGTATTTCTGCCCCTGGGTCTTTGAGGAATCACCACACTGTATTCCACAATGGTTGGACTAATTACACTCCCACCAACAGTGTAAAAGTGCTTCTTTTTCTCCACAACCTCACCAGCATCTGTTGTTTTTTTACTTTTTTTTTTTTTTTTTGGAAACACAGTCTCACTCTGTCACCAGGCTGGAATATAATGGCATGATGTCAACTCAATGCAACCTCCACCTCCTGTGTTCAAGTGATTTTCATGACTCAACCTCCTGAGTAGCTGGGATTACATGGTGGCATGCACCACCATGCCCAGCTATTTTTTTCTATTTTTTAATAGAGGCAAGGTTTCACTGTGTTGGCCAGGCTGGTCTTGAACTCCTGGCCTCAAGTGATCCACCTGCCTCGGCCTCCCAAAGTGCTGGGATTACAGGTGTAAGTCACTGCCCCCAGACTGTTTTTTGACTTTTTAATAGCCATTTTGATTGGCATGAGATGGTATCTCACTGTGGTTTTCATTTGCATTTTTCTCATGATCAGTGATGTTAAGCTTTTTTTTTTTCATATGTTTATTGGCTGCATGTATGTCTTCTTTTGAGAAGTGTCTGTTCATGTCCTTTGCCCACTTTTTAATAGGGTTGTTTTTTTCTTGTAGATTTGTTTACATTCCTTGTAGACTCTGAATATTGGACCTTTGTCAGATGGATAGATTTAAAAAATTTTCTCCCATTCTGTAGGTTGTCTGTTCACTCTGATGATCATTTCTTTTGCCGTGCAGAAGCTCTTTAGTTTAATTAGATCCCATTTGCCAATTTTTGCTTTTGTTGCAATTGCTTTTGGCATTTTCATCATGAAAACTTTGCCTGTGCCTATGTGCTGAATGGTACTACCTAGATTTTCTTCTAGGGTTTTTATGGTTTTGGGTTTTACAAATGTAAAAGTCTTTAATCCATCTTGAGTTAATCTTTGTGTATGGTGTAAGGAAGGGATCCAGTTTCAACTTTCTGCATATGGCTAGCCAGTTATCTTAGCCCCATTTATTAAATAGGGAATCCTTTCCCAATTGCTTGATTTTGTTAGGTTTGTCGAGGATCAAATGGCTGTGTAGCAGGACGAGCCGCAGACAAAACTCCTCAGACACTGAGTTAAAGAAGGAAGAGGTTTGTTCAGCTGGGAGCATGGGCAAGACTCCTGTCTCAAGAGCCAAGCTCCCTGAGTGAGCAATTCCTGTCCCTTTTAAGGGCTCACAACTCTAAGGGAGTCCACGTGAGAGGGTTGTGATCAATTGAGCAAGCAGGGGGTGCGTGACTGGGGACTGCATGCACCAGTAATCAGAACGAAACATAACAGGACAGGGATTTTTACAATGCTCTTCCATGCAATGTCTGGAATCTATAGATAACATAACAGGTTAGGTCAGGGGTCGATCTTTAACTACCAGGCCCAGAGCACGGGGCCGGGCTTTCTGCCTGTGGATTTCATTTCTGCCTTTTAGTTTTTACTTCTTCTTTCTTTGGAGGCAGAAATTGGGCATAAGACAATATGAGGGGCAGTCTGCTCCCTTATTCCCCCCCTTTGAGACTCTCACTCATTTTATTAGTGGGAGTTCTCACTTTTATCTTTACCATCTATGTCTTCCTGCATGACAGATAGTGATTTATTGTAATACACTTCTGCTGAAGCATTCTGGTGAACTAGAGTAGCGATGAAACCTTTTACCATTTGAATGAGTGCAGGTTGTAAATAAGGGATCAGTAAGCAGGTTCCTATTACTACTATAATTTTTATTATAAGAGTTTTAAATCGTTCTAGCACTGGGAACCATTTTTAAACATGGCCTCAGGGTCAAATCCGTGCCACACTTGTACAGGCACTTGCCAGTTTCATCATGTCTTTAACTGTATCTTCGACTACTTGCCCTGGATCATCTATGTGCAGGCAGCAATTGGTAAGGTTAAATTTTCTACAGACTTCTCTTTCAGCTGCTAGCAAGTAGTCGAGAGTCAATTTATTTTGATAGACAGCATTTCTCATCTGAGTTTCTTGCCGGGCCAGAACAGTCAAGGTTTTACCAGTTTTATTAGTGATAATCTCCAAGACAGCAACTACATGATTTGGTTGAGCATGTTAATGGGGGTCTGGTATCCCCACGAGCCATCTTGTGCCCAAGCGGCAGGCCCATAGTATTGTATAATTTTTTCAGGAGGCCGTTTATCATCTTTTTAATTATCTATGGCTATGCTTCTCTTTTCGCAGGAAGCATAGACAGGGAATCCCAGGAGTTTGCCTGTTTTTATGGGCAGTAGGAAGAAAGATGGTTTAATAGTGCCAATAACACAACTACCTGTCCACTGATCAGGCAGCTTAGTGTAGGCTCTATGTCCACGTATCCAGTATAGCCCAGTGGGGGCCATCCAGTCCCAGTGGAATTCTGGGTAGGCCTAAATGGTCTGCAGCTTTGGAAATTTACTCTGTGTCGTTTGAACTCCACCATGTGGTCTTCCTACAGGAAGGGTGAACTCCTTCCCCACTCTTGCTATACAGTATTACCTAATGATTGAGGCTTTTAGGACCTAGAAGTGATCAGGGTGATTCTTTTGGGACGGGAATTCATTCAGGAACTGGGTCTGTAGGTACTAATTCTCGGGCTTCCTATGGCCATTGATCTCCTATTACAGTTCCTCCACATACATAACATGAAGTGACATTGAGAGACTGCGCTACATGCTCGGCTAATTGCAAAAACAAATTTCTTGTTTTTCTTGGAATTTTTGGTACTGGCACATTTCGTTTATTGTAGAAGGTTTGAAATACTGACTCAGGAGAGCGTTTATAAACTTTTTCTCAAACCACAATATTTACTTGAAGATCCAGTCCAGCTCTATCAATTTTTAGGGTTACACGTTCCCCTTTTTTCTAACGAGGATTAAGGGTTATTACTAGTTCTAAGGGGTTACACTGACCACTGGTACAGGAACGGCCACTTTTCCCTTGCTGAAGGTAGACAGGATTTTTTCATTTTTTTAAATTTAAGTAGCCTAAATGACACAAGACCAGTATCTACATTTATTTTCACACAGTCCTAATTCATGATAAATGTACTTATTTTCTGCCATATAGCCTCTTTCCTAATTAAGAGAACCACATCCTGTTTTTAACTTATTAATGACAGCACAGGCATCAAATTTTAAGGTGACTTGTTTGGGCACCTTTTTTTTTTCTGTTTTGGCTCGCACTTTACTCGTATCATTTATGAGCCCCCACCAGTCTTCAGTTCTTAATCTTATTTTAAAAACTGTGGTCATGGGAGGCTTAGATGGGTCATAACACACATCAGGTTGGTCATTTCCTGGGCTGCATACCTTGTATAGAATAACATTGTACAAACAAGTTCTTTTTAGAGTTCCAGTACACTTATAATAACCATAAAATAATAGGACCATAGCAACCTTTTCTCCTACTTCAGTGACTTGATGTATACACTGTGAACAGCCCTCAGTCTGAGGAAGGTCAGTTGAAGTCCTTACTGTACAAGTCCAAATTTTAAGGAAAATGAGTCCCGCGATGAGTTTCCTCATGCTTCAGCCGTGCGTGGACCAGTCAGTTTCCGCATGTGACTGGAGCAGGGCTTGTCTTCTTCAGAGTCACTTTGCAGGGATTTGCAAAGCTGCTCCCATCCACGTACAGCTCCCAGTCTGCTGATGTTTAAGGATGGTCTCAGAGGTTAAGCCCACTAGAATAAACTGAGTCCAATACCTCTACATAGTTATGTTCAACTGGGCTCTCTGATACCGGGAGCAAGGTGGCGGGGTTTAGGGTGTTGTAAACTTCAGTGGTTATGCGGGGATTTTCACAGAGCAAGCTTTGGTATCTAGTTAGTCTAGCATTCGTCAGCTAATGATGTCCTTTGGTATTTATTAAAGTCACCACAGCATGGAGGGATTTTATGTTTAGGTTTTCCCCAAGAGTTAGCTTATCTGCTTCTTGTGCTAACAGGGCCATTGCTGCCAGGGCCCTTAGACATGGGGGCCAGGCTTTGGAAACCCTGTCTAGTTGTTTTGAGAGATAGGCCACTGGCCTTGGCCAGGGCCCTACAGTCTGGGTTAAAACTTCAACTGCCATTTTTCTTTTTCTGACACATAGGGTGTAAAGGGATTTGTCAGGTCAGGTAGCCCCAGGGCTGGGGCCGACATGAGTTTTTCTTTAACTCATGAAAAGCTTGTTGCTGTTGGTTGTAATAGATGTAGTTTATCTAATCTACATTTTTATTAACTGTCACCCACTAAAATATTGACTTAAATCCTGTAGCTATTTGATTTCAAGCTTTAAATTGATCTGTTATTTCTTGCAGGGCTCCAGTTGCATCTAAATAGATGTGAGAGTTGAAAGACCCATAAGGGGCTTCTCTCGCTTTATGATGTCTTATTTCTTCTCCCTCTGGTTGATGAAATGCCAGGGTGAAAGGGACAGCCAAATGGACTAAAGCACAGTGCCACTCCAGTTATTCGGCAGAGTGCCCAGTAAAGGTCCACCACAGTACCACCACACATCTGCTCAGGGATGAACAAGGGCTGACTGATTCATAAGCTCTTGAAAATTCTTAAGCTCATCACATCCCTTCAGGTCTCCAAGGAATGGTAAGTTTTCTCCTTGTCGTGAGAGACACAAAGTGAACTTAGTGTTGGGAGACGGAAGCTGGATGGCCCTCGGGGGCTGACCCGCAGGGTGCCAGACTTCAGGATATGGCAGAGAGAGCTTGGCATGACTTACTACTCCAGGCTGTAGAATCCTAGAAAAGAGCTACCATGCAGCCTATGCCTGGTCGACTGGAGGACCACCTTAGTGGAAGGGGGACAATCTGGGCCTCTGGCCTGCCATGTGCACAAGTATAACAATTGCTTTTGTTTAATGTGCAGATGGATTATTTGATCCATTTTAACCAGGCATTTGCATCTTGGTATCCTGTCTTTATTGCTAAAGTTTGTTTTAAGTCTTTAACTTCTATGACCCTCTAGTAAAATAAAGGTATGATTTTAGGAAATTACAAAAACCGGTTGGGGCAGTCCATCCTTGCCCTTTAGTGGTCCACAGAATGTTGGACCAACTATGGCATGAAAGCTCTACACTGGGGGGCAAGACTCCTGGTTGGCACTGGGGTCTTTAACGAAATCTCCCTGGATTAATGGTCCTAGTTTACTAATGCCCAGTCTGAGGAGAGTCAGGAGGGACAGAAGTACTTTTCTGAAGTAGAAAGCTGTCTTTGACTTGCAAGTCTCCACAGGGTATAACAAGGCAAGCATGAAATGCAATAGTATGAGGCGAAATTAACATGGTTATGTTAATAACTAGATGGTCAGCAATAGAACAAGGAAAGAAGAAAGAGTAGTACAATAGATGGAAAGAGTTACATTTTTCTTAGCTTTGGTAGGGTTTTCCCCGGGACCATGGCCCACAACTCTGGATGGGGTGGTGCTTTCTTGACTCGGGTGTTATGAGTCCATCCCCCCCCTTTTTTTTTTTGCTGTACGAACAGCAGTCTTGGTGGTTAGCAGCACAAGGTAGGGTACTTCCCAGGCTGGCTCAAGTTTTTCTTCTTTCCACCCTTTGATGAGAACGTGATCTTCAAACTGGTGCTGATTTACCGGAAATTCTAGGGGTGGTACATGTGCTAAAAGACTGAGTTTTTGAGAGAAAGGAAAGTGGAAGATAAATGAAGTATATAATTTTTAAGAAATTGACCTTTTGTTTTAAATGTGGGGACCTTGTCAGTGGACTTTATAGTCCTAAGTGCCTTTTTACTGAGAAATTTCCTTTAGCACCTATTTTTATTAGTTTTTAAACCAAAGAAAGCCAAATACCATTTTACATTTAACAATGCTTTTTGTATGATTTTTATACCAGATAAGCTAAATTTTACCTTTGTATTACTGTGTTATTAATGTTAAACCTAATTTTAATTAAACCTTATAGACATATTTATCCAATTGTTAATGTTTGACCATAAGGTAAGATTTTATAGACTCTTTTTAACCTTTCATAATTTTTGTTAAAGAGCAGGTTGGTGCTTTAAGAAAAACCTGCTGTGCTTTTATTTTAATGTCCAGTTTACAGAAAAACTGGATGATACCTCTTTAACTTTAGCCAGTGTTTACACACAGAATTTTCTTTCCAATTAACATTTTAAAACTTGATTAAACCTTTAAAACAAAGTATACATATTTTTAACCTTTTGATGTAGGTAAAAATTTATAGTCTTATGCCTCCTTATAATTCTTTTATCAGAGGTATATTTTACTTTCCTTATACATCTTGCACATAAAGTGTTTTTATATAACATTTTTCTCTTTCCTGACTTTTGCAGACAATTCTTCGACATGCGTCAACTTTCTGACTTATTACAAATATTTGTTTCTTTAAACAGCTAGTTAATTTATTTCAGGACAAGAGTTTACCATATAATACTCTTTTTACATAAATTCCGCCCACCCCTTTTTTCCTTAGGTTACTTCTGAACTGGTGAGGTGTGCTCACAATGAGGTTTCCTCTAAAAGTTATTTTTTTTACTTTTTTTCTGTTAGCAAAGCAGTTGCTGCTACAGATTGAATGCATTTGGGCCATCTGTGGATTACTGGGTTAAGGACTTTTGATAGGAAAGCATCAGTGCTTTCGGGATACGCCCTTGTTTACAGTGACAACAAAGTGGTATTGGAGTGTTATAGGGTTACGGAGAATACCTTCAATTATCAATTACAGGTTTTAAATTTACCTTTGCTTTTAAAGGAATAAGGTACGCTGTTTTTTTTTTTTTTTTTTTTCTTAACTACTTGTATATATCTCTCTTTCTCTCTTTGTTTCTGTCTTTGACTTTGTCTCTCTCTCTTTGACTTTCCTTTTGCCTCTGTCTCTTCCTCTCTCTTCTCTGTCTCTCTCTCTCTCTCTCTCTCAGCCTGGCTTATGCTGCAGTTCTCTCAACCACTGTGGAGAGATCTAAAACCAGCTGTAACCAAGCATCTGTGTAAGGGAACTGGTCTGGGTGCCCTGGCTTTACAGGTTACCTTGTTACCTTTGAAACAAGGGACCTATCCAGGCTTCTTTCTGATGGCCAATCCACCTCTAATGCTGGCCAGTCTATTTTACACAAAGTTTTACATTTTCCTGGTGTCATAGTACTCCATAGTCTCCTTTAAATCCTTTTTTGAAATTTTTCAACATAGTTCTTAGTAGGGTGGGCTTATTTGTGCCTGACCCATGCTTCTTCGAGACAAAACACCGTGCTCACACCACACGCACACCACAAAACAAAGAATGGGTAAAAAGGGCACACACACACTTTTGCAGTTTACACCAAACCAAAATCAAAACCAAAATCAGAGTATCCAGAAATCCAAGCCAGGTCAAAACCAAAACCAAAGTATCAAACAATCCAAGTCAAGTCAAAAACAAAAACCAGAGTGCTGGTACAGGCACACCGTGGGTGATCAGGCCACGCTTCCACTCAAATGGAGTAGGCAAGTTCCCAAGACCAGTCCTGTCAAGCAATTTAAACCAAGTCAAAACCAAAACCAAAACCAAAGTGCAGATAAAGGCACGCTGTGGGTGATCAGGCCATGGTTCCACTCAAATGGAGTGGGCAAGTTCTCGAGACTAGTCTTACCAAGTTTCAGATGTCCGGACTCCAAGTACTAGTTCCTTCCCCGTGTTTAGCCACTGCATTGATCCTCCATGGGAGCCTGCCACACACTGCTCTGGTGAGGCATCCCACCAGGGCAAATGCCTACCTGGGAGCACTCTCAGGATCTGCGTTGCTTGGGCTGGTCGGAGTACCCTGCAGGGATGTTCCACAGGGCAGGCTTAAGCTGCATAAGGAGCTGCCGCAACCGTCTGCCAATCACCTCACTTCCCAGTCAGGGAACCAAGAAATATAGCAGGACGAGCCTAAGACAAAACTCCTCAGACACTGAGTTAAAGAAGGAAGAGGTTTATTCAACCAGGAGCATTGGCAAGACTCCTGTCTCAAGAGCCGAGCTCCCTGAGTGAGCAATTCCTGTCCCTTTTAAGGGCTCACCAGTAGTCAGAATGAAACAGAACAGGACAGGGATTTTTACAATGCTCTTCCATACAATGTCTGGAATCTATAGATAACATAACCAGTTGGGTCAGGTGTCTATCTTTACCACACCCAGAGCCTGGTGCCAGGCTGTCTGCCTGTGGATTTCATTTCTGCCTTTTAGTTTTTACTTCTTTCTTTGGAGGCAGAAATTGGGCATAAGACAATAAGAGGGGTGGTCTCCTCCCTTAGCTGTAGGTGTGCAGTCTTATTTCTGCTGAATTGTTTACTAGGAATGTTAAAATAATAATTCATTTTCATTTTACATTTTTATACAATCAGGTAACATGAAATATAACTTGATGTACAATTTTGCCTGTTACAAAGGATGTGCTAAATATAGTGGTATATGCACAGAGCATATTGGCATGACAACAGGCTGAATAAATAGCGATTTTACTTAATAAAAATAAAAAAAGAAAATTATAAAATAAGGAATATCAAACACAAAGTCCAAATTCAACAGCACATAATAAAAGTTTTTTCTAAAATCTAGTTTTTCCTTTGAATTCCTGAAATTAATACCCTTCTGAAAACATCTACTGTATTTAGACATAATTAACTAAGATATAACTGAAATTAAAGAATAAAATTCCCCTACCACTTCATTGAGAAAATCCTGCCTCATCCTGATTACTGGTGTCAGTGATAAGCTTTGTTTCTATAGATTATAGATTAACTAAAATTATTCCTTATTGGAAACAAAGGGGTGGGCCAAAACGGATGGGTTTGTCTAGTTATCTGCAGCAGGAGCATGTCCTTAAGGCACAGATAGCTCATGCTATTGTTTGTGGTTTAAGAAGGCGTTTAAGTGGTTTTCTGCCCTGGGTGGGCCAGGTGTTCCTTGCCCTCATTCCGGTAAACCCACAACCTTCCAGCATGGGCATCATAGCCATCACGAACGTGTCACAGTGTTGCACAGAGTTTATTTTTGGCCAGTTTTGGGGCCAGTTTATGGCCAGATTTTGGGGGGCCTATTCCCAACATAAAACTTAGTATAAAACATGCGTTTTAGAATCTTCAGCTATCAAGTTCAAAAAGTACCAGTGTCTATTTAAAATAATTCCTCTCCCAAGCCAAAGTGTAATCAAAATTAATTCAAATGACTTAACACATTCTAATGCTAAAAAATATTCATTATTATTGAAGTGGAGGTAAATCCCAGAGCTTTTAGGGCTTTCTCATGCTGCAAATGGCTGTTTCTCTGGTTCACTCAGAGCAGCATATGACAGAACATATTGGCATGACAACAGGCTGAATAAATAGCTATTTTACTTAATAAAAATAAAAAAGAAAATTAAAGGATGACACTAAGCTCAGTAAAGGATGACACTAAGCTCAGTAAAGGGCAAGACTGCTGGTACCCAGCTCTGACCTCTCAGTGAAGCGTGGCTACTATGTCCACAATACAGGATGCATGAGGATCAAAGGCACACTATTCTGCTAGCTAAAGAGATAGCAAACCAGCTCCGCAACCCTAAAAGCTCCTTCCCCAGGTAAATAAAAGTATACGAGGGGAAAAAATTAAAATATGCTTCTCTACAGAGTAAGGGTTTTGAAATATTAATGTAATCCCTCCTTCAAAAATTTTAACTAGAGTCATCTGGTCATTTCTGACTACATCTCAAAGATGTATCCAGATTCAATTTCTGTTGGTTTATCCTAAGACACTTCTAGCTAAAAGTATTAATTTTATTCCCAAGTAACCACTAGTCTGACTGCAGAGTATTATCTCCCAGAGTTATCAAGCACTGGAAGAGAAAAAAACAGATGTTCAAGCAGCAGGCAACATTTGTGGCCCTTTCACACAGTGGCATCTGAGTGGCTACTGAATAGTCCAGGAATAATTCTAAACACAAGAAAATTCATGGATTTTAGTAAATATGTTGTAGTTTTCACAGTTGAAATTTCCTCAGACATTGCACTTTCTTTATAAGGGAATCCTGATTTTTCTTAATGTTATGGTGAGTCAGGACTTGAACTAGCAGCCTTCTTTTTCTTCTTCTTACTATGTTTCTTATGCTTCTTTTTCTTTTTTGTTTTTTCTGTTGCTTTTTCTCATTTTTCACTGCTTTTCTTCTTTTTTGCTCGTACCTCCTCAGTAAACTGTGATTCTGACAAGGACTCGGATGATAAAGGTTTATCTTAAGAATTTATCGTTCTCTTTTTGCTGAGCCCTTTAATGTCCTTTTCTTTCTCCATTGCATCTTTTGACTTCTTTTTCTTTTTTAAACTATCCTTACTGTCTGATTCAGATTATGACATGGAGCTTTCAGAAGATTTATGTGAACGGTTCTTTTTCTTTCTTTGTTTTCCTTGTTTCTTATCCTCATTTTCACAATCAGAAGAACTGCTGGAAGAATTAGAGCTTGATGAAGAAGATGAATACCTACCAAATTTATTCTTTTCTTTTTTTGTTTTGATGAGCTCTCACTTCCACTTAACAATTTCTCCCTGTCTTTTTCTAGTTCTTTCTTCCAGTTCTCATTCATTTTTTCTTCAAATTCAGCCAAAACCTTGGAGCCTTTCTTTTCTCCTCTTCTAGTTGCTCTTTTACTTCTTCCCAGGTAGGCCTTGGTCGATTCAAACAATCCTGTATTGTTGGCCCTGAAGACTGGATTGGACCCCTTGATCTCGCCATTGCTATTGGGTTCATATAGGCCAGGATGTAGAACATATTCCTCCAGTTCTAGAATCATTTTCTTGTTCAAATAACCTTTGTTAAATTTAACTGGTGTCAGGTTTTTGTTTTTAACAGTATTGATCACATTCTAATTCCGTAGGTATCATGTCATAATTTTGGCAGTACCACGCGGTTGTCCCGCTTCCCTATGGTGCTGAGCTGAGTGCACAGTCGCACGCTGAGGGAAACCAGGCCAGAGAGAAGGCCGAAGCAGGCCCACCGCAGGCCCTCCTGCCGCCTCCCCTATAATTTTCTTTTAAATACTGTATGTAATTAGGTGAAATTTTATCTTTGAAAGCAACAGATATCTAAATTAATTCAGAATGACTGAGTTATGCTTTTTTTTTAAGTTTGGAGGTACTTTAGTGTATTTATAATATTTTAAGACTGACTAAAATTATGTCATAAAGTATGAGATTATTTTACATTTTGTATTAATTAGATTTTAGATTACTATGAAGACTGTTTAGTTTTATTATGCCATAGTAGTTGCAATTAGAGAATTTTTTTTTCCTGGCTACCATATAATATCTGAAAATAGAACTTTCTATTGTTTATGAAATCTTTGAAGAATTAATAAACACCATACATGAATGTTGCTTTAATATTCAGCGTGATTGTATATACCTTCTTAAAAATAAATTCAGCTTTATTATTTTTTCTTTATTTTTTTATTTCAAGCACAGGGGTACATGTGCAGGTTTGTTATATAGGTAAACTCGTGTAATGGGGGTTGGTTGGTTGTACAGATTATTTCATTACCCAGGTATTAAGCTTAGTACACATTAGTTATTTTTCTGATTCTCTCCATCCTTTTGCTGTCTACCCTCCAGTAGGCACCCCATGTCTGTTGTTGCCCTCTATGTGTCCATGTGTTCTCATTTAGTTCTCCCTTAGGGAAACGCAATATTTGGTTTTCTGTTCCTGCATTAGTAGCTAATAATAATGGCCTCCCACTCCACCCATGCTTCTGTGAAGGACGTGATCTCATTTTTTTTAATGGCTGCATAGTATTACATGGCATATAGGTACCTAATTTTCTTTATCCAGTCTACCATTTATGGGTATTTAGGTTGATTCCATGTCTTTGCTATTGTAAATAGTGCTGCAGTGAACATAAGTGTGCATGTGTCTTTATGATAGAATGATTTATATTTCTTTGGGTATTTACCCAGTAATGGGATTGCTGGGTCAAATGGCAGTTCTTTTTTTCAGTCTTTGTGAAATCAGCACACTGTGTTCCACAACGTTTGAACAAATTTACAGTCCTACCAACAGTGTATAAGCGTTTTGTTTTGTTCTGTTATTTTCTGACTTTTTAGTAATAGCCATTCCAACTGGTGTGAGGTGATATCTCATTGTGGTTTTGATTTGCATTTCTCTAATGATCAGTTATGTTGAGCTTTTTAAAAATGATTGTTGGCTGCATGTATATCTTTTTTTTGAAAAGTGTTCTTGTCCCTTGCCCACTTTTTAATGGAGTTGTTTTTTTCTTGTAGATTTGTTTAAGTTCCATATAGATGTTGAATATGAGACCTTTGTCAGATACATAGTTTGTAGAAATTCTCTCCCATCCTGTATGTTGTCTGTTTACTCTGTCAGTAGTATCTTTTGCTGTACAGAAGCTCTTTAGTTTAATTAGACCCCATTTGCCAGTTTTTCCTTTCATTGCAATTGCTTTTGGCATCTTCGTCATGAAATCTTTGCCTATCTGTATGTCCAGGATGGTACTAGGTTTTATACCAGGGTTTAGTTATGGATTTTACATTTTAGTCTTTGATTCATCTTGAGTTTTATGTATGGTGTAAGGAAGGGGTCCCGTTTCAATCTTCTGCATGTGGCTAGCCAGTTCTCCCAGCATCATTTATTAAATTGGAAGTTCTTTATTCATTGCATGTTTTTTTAAGCTTTGTCAAAGATCAGATGGATGTGGGTGTCTGGGCTCTCTATGCTGTTTCATGTGTCTATGTTTCTATTTTTGTATCAGTACCATGCCACTTTGGTTACTGTAGCCCTGTAGTATAGTTTGAAGTCAGGTAGTGTGATACTTCCAGCATTGTTATTTTTGCTTTGGATTTTCATGACTATTCAGTCTTTTTTAAAAAAAAGTTCTGTGAAGAATGTCATTGCTAGTTTGTTAGGAATAGCATTGAATCTGTAAATTGCTTCGGGCAGTATGACCATTTTAATAATACTGATTTTTTTAAATGCATGACCTTGGAATTTTTAAAATTTGTTTGTGTCATCTCTGATTTATTTGAGCAGCGTTTGTAGTTCTCATTGTAGGGCTCTTTCACCTTCTTGGTTAGCTGTATTTCTAGGTTTTTCTTTTTTTTTTTTTTTCTTGTGACAATTGTGAATGGGATTCCATTCCTGATTTGGCTGTTGGCTTTATAATTTTATTTATTTATTTTTATTTTATTTTTTTTTGAGACGGAGTCTCACTCTGCTGGCCAGGCCGAAGTGCAGTGGTGCAATCTTGGCTCATTGCAACCTCCACCTCCTGGGTTCAAGCGATTCTCCTGCCTCAGCCTCCCGAGTAGCTGGGATTACAGGCATGTGCCAACACGCCTGGCTAATTTTTGTATTTTCAGTAGAGACGGGGTTTCACCATGTTGGTCAGGCTGGTCTTGAACTTCTGACCTCGTGACCTGCCTGCCTCAGCCTCCCAAAGTGCTGGGATTACAGGTGTGAGCCACCATGCCTGGCTTGGCTTTATAATTTTTGGTGTATAGAAATGCTAGTAATTTTTGTACATTGATTTTGTGTTTTGAGACTTTGCTGAAGTTGTTTATAACCTTAAGGAGCTTCTGAATCAAGGCTATGGCGTTTCCTAGATATAGAATCATATCATCTGCAAACAGGGATAACATGACTTCCTCTCTTCTTACTTGGATGCCCTTTATTTCTTTCTCTTGCTTAATGTTCTGGCCAGGACTTCCAATACTATGTTGAATAGGAGTGGTTAGAGAGCATCTTTGTCTTCTGCTGGTTTTCAATAACAAAACAAAAACTTATATAAAGTTTTCTGCTTATCAGTTTGGCAGAGACAGATTAGTAATGAGATAATAATTGCTGAATTTGATAATTTGCCAGATCATTAAAATAAAAATCCTGCTGTTTTCTCTGAAAGTTTCAAATTACTTATCAGTTAAAATTTATATTTACTGTGACAAGTAAATTTTTGAGAATTTTTAGTTGTATGCATTAAAAATTTGTGTAATATACAGTACTTTTCAGAAGCACAAATATCCACATTGTACACGTAAGTAAAATATTTCACAATTTTTTTTGGACAGACAGTAGTGTTTCATCAGAGATTTCAAGTCTCTTATTTGGACCACACACCCTATCCTATATACCATAAGATAACAGTAATTCGTAGAGTGCAATTATTTTTAGTACTTGAAAATTTATGTTTTGCATAAATTGTTGAAATAATAGTTCTTCACTGCAGAAATAGTATGTGAATATAGCCAGAATTACTGTTTGTTTATAACAAAGTCTCTTAGAATTGGTAGAATTATTTTAGGTATTGGGCTCTAAGCATCCTTCCTCCTCCTAGCACTTTCCTGACTGTGCAAAAATATCAGTTTGAATATTTCATTTAAACCAGGTGTTAACTTAAAAAGGTCTTAAATGAAGTTTGCATATGGCTGAATAGTACTTGTTGGTTACACTTTAAAGAATGCTTTTTGATCCAGGCAGAGTTGCATGTACCTGTAATTCCAGCTTCTTTAGAGGCTGAGGTATGAGAATTGCTTGAGCTCAGGAGTTCAAGGCTATAATGTGTGATGATTGTACCTGTGAGTAGCCACTGTGCCCCAGCCTGGGCAACATACCAAGATCTCCTGGAGGGGAGGAAAGCAAAACATAACTTGTGACCCATACAAGCATGTGCATCTTCCTGGAATGGGCTGTTGCTGGTTGTGCCGGGTTCCCTCTTGCAGGTACTGCCTGGCTGCCTCAGCATCTCCATGTGTGAATGAAGTCTCAGGCTTTGTGGGGAGAAAGAGCAGCTCCACAGGCAGCTAATTGTCTCCAGAGCTCCAAATCTGTTCCTCCCACGTCATGATGGGCATGGGGCGGGGGGAATGTTGCATTGTTTTCAGAGGAATCAGATACAATCCCTGGAAGGATGAATCTGTTTTGCTACTTTCTGTTGCCAGGTTGGGGGAAGTACTAGGTGGTTCGCCTTTATTTGTATGGGGTACTCAGATGCCCTGCCACTGTGTTACTTGTTTTACTACCATACAATGAGGGTTCACTTTCAAACTTGGCATGTAGATGCTATTTGCCACCAGCACAGAGGAGGACTGCTGACTTGGGACAGTGTACTTGGCAGCCTCAGGTGTATCTGGCCACCCCAGTGTGACCCACTGGGCCCGACTCCAGGTGCTGTAGTCCTGCTAGTATGTAGGGAGTCATCTGATTCCTCACCCGCCATTGCTCATGGGCTCCAGGGTCTTGGCACCCCAACCCAGCCCCCTTCTGCTGCTTCATGCCAGCTGTGGGAAGATGAGGACTGGTGCCTTGTCCACTTGAGCTCTTGTGGGTGCTCCAGGCCTGTTGACAAAGCAGTAAGTGGCAGCCACTAACCTTGAACTTCCAGGATGTATTCAGTGGACTTCAAGTGCCTCTTAGAAGCCTGATTCCATTAACTCCCCCAAAACTTAATGCAATTTGAGGCTACTTCTCATTCTCATCTTAGTGTTACACAACCATTAATCTCCATTCTATCTGTAGACATTCACTTTCTGGACATGTCTTGTATAATTGGAACCATACATTATCAGTCTTTTGCTTCTGGTTTCTATTAGTTTGTTTGAGGTTCATATCTGTTGTAGCATGTAGCATTATTTAATTCATTTTGATTGCCAAATAGGATTCCAATATAAAATGTACTTAACTGTTTTTCCTTATATTAACTGGTTGACATTTTGACATTTGAGTGTTTCCATTTTTCATATTTGGTTATAACAAACAACGTTCCAATGAGTCTTTGTGTGAACCAACATTTTCATCTCTTTTGGGCACATGAGTGAGAGTGGAGCTGATGCACCAATATGGTAATTCCATGTTAAACATTTCGAGAAACTACCAAATTGTTTTGTAAAGCGGCTGTGCTGTTTTACAGTTTTATCAGCAGTTTGTGAGGGTTCTATGTTTACTTCTCTGCCAATGCTTACTTTTGTTTGTTGTTAAATCATTCTACTGCATAAGAAGGGATATCTCCCTGAGGGTTATTTTTTTGAGACAGGGCTTCACTTGGGGACCCAGGCTGGAGTGCAATGGCATGCTTATGGCTCACTGCTGCCTCCACCTCCCAATCTCAAATGATCTTCCTGCCTCAGCCACCTGAGTAGCTGGGACTACAGGATGTACCACCCACCATGCTTAGCTAATTTTTGTATTTTTTGGTAGAGATGGGATTTCACCATGTTGCACAGCTGATCTCAAACTCCCGGGCTCAAGTGATCCACCCACCTCTGCCTCTCGAAGTGCTGGGCTTACACGCATGAATCACTGCACCCGGCCTCCCTGAAGTTTTGATTAGCATTTTTCTAATGACTAATGTTAAGTGTAGTTTTATATACTTATTTACAATTTATATATATTTTTGACAGTGACAAAATGTTCGTTAAAATTACCTTTTTAAAAATGTGTTTTTATCTTTTTATTACCTTTTTTTTCAGTTAGCACTTTTATTTTATTTTATTTTTTAGATGGAATTTTGTTTTGTCGCCCAGGCTGAAGTGCAGTGGCGCAATCTCCGCTCACTGCAAGCTCCGCCTCCCAGGTTCATGCCCTTCTCCTGGCTCAGCCTCCCAAGTAGCTGGGACTACAGGGGCCCACCACCACGCCCAACTAATTTTTTGTATTTTTAGTAGAGACGGGGTTTCACCATGTTAGCCAGGATGGTTTCGAGCTCCTGACCTTGGGATCCGCCTGCCTCGGCCTCCCAAAGTGCTGGGATTACAGGCATGAGCCACTGCGCCCGGCCCAGTTAGCACTTTTTTAAAAGGTTTTTCTCTTGAGAGTTTTTATTTGGTTTTATTTTGAATGATATGGTTTTCTTTGTTGTATTTTCAGAAAGTTCATAGCTAGTGTACAGAAATACAGTTAATATTTGTATCTTTACCTCATAGTCTGCAACATTGCTAAACTTATTTCTTTGAGTTTTTAGACAGCTCCTCAGGATTTCTTTTATATATGAAATAGTGTCTCAGATATTAAAAGAATTTTACTCAGACAATGTAGAGTCACTTTCTTTATCTTTTCGTATATGACTTTTAAAGCAAAATTTTCCAGGACAATATTTAATAGATGTGGCAAAAGTGAATATTTGTCTTGTTCCCAATGTTATGGAGGAAACATTTTTTTCACTAAGTAATATTTACCGTACATTTTATGTAGGTGCCCTTTAACAGGTTGTGGAAGTTCTCCTCAATTCCTAGTTTGTTTAGGATTACAATCATAAAGTACATTTAGCCAAAATTTTTTTCTGTCAATGATGTTATCACATCTTGATCTTTATTTTATTATGATACATTTTATGGATATTATTAACAGCTTTATTAAAATATTTGATAAAAAAGTTCAGGCTCAATATACTCAATTTCATGAGATTGGATATATTCCTATGACACTTCACCACTATGAGAATAATAAATATAGCCATGTTAAGTGTACTTATAAAACACACACACACAAATTGGGGAAACTTGTGGAAGTATAAGCATAAATGGATAAATTAATTGTTTTCTAGATGTTATAACTACATGTTTTTGAAACAATCCCACTTGGTCAAGGTGTATAACTCTTTTTATATGTTATTTATTATCTCCTTTTTATTGAAAGTGAAGGGGGCCTGCCCCTCCACACTGGTGGGTATTTCTCATCTCACCGGTGGGACAAGAGACTGAGAAAAGAAATAAGACACAGAGACAAAGTATAGAGAAAGAACAGGGGGCCCAGGGGACTGGCACACTCAGCATGCAAGGACCTGCACCGGCGCCGGTCTCCGAGTTCCCTCAGTATTTATTGATTACTATTTTCACTCCCTCTCCAAGGGGAGTGCGGCAGGAGAACGGGGTGAACAGGGTGATGGTGGGGAGAAGGTCAGCAGGAAAACATGTGAGTAAACGAATCTGCATCATAAATAAGTTCAAGGGAACGTACTGTGCCCGGATGTACACATAGGCTAGATTTGTGTTTCTCTTTAACCAAACATCTCAGTGTAGCAAAGAGTAACAGAGCAGTATCACCACTAGCATATCTTGCCTCCAGCCACAGGGCGGTTTTCTCCTATCTCAGAATAGAACAAATGGTTGGCTTTACACGGAGACATTCCATTCCCAGGGACATGCCGGAATCAGAGGTCTTCCTCTTATTTCAGCCGCAAAGAGGCCTTCCTCTTTTACTAATCCTCCTCAGCACAGACCCTTTACGGGTGTTGGGCTGGGGAACAATAAGGTCTTTCCCTTCCCACGAGGCCATATCTCAGGCTGTCTCAGTCGGGGGAAACCTTGGACAATACCCAGCCTTTCTTGGGCAGAGGTCCCTGCGGCTTTCTGCAGTGCATCGTGTCCCTGGTTAATAGAGAATGGAGAATGGCAATGACTTTTACCAAGCATACTGTCTGCAGACATGTTGTTAACAAGGCACATCCTGCACAGCCCTAAATCCCTTAAACATTGATTCAGTACAGCACATGTTTCTGTGAGCACGGGGTTGGGGCTAAAGTTACAGATTAACAGCATCTCAAAGCAGAACAATTTTTCTTTGTACAGATAAAAATGAAGTTTCTTGTGTCTTCCTTTTCTACATAGACACAGTAACAATCTGATCTCTCTTTTCCCCACAGAAAGTATTTGGGAAGGGTTGATATTAATTCTCCAGAAAATTTGGCAGAATTATCAGTGATGCCATCCAGATCTGAGGTACTCTATACATGATGATTTTTAATTGATTTAATCTCTTTATTTATTAGAAGTCTATTAACACATCCTGTTTTGTCTAGAATTTGTTTTTATAATTTTTGTCTTCATATACATTTGTTTATAGTTTCTAATGTTCTGTGTCTCTAGATTCTCATGGCAGTTGATATTTTAAAATAATGTGAAAAAATGAGGCTTTGAGGCTGTCTGTTAATACCCTCTTTCTGAGGGTCTTTGTAGAAAATAAAACAAGGTTACAACTTCATACCTACCACTCAGACATGTCATTTTGCATAAGACAAAAATGCACCTAAAATAAACTAGAAGATTATGTCATTTGACTTTAAGTTTTATCAAATGATGGCTGGCAGCCTACTGTCCTCTTTTGTGTCAGTATTTAGATAACACAGGAAATGTAACTTGTAATGAGAAAAATACAAAATAACATTGTAAATAAAGAATGATATCAGTGGTTGATCATTTGACGAATCAGTGGTTAACACATAGCACAGAGTATGTATATTTACAAGCCACTTACATGTACATCTTTATATAGCCATTTAAAATAACTATATATAATTTTAAATAGTTATATATTTAAATATATTTATATTTTATAATATGTATTTTATATATTTATTTTATAATATACATTTATTATATATTGTATATTTATTAATTTATAATATATGCTATATTATTTAGTTATATATTCAAATATATATTTAGTTATATATAGCACATACGTTCATTTAGAAAATAAATTGGCACAGTTATAGTTTTCATAGGGGACATTAAAACTATTATAAAATAATTTGTTGTAGTGTATAGGAAAAATTAACACAACAAATGTTAACTAACTTTATTAGAAACATTGATTAGTTAGAAAGATAAACACATGAACAACAATTATTGTGATAACCAGAGTATACAGATTATTTTTGATTACTTAAAAAAAAATCTTTAAAACTTTAAAGTTTAAGGCTCCAAAAGTATAAATAATGTTATGAAAGCAGAACTCCTACAGGTTGCATTTTCTGTGAATAACAATAAAATGTACCAGTTAAAATTGTAAATTGTAACCAAAAAGTATTATCTAGCCATCTAGCCACATGCAAATATAATTTGAGGTTACTTAAAATAGCATTTGGGTTAAGTAGAAAATTCCAACTGATTTTTTTTTTAAGGATTTAGGTGAGTACTAAGAAGGAAGCATGGTGATTGGAACCCAATTAATTCAACAAAGCTATCTTAAAATAGGTAAATAAATACTCATTTGGGTCATATTCAGTAAAGTAGAGAATGATATCTTTACAAATTTATTCAACACATAAAATTATTTTTTGAATATTGAAAATTATTTGGCGAATGATACGTATAGAAATTTCTCAAACACATAAAATTATTTACATATTAAAAATCATCACATTCTACAAATTATTACTAATATATGGTACACTGTTGGGTTCAGAAGCTATTCTTGAATAAGAAACTTGAGATTTCTCATGAGGCTCTATTGTCAGCCACAAAATATCTATCTGAAATATTTTAATTATGTATTTTTTGGGAATAATATTCTATATAACAGCAAGTTTCTTCTAAGGCAACAACCGAAAATGCTCGGGATGTTATAAGAGCACTTAAAATGCCCAGTAGAGTTGAAGGAAAAATGCAGAAACTTCAAGAAGGAAAAGTAAATCTAGAGAAGGATCTAGAAAAGGAATCAAACAGAGATGAAGTTACTGCCCTCAGGACAGTTGATGATCTTGTGATCATCAAACCTGTATGAGTCCTCAGACTTGCCCTCAGGTAAATTTGAATAAAACAAAGACACGTAAAAACTGGACTCTTGACAAGAATTAAGGTATTCCAAATTAGAATTTATAAGCCACATAGGAAATAAACCACCAGAATAAAGGTTCAGAAAAACTAGATATTTCCAAAACGTCAAATACTAAAATTTTTAAAATATTTAAATGTACATAAAGGAAAAAATGGGAAATTGAAGTGATATGTAAAGATCAAGGAGCAACAAACTTTATAAGCCATACTTGGAAAAGAAAACCAAATATAAACATTTGAAAAATAAAATAAAGTTAATATACAATGCACAGTCAAAACATTAATGCATAAAGATCAAGGAAAAACAAACTTTATAAGCCATATTTGGAAAATAACTAAACCAAATATAAACATTTGAAAAATATAATAAAGTTAGTATACAATGCACAGGCAAAACATTAAAATAAGTTAATGAGAGGATTAGTGAACTGTAAGATTTAGCTGCCAAAATGCATTACAGAGGAACGATGAAATAGAAATACGAATACAGATGGCTAGTACCCATTAGTTATTTATTTAAATCCTCTCGCTCCTCCAATTCTCCACCCTCCAATAGGCCCCAATGTGTGTTGCTCCCCTCTGTTTTAAAATACGTAGATACTTCATAACAATAGGTTTATTGAATGCTGATTTTACCATAAAATTTGTGACGATTCAATAACTACATTAAAATTTACTTGTAACTTTTTGTGAATATATGTTTTAATCCAACATCAATATTTGAAACCTTTAAACAGCAAAAATACTAACAGGATTATCTTTGAAAATGGAACACCATTTCCTTCACTTTTTTTTTTTTTTCTCTTTGAGACAGAGCCTTGCTCCGTCACCCAGGTTGGAGTGCAGTGGCAAGATCTCGGCTCACTGCAACCTCCACCTCCTGGGTTCAAGCGATTCTCCTGCCTCAGCCTCCTGAGTAGCTGGGACTACAGGCGCGTGCCACCACGCCCAGCTAATTTTTTGTATTTTTAGTACAGACAGTGTTTCACCGTGTTAGCCAGGATGGTCTCGATTTCCTGACCTTGTGATCTGCCCTCCTCCGCTTCCCAAAGTGCTCGGATTACAGGTGTGAGCCACCGCGCCCGACCCTCCTTCACTTTTTAAAAAGTTTTTCTCTCATTAGAAAACAAATCTCACACAAAGTAACATACACAGTGTTCTAATAAGTATGAGTTTATACAGAAGACCTAGGGAGCTCTTATTCTACTTTTTCAAATGGAGACTGTCCCCTAAAAATAGAAAACCTGACATACTACTAATAAATATGTTTAAGCTCATGGTGAATATTTCCAGCCCCTGTCATCACTAAGTTAGTCAATAACGTTACAAGGATTTTATAAATAGCAGAGAATAATATTTCCACATACTTCCGTGGTAGCCAGAAAACAAGATAAACAAAAACCTACATATATAGTAGTTCAATACCTTACTTGTTTTGATTACTATAGCTTTGTTAGTGTAGTTTTAAATCCGGAAGTGTGTGCCTTAAAACCCATGGGCATTTATGGCCTAATTTCACACTGATCATAGGTTACTCTGATTTCCACATACCCAGTGCAGTTCACCAGTCTTGTTGTGCCCATGAATGGACTTGGAGGAGAACAAGCCTTTAGAATACTTGCCAGGGTCATCATTAAGGGAGGACCCATCATTTTTTCACAAGCTCTGGTGTTACTCCCAGTCACCTCTCAGTGACTATTTCCTATCATTGGCCTGGACATTCTGGCGCTTTGGATCCCCACCTGGACCAAGCCCAAGTCTTTTGTACTGATGACTGTACAATTCAACAAGAAACCGGTACAGCTTTCCAACCCCCCTAAAGGTAATCAACACCCTACAATATCAACTCAAGTAGGGCATAGAAGGGATTCATCCTGTTACATATGACATGATAGAAGGGGGTTTTCTGAAACCACTTTCTTAACCTTTTAACTTCCCAGTCTGGCCCTTTTTCAAGGCCAGGGAAAGGAATGGAGGCTCACTGCTGATTACCACAACCTCATCAGTGCTATACTTAAATCTCCTTACATCAGACATTGTCACCATCTTGGAAGAAGTTCAGAATTCCTCTGCAACTTGGTTTACTGTTACTGACCTGGCAGACATGTTTTGTTTTGTCTCAATTTGTAGAGAAATTCAGGTGCAATTCACTTTTACTTTTAAAGGCCAAAGATACATTTTTATGAAGCAATGGGCTACCTCGGTAGTCCTCCACTGGCTCATGATCTGTGTAGAGAGGACCTAGCTGCCCTCTGACTTCCACCTGTGGCATTATGTGGGTGGTGTCCTGGGTGATAACCCAAAGGAAGAGGTAAAATTGACCCTTACATTGAGAACCAACCCATGACCCATGGGGATGGGCCATCACCCTATACAAGCTACAAGGACCTGCCATCTCCATCAATTTTGGGGGCTATATTTAGAGTAAGGAAGGCAGGCAAACTTCACAATCAGCCTCCCTCACTCACTCACAGAGTTCTTTTCTTGGCTGAAAAGGCCCAGCACGTTGGCATTTGTGTCTTATTGAGATAACACATTGATCACCTCTAATGCGTTCTAAGATGCATTTATCAGGCCACTCACAAGACATTCACCTTCATCTTTGTTCTTCTCAAGAAGAAGCTATAAGAGCTGCCCAGTGGTTAGTCCAGGAGGCTCTTCCACTAGTCCCATGGGGAAAGGACTTGCAATGGTAGGTAATAGGTTTCAATAATAATACTGCTTGACTCATGGAGTCTTTAGACTGCTCACTCTGGATCTTGACTCACAATGGGCTTTTGGTGTATGCCTGTGGTTAATATATGCTTCTCAAGACACAGTTGGTTGCAGTTTATCTAGTTCTGTCTGAGACCGAGACACTGACAGGATTTGAATTCATCTACTGAAAACAGAGATCTCCCTTGTGCCTTGGATCTGAGAACCCTATCTACCTGCCTGGATGCAGGTGGGCTGAGGCCTAAAATGGGGTCAGCCTGAACAATATATTTTTTAAAAAGATTCTGTCTTCTACTTTTTTCATTACTTTTCATTACTTTTATTTTTGTTTTTGCAGTCTCTTAGCAGATGACATGTGATATATGTCACATTGTGGTTCAATTTTATAAAAAAAAAAAGCAACAGTTTTCTCTCTGTTCTACCATTGTGGAGAGTTTTTCTGGAGTTGAAAATAATTTTGTTTTTAGTTGCTTTTTAAACACTGTCCAGAATTACCAAACATGATATAAACATATGTTACCCACAAGGTTTCACTGTAAAGGGGCCTTTCATTTTTGGGGCATCCAGTCACATCTCACAATTGTACAGCAAAATATTGCACAATTTTTAGATAGAAGGGTCTCTCTATTTGGAATCTACAGTTCTTTGAGAGCAATTAGACCATATTTCTACCAAAAAAAATTCACAAAACAGCAACCAGACCTTCCAGCTCTTTCTTTTAATGCCCTGGCATCTTCAGACCCAAAACTGAGTCAGAGATAATGGGACCCAGAAACAACTGGGCTCACATCTTTGTAATGAGTAGGCGTTAAGACTCTCAACTTTCATTCCTTCTCCTGTTGTCCAAATGCCCAGGAATCTGCAGAGGGCACCTGTGACATTCCTGCCCCTCAAAGACCTAAATCTGCAGCTTAAACTTTTGAATCTAGGTCCTGGGGTTCTTCAGCATCTGTTAGAGAAGCCTTCATGAGGGCTATCTCTCCTCCAGATTTTCTCCCCATTCTGTAGCTCCACGAAATAGTAAACCAGGTTGACTCTGCCTACAGTCCATACAGAGGGGCTGGCATTTGCCTAAGATTCAAAATAAAGGGCTAGACTTTGAACTGAGGCTGGATAGAAAACTCAGGGGAGACATCTACCTTGTGAGACATCAACATAGACTTTGTAAAGTCCCTCTTTTGGAGTGGGTTTCTCCATGTTTTGTAGATTTTGTCCAGTGACCTGCTGCAGTTGTGCAAATAGCAAAAGGTAGAGCACCCCGTCTCAGAGTTTCTTTTGGAGAGTAAAGCCTACTTTCAGCAGGACCTGGAAGAATCTTTAAGTGTAAACAAGTACCTTAGCAATGAGAGGTCAGCACCACAAAAATGCCCAGAGTCATGACCACAACTACACCTCATATGTGAACTCTTACTAGAGTAGGATAGTTTTGTCTTTCCTCTTACCCAAGAGTTAGCTGATCAGGGACAGGTAGTATCCCACATGGATCCAGGGTTGGCTGCTTTACAAGGGCAGTTTAATTTACTTTCCTGGCCTCATAGGAATACCTTGAATTGGTCCTCCCTGATTCATCATGGGGACATCAGCCTAGGCTTACTGGAACCCCTCTCATCAGCATCCAAGATTCTGTGAGACATTTAGGGATGCCTTGTGAAGACTGTTGATGGGGTTGTATTCTGCTTTCATCTCAGTGGAAGAGAAATAAGGCATCGGGGGTTTGTTTCTCCCCTCACAGAATGAATCTTCTTGGTTGGTACCTAGATGGGAGTTTCTTCAGTTTCCTGGTACTTGGATGAAGAACCAAGAGGAGATCTGGAGATGCAAACTAATATATAGACCAATTGCCTCCATTTGATGTGGCTATTAGAAAAGCAAATGGAGCTGTCATGGCTCCATCATCCAGGAACTTTCAGTCTAGAAAATGTAGATAAATGCTTGAATTTGGAAGTATGTGGCCTGTTTTTTTAAAAAGTAGAGAGAGAGGTGCACAGGGAACTTGGGCTTCATTTGAGCTTCTTACTTCCCTAATGTTATTGTGAGTTCTGATGTCACTACCTGAATGGCCATTCCTGAACAGAATTAGTAGTAGTAGTAGGAGGAGGAGGAGGAGGAGGAGTTAGTAGTAGTAGTAGTAGTAGTACAGCAATGGTGGTGGCAGTAAGTGCTTTTACCTTCTTAGGAATAAAATATTTAGCTTCTAATATATTAGTGCCAGAAAATTCTAAAGGTTTATATTATATTTATTGTTAGGTTACAGAATAAAGAATTGTCTTAATTGAAATCACACAGACTGTGAAAGTCAAGTTTCTCATGGGCAGCCTTAGGAAAGACGTAACTGAAAATAAGCCAGTGGTATAAAGATGTGAAGCCCAGGGTCCCAGCCCTGCCCAGATTCACCCTCTTCAAAACCTTGTCTAAATATGTTTCCACCCTGGCATTTCCCCTCACACAACTGATTAGGGGAGATCAGAGGTTTGAGTAGCTGCTCTTGCTGCCTCCCCAAAGCTGGTACCCACAATTTTCCCAAATCCAAACAGATAAATGGGAGCCAAAGACTATATTTTGGTGCCTTTTTATTTTTTAATTAAAATCTGTGTTTCTAAAAACATTTTTTTTTTTTTTTTGAGACGGAGTCTCGCTCTGTCGCCCAGGCTGGAGTGCAGTGGTGCGATCTCGGCTCACTGCAAGCTCTGCCTCCCAGGTTCACGCCATTCTCCTGCCTCAGCCTCCCGAGTAGCTGGGACTACAGGCGCCCGCCACTGCGCCCGGCTAATTTTTTGTATTTTTAGTAGAGATGGGGTTTCACCGTGATCTCGATCTCCTGACCTCGTGATCCGCCCACCTCGGCCTCCCAAAGTGCTGGGATTACAGGCGTGAGCCACCGCGCCCGGCCTATACATTTTATTTTTAAAATCAGTGATAGAGAAATGGAAAAAGAAATAGAAAGGATATGCCCTGTATTTACATCCTGGCAATTATGAGACACTTCGCACCTACCTACCAGGGTTTTATGAAGATTAACTCACATAATGTGAGGTTCCCTGTGTAATGCTTTGTAGTGTACTTCCGAGCACATAGTACATGCTCCATAAACATGGCATTAATGTATGTGCACAAGTTGTTTCCCAAATGGAGATTTGCCCAGACATTGTGGTCCTCTTTAAACTTTAAAGGGCTAGCAGACAATGCCATGTTTCAGAATTGTGATTGGTGGTCTTCACTTTGGATCATAAATATTTGTATTGGGCTAACAGTATTGTGTAAAGGGACTCTGTTTGTTGTGCCTGTTTTTTTCTAGCTAAGCGCTACTCATGATGGGCCTAGGAGGATCAACATTAACACGAACAGGGACTTCTTACAGAAGCCAGTTAATAGACCTCTTCCAAACCTACAAAATCACATTACTTAAATTGGGGCTCAGAATAGCAAATGATATATGCACATTGAAGTTTCAGAAGCAATGCTTAGCTAAGTGGCTCTCAGCCCAGGCTTCCAATTAGGATCACATGGCCAGTTTAAAGAAATACTCCCACTTCTACCCTCCCCACAGGTTCTGTCTGTTGGTCTGGGTAAGAACATCGGTGTTGTTTTAGTTTAGTACCCCATGTGATCCTAAGGCAAGGTCAGGGTGAAGCATGAGGGCCCTTAGATACATTTGTGAGAGTTGAGTTCAGCCTTTGTTCCAGAGGAAGGTCATAGGGCCTGCTCTCCTTTGGTTTGGTGTGGTCAAGTCAGTGCAGCCAGTATTTTTATTGTCGTAGCCAAAATTGCTGGCTTCCATGGCAGAGAAGGGCACTTGATAGCAGGAAAATGAAAACTCACATTTTGACCTTTACATAGGAGCTCATTGTTCCTGTCCGGTATGATGAAGAAACAGGAGAGTAGCTTTTTCTCAATTTCAAGGTCCTTCTGCCTGTGTGTATGGTCATAGCAGGTGAAGGAGTTGTGCTGACATCTCTAAAGGCATATTCTCAAGATGTGTGATTTGTCCAGATAATCTCATCTGAACAGAAATCAGAAAAAGAGGAAGAAATGGCTGGTTCTCGGGTAAATGAGTACTAGGTCAAGGGCTGGGTCAGCTGTTTCTCCAGAAATGTCGTGTGTTTAAAACTTGCAGACTTTTATTTATATATTTGTAATGTTTCTGCCTAATAAATTTATTTCAAGTACTTTAAAAATTTTTCTTCTTATGATAGTCAGGGGGCTCTGAAAAATATTTCTTTCCTATATATCAATGTTTTATATCCATTCAGGCTTTTTAAGTGCCATAAGCAATCTTTACTATAAATTTTGACCTGCAAAATGAATGTTTCTTTTGTATCTGTTGAACATAGGCAGGTGTGGATGCCCAAGATTCCCATTGGAGATGGATTTGGGTCCTTGGATTAGTTAAAGGAAAGTTAATGGAACTTTGCATGAAACTGATGTTTCTTTATGATTCGATTCAGATTTTGCCTTCTTGACCTATGCTATTATAGCAATGATGTTGTAACCTCCTCCTGTGCATTTTTACACGTGATACCAGTTTTTTCTGTTACAGTTGATGTTAATTTTATTCACTAGGTTAAGGTGCTCTCTGACAGATTTCTGCACTATAAAGCAAATTAGTTTTCTCTGTATTATTAAGTACATTGGGGAGGTTTAATAACTGATGGGCATAAACCATCACATTTAATTTGGAAGTTCTCGTTCTTAAATTGTTTGGCCTATATTTTGCTTTGGAAAATGAAGGCTTTTGTTTAATGGTCAAATGAACTGAGATAAATGCCCTGCCACTTAATGTTTGGCAGAATATTCTCCTTGGTTCAGAAGCATTGGCATCACAGGTGAACTTGTTCAAAATTCAAAAAGTCAGGTTTCAGCCCAGACCTTTTGAATCAAAATCTACATTTTAAACAGATTTCCAATTTCTTGTTGTATGCATTAAAATCTGAGAGGCACTTCAGATGATTTTTCCATCTGAGAAATTTATCCAGCTTATCCTGTGTAATGTAAATATAGCTGTCCAATATGTAATGCATGTATTGGCGCCGTTAGTTTTATACTACAACACTTATAAAAATATAGCATCTACACTGGTTTTGTAAATCTTATGCCATCCTCTTTCCTTAGAGTTACAGGATGCATTCGAGAATCTTTGTGTTTTAAACAATGTCTTACTGGACAGTTTCTGCCAGAACAAGTTCACTTTACTCTCTTCAGTTGGAGTCAAATTAAGAACTCTGCCCATGGCACATTTTGTAAATATGTGTGTATTTTTCCCCCCCAGGGACTATTGGCATTCAGTGATGTGGTCATAGAATTCTCTCCAGAGGAGTGGGCATGCCTGGACCCTGCCCAGCGAAATTTGTATAGGGATGTGATGTTCGAGAACTACAGAAACCTGGTCTCCCTGGGTGAGGATAACTTCAATACACAATTTATATATTTCATACTACGGATTCCATATTTTTCACTCCTGAAATGTTACCTGAGAGTTTGTCATTTGCATGAATCAGTTTTTGATCTCTGCTTCTAAGGAAAACTTGGGAATTTGTTGCTGTAGAAAATAAAATCTTCAAAATGTTTCATCTTGACATAAATTTTAAGGTGGTCTAAATTCTTCACTCTAGATGACTGGTAATTCCAGAACTTTAGTGGCATAAGATATTGTTGCCCACACCTCAAAATCTAATTACACTACCAAGTTTTGATTCAGTAATATTGGGTAGTGGAGCTGAGAACCTATATGTTTTTGGGAGGTGGGCAGATCACCTGAAGTCAGGAGTTCGAGACCAGCCTGGCTAACATGGTGAAACCCCATTTCTACTAAAAATACAAAAAAAAATTAGATGGGCGTGGTGGCTTGTGCCTGTAATCCCAGCTATTTGGGAGGCTGAGGCAGGAGAATCACTTGAACCTGAGAGGCAGAGGTTGCAGTGAGCCGAGATCGTGCCATTGCACTGCAGCTTGGGCAACAAAAGCGAAACTCCGTCTCAACAAACAAACAAAAAGAACCTATACATTTAAAATCCTTTCTAAATATTGTATAAAGTCAGAAAATAGTATTTTTGGAGTAATTTTCTAGAACCTTCAAAAAAATTTTTTTCCTACTGAGCACCATACCAGGTTGGTAACTGGAGCATGCCAGCAAGAGTCATGTTATTTTTTCTAATGAAACAGGTCTTGCTATGTCTAATCCAGACCTGATCACCTTTCCAGAGCAAAGAAAATAACCTGGGAGTTTAAAGAGACAGGTGATAGTAGCCAAATTTCAAGGCAGGTAGGAGTAAATAAAGCAGATGACACAGGTTAGAGGCCCATATGTCAAGGAGAAAGCCAGAAATGAAAATGTGGTTTGGGCAGCTCTGCTTCAGAAAAGCCTGGTTTTCTTTGTCTTCCCCTCACAGGAGCATCTTCTGCCCCATGCTCTTAAGTTCTCTAAGGATTCCACTACCCATGAAGTGATTTTCCTTTGAGGTTACAGAGTGAAGCAAAGTCCTCTTCATGGTTTATAAGGCACTATATAATCTGACTGCTTTTCCATTGCTTTGTGGAACATAGGAATATCTACATATTTTTGAGGAACTCTATTTTACACAATTTAATTCTCTTTTTGCATCTTGTCTGAAATTTGCAAGAGTAGTGGTATATTGGCATTTGGTTCAGAAATCCCAGGAACACCACAAACGTGTGTTGTATTTTCAGCTTTGTGATTTTCTATCCTATGGAGGTTTCAAATGTGATTTTACAGAAGCTCATACTCAGTGATTTTATCAGAACACTAAATATAAGAAAATCTAAACTTATTTTACTTCAAAATTTTATTTTCTAAGTAAAAACTGAGATTGGTAATTTAAACTCTATGCCCACATTGTTACAATATCAACAGTAATATAATTTAATATATCTACTCCCTACATTTAAAAAAAATACTATTAGGGAGCTTGGAAGATTGCTGAGCATATATTAAACTCCCACCTTTTACCTTATTTTTAAATAACTATATTTTAAATTTGTTTTTATTTACTATAAAGCTTACTGGGCCATACACACATACGCATGCATGCATATGTATTTATTTGTGTGTGTAACAACTCTTTTACAAATAAAAATTATGTATGTCCAACATAAAAATTTGATGTGTAAACATTGTACTATAATTAACACACTCAAATTGATTTGGAGTGAGAATTCCTAATGTCTACTGCCTTAGCACATTTTAAGCATACAAGACATTATTATTAACTGTATTCATAAAATTACACATTCGATCTTTTAAATTTATTCATCTTAAAACCAAACAGCAATTCCAGCACTTTGGGAGGCCAAGGTGCGCAGATCACTTGTGGTTAGGAGTTCGATACCAGCCTGGCCAACATAATGAAACCCCATCTGTACTAAAAAAAACAAAAATTAGCTGGGCATGGTGGCAGGTGCCTGTAATCCCAGCTACTCAGGAAGCAGAGGCGGGAGAATTTGCTTGAGTCTGGGAAGTGGAGGCTGCAGCAAGCAGCCACTGCACTCCAGATCCTGCCATTGCACTCCATCCTGGGTGACAGAGCGAGACTCTGTCTCAAAAAAAACAAAAAAACTGAAAAACACCTTCCCAATTTATTCACTTCTAGGTCCTGCCAACTCCCTCTGTACTCTCTGCTTCTGTGAGTTTCACCATTTTGGATTCTTTGTATAAGTGAGATCATACAGTATCTGCCTTTTGGTGTCTGGCTTATTTTACTTAGCATAATGTCTTTCCAGTCCATCCATGTTGTTTAAATAGCAGAATTACATTATTTTTATGACCGAATAATATTTTATTGTGTATGTAAACCGTATTTATCCATTTACTATCTAAAAACATTTAGGTTATTGTCATATCTTGGCAATTGTGAATGATACTGTAATAAATATGAGGATGCAGCTATTTCTTTGAGATACTGATTTCATTTCCTTTGGTTATATACACAGAACTGGGATTGCTGAATTTTATGATACTTGTATCTTTTTCTAAGAGCCTTCATACTAATTTTTATAACGACTTCACCAATTTACAACTTTTAAAGTATACAGTACAGGATTTCTGTTTCTTCGCATTGTGTGTTGTGTTGTGTTGTGTTGTGTTGTGTTGCGTTTGAGATGGAGTTTTGCTCTTGTTGCCCAAGCTGGAGTGCAATAGCATGATCTCAGCTCACTATGACCTCCACCTCCCAGGTTCAAACGATTCTCCTGCCTCAGCCTCCCAGGTAGCCAAGATTACAGGCATGCACCACCACACTCGGCTAATTTTGTATTTTTAGAAGAGACGAGGTTTCACCATGTTGGCCAGGCTGGTCTCAAACTCCTGACCTCAGGTGATCTGCCCACCTCAGCCTCCCAAAGTGCTGGGATTATAGACATGAGCCACCGCGCTTAGCCTGTTTCTTCACATTATTGTCAAACTGTTACCTCACTTTTTAATGTATATGTATTAGTCATCTTAAGTGTGAAGTGATATTTTATCATGGTTTTGATTTGTGATTGCCTGATGATTGGTGATAGTCAGCCCTCTGATATATCTGTTGGCATTTGTATGTCTTCATTGGAAAAATATCTATTGGTTCTTTTGCCTGTTTTTCAATTTTATTATTATTATCATTATTATTGTGTTCCTTTTGATTTCTGAGTTCCTCATATATTGTTGATGTCTACCTTTTATTTGATATATGGATTGCAAATATTTTCTCCCATCCTTCAGGTTTTCTTATTTTATTGTTTTTCTTGCTGTGCAGATGCTTTTTAGTTTCATGCAGTCCAGCTTGTTAATATTTGCTTTTGTTGCCTGTACTTTTGGTGTCATATCCAAAAAATCATTACCACAACCATATCAAGTAGTTTTTAAAATATATTTTCTTCTAAGATTTTTAAGGATTTCTGCCTGACATTTAAGTCTTTATTTTGAGTTAATTTCTTGATATCATGTAAGAAAAAATGGTCTAATTTCACTTGCATGTAGATATTCTTTTGCCCAGCATCAATTACTGAAGAGACTATCTTTTGTGCATTGTGTATTCTTGACGCCCTTGTTAAAGATTCATTGACCTTATATGCATGGGTTTATTTCTGAGCTCTCTATTTTGTTCCATTTTTTTGTATCTATTTTGTTCCATCCTACTCTTATTACCATAGTTTTCAAATAGAGCTTTAAATCAGAAAGTGTGATGCCCCCAGCTTTGTTCTTATTTCTCAACTATTCAATGTCTTGTAATGCTATATAAATTTTAAAATTTTATTCCATTATTTTAAAAATGGCCATTGGAATTTTGATAGGAAGTTTATTGAATCTATTGATTGCTTTGGATAATATGACACTTTACAATAATTAGTCTTCTAATTCATAAACATTGGGTATCTTTACATTTATTTGTTTTTTCTTGTTTCTTTTATCAATATTTTATTTCCCAACGTAAAGATTTTTCACTTGTTTAAGTTTTTGCTAAGAAATTTATATAGATGTTACCGTAAATGAGTTTTTTTTTATTAAGTGGTTTGTAGTTAGTGTATTAGAACAAAACTGATATTTGTATAACCTTTTATATTCTGCCAATTTACTGAGATTTTTGATTTATTTGTTATGGCTTTCTACATATAAGATAATGTCATCAACAAACAGCAGTATTTTTACTTCTTTCTTTTCAATTTTTATGGCTTTTAAAAAATTTTCTTGCCTAATTGTTCTGTCTAGGACTTCCAGGACTATGTTAAAATAGAAGCATTGATAATGGGCACAATATCACTTTGCATTGGTGTCTGTGCATTTGAAGGAGCAAACACCTCTACCAGTTTTTATAAACTGGTTTATACAGGTAAAGATTTTATCCTATTGGGTCCCCAGGCTGATGAGATCTTTTCTGGGTTCATAGTAGAGAGGGGATATACCTGAGTCCTAAGGTTGTTGGCAGGGTCCACAATGGGGTCTGTCTTTGGTGGGCTTATTAACAGGGGCTTGTGTGCTTGTGAATTCTGTCTTATTCCTTGGCCAACTGAGTTGTCTTCAGCACTTTGATCTATAGGGCAGACACTTGGCCTAATACCAAGTGTTTGTATGTGTGTGGCTCTCACCTAGTACTTGTGAGGTTTTTACCAAGTCACAGGTCTCTAGGTTGGCAGGACTGTCCACGTAATGTAGCTTAAAGGTCTAGAACTGAGTTATTCACCTGCTTCAGAGACCACAGTAAATGTCAAGGTCTGCAGTTCTGCATCTATGGCCATGAATGAGCATCTGACCCCAGCTCTCTGACTGGGCAGGACCTCTTCTTGACTATGGCTGGGAGGAGTTAATGACAGTTACAGTGTTACTTCAGAGTTCTAAGTGGAATCATGTTAAATGGGCCATTTCCTCATCTGTAGCCAAGACCAGCAGTCCTCAAGTTTGCCACCTGAAGGAAGACTTGCTTTCTGAAAAAGGCTTTCCTTGGTCTTGTGCTTTCAGCAGGGTATTACAACCCCCTGCCTGAATCACAAAGCAATCATAAATGTACTTTTTGTGTGACAGGGTCTTGCTGTGTTACCCAGGCTGGTCTCACACACCTGGCCTGAAGTAATCCTTCTGCCTCACCCTCTCAAATAGCTGGAATTACAAATATGAGCTATGGTGCCCGGCTCTGTCACAAAGGCACTTATGTCCATAGATGGCTGATAAATTTTTGTTGCTTTGGGAGATACACAAGAAGAGGACCTCCTGTTCCAACAACTTGCTGATTTTACTCTTCCTATATGGTTGCACTTTCCATTTAGTTTTCTCTTTGCATTTCAAATTTGTGTGGAATTTTTTAATAAACATATATATTTGGGAAACCTAGTGGGGAACGTATGTTCTTAGTAAATCTTATATGTATTCATGAGTGCTTATAAATTATATATGTTCCCAATAAATGAACACTTTTATTATTACTTGATGTTCATATTTTCTGTTGTGACAATTTTGGCTTAAAGTATACTTTGTGAAATATAACAGTTGTTGACATATAATGTACTTTTCCCAGTATAATTGTTACCTTTCCAACTGTCATTTGGTCACTATTTGCATGGAATCTTCTTTCTTCCTGCCACTTTGTCTATTATGCCAGTCGTCTAAAGTTAGTGTCTTGGAGACAAGATATAGTTTGTGGTTTTTAAAATTTTTTCCAAATCTCTTTATTCAGTCTTTTGATTGGGATGTTTTGTTGATGAATATTTGAATAGCTGTCTAAAACATAATTACTTACTATTGTCATTTATTGTTTTATTGGATTCTTGTAGCCATTGCTTCTACTCTCTTCTTCTGTGTGTGTTTATGTGTACTCTATAGGTATTTTCTTTGTGGTTACCATGAGAATCACTAAAACCCCCAAAGTTACAACATATAATAAACTGGTAATAGCTTAACTTCAGTTGCATACAGAAATTTTTTTCATTATTTTTACCCTAAACTTCATATTATTGACATCACTAATTATATATTTCATATTATAGAGACATCAACAGATGTTTATTGTTGTTCTTATGCATATTTCAAATTGTAGAGCATAAGTAAAAGTGTTTTCAGCACAATCATTCTAAAACTACAGAATTTTATTTTTGTATATGTGTACATCTTTCCCAGACAGTTATGTATTTGTATATAATTTTTTGTTTAATGACACATTTTATTTTCAATGGGCTGGAGTCCATTTTACATTTTCTATAGGACAGTTGTACTGGTGATGTAGTTTTTCTGCATTTGGTTATCTTGGAAAATCTTCATCTTCTCTTAATTGTGAAGGACAGTTTTACTGTTAATAGTATTCTTGCTTGAAAGTTTTTGTTTTTTCTTTCAATACCCTGATTATATCACTCAACTCCATTTTGCCCTGCAAGGTTTCTGTTGATAAATTCACAGGTAATCCCATAGGAGAATGCTTATAAATGACACATCACTTTTCTGTTGCTGCTTTCAACATCTTATTCCTCTCTGTGATTTCAAAATCTTGCTTATAATGTGTCTTGTTATGGTTCTTTTTGTGTTTATTCTTGATTTTGTTTTACATCTTATGTATAAACATTTCTGTTATTTTCTTGTATTCTTCAGTCCCACACTTTGTTTCTTGTTATATATTTTATTATTTTGTTGATACTCACATTTCCTGATTTTATTTAGTTGTCTTCATTCCCATTTCACTTATTGAGCATCATTCAGATGAGTCATTTGAATTTTTTAGATAATTTATACATATTTATTTTCTTAGAATTAATTATTTATTTTGTTTCCTTGATTGGACCATGTTACCCTGATAACTTTGCATATGTTGTAATCTTTGGTTCATATTTGGGCATTAATAAAATGCCACCTGTCACACTCTTTATAAGTGGCTTTGTCCTGGAGGAGGCTAATAGCTATTTGCCAGGATGGAGATTCTTATAGCCTCTCAAACCTCTTCTTATGATCTGTCTTCTCTGGAATTGTGTGTTTACTGTTCAGCTAAAGAGATTTGTTCATATTTCTTTGTAAAAACCTGTAATCATGTGCTACACCTGATGTCTGTCTGTGGCACTGTGATCTCTCTGCTGCAGTAGCAATTATTTACCTTTTTCTTAGCAGACCAAAGCTGTCATTCAAAGCATACCACCATTTCTTTCAGCAGTCTTTGTTGTGGGAAACAGAAACCAGTCTTTGGAAAGCCCCTAAAAGCCAGAAGTATGGGCACATGTGCAATGTATTGTTTTTTTGTTTTTGTTTTTTTGTTCTTTGCTTTGAGGGAGAAGCCAGGAGTTTGAAGTTTACTCTTAAAGGCACCATGCTGTATTGGGGTGGAAGAAAGGCTGTATGTATAAATGTAACAAACTTTACTTTCTATTCTTCATGGATTTTGCAATTATGCTCACCTAGGGTGTTGCAAACTCTTAACTAGATTTTATCGTTTTCAAAAAGGCATTTTGGTCAGTATATTTTTGTTAAGTTTATATGTTCAAAAAGGAATCATGGCCTGTGATATTTTATTATGCCATCTTGTTAATGTCTCTGATATAATTATATTTATTAGATTTGTAAAGTATATTTACTGGAGATTAGTAAGCAGAATAACTTTTTATTTTTATTTCTTTCAGCTATTTTATGTTATTCCATTCAAGACCTTTTGCCAGAGCAGGACATGAAAGATTTATGCCAAAAAGTGACACTGACAAGACATAGAAGCTGGGGCCTTGACAATTTGCACTTAGTGAAAGACTGGAGAACTGTGAATGAAGGTAAGGGGCAGAAAGAATATTGCAATAGACTTACTCAATGTTCATCAACTAAAAGCAAAATCTTTCAATGTATTGAATGTGGCAGAAATTTTAGCCGGAGGTCAATCCTTACTGAACATAAGAGAATTCATACTGGAGAGAAGCCATACAAATGTGAAGAATGTGGCAAAGTTTTCAATCGATGTTCAAACCTAACGAAACATAAAAGAATTCATACTGGAGAGAAACCCTACAAATGTGACGAATGTGGCAAAGTTTTTAATTGGTGGTCACAACTAACTAACCATAAGAAAATTCATACTGGAGAGAAACCCTACAAATGTGATGAATGTGACAAAGTTTTTAATTGGTGGTCACAACTAACTAGCCATAAGAAAATTCATAGTGGAGAGAAAGCATACCCATGTGAAGAATGTGGCAAAGCCTTTACCCAGTTCTCAAACCTTACACAACATAAGAGAATTCATACTGGAGAGAAACCCTACAAATGCAAAGAATGTTGCAAAGCCTTTAACAAGTTCTCAAACCTTACTCAACATAAGAGAATTCATACCGGAGAGAAACCCTACAAGTGTGAAGAATGTGGCAACGTTTTTAATGAGTGCTCACACCTAACTAGACATAGGAGAATTCATACTGGAGAGAAACCCTACAAATGTGAAGAATGTGGCAAAGCCTTTACACAGTTTGCAAGCCTTACTCGTCATAAAAGAATTCATACTGGAGAAAAACCCTACCAATGTGAAGAATGTGGCAAAACTTTTAATCGGTGTTCACACCTAAGTAGCCATAAGAGAATTCATACTGGAGAGAAACCCTACAAATGTGAAGAATGTGGCAGAACCTTTACTCAATTCTCAAACCTCACTCAGCATAAAAGAATTCATACTGGAGAGAAACCCTACAAATGCAAAGAATGTGGCAAAGCATTTAACAAGTTCTCAAGCCTTACTCAACATAGGAGAATTCATACTGGAGTGAAACCCTACAAATGTGAAGAATGTGGGAAAGTTTTTAAACAGTGCTCTCACCTAACTAGCCATAAGAGAATTCATACTGGAGAGAAACCCTACAAATGTAAAGAATGTGGCAAAGCTTTTTACCAATCCTCAATCCTTAGTAACCATAAGAGAATTCATACTGAAGAGAAACCCTACAAATGTGAAGAATGTGGCAAAGCCTTTAACCAGTTCTCAAGCCTTACTCGTCATAAAAGAATTCATACTGGAGAGAAACGCTACAAATGTAAAGAATGTGGAAAAGGTTTTTACCAATCCTCAATCCATAGTAAGTATAAGAGAATTTATACTGGAGAGGAACCTGACAAATGTAAAAAATGTGGCAGTCTTTAAAAACTGCTTCATTATACATGGCTTCACTAATTTCATACTGAATAAAAGTGGTATGAGCATAATGGCTGTTTAAGGATGTTTCACAAAATGTAAGCTTCAGAGTGCACAACACTATACTGAATGAAATTTATAAATATAAAAGATTACAATATCTTTATTTCAAAGATCTTCCTGTAAACAGAATCTGTACTAGAGGAAAAACCCTTAAACAATTATTCAGACTTTATTCAACTTTAGAGGATTTTATGGGGGCAAAAAACCTCCTACAAATGTGGAAAAACATTTTTTCAAGATATATACCTTAGAAAACACCCGAGTTTATAGTATAGTAGAATATATTTTACAGATACAGTGAATACAAACAAATGTCCAAAATTAAGTCTAAATAAAACATTACATAATTTACTGTAGAAAGTACTAAGGCACTAACAGTTTCAGATGTTACTTTAAAGCAGTGTTGATTGTCGAGAATAATTCAAAGTTAAAATAGATAATTTAGTTGTATGTAAATTTAAATGAATCAAGAGATGATGTCTTTTTGAAGCACAGTTACATTCACGTTATACTTTTTTGCATTAAAAGTTTTTATATTTTTGATTATATATTTTAATATTGATGTAATTCATATCTCAAATAACTTGATTTTTATTATATTTATTGTTTATGTTAAAGTATGTGGTCAGTTGTTGCTGCATAAGAGCTATGAGAAGTTCTTCTATATTAGATGACCATCATTTATATGCTTTTTCATGAATGATTAAGGGCGCTGAAATGTAACATTTATAAGGAAAATCTAAGTAGAAATGCTTTTTGTTGATGTGTAACAGTGTTTTAAGTAACACATTAGGTATTCAGAGAAGTATTTTGCATTATAGTAATAGGGAAACATTTTGAATTTTAGTAATAAATTGTTTTATGAGTTGCACATTAAGGTAATACAGTAGCTTTTGAAGTGTTATTTTTAGAATGCAATTTCTTTTCATAAAACAAAATGATTTTTAATGTGTTAAGAATATTTTGCATTGAATGAAGTATATCTTGCCACAATAATTAACCTATACCACCTTACCCAAAGTTGTAGGTAACACATAGTAACAATACACTGCTGGGTAACAGTGAAAGGACACCCCTAGTAATCTCTTTTCCCAGTGGCTTTTAATTTCAAACAACTTGGGGAGGTTTTTTTTTATATGATATGCTTTGGTTTTTTTGTGCCTTACCTCATGTTGAAATGTGTTCCCCCATGTTGGAGGCAGGGTCTAGTGGAAGGTGTTTAGGTCATGGGTGTAGATTACTCATGAATGGATTGGTGTTCTTACCACTGCAGTTAGTGTGTTCTCTGTTAGTTCATGTGAAAGCTGGTTGTTAAAAACAAAAACAAACAAAAAAAAACTGATATTCCTCTTGCTTTGTCTTTTGCCATGATACCCCTTTGCCTTTTATCATGCATAAAAGCTTCCTGAGGCCTCATCAGAAGTTAAGCAGATGTTGATGTCATGCTTGTATAGCCAACAGAACTGAGGCTAATAAACCTCTTTTCTGTATTAATTTGCCAGTGTTAAGTATTCCCTTCTAGCAGCACAAAATGGACTAACATCCCATAGGTTATATTTTTATTTTTTTCTTTTGTAAATACTGGACAATGATAGTCTTATATATAATCTTCAGTATAACCATTATAATTGCCCACTATAAAGGAGTATAATGAAAAGCCATGTATTTTGAATCCTGAATGACTATTTACAAAATGTCATACTACGTTTTTCTTTGAGCCTGTGACCCCTCTGGCCTGTAAAAACACATACATACATTTAGTTTTGATTAACATGGAGTTAATTTTATAAGTCTGTCACTCTAAACGTAAGTGTTAGCTTTAAGAGAATTACGGAGCATGTAATTGTGTTTGAGTGTAGGTGTGTACTTTTTTTGAGAAGAAAACAAAAATATTGGAAGAAAATATAATTTAAAAAGTATTGGTAATTTGCTAGCAAACTAGGAATCTCAAAGATTCTGAAAGTAAATATTTATTCTCTGCTTTGTATTGAATTTACTTCTGTAAAATCTTATGGCTGCTGGCTCAGAATCTTCTCATGCAAATCCTGTTTTTTTCTTGTCTGTTGATCATACTAAACCTAATGTATAGTTTTCTCATTCCAAAGTTCATGAAATTTTCTCTATATTCCTGAGAAATTCTAAGAATAACTTTCATAGAATGTATTAATGTTCACAAGATAATTTTAAGATGTAATTCTACAATGTGTGTGTTGCTACATTTTATTTAATTAGTACATTTTATTTTTGTATTTCAATTGGAGAACCCTATTTTGGCCAATTTTTACTTGGTTTTTGTTTCCATTTTAATATTTTACATAATTGAATTTTTTTCACTTTATTGAGCCAATTTGTTTAGATGTACACTGGGAAGGCTTCATAATTCACAAAGTTGTTTTGACATATAAATGAGGTGAACAAACACAGGAAAGTGCTAGGTTTCCTGGGGGTATAATAGATGCTCTATAATTAGCAGTAAATATTCTTGTTTAAGTCACTTTTTGGCTACAAGTAAGAGATTAGAAATATTCAGCATAAAGAGATGGCATTAACTCTGCATGTAAAGAAAACACATGTATACCCAGGCTGTACAACTGCCTCTGAAATTAAGAGGAATTGTGTTTATTTCATAGTTATCTCTGGTACTTCACTGTTATTTTATTTTCACCCCCAACTGTGCGTCAGTCATAGCCCTTTCCCTTCTTTGCTTATTATGGCTACAGATTTCTCACTGTTCTCTGCAGCCCATGTAATTTCATACAGTATTTTGTAGGTTGTGATAAGGAATTTGAAATTTTTAATATAGTGAAAAATTGGATTTAACTGGAGAGTTTGAGGACATTTTTAAGTTATAAATGCACCATTTGAATCATTTAATTGGCATAATTGGGATGTACTCTACACAGTTTATAGGATTAAATTACTGAGTTAGTAATGTTTGTATGAAAGAAATGTTATTAGATTCTACCACAAAATATAGTAAACATGAAATCAGTTAGAATAGGTAAAGCATTAATAATGGTAGGCTATATATCATAATCACTATATAAAGAAACATCAGAATTTGGAAACCCATTAAGTAAAAATATATCTTAGAAATCTTAAGGACACTTAATGGCAAGCAAAAAAGTTTAAATTTAGTTTTTTATAAATTACATATAGCACAATTTATGTGTACATGTAGAATCTTTTAGTTTTTAGTGTTTATGTAATATATTAGACAATAATAAACATTTACATTTATGTTTACATTTATATTTAATTTTTCGAATTTAATTTAAATTTCTAAATGTTTCTGTGGATTTAAATTTTGGAATAATCTTTTCTTCCCCATTGATACTGGAATCTTGGGAAGTTTCTTACTCATATCACAATATGTTTTATTTAAATGGGTGCAGCTTACATTGCAGAGTTTATATAAATAATCACATAACAAGCCAATTCCTTAGTCATTTTCTGTATTAAAAAACTCAGAGATCTAGAGAGCTTTTGGATTGAAATATTTCCTTGGTGATTTTGGATGCAAACCTGATTTCTGTGTTCACACCATGGCCAGAGATGGGACTGTTAGCACCACCTGCTTCTTTAATGTCATCCATATGATCAGCATCAGCACCAGAAACTCCAGGTGTCCCAAACTTAAAGTGAAAGCCATAGAGTCCTTTGGTGACTCCCATGTTCTGTGCTGGTTCTAGAACATGCTGGTAAATATCAGAGTTTCTATGCTTATGGCTGATAAGTAGACATTTTTAAAAATCATAAAAACTGTATTTTCTATATAGTTCAGCTAAGTTTATGAAAAAGATGCAGACTCAGTATTTGGAGCATTGCTATCGCTCCATGATATGTTTAAAAATTATTTTTAAATTGACAAACTTATATCTACATATATATATATCTTGTAACACATGATGTTTGAAATGCTTAATTCTAGCCAATTAAAAATGCTTTACCTCAATAGTTATTTTTATTGTGAGAACGGTCAACATTGTCTTGGCACTTTAAAAAAAAAAAACAATATATTCTCAATAACTGTATTCACTCTGCACTACAATAGGTCTCTTGAACTAATTCCTCCTAGCTAACAGTCATTGTTTATCATTTAACAGATAATTCTCTAAGCCCCCTTCTCCTAAAACTTCAGCATCTCTTAACCTTCTTTCTAGTCTCTACTTTTATGAGATCAACTTGTTTAGATTCCACGTGAGTGAGACCATGAGGTATTCATCTTTCTGTGTTCTGCTCCATTGGTCTATTTATCTGTTTTTAATGCCAGTATTGGACTGTTTCAGTTACTGTAGCTTTGCAGTATATTTGACTGTCAAGTAGTGCAATGCTTCCAGCTTTCAGAGCCTTTTGCTATGCTATATGAATTTTTGTTTTTTTGTTTTTGTGAAAAATTTTATTGATATTTTGATAGACATGTTAAATATATACATCATTTTGTGTAACATAGACTTTTTAGCAATATTAATTTCACCAATTTATGAATAAGGGATAACTTTTCATTTATTTATGTTTAATTTTATACCTCAGTTTTCTTTAGCTTTTAATGTAGAGATCTTTAACATTTTTGAATAATTTTATTTGGAAGTAAACTTTTTGTAACTATTGCAGGTGTCAATTGTTTTCTTTATTTCTTTTTCAGATAGTTTGTTGTTAGTGTATAGAAATGCTACTGACCCTTATATCTTGATTTTGTATCCTGCAACTTTAGTGAATTTATTCTAAGTATTTTTAAAGTTTTCTATTTATGACTGTGATATCTGCAAACAGGGACAATTATTTTCTTTCTTTCCAATTTGGTTGTCTTTGGTTTTGTTTTCTAATTGCTCTGGCCTGGAAATTCAGTAGCATGTTAAATAAGAGTGATGAAGTTAGATATCTTTGCCTTACTATAACTCTTAGAAAAAAGGCTTACAACTTTTGAAGGTTTAGCATGATGTCAGATGTCCATTTGTCATATATGGCCTTTATTGGCTTGAGGTATGTATGTTCTATATGTAATTTGTTTTGAGATTTTGTCATAATGTTGAATTTTCTAAAATTCTTTTTCTGCATTCACTTAAAAGTTATAATTGGTTCTGAGATCCTTCATCTTTCTCAGAATCTAGGAGGATGCATCTATACCTAGAGGAGGACACAAAGGCATCATATGTTACATTCTCGTGACATATAATGTCTACTGCTTATAATGTCTACTGCTTATAATGTCTACTGTGAGTTTCTGACTCCCCAAATGAAATTGAGGTCCAGAAACTTTCAACTGCTTTGTTCGTTGAATAATGCCAAGTGTCTGGAAATGTGACTATTCAGATTAAATGCTTAATGTGTGTGTGTTGACTAAATAAATCTCAACCAGAACCTTCTCAGGTATTTTGTTGAACGTGGTGGGACCTTTGTTTTTTGTTGTTGTTTTGTTTTTTTTTGTTGTTGTTGTTGTTGTTTTTTACCAGCAGGGGATCCCTGTTTTGTCTATGTCAAGAACAAAGACCAGGCAAAAGAAATGTCAAACCGCATTTACAAATGCAAAAATGGACTTGCTTTTGATATGCTTTTCCCAACAAGGGACATGAGTCATTGGGGCATGTTACAGAGAGTTTCAGTAAAATTCAGAAAAAAATAATAAATATGAACAGCCACAGCATGCCCAGAAGCCTTTTTATGGAGCCAGGCATGGTTGACCTGCTTTCCATGTCTGAAAACATTAGTCCCTACAAGAACCCTATGAGGTTTATCTTCTTTTCACCCATTTTCAGAGAAGAAAAGTTCAGCTCAGAGAGCTGCAGGAACATTGGGGACATCTCCAAGTCACAGCCAATAGGTGGCAGTCATCAGTGTGTCTTGGAAGGGACAAACATTGAGCTTCTGAACAGCTACTCCAGGAACTATGGTGCTGTGGTGAAGTCCTGGTTAGGAGCCTAGGAAAATGGTGAAGGAAAAGATGGTCCCAGCCTGCAAAGCTGAAGTCAGGAACTCCACCAGGATCTCCCTTCTCCCTAGCCTGGTGGTCCACATCATGCAGATTTACTCTAGATTCAGCTTAGACTCATTTTTATACTACTCAGGGGACAAGGAGGGAACTACAGTCAGTAATAGCAGCATGAGCCTCAGGTGCTTTGGGGATTGAAATTCAGACCAGGAAATTCCAATATATCAGTGCATGTGGAGGACATGAGTATTTAAGGAGAAGGTTCTAGGCTTCCAAAGTAAAATTGGATGTGGAGGTTGGGGATTGATTCAAACATTAATACTTTCAAGCGTTTCTATGGTATTTGTCAGCTGTGGAGCAACAGCACACATCTGTATTAATAGCCTGTGTTAAGAGATTACTGTGAATCCTGAAAAACATCCTCATTGTAGAGATGAGAAAACACAGGCTTTTGCACATCAAATGTCTCCTTAAAGCATGTGGTTCAGAATTGAGAACGCGCAGAGTGAGAGTGGTATGAATTTTCCTGTAAGCTACCTGAAGTTCTGTTTGCTGTCATGTGGAGGAAAAGAGCCTTGGAGAAGTTTTATTTTTTTCTTTGTTTGGAAAGAATACACAGAGCAAGATGATTTACAATAACCCTTTTGACCTAATGCACATACTTGTTTTCTTTAACATTAAGGGGAGTCTTAAGAAACAGCTATAGCAGTTTCTCACCTGGCAAAGACAAATGCTGGGAAACTGCAGGGCCAAGGATGTGAGCAGATGACGCAGGGAAGAGAAACCCCAAATAAGTATTAAATGACTGAAAGGTGACTCAAACTTATATGTTAAACAACTGGAAATGCAAGGAATTACATGAATTTCTTTGTCAGACAGACACCAGATTGGCAAAAAATTAAGTCTCAACATTCAAGGGAGGCTGGATGTAGGGAACCAGCGATATTGAGAGACTGCTGGGGACACTATACTTGCCACAGCCCTTTTGGAAAGTAATCTGGCTGTACCTATTAAAGTTTTACCCATGCATATTTTTTCACCAAGTTACCCCTTTCTGCAGGTGATTACTATATATTATGGGCTGAATTGCATTTTCTCCCAAAAATGTATGTGTTCACATGTTTTAATAGCCAGTGCCTCAGAATGGGAATATATTTGGACATATGATTTTTATAGAGGTAATTAAGGTTAAGTGAGTTTATTGGAGTGAGCCCTAATCCAATATGACTGGGGTCTTTATAAGAAGTGATGGTAAAGATACAGAAACAGAAGATCCTGTGAACACAGCAATGGAAGACAGCCATCTACTAGTCAAGGAAAATGGCCTCAGAAAAAACACCCCAGCCATAGCTTGATGTCAGGTTCCTAGCCTCCAGAATTGTGAGAAAAAATATCTGTTATTAAAGCCTTGAGTTTGTGCTGCTGTATTATGACAGCGTAGCAAACTGTTATAGTTTGTTAAGACACATACAATATGTTTCCTGCAGCACGACTGAAGTGGAAATAAAATGTCTTCATGCCAGTTTCCACCAGCATTGAAAGGCTGAACCACTGTGGGAAAGAGCTTTGATTATGAAATAACATAAAGACGTGATATCAAGACATGTAAGGGCAGAGCTCCTGCCCTGATGGGACTATAGGCACGAGTTCTCTGAGGTGACACATTGCAGAGAAATGCATAGGATACCTTAACCTTTTTGGGTTAACCCCCGGCTCCCCTTTTGTAAACACTTCCCTCATAAAAATACTGGTGTGTAAGGTATGGAGAAGGAGCTGTCTGCTATAAGAAATACCTGGGTGCAGTTATTTAATAAAAACAGCAACATGCAAAGATACTCATGGCCTAGTGTGAAGTAAAAGCAACAGAAAAATGTCTTTTCTGATATTCCTACAAGTATGTGAACAGGGATTTGCGCCTAACCATTTGCCATTTAGGACTCATGAAAGCCAGACTCCTTTGGGAAAGAATGGTGAGTTACCCTAGTGGAAAAGCCCTAGGACAGATCCCAGGGTGTCTACATATTCAGGTGTTGGTGCTGGGCCGACTTTTGTCTCCTCTGATCCCTGTCTGCAAAGACCTCTCTGTGCCCACTCCCACCCAAGCCCAGTGCTAGATATGCTCGGTGGCATGGTATACCTGCCCTTCATCCAAAGAGATGGAGTAGTTGGACCCATCAAACAGCTTTTTATTGATCTCCTGCATGGAGCTCTGCAAAGAGAGTGCCTTGCAGCTAGGCCAAGAGGCATCAGTGGTTGCCTGGTTGTCATCACGGGGACACTTCCATTAAAAGTTCTCCAAAGGTTGAGTCTTCATTGAGCCATGATTATACCACTGCACTTCAGCCTGTGAGACAAAAGTGAGACCCTATTTAAAAAAAATAATTATCCCTATATCAGGCATAAAAGAGAATTCCCATAGACCTTCAGCCAGGGAGGAAACCAGATCACGGTTTGAAGTCTTGGGGTTCACATCCAAGAAGACAAAATTGTTTTTCAACACTCACCTCCCTGTCCTGTCATGCCCTGTGGTATGAACCTGACCATCTCACTAAGGCTTCCGACACTTGATAATCTGCTTGTGTCCAGAAATAGCCTCCTCAGCACTTGCTTTCCCCAACACACGGTGTCAGAAAGACATGTGAGCCTTATTTAATAGGATCACAGATGAGGCCTCACCTGCATGGGCCTCTCCTGAGATGCCCTGTGTTACCTTTGCATGCCCCTGCCAAATGGCCAGAGGCATCAGTGGTGAGAGTTGAGCCAATGCCTGCATTGTTGGAAAGCATTCTCACGTCAGGCCTTACTAAATCAAGAGCCTTGGAAAAGTCAGGATATAGCAAAAGAACATCTTGCTCTCTTGAGCATTTCCTACTGAGTAAGTTGACTACTGGGGCTGTCTCTAGAATGTAGGTGCCTGGTTACCAGGGTTCTAAATTATCTTGGGGTCTGTCACCGAGAAAGTAAGGTCACTTCAGGGTTCTATCCCCAGGACCCTTTCCTTCCATAAGACCTACCCAAAGGCCCTGCTGGGCTACTGAATTCTCACGCTCCCCACCATGTCAACTCCTTGCCTATACACAGTTATGCAAGCACAGCCTCTCTCAGTCCCCTACGGAGACTGGACGCAGTCAGGGCCCCAGGTTTGTGGTGACACAGCTGGATCAGAACTACTTTTTTCTAACCAGTTCTGTGACCCTAGAAGTCATTGTGTATTTTGGTGCCTACCCAGCCTCCTAACCTACCCAATGGGGATTATACTAGCATCTTCCTAGAAAATTCTTCAGGTACAAATGAGACAAAACTCATGGCATAGTGTCACATGAAGATAAAGCACAAACTTAGAGATGAAAGAATTACAAGAAGTGGTGGGAGGTAGCATGGACTACAGCTCAAACAGGCCTGGGCCCAGCAGTGTGGTTTTGGAAAGTCACTTCTCTGGGCCTCATTTTTCATTTTGAATTAGAGGTTAAAATCCAAATATTGCCATCTTCCAGCTAATTACACATTCCAGTGACTTTCCATTATATGTAAAATCAGACCCTTGTGCTGCATATCAGGTGGTGTGCAGCATCCACAAAAACTCAGAGCAGTATGGGGCTAATGACTCACTTCTGACCAACAGAATTCAACAAAGACAATGGGATATCACTTATATTTCACCTCAGGCTGGAGATCAGCGTCTGGCATAATTGGGCTTTGGCAAGGGCTCTCAGGTTGTAGGCCGGAGGCTTAAGGTTGTACACTTACCTGGCAAAGAGAGTAAGAGCTTTTTAAGAACTATTTCATAAAGCCAGTAAATCCAATTATGAGGGCTTCAGCCTTAGAATATAATTGCTTTCCATTTCCTCAGCTTTAAGATGTCAAAATATGAATTAGACAATTATGTCATGACTAAGCCTGAGCATATTTTATGTATGTAAAGCTATTAATATTTTTTGTGAACTACAACATATCTTTTGCCAATTTTTCTATTTTGTGGATTATCTTTTTCTAGTCAATAATCTTGTGATTATTATTTAATCCAGGGTCCCATTATCCTCTAGGCAACCGCTCTCTCCTGGGAGGGTGTGCCTGGTCATGTTTGCCTCACCTTTTGTAGCTACCCTATCCTGTATGCCGTTTGGCTGTGGTTTTCTTCTTCAATCCAATCCTATCTACATTTCATGTTTTAATGATTTTTCCTGACTTCTAGTTTAGTGAGGATACATCTTAATTTTCAGAGTGAGTTATTCTTTCTAAGAATTTGTGGTAAAGAAAGGTTGCCACAGATGACCTGTCAGCCATCTTAAATCAAAAGATCAGAAGTTATCTGACGTATATTGCATTATTTAGTCTGATACTTCTGAAATGGTAAATGCTTCTCTTTGGCAAGAGAGAACACAGGAATATTGGAGGATTTGCCTCATTAATGTATACTCATCTTGGCATAATTGTGCTAGACTGATTATTAAGCTAAAGAGGGTAAACAAAAAAGGGAGCCCAAATGGGTAAAAAATCTACCTTCAAATTTATCACTGACAGTATTATCTAATGGAATTTTACGAAAGGCCCCATCCTGGCTTTTGAGCTGCATTAATCTATTGTGTCTGGATACTATTTACATATTCATATGAGTCATTTTTTAGGTTGTGAAACTTCTATAGTCACCGTTCACTAATGAGTCCTCTGGGAACTAAACTGTTTTTTAACAAGCTTAACTGTGGTAACTGGAATCAAACAGGCCATAAATTACACAGGGTAGCCTTGGCTTGTGGCTTAGGGGAAATATTTTTCTAAGTTTCTTATGCTCAGTGACAGATATGTGCCCTTGCAGCTTCTCCTTGGGTAGGCCTTGCTGCAGTTCGACAGGGAATATCCTGCTCATGAACTGTGGGGTTGAAAAGCATCCCTTCCCTCACTGTAAAGGGTACACGCTCTCTCCTTTTTCTTTTCTTTTCTTTCTTGCTTTTTTTTTTTTTTTTTTTTTTTTTTGAGGTGGAGTTTTGCTCTTTTTGCCCGGGCTGGAGTGCAATGGCAGGATCTTGGCTCACTCCAACCTCCGCCTCCCGGGTTCAAGCAAATCTCCTCCCTCAGCATCCCAAGTAGCTGGGATTACGGGCATGCGCCACCACAGCCGGCTAATTTTTTGTATCTTTAGTAGAGATGGGGTTTCACCATATTGGTCAGCTGGTCTTGAACTCCAGACCTCAGATGATTCACCCACCTCGGCCTCCCAAAGTGCTGGGATTACAGGCGTGAGCTACCGCACCCGGCCTCTCCTCTTTTTTTTTTTAAACAGAAACTCATTTCCTCACTCAGTCTGGGGTGCAGTGGAGTGCTTTTGGCTCACTGCAGCCTCGACCTCCTGGGGTCAAGCGATCCTCCTTCCTCAGCCCCCCAAGTAGCTGGGACTACAGGTGCACGCCAGCACACCTAGCTAATTTTTTGTAGAGACAGGGTTTTGCCATGTTGCCCAGGCTGGTCTCAAATTCCTGACCTCAAGCAATCCGCCCGCCTTGGCCTCTCAAAGTGCTAGGATTTCAGACATGAGACACCACACCCCACTGAGAACAGAAAAAGATAAAAAAGGTCTACTCTATATCTCAGTCAATGTGTTATTTGATTCTGAGATAATAGCTACTGGGCCTTGCTCTTTCCCCCTGCTGATATATAAATACCTTGGAAAAACTTGGTTCACAGGCTACAGATGAGCCACTACAATTAAAAGTAGAACTGGCATCTACAATTTTGCTGAGAAGACGAGATTGGTGACCCCAGCTTCCATTAATCTCCTCTCCAGGAATTTTCTCCTGGGAATGTTGATAGCTGTTTTCTCACATAATTAGATAAAGAAAGTAAGCAAGATCAAATATTTCTCAGAACGATGACTTTATCAGTTCTTGTTTGAGGGATACTTTAATAACTTGCAGCAGAAAATATAAGTTAATTGTATTTAATGTAGTCAGAGAAGTTTACTGTCAATTATTTTGGGAAATAAATATACCCCGAACTTATTTATCAGGCTCCTAATGGATCAGAGAATTTTATGTCTTCAATAATGTGATGAAACATATGAACACATTAACCATGAAATTATAGGGAAGAAAAAAGGATATCTAATTTATTGAGAAAAGCTAAGGTATTCAGATTCAAATGGGTGTATTTTTCTTTATCCCACTGCCCTGAGTTTGTTGAGAATACAGATTTATGGAACATTTAGATATTTTATGGAAATGAAGTCACAGTATCAGAAGAAACTCCCAATTTATTTTTTAAAGTTTCTGTTGCAGCTCTTGAAATGGAAACCTCAGGAGATTCAGAACACCAAACAGTAGCTCTAACAATGTAGATATTTGAGTAAAAGTGTTTTGTGTCCCCCAGGAAGAAGTCATATCCCTGAAGTTTTGGGACAATAATATACCTACTAGACTAAATTGTGACTATGTCCATAGGTTTCATAATAGTTTAGCCTGTTGATACTAGTTCTATAATTAGCGATTTAATTTCTATAATTAAACATAATTCAACCAAGTTGAATTAAAACTAGTATCAGGCTCATAAAGGTTCTGCAGATATTACATTTATTAAAATGTGTTTTGATCTGCTTTGGTATTGGAGCTAAAAAAATCCATAATTCTGGCTAGCAAGCAGATTCTCAGTAAAATTTATAACAGTCCACACACATATATGGTCCATCATTGTAAACCTAAAATGCCAAGCTGGATAGAGTGTCTTCAGATGTTTTCTGATTCATGGCTGGTCTCTTGTGTTCAAATACATTCATGGTTTTGGCAGGAGAACCTTTATTCTGAGTTGGGCATGAGTATATGAACCTGTGGCTTATGTAAGCCACTGGGGTGTACAGGTGGTCACATTTGGCATCACACACTTGACTGTGTTCACAGTTTTAAAAATATGTTTAAAATATAATTTGAATTTTTAATCTACTTTGAGTTAAATTTTTTATATGATGAAAGGTAAGGATCTATTTGTATTCTTCTGCATATTGCCAGCCAGTTATGCCAACACCATTTATTGAATAGGAAGTCGTTTCTTCATTGCTTGTTTTTGTCAGCCTTAAAGATCAGATGGTTGTAGGTGTATGGCCTTATTTCCAAGTTTCCTATTCTGTTCTATTATGTGGATTAAAGATTTAAATGTAAGATTGCAAAATATAAAAATCCTGAAAGCAAACCTAGAATTTACCCTCCTCAACATCGACTTTGGCAAGGAATTTAAGACCAAGCCCCCAAAAGCAATTGCAACAAAACCACAAGTTAACAAATGGGACCTAATTAAACTAAAGATTTTCTGCAAAGTGGAAAAAAAAAAAACAACCAACAGAGTAAACAAACAACCTACACAATGGGAAAAAAATATTCACAAACTGCATCCAACAAAGGTCTAATACCCTGAATCTGTAAGAAACTTAAGTCAACAAGTAGAGAATGAATAGTGCCATACAAAAGTGAGCAAAAGACATGAACAGACACTTTTCAAAGTAAGACATACAAGTGGCCAATGAACATATCAAAAAATACTCATCACAAATCACCAGAGAAATGCAAATTAAAACCACAATGAAATACCATCTCCCCACGCCTGTAATCCCAGCACTTTGGGCGGCCAAGGTGGGTGGATCACGAGGTCAGGAGATCGAGACCATCCTGGCTAACAAGGTGAAACCCCGTCTCTACTAAAAAATATATATATATCTAAAAAAAAATTAGCCAGGTGCGGTGGCGTGCGCCTGTAGTCCCAGCTACTCAGGAGGCTGAGGCAGGAGAATGGCAGGACACGGGAGGCGGAGCTTGCAGTGAGCCGAAATCGTGCCACTGCGCGCCAGCCTGGGAGACAGAGCGAGACCGTCTCAAAAAAAAAGAAAAAGAAATACCATCTCCCGCTGGTCAGAATAGCTATTATCAAAAATACAACACATGCTATCAAGGCTGCAGATAAAAAAAACCCATACCCCATTGGTGGGAATGTAAATTAGTTCAGCCACTGTGGAAAGCAGTTTGGAGATTTCTCAAAGAACTTGAAACAGAGTTACCATTTGACCCAGCAATTCCATAACTGGGTATATCCCAAAATGAAAATAAATTATTATACCAATAACACACATGCACTCATGTACTCATCACTGCAGTACTCACAGTAGCAGAGAAGTGGAATCAACCTAGGTGCCCGACAGTGCTGGATTGTATTAAGAAAACGTACATTTACACCATGGAATACTATGAAGCTGTAAAAAAATAAAATCATGTTCTCAGCAGCAACATAGGTGAAGCTGGAAGCCATAATCTAAAGCAGATTAACTCTGGAACAGAAAACCAAATACCACGTGTTCTCACTTAGAAGTGGAAGATAAACAAATAGGCACTGTGGATTCCTAGGAGAGTAGGAAGAGAGACGGGCATGTGTTGAAAGACTACCTGTGGGTGCCATGCTTACTATACCCAGAATACCCATGTAACAGTCCTACACGTGTATCCCCCTGATTTAATAAAAGCTGAAATTTTAAAAATCACATTGTACACCACAAGTATATATAATTGTAATTTGTCAATTATACTTTAATACATCTGAATAAAGAATAAAGTGTAATTTGAACCAAACATTTGTAGAACCATTTAAACGAGTAGTTTGGCCTCCATTGTATTGGAGTAAAGTGTAAGATTATTATGGTCTCAGGTAGGACCTTTACCAGAGTGGGCTTCAGAGGGCCTCCCTACTTTGATCAGGTAAATGTCTGCCTGGCTGAGGGCTTTTTGCCTCCCAGGAGCTCAGCTTTTGTCTGCCCAGAATTAAATTTAGCTGACACAGAGCAGGTCCTGTGTGTCTGTGGCAGTAGCTTCCCCTGGTCAGGAATGATCAGAAAGGTCTCAAGTGGAAGCTGCTCACTCTCCCAAGATTCTACACAGTTCCTATCCAGTAAGGATTGCACATCCTTCACCTAGAACTTTTCTATCCAGCTCTGTGAAGAGCTGCCCTAGTCTTTCAGGTTCCCTGTAGTCAGGATTTTTAAGCCCCCATTCAACCCCTGTTTACTGCCTCAGAGTCTCTATGCTTATACTCTGGTTTTAATAATTATGTTCAACTTTAAAATAACTTTTGGGACTGGGAGGCCAACACAAAATCAGACCACCAGGAATCCTTCTCATTCCCATTTGTGTGTTCCTTCATGTGAGGCCTTTTTTTTTTTTTTTTATGTCAAGCATTTTCATATTTGTAGATGTCTCAGGTTTACTGGGCTTGGGAGGCTCCATTTGTTAGGAAAATTATGGCAATGAGTGGATCACCTTTTTTTTTTTTTTTTCTTAAGACAGGATCTCACTCTGTTGCTCAGACTGGAGTGCAGTGGTGCCATCATAGTTCACGGGAGCCTCAAACTCCTGTGCTTAAGCAATCCTCTTGCCTTAGGCTCCCAACTAGCTGATACTGCAGGCACATGCCACCATGCTCTACAAATTTAAAAAAAAAAAATTGTAGAGACAGGACCTTGCCATGTTGCCCATGCTAGAACCAATTTTTCTAATGTTCTGAATTAAGGGTTTATAAGTCTGTCAGGATGTCCCGCCATATTTGCAATTCTGCCCTATTTGCAATTCTAGAGAAAAAAAACACACATTTTCATCAGACTTATCCATGCACATATTGGTGTGACGGACCAATAGGGCTGAATTTTTTTTCATGCCCAGTGTAGTATGAATATTGTGACTGTCTTTTATCCTACACAATCATTGTTTGCCAGTCTCCATAAGGGATTCTTCATTCTCCATCCAACACTTGCAGGGTGATGTTCCCTGAACTTCCAGCCATAGATCTTTTCCTTTCATATTTGATATTCTTTCTCAGGGTTACCACATCTATTTTTATACTTCTGTTGATTATTCCCAACCACCTTTAGCTATGACTCTGGAGTCACAATATGACTCCAATCTACCTTTTCAAAGTTATTCCACCAAACTTCTTTACATTTCTTATAAACTGGCCAAATTCAATGTTCTTGGCTCTCCCTATGCCTCCATAAAGGTGAATTTGATGTAAGGCCCTTATTTCCAAGGAGCTTATCACTTAATGAAAAAATATTAAAAAGCATGTCCTTTTTTTTAAATGTAAAAAAATAGGACATGTGGTTCCAGGAGTCCAAAAGAGGTGCTTGCAGAGGAAAATCAGAGAACATTCACGCAGGAGCTGATCTTGAAGGATGGGTAAGATTCAGAAATGCAGTGATGCAGAGAAATGCATTCCATACAGAGCAAAATGCAAAGGTAGAATGGAGTAAAAAGTGTACAGAGAAGAGAGTGGTTTTGTTTGCCTGACATTGGAAAGGCAGATTGAAAAAAACTCAGGAAGGGCTTTGATGTACAGGCTTAATTTGAATTTTATTCCAGGTGATGTAAATACTTCTATGATTTTAGAACAGAGCAGTGACATTATTAGAACCCTGTTCCTGAATGTTCAGCCTGCCACCACCATATGAGATTAGGGAACAGTAGGGGGAAGAAAAGGGAGAAATTTCTGAGTTAGGGGAGTGACAGTGGGTATGGAGAGTTAGAAAGGATATGAGGTAGAATTTTCAGGGCAGGGAAGACGAAGGGCCCATAAGAAGCCTCAGGTTTGAGCCTGAGTGATTGGGAGGCTCAGGGTACTATAAACAGTATAGAGAAAAGAAAACACAGAGGGACAGAGGGAATAAATTTAGGGCATGTTGGAGCTGATGCGATCTCTGGGAAACTCAGGTGGAGACTCCTACTCACATCATCATCTCAACCTTAGTGTTTTGAACTCCAGGGTCAGGTCGGTCTGGTTCCCTTCCCTACTCCTTTCAGCTAGGAAAAGCCTACTTTGGTGCCCAGGCTTGTGTGACTTGAGGGAGTAAATACTTCAGCAGCTCCCCCTGACCTTCATGCTGTGGGTCGGTCTAGGGATGATTATGAGAACCTTGCAGGCTCACTCCGGCTTCTGTGTTCTACCTCACAGGACTAGCTTTTGATTGTCTCCGAAAATTATTGTCCCCTTTCTGAGGCTCTGACACAGTCACCTGGGACAAAAACCCCTGCCCCAAGTCTTGTGCTGGGGTCCTAATATCTATGGACAAAACCTAGAGGATGAAAACTCATCCTTAAAGATAACTGTGGTTTTCTAACTGTTCCATCAGCCTAGGTGACACCTTGTGGTTTCTGATTATTGACCATTTTTAAGCCCAGTAGGGTTGGCTCAACTCTTCTTCCTGCAAGGCCCAGTCCCCATGCCTGTATCATCCTCATAAATGAACCCTGGCCCTCTCTCCACTTCCAAGTGCTACTTCAAGTTCAACACCACACTATGCCAGGAACTCAGAAAGTGAGCTGACCAGCAGGTGGTCACACTCCACCTTGCACTTACTTGGGGTTTTTGATGGAAGTATCTTGCATCCTGCCTCTTGGGTTTTCAACAATCCCATAATTTTTCACCTCTGAGCCTACCCTGGTTGTAGACAACCCACCACTGGACACCTGACCTTTTTGCTACACTGGAGGGCTCAAGACTGCTGCTGTTCATATCTCCTGTCTTGGATGACGTTTCTGCTAGTTGCATCTTGGTTCTAACAGTGCCATCATCCAATTCCATGAGAGCTTCCTTTGCATTTATGGTTTGAGGTTTGCAGAAATAAAACAAAATTGGAGGGAGGTCTGGGAGAATCCTGGTCCTCCATGACTGATTTGGTCAAACATCTTTAGTCACCTTCTTCTCATTCTGAAGACTTCACATAATTAAAACTTTTCCCGGCCAAACACTAAATAAATTTTACACATGCTGCTTGAATCACTGTGCAAGCATTCTATGAATTACTGTGGATTTCTCAGAGATTAATATCTCTCTAAAACTATTCCTCTGGGTAGGCTGAAGCCAGCAGCTGTGGAAACTCAAGATTTGCCTTATCCAATGAAGCTTTAGGACAGGGCTGCCTTTCACATTTCTCAGATATACTGCCTATTTGGAAAATATTAACACTCTTGGCAACTGTGAGCTCCTCAAATATTCCAGTTTTTCAAAAATTTGAAATGGAAAAGGTAATTGTACATATTTAGATCAGAAATTGCTTGGAGTTGCTGGGATTTATTATAAAGGCTTTTATTCATATGTTTTAATTAAACTTACATTTTTAAAACACATACAAATATATTATTATGAAGTATATGAGAAAAAAAAAAGCTTTCTCTCTACAATTTATTTTTAAGACCAGAACTTAAGAAATGAGAGGCACACCACCGAGGTGGCTGCCAGTGTCAGGCAAGGGTTTGGCAGAGAACAACCTAAGACAGGACCAACCACTGACAGATTCTACTATAGAAGCAAGAGGAAGTTTCAGGGAAGAGAAGGCAATGACCTACAGAATCGTGACCTAAATAAATGGTGGTGGTTTTAAGCCTTTAGATTACAGGTTAGTTTATTTTGTTCCAAATGGTAATTGATACATAAGTAGAGTTAGATCCTTTTAGAAATTTTTCCCAGGAAACTTTCAAGTAAAGATGGTGGATTGAGCAAACACATCTGCTTTCATCTTCTCTTTGTCCCCAGTAGACTCAGAGTAAATGATAATTTTAGAAGTGCATAAATCCACAAGGATAGGAATCAAGTATAAGAAGGATAGACAAGATAAAAAATGTTGGAAGCTGGAAAGCAAATAGTATAGGACAAAAGATTGAAACAGGTATATATATTTGTCACACCTTATGAAACTGTGAACTTAAAAGCTGAGCATTTTCTTTATGTAAATTATTTAAGTTTATTTGGAAAAAAATCATAGTGATATTAAATATAATTTTTCTTTTTTTTTTTTTTTTTTTGAGGCAGAGTTTAACTCTTGTTGCCCAGCCTGGAGTGCAATGGCATGATCTTGGCTCACTGCAAACTCTGCCTCCCGGGTTCAAGCGATTCTCCTGCCTCAGCCTCCCGAGTAGCTAGGATTACAGGCGCCTGCCATCATGCCCAGCTAATTTTTCTATTTTTAGTAGAGATGGTGTTTCACCATGTTGGCCAGGCTGGTCCCTCAGGTGATCCACCCACCCCAGCCTCCCAAAGTGCTGGGATTATAGGCGTGAGCCACTGCACCCAGCCTATTTTTCTATTTCTATCTACAATTGAAATTCTTTTATTGTTTTGGTATTAAACATGATGTTGACATTTGTTTTGAGATAAATACATTGTATTAAGAAAGTATTTTTCTAGTCTTATTTAATAAGAAGTATATGTTGAACTTATGACATACATTTGAACATTGCTATGGTCTGAATTGTGTTTCCCTAAAATTTACATATTGAAGCCGTAATCTGAAGTGTAACAATATTTGGATATCGGGCCTTTGGGAGATAATAAGGTTTAGATGAGGTTTGAGGGTAGGGCCAACATGATGAAATTAGTGCCCTTATAAGAAGATGCACCAGAGAACTTTCTCACTCCCCTCCACTCCTGCCCATCCTGTGAGAACACAGTGAGAAGGTGGCCATCTGCAATCCAGAAGACAGCCCAGAAATGAACTATGCTAGCACCTTGATTTTGGACTTCTAGACTTCAGAACTGTGGGAAAGTTAATTTCTATTGTTTAAGCCACCAAGTTATGGTCTTTTGTGGCAGCCCAAGATGACTAAGATAAAAATCTAAAGGACTAATTATTTGGACTTTATTACTTGATTAATTATATGTATTTATATGTTGCCCAAAATGAACTATTTCTAAATTCTTTGCAATATGTGAAAATAGATTGTGTTTATTCAAACTAGAGGGAAAAGTACATCATGTTTTGTTGAACTGCAAAGAAAATTCAGGAAATTTTTCCTGATGACTGTGAACATTCACTTAAAATACATTTTTTTTACATCTTTAAAATTATACATATAGTTACTTTCATTTCTGGCAACATGGTACTCACTCCATATCCTGGGGGGGTGGGGAAAGGCCCCATAAAAAACACCTATTATGCTGGATAAAATGAAGTGAACAACAATCATCTAAACTTGTAAAAAAGTAATTGTAACTCTCAGGATTCAAAAAACAAAAATGCAGCTGAAAGCCAAAGTGGTAAACTCATGTTAAGAATGCAACATCTGCAAGGTGTTTGCCAGTACTGATAATCTCAAGACGGTATTTAATGGTAACAGGGAAAAGGAGAGATAAGCTGTGCATTCAGGTTTTAGGTCAAGATAAAATCCCATCCCACTATAATGCTGAGATCCTAAAAAGATTAGGTTCAAAATGAAATTGGAGACTGGAAATAATCTATCTTTGACAAAAGTTGTTGCTTGGGACATTTAACAATTTTGGAGTAATTGGTGGCTAGGAAAAGCATTCCCCTTAAGAGTTTATAACCACAATTCTTCCCTCAAGTTTGCAGTTTAGACTTAAATCACCTGCCTGTCCAGAAAATACTAAGGCAACAAACCAATCTAAAACAAGCCTTTGATTGATAGCATCCCAGAGTACCTCGAAGAAGCAAACACAAATACTGTCAGGAGGGACTCACCCTTAAACTAGGAGTTACAAGATTTTAACAGTGTAAGACTACCAAATGTAAGCTCATGATTTCAAATCCCAGAAACATACAGGGAAACAAGAGCCATGAATGGGAAACAGGGGAAACCACAATAGCAGAACTAGACTTCCAAAAACCTTAAGACAGTGATTTCTCAGATAAAGTAAACTATGTAAATCCCCAAAACATTTTTTTTATTTCTTACTATAATTTTTTAAAATTTTATTATTATTATACTTTAAGTTTTGGGGTACATGTGCACAACATGCAGGTTTGTTGCATATGTATACATGTGCCATGTTGGTGTGCTGCACCCAGTAACTCGTCATTTAACATTAGGTATATCTCCTAATGCTATCCCTCCCCCCTCCCCCTCCCCACAACAGGCCCCGGTGTGTGATGTTCCCCTTCCTGTGTCCATGTGTTCTCATTGTTCAATTCCCACCTATAAGAGAGAACATGCGGTGTTTGGTTTTCTGTCCTTGCGATAGTTTGCTGAGAATGATGGTTTCCAGCTTCATCCATGTCCCTACAAAGGACATGAACTCATCATTTTTTATGGTTGCATAGTATTCCATGGTGTATATGTGCCACATTTTCTTAATCCAGTCTATCATTGTTGGACATTTGGGTTGGTTCCAAGTCTTTGCTATTGTGAATAGTGCCGCAATAAATATACGTGTGCATGTGTCTTTATAGCAGCATGTTTTTTAATCCTTTGGGTATATACCCAGTAATGGGATGGCTGGGTCAAATGGTATTTCTAGTTCTAGATCCCTGAGGAATCGCCACACTGACTTCCACAATGGTTGAACTAGAATCAATTCTTAAGTAATTATATACTGGCCATATCCTCCACCCTGTCATCTCTTAGGTTAAAAGGACTACTGACTCAAACTCTGCCTCTTGAGTTCACGGTTCACCACTTCCAGCCTGGTGACTTGTTGCTGATTAAAACTTGGAAAGAAGACAAGCTCCACCCAAGTTGGGAAGCTCCCTATCAAGTGCTCCTGACCACTAAGATGGCTGGATGTGCAAACAGCTGAACAAAGGTGGACTCACTACACTCAAGTCAAGGGACTGGTAAAAGGGACCCCAGAAGGCAAGGAAAAAGACCAGTGGAAAGTGCATGGGTCACCTGAGGAACCCTTAAAGTTAACTCTTGGAAAAATCTAAAAGGAAAACATGGGCTGGCCCCATTTCTGGAAGTTAATATGGCTGGGATGGGCTACTATACAAAGAGCAGAAGGTCAAAATGGAAACTGGCAGGGGACTCTTCCCTACCCAGTCAGGTTGGCGATTAATGTGACCAAGACGATAGCACCTCAGAATATAAGATTTGATACCTGCCAGGTTTTAACTTGTGGGAATTTAGAAAATCAGAGACAGTTCTCACAGGCAGATAAATATCTTTTCCCTGAACCAAATACAGGTTACAGTAGGGCATCACCCTGCCCCAGCTGGGATAATGTATGGTGGACTACCCAATTTCAGGGTTGAACAGTAAACATAGAATAGGTAACTCTGAGCTGGAGACCCTTAAAGAATAAACTACATCTGTCCAAGGGCTCCCTGCCAAATAACTTCCAGAATTTAAAATGCAATTCTATACTCATCACCATTGACAATCCAGCCATTGTAGACCAAGAACCAAAAGTAGCATCTGGGATATATGCATTAGGGGCAGAAATCACAGGGAAGGACCCCCTAGGGTGATTTGTTCTCAAACTAATCAAGAACTCAACCTCCCATTTGCCTGGGACTACAACCCCAGACCCTAATAAACACTTTAGTCCACCAAATAATGACCTTAAAAGGGAAAAATATGGTAAAGGATCTAAGGCAAACCTTAGAAATTGAGACAGGGTATGGGGATGTAAACGCCTGGGTCGAATGGGTCAAATTTTTGGTACAAGCCCTCAACAAGAGTAACTGCTGTGGGATGACCTTGGGCACAGATGGTTCCATTTCCCCTAGGATGGAATACCCATCCTAAAGGACTACACTGTATGTTGGTTCTATACCAGGACAAGGATGCATGCGGAAGTAAGACTTGTAAGAGTCTGTCATCGCTCTTTCCCACATTCCACAGCTCAGATCCCAGAGCAATATCCTTGTTCTCTATAGGGAATATGAACCACTCCTCTTGGCTCTCTAGGCAGGAGGAAGAGTTCAATAATCCTGTGGGAGAACTCTCAACTTCTACCTACCTCCTAAACATCACTGGTGAGTCAAGCAATGGCAATTACTCAGCTCTCCATACACCCCGGGCTGATGTCTGGTGGTATTGTGGGAAATGGAACCTCCGTAACCTGTTACCATCCAATGGGACTAGGACTTGTGCTTTAGTCCAATTGGCTATTCCCTTCACCCTGGCATTCCATAAGATACCCAAAAATACACATGGCCACTGACACCAGAGAGATTTGACAAATTCTTTTAATCCCAATACATATGTTAACTCAATTGGAGTCCCTAGAGGTGTGCCTAATGAATTTAGGCCTAAAACCAAATAGCTGCTGGGTTTTAGGACTCTTCTGGTGGTCAACTATTAATATGAATGTGAAAATGGAAAATGGAAAAAATGGAAAGGCATGGTAGCTTTAATCCTTACATCTCTCATAATTGTGGCAGGAGTCTTAACAGCAGTGGGATGTTGTATTACCCCTTGTGTGAGGGGACTAGCACAAAGATTAATTAAAACAGCTGTTAATAAACAAATGCCCATAACTTACCAGCAAGATAACCTACTACTATTAGAAACTGAATTAAACTCACTCTCCTATGGAAAAAAAAAGTAAATGACTTCTAGAGCAATTCAAGGACCAAAAGGGCTTAAATGAAAATGAGACCAAAGGAAGTAAATAGAAAAGAGTTAATAGAAAAAAAAAAAAAAGAGTTAATAGTAAATAGAAAAAATAGAAAAGGGCAAAGTTATATGTCACCATTTTAAGGGAAGAGACCACCCCTCATATTGTCTTATGCCCAATTTCTGCCCCCAAAGAAAGAAGAAGTAAAAACTAAAAGGCAGAAATGAAATCCAGAGGCAGACAGCCCAGCGCTGTGCCCTGGGCCTGGTAGTTAAAGATCGACCCTGGCCTAACTGGTTATGTTATCTATAGATTCCAGACATTGTATGGAAAAGCATTGTAAAAATCCCTGTCCTGTTCTGTTTCATTCTGATTACCAGTGCATGCAGCCCCCAGTCACGTACCCCCTGCTTGCTCAATTGATCATGACCCTCTCACGCAGACCCCCTTAGAGTTGTGAGCCCTTAAAAGGGACAGGAATTGCTCACTCAGGGAGCTCAGCTCTTGAGACAGGAGTCTTGCCGATGCTCCCAGCCGAATAAACCCCTTCCCGGTCATTTATATACCTCTCTAAACTGGTTATTCTAGCTAGCAGCTCCTCTAACCTTTTTTTAAGGTTTGTAACTTCTTTGCATTGAGTTAGAACATGCTCCTTTACCTCAGTGAAGTTTGTTATTACCTTCCTTCTGAAGCCTACTTCTGTGAATTCGTCCATCTCATCCTCTGTCCAGTTCTGTGCCCTTGCTGGAGAGATGTTGCAATCATTTAGAGAAGAGGCACTCTGTCCTCTTCTCTAATGCTGAGTTAGATTGTTTTTTTGTTGACTCTTTCTCATCTTCATGAGTTTATCTAGTTTCAATCTTTGAGGCTGCTGACCCTTGGATGAGGTCTTTGTGGGTACTTGTTTTGTTGATGCTGTCATTGCTTTTTGTTTTTTTGTTTTTCTTTCAATAGTCAGGTTCCTCTTCTGTAGGGCTACTGCAGTTTGCTGGGGGTTCACTTCAGTCCCTATTCATCTGGTTTGCTCCCAAACCTGGAGATGTCACTCGAGCCTGGAGAACAGCCAAGGCCTGCTCCTTTCTCTGGAATCTCTGACCTTGAGGGGCACCGACCTGATGCCAGTAGGAACGCTCCTGTATAGGATATCTGATAGCTCCTGCTGGGGGGTCTGGCCCAGTTGGGTGGCACAGGAAGCAGGACCAATTTAACATAGCACTTTGGCTGTCCCTTGGTGAAGGAGGTTTGCTGCACTTGGGGGAAACCCACTTGTCTGGGCTGCCCGGATTCCTCAGAGGTAGCAGGAGGAAAGAATAAGTCTGCTGGTCCGCGGAGACTATGGGCACCCCTCTGCCTAGGGGCTCAGGTCCAGGGAGATCAGAGTTCTGTACCTAAGCCCCTGAGTGGAGTTGGAGTTCCTGCAGGGAGGCCCTGCAGCTTCAGTATTGGCAGCTGCCCCTCCACCAAGGATCTCAGATGGCTTAGATGGCAGACAGCCGCAGCAGTGGTGATGGCTGCCCCTCTCCCTGGGAACTCAGCAGGCTTAGGCCGATTCTAGCCAAGTGGCTGTTGAGAATCTGCACAGCTCCCTGATTGAGACCCAAGGCCCCAGTGGTGTGGGCTCCCGAGTGGGATCTTCCGATCCGTGGGTTGCACAGTTTTGTGGAAAAAGCATGAGTGAGGGTAGCACTCTCACTCACCACCTCCCTTGGCTGGGAGTGGGGGCTCCTCTGCCCCTTATCACTCTCAGGTGGGCTGCCGCACCACACTGCTCTTCTTTTCTCTGATTGGGTCATGCCAACCACCTAGTCAGTCCTAATGACAGAATCTGGATATCTCGGTAGCCGGTGCAGGATTTTCGTGCCATTTTGGATCTTTTCAATGGGAGCCTCCAATTGCCACTGCTTCTAGTTGGCCATCTTGGCACCCCCCCCCCCTTTTAAGTATTTTATATTATAAAATCTGACTGGGCATGGTGGTTTACGCCTGTAATTCCAGCACTTTGGGAGGCCAAGGCAGGTGGATCACTTGAGGCCAGGAGTTTGAGACCAGCCTGGCCAACATGGTAAAACCCATCTCTACCAAAAAATACAAAAATTAGCTGGGTATGGTGATGCATGCCTGTAGTCCCAGCTACTCGAGAGGTTGAGGCAGGAGAAACGCTTGAACCTGGGAGGTGGAGGTTGCAGTGAGCCAAGATAACACCACTGTACTCCAGCTTGGGGTGAGAGAGTGAGACCCTGTCTTAAAAAAATATAAAGTCTATTGTCTCTACTTAATATTTTCTATCTGTGTCACATGTACATTTCCTGTACTCTAGACTTTGCTTCAGATTGTCCATCTCATTCTCTCTCTCTCTCTTTTTAACTACACCAAGTCAAGTCTTTCTTCCACAGAAGCAACTCATACTGAATAGAAATATGCAAATTATGGCTACCATGCCAGATTTAGCCCACTTTCTCTTTTTATATGACCTATGAGTGCCTTTCTTGGATTATTGGTTGTAACCTTTTTGATTTTTTTTTGTTTTGATTTTTAAATTTTTTTGTGGAGACAGGATCTCACTATGTTGCTCAGGCTTGTCTCCAACTCCTGGCCTCAAGTGATCCTCCCTCCTTGGCCTCCCAAAGTGCTGGGATTACAGGCATGAGCCACTGCACCTGGCCTGATGGTAGTTTTATGGTTCATCATATTCATGTTTGACTTACAGGCTACCTTCAAACAGAATTATGCCATCTCATGTATAATATACAAACTTTATAAGATGCTTCCCTTTAGCTCTTCCCAGCTTCCATGCTTATCATACTTTTTACTCCTACATGTTATAAACTCCACAATACATTATTTTCTTGCTTCAAAGGGTCAGTGACTTTTTAATGAGTTCAGAAATAAGATTAATATATATGTTTACTCACATATCTACCATTTCCATTGTTTTGTTTATTTGTATTTACCCAGATTTCTGTTATCTTTTTTTGTGTGTGACAATTTTATCATTGTATACCCTTGGCGTGCTTATCTCTATGTTGTTTTTTTCTGTAAGAGGTTTAGATGTCCCCAAGCCTATGATTCTTCTGATAACAGCTGCAAATTTGGGCATCCCCAAGAAAACCCACAGGTTCAGTAATCCTAGAAGGAATTAAGAACTTAGAAAAGGCTTTATATTGACAGTTATGATTTATTACTATGACAAGATCAACTAAAATTAACCAAGGAACAGGGTGCATAGCGCAGGATCTGTGAACCACCTGGCACAAGTTTCTAGTTGTTTGCTCTTTGTGGAGCCTTGTGGTCATTGTCTATTTCTGCCAACAATACATATCAGTACCCACAGGACATTGACAACACAAGGATCTCATTCGAGTCTGTGTTCAAAGTTTTTATTACAGTTTGGTTATGTAGATTTGCTGACTACATGTCTACACTTTGGTTATGTTGACTACCAATGTGGCTGCCTTTTTATGAAGGTACCCTCTTAGGAGGGCACCCATGTGACCTCTTGTGAGGTCATAAGAGTTGAGACCTTTAATCCAGTAGGATTGATGGTCTTATAAGAAGAGGAAGAGAGAGATCTAGCTATCTGTTATGTGAGTACACATCAAGAAGGCTGTGTCATATGTAAACCAGGAGGAGAGAACTCATTAGGAAGTGATTTGTCTGGCATCTGGATCTTGGACTTTTCAGCCTCTAGAATTGTGAGCAACAAAATTTCTGTTGTTTAAGTCACCCAGTCCGTGGAATGTGTTATGGCAGACACAGCTGACTAATACAGGGAGGAAGGACCAGGTTTTAGGTGAACAGAAATATAACCTACCACACACTGTCTATTCTTGTTTAATTTTCCACATAAGTGTTCTTCTGGCTTATCAATATCTAAGAATGTGTTATTTTCATAGGATGATATTAAAGTACTTCACTGACTTAGGGAGAATTGGCATCTTTGTGATGTAGACTCTTCCTGTTCATAAACATAATATATCTTTTTATTTGCTTAATTATCTTTCGTATCCCTCACTTTTCCCCCTGCCACCATATAGCTCTATACTAATTTTGTTAAATGTACTGCTAGGTGTGTTGTCCTGTGGTTGTAATAGGAATGTTATTACATGTATGAAGACATTTGTAGTCTGTTTATAGATTGAGCTTTCTTTCTTTCTTTTTTATTGAGATGAAATTTCACTCTTGTTGCCAGACTGGAGTGCAATGGCGTGATCTCGGCTCACCGCAACCTCCACCTCCTGGGTTCAAGCAATTCTGCTGCCTCAGCCTCCCAAGCAGCTGGGATTACAGGCATGTGCCACCATGCGTGGTTAATTTTTGTTTAGTAGAGATGGGGATTTTCCATGTTGGTCAGGCTGGTCTCAAACTCCTGACCTCAGGTGATCCGCCTGCCTCGGCCTCCCAAAGTGCTGGGATTACAGGTGTGAGCCACCGTGCCCAGCATATTGAGCTTTCTTATTTGGAATAGTTTTAAGAAGATCCTCGTGGGTTTTCTAGGTTTAAATTACATGCAAATCATAGTCTTTCTCATTTTTGTTTCTCTTCATTTGAATTGAACAGTACCTCTTGTACAGTGGTAAATATTTGTAGAGATGGAGCATGTGTATCTTCCAGTATTTCCTCATTAACTACGAAGCTGCTCTTTGGGCCAAGATATGTTGATTTTAACACGTTGAAGAATGTCATGTGTACTTTTTTATTGACTTTTTATTACAAATGGGATGATATATTTAAATATATCTTCTCAATGTCTGTGTGATCACAGGACTTTTTTCATAAACCTGTGAATATTATGAAATATATTTATAGATTTTATTTCTTCTCAGTTGTCATGGTCTATTTCTCTTCCTCCATTGGTAAATATCAGTGTTTCCTCAGATTCTGTACTTGCTCCTTTTGTCCTTCCAGTCTCTTAGGTTCTCTTTGAGCTATTTTGTTCAAGCTGCTGGCTTCAGCTACCACTGAAATTCTGTTGCTTTTCAAATCTTTACCTTGAGCTTAGATCTCTCTCCTGAGCTCTAGATCGTGAATCATTTCCAGATGAACATCCCCACATATCTGACTGCAGAAATTTCAGATTGTGTATCCAAGATCATTTTTGCTTTTCCTTATCATATTCTTTGTTCTTTTTTCAATTTCAGTTTACAACGTCAGTATCTACCTAGCTGGTGATGAGACAGCATGGAATTGAACTCCATTTTTCACCCTCAGCACGACAAATTAGGTCAGAATTCTATTCTGCTTTTGCTTTCGTTTTCTTTTTTTCAAGATTAGTTTCCTATTCTGAACTTTTATTGGCCTGTATCCTGATATAGATGGTCATGTCTCACCCTGGTTTCTTCCCCTCTGACTCTCCCTTTAGTCCTTGCCCTGTCTCCTGGCAAGGAATGACTGTGGAAATGCAAATCTGAGCAAGCACCTTACCACATTTTATTTTCCTTTATTACTTGTATCCTGTGTTTTAGGAAGTGGGTGATTACTTTTATGTGAACATTTAGCAGCTTTTTTTTAATGTAGTAGGGAAACATAAGGATGCCTGTGAACTTACTTTATAAGTAATTTTTTAAAATCAGTGAGTACATGAAGTTTCTTTTGTTGGAATTAGGTCAAGTATTGAAATGCAGAATCACTTGATAATCATGCCTTGCATATCTTTGTCTCTTGTCACAGCTGGGAAACACTCACTCAGGCATGGTACTCTTTGTAGTTCCATTTATAGTTATGACTTTTTTCTTTCTTTTTTTCTTTTGAGACAGAGTCTCACTGTGTCACCCAGGCTGGAGTGCAGTGGTGCAGTGGTGCAATCTCACTGCAAGCTCTGCCTCCCAGGTTTACGCCATTCTCCCGCCTCAGCCTCACAAGTAGCTGGGACCACAGGCGCCTGCCACCACGCCCAGCTATTTTTTTTATATTTTTAGTAGAGATGGGGTTTCACCGTGTTAGCCAGGATGGTCTTGATCTCCTGACCTCGTGATCCGCCCACCTTAGCCTCCCAAAGTGCTGGGATTACAGGTGTGAGCCACTGCGTACAGCCGGAGGACCAGAATGTTTATCTTGACTTTATCCCTAGCAGCAAGGACAATTCCAGATCTGTAAGGGAAAGTGTTTAGTAGAACTTTTCATAATTAGTAAATTAGTAGCAGGATGCTTCTACTGTTATTTTTCTTTTTCCCATCATAGAGTAAAAAGCAAGCTATATCTCACGTAAGACACATGCACACACACGAGTGAACAACACCAAGACTTTGTGTTCTCATGATGCAGCGGTGATGTGAGGATAAATGTGCCTTGTATTCTTAAAATAATCTAGAGGAAAGAAAGTGTTATCAAGAAAATTATGAGAGAACATATGTTCACTGGAGACACTGGTCTTGCTGACTCTAGGGTGGCAGAGACAGAAGAAAATCTGCATGTACATGGACCCATGTAGTTCAAATCCATGTTGTTCAAGAGTCAGCTGTAATTAAATGATTACACTTGAGGATATTTCTACCATGATTTTTCTTTCTCACACCATATAGACTACAAAGCAAACTCCATCTTATATGACATGTATATAAGACACACAGAGAAGAGTGATCTCCATGATTCTTGTTCTTGTGACCCAGGGCTGGTGACTTGAGGAGAATATGCCATTACAGGAGTTGGTGTCCTTTGAGGATGTGGCTGTGGGCTTCACCTGGGAAGAGTGGCAGGACTTGGATGATGCTCAAAGGACTCTGTACAGGGACATGATGCTGGAGACCTACAGCAGCTTGGTGTCCTTGGGTGAGTGAATATCACAATAACTCCCAGGAGCAAGTGCTTTCTTCTCTGCTAGTAAGTATATGGACACGTACACAGTTTAATGTTATTTAAGTATAATATTCCAGATGATGAGTAACGTGTCAGCCCCCTCTAATGAAAGGTTCAAACTGGCCCTTTCACTGCACAGCTCCTGAATCCAAGCTGTTGTCATTCTTCAAAGGACCTGATTTTGCAGTTCCCAGGTTCACACCATTCTCCTGCCTCAACCTCCCGAGTAGCTGGGACTACAGGTGCCTGCCACCACGCCCAGCTAATTTTTTGTATTTTTAGTAGAGATGAGGTTTCACTGTGTCAGCCAGGATGGTCTCGATCTCCTGACCTCGTGATCTGCCCGCCTCAGCCTCCCAAAGTGCTGGGATTACAGGTGTGAGCCACTGCGCCTGGCCTAGTCTCACATTTTTATTAACAGGGTACCACATTACCAAACCTGAGGTGATCTTCAACCTGGAGCAAGGAGAACCTTGGATGGTAGAGGACACCAGAGCCTCCCAGGTTAGTGATTACATATAGTGCAGGGAGATGGAGAAGAGGAAAACCCAGCAGATGTTGACTTTTTAAAGGTTTTTGTTGTTGTTGTTGTTGTTTTTTAAGACAGGGCCTTGCTCTGTCACCCAGGCTGGAGTGCAGTGACACGATCTCGGCTCACTGCAACCCCCACCTCCTGGACTCAAGCGATTCTCCTGCCTCAGCCTCCTGAGTAGCTGGGATTACAGACGCCTGCCACCATGCCTGGCTAATTTTTTTTTTCTTTTTTGGAGAATTTTTTTTTAATACTTTAAGTTCTGGGATTCCATGGGCAGAACGTGCAGGTTTGTTACATAGGTATACATGTGCCATGGTGGTTTGCTGTACTCATCAACCCATCATCTACATTAGGTATTTCTCCTAATGCTATCCTTCCCCTTGCCCCCCACCCCCCGACAGGCCCTGGTGTGTGATGTTCCCCTCCCTGTGCCCATATGTTCTCATTGTTCAACTCCCACTTATGAGTGAGAACATGCAGTGTTTGCTTTTCTGTTTCTGTGTTAGTGTGCTGAGAATGATGGTTTCCAGCTTCATCCATGTCCCTACAAAGGACATGAACTCATTTTTATGGCTGCATAGTATTCCATGGTGTATATGTGCCACATTTTCTTTATCCAGTCTAACATTGATGGGCATTTGGGTTGGTTCCAAGTCTTTGCTATTGTGAATAGTGCCACAATAAACATACATGTGCATGTGTCTTTATAGTAGAATGCTTTATAATCCTTTGGGTATATACCCAGTAATGGGATTGCTGAGTCAAATGGTATTTCTAGTTCTAGATCCTTGAGGAATCACCACATGGCCTTCTACAATGGTTGAAGTAATTTATACTCTCACCAACAGTGTAAAAGAGTTTCTATTTCTCCACATCCTCTCCAGCATCTGTTGTTTCCTGACTTTTTAATGATCACCATTCTAACTGGCGTGAGATGGTATCTCATTGTGGTTTTGATTTGCATTTCTCTAATGACCAATGATGATGAGCTTTTTTTCATATGTTTGTTGGCCACACAAATATCTTCTTTTGAAAAGTGTCTGTTCATATCCTTCACCCACTTTTTGATGGGGTTTTTTTGTTTTTTTTCTTGTAAATTTCTTTTAAGTTCTTGTAAATTTGTTTTAAGTTCTGGATATTAGCCCTTTGTCAGATGGATAGATTGGAAAAATTTTCTCCCATTCTGTAGGTTGCCTGTTCACTCTGATGATAGTTTCTTTTGCTGTGCAGAAGCTCTTTAGTTTAATTAGATCCCATTTGTCAATTTGGGCTTTGTTGCCATTGCGTTTGGTGTTTTAGTCATGAAGTCTTTGCTCATGCCTATGTCCTGAATGGTATTCCCTAGGTTTTCTTCTAGGGATTTTACAGTTTTAGGTCTTACATTTAAATCTTTTATCCATCTTGAGTTAATTTTTGTATAAGGTTTAAGGGTCCAGTTTCAGTTTTATGCATATGGCTAGCCAGTTTTCCCAACACCATTTATTAAATAGGGAATCCTTTCCTCATTGCTTGCTTTTGTCAGGTTTGTGAAAGATCAGATTGTTGTAGATGTGTGGTGTTATTTCTGAGGACTGTGTTCTGTTCCATTGGTCTATATATCTGTTTTGGTACCAGTACCATACTGTTTTGGTTACTGTAGCCTTGTGGTATAGTTTGAAGTCAGGTCGTGTGATGCCTCTGGGTTTGTTCTTTTTGCTTAGGACCTTTGTCTTGGCTATAGGGGCTCTTTCTTGGTTTCATATGAAATTTAAAGTAGTTTTTTCTAATTCTGTGAAGAAAGTCAATGATGGCTTAATGGGGATAACACTGAATTTATAAATTACTTTGGGCACTATGGCTATTTTCACAATATTGATTCTTCCTATCCATGAGCATGGAATGTTTCTCCGTTTGTTTGTGTCCTCTCTTATTTCCTTGAGCAGTAGTTTGTAGTTCTCCTTGAAGAGGCCCTTCATATCCCTTGTAAGTTGTATTCCTTGGTATTTTATTCTTTTTGTAGCAATCGTGAATGGGAGTTTGCTCTTGATTTGACTGTCTGTTTTTGGTGTATAGGAATGCTTGTGATTTTTGCACATTGATTTTGTATCCTGAGACTTTGCCAAAGTTGCTTAAGGAGTTTCTGGGCTTAAGGAGTTTTTGTGCTGAGATGATGGGGTTTTCTAAATATAGAGTCATGTCATCTGCAAACAGAGATAATTTGACTTCCTCTTTTCCTATTTGAATATGCTTTATTTCTTTCTCTTGCCTGATTGCCCTGGGCAGAACTTCCAATACTATGTTGAACAGGAGTGGTGAGAGAGGCCATCTTTGTCTTGTGCCGATTTTCAAAGGGAATGCTTCCAGCTTTTAGCCATTCAGTATGATATTGGCTGTGGGTTTGTCATAAATAGCTCTTATTATTTTGAGATGTGTTTCATCAATACCTAGTTTATTGAGTGTTTTTAGCATGAAGGAGTGTCGAATTTTATCAAAGGCTTTTTCTGCATCTATTGAGATAGTCATGTAGTTTTTGTTGTTGGTTCTGTTTATGTGATGGGTTACATTTATTGATTTGCATGTGTTGAAGCAGCCTTGCATCCCATGGATGAATCTGACTTGATCATGGTGGATAAGCTTTTTGATGTGCTGCTGGATTTGGTTTGCCAGTATTTTATTGAGGATATTCACACTGATGTTCATCAGGGATATTGGCCTGAAATTTTCTTTTTTGTTGTTGTGTCTCTGCCAGGTTTTGGTATCAGGATGATGCTGGCCTCATAAAATGAGTTAGGGAGGAGTCCCTCTTTTTCTATTGTTTGAAATAGTTTCAGAAGTAATGGTACCAGCTCCATTTGGTAGAATTCAGTTGTGAATCCCTCTGGTCCTGGGCTTTTTTTGGTTGGTAGGCTATAAATTACTGCCTCAATTTCAGAACTTATTATTGGTCTATTCAGGGATTCAACTTCTTCCTGGTTTAGTCTTGGAAGAGTGTATGTGTCCAGGAATTTATCCATTTCTTCTAGATTTTCTACTTTATTTGCATGGAGGTGTTTATAGTATTCTTTGATGGTGGTTTGTATTTCTGTGGGATCAGTGGTGATCTCGTCTTTATCATTTTTTATTGTGTCTATTTGATTCTTCTCTCTTTTCTTCTTTATTAGTCTGGCTAGCAGTCTATCTATCTTGTTAATCTTTTCAAAACCTAGCTCCTGGATTCATTGATTTTTTTAAAGGTTTTTTTTGTGTCTCTATCTCCTTCAGTTCTGCTCTGATCTTAGTGATTTCTTGTCTTCTGCTAGCTTTTGAATTTGTTTGCCCTTGCTTCTCTTGTTCTTTTAATTGCAATGTTAGGGTTTCAATTTGGATCTTTCCTGCTTTCTCCTGTGGGCATTTAGTGGTATAAATTTCCCTCTAAACACTGCATTAGCTGTGTCCCAGAGATTCTGGTACATTGTGTCTTTGTTCTCATTGGTTTCTAATAACTTATTAATTTCTGCCTTAATTTCATTATTTACCCAGTAGTCATTCAGGAGCAGATTGTTCAGTTTCCATGTAGTTGTGCAGTTTTGAGTGAGTTTCTTAATCCTGAGTTCTAATTTGATTGCACTGTGGTCTGAGAAGACTGTTGGTTACGATTTCCATTATTTTGCATTTGCTGAGGAGTGTTTTACTTATGTGGTTGATTTTAGAATAAGTGCTGTGTGGTGCTGAGAAGAATGTATATTCTGTTGATTTGGGGTGGAGAGTTCTGTAGATGTCTATTAGGTTCTTTTGGTCCAGAGCAGAGTTCAAGTCCTGAATATCCTTGTTAATTTTCTGTCTCGTTGATCTGTCTAATATTGACAGTGGGGTGTTAAAGTCTCCCACTATTATTGTGTGGGAGTCTAAGTCTCTTTGTAGGTCTCTAAGAACTTGCTTTATGAATCTGGGTGCTCCTGTATTGGGTGCATATATATTTAGGATAGTTGGCTCTTCTTGTTGCATTGATCCCTTTACCATTATGTAATTCCCTTCTTTGTCTTTTTTGATTTTTGTTGGTTTAAAGTCTGTTTTATCAGAGACTAGTATTGTAACCCCTGCTTTTTTTGCTTTTCATTTGCTTGGTAAATCTTCCTTCATTCTTTTATTTTGAGCCTATGAGTGCCTTTGCACATGAGATGGGTCTCCAGAATACAGCACACCAGTGGGTCTTGACTCTTTATCCAATTTGCCAGTCTGTGCCTTTTAATTGGTGCATTTAGCCCATTTACATTTAAGGTTAACATTGTTATGTGTGAATTTGATCCTAAATTCACTAGTCATTATGATGCTAGCTGGTTATTTTGCCCATTAGTTGATGCAGTTTTTTCATAGTGTCGATGGTCTTTACATTTTGGTTTGTTTTGCAGTGGCTGGTACCAGTTTTTCCTTTTTATATTTAATGCTTCCTTCAGGAGCTCTTGTAAGGCAGGCCCAGTGGTGACAGAATCCCTTAGCATTTGCTTGTCTGTAAAGGCTTTTATTTCTCCTTCACTTGTGAAGCTTAGTTTGGCTGGATATGAAATTCTGGGTTGAAAATTCTTTTCTTTAAGAATGTTGAGTATTGGCTCCCACTATCTTCTGGCTTGTAGGCTTTCTGCAGAGAGATCCACTGTTAGTCTGATGGGCTTCCCTTTGTGAATAACCTGACCTTTGTCTCTGCCTGCCCTTAACATTTTTTCCTTCATTTCAACCTTAGTGAATCTGATGATTATGTGTCTAGGGGTTTTCTTCTCAAGGATTATCTTTCTGGTGTTCTCTGTTATTTCCTGAATTTGAATGTTGGCCTTTCTTTGTTGGTTGGGGAAGTTCTCCTGGATAATATCCTGAAGTGTGTTTTCCAACTTGGTTTCATTCTCTGCGTCACTTTCAGGTACACCAGTCAAACATACGTTTGGCCATTTCACATAGTCCCATATTTCTTACAGGATTTATTCGTTCCTTTTCCTTCTTTTTTCTCTAATCTTGTCTTCACGCTTTATTTTATTAAGTTGATCCACAATCTCTGATATTCTTTCTTCTGCTTCATTGATTCGGCTATTGATACTTGTGTATGCTTCACAAAGTTCTCGTGCTGTGTTTTTCAGCTCCACCAGGTCATTTATGCTCTTCTCTAAACTGGTTATTCTAGTTAGCAATTCCTCTAATCTTTTATCAAGGTTCTTAGCTTCCTTGCATTGGGTTAGAACATGCTCCTTTAGCTCAGAGGAGTTTGTTATTACCCACCTTCAGAAGCCTACTTCTGTCTATTCATCACACTCATTCTCCATCCAGTTTTGTTCCCTTGCTGGTGAGGAGTTGTGATGCTTTGGATGAGAAGAGCCATTCTGGTTTTTGGAATTTTCAGCGCTGGTTTTTCCTCATCTTCATGGATTTATTTACCTTTGGTCTTTGCTGTTGGTGACCTTCAGGTGGAGTTTTTGTGTGTTTGTTCTTTTTGTTCATGTTGATACTGTTGCTTTCTGTTTGTTAGTTTTCCTTCTAAAAGTCAGGTCCCTTTGCTGTAGGTCTGCTGGAGTTTGCTGGGGGTCCACTCCAGACCCTTTTTGCCTGTGTATCACCAGCGGAAGCTGCACAACAGCAAAGATTGCTGCTTGCTCCTTCCTCTGGAAGCTTCATCCCAGAGAGGCACCTGCCAGATGCCAGCTGGAACTCTCCTGTATGAGGTGTCTGTCAACCCTTGCTGGGAGGTGTCTCCCCATCAGGAGGCACGGGGGTCAGGGACCCACTTGAGGAGGCAGGCTGTCCCTTAGCAGAGCTCAAGCACTGTGCTGGGAGATCTGCTGGTCTCTTCAGAGCTAGCAGGCAGGAACGTTTAAGTCTGCTGATGTTGTGCCACAGCCGCCCCTTCCCCCAGGTGCTCTGTCCCAGAGATGTGGGAGTTTTATCTAGAAACCCCTGACTGGGGCTGCTGCCTTTCTTTCAGAGATGTCCTGCCCAGAGAGGAGGAATCTAGAGAGGCAGTCTGGCTACAGCAGCTTTGTGGTGCTGTGGTGGGCTCCGCCCAGTTTGAACTTCCTGGAGGCTTTGTTTACACTGTTAGGGGACGACCACTACTCAAGCCTCAGTAATGGCGGACACCCCTCCCCACATCAAGCTCAAGTGTCCCAGGTCTACTTCAGACTGCTGTTTTTGAAGTGCTTTCATGAAGAGATAAAAAAATGTTAACTTTGAACTTCACTTTCAAATGGAAATCTGAGTCCTTTGACATAAAACCCTGAGTACACTTCACTTTGGTATAGCTTATATTTGAGAAGCTGTTTTCCAAATTTAACATATAATGTGTAGGTAGATATATAATTTTAGAGAGTGGACATCACTATTGGAGATACAAATTTGAGTCTCAGGAGGTGAAAGTTGGTATTTAAAGCCACACTTATGAATGAGGTCACCTTGGGAATTGATAAGAATCTGAGAAGTCCAGCAGTTAGAATTGTGTATACAGCATCAGAAATCATGAAAGTGAGGAGGACCTAGTATAGCGGTATGCAAAGGGAGTGGTCCTGAAGTTGGGAGGAGAACAAGGGATTTCTGGGTATCACATTTTACCTGCTTAGTTGAGAGGCAAATAACCCTCTCCTGCTCCTACAAGTAGCCGATCTAGGAAAACCTTCTCATCTTTAAAGCAGAAGAATGAGAAAAATACCAGCATGAGAGGTCTAGTGTTATAAGAACAAAATAGGTAAAATGAATAGGTAATGCAAATGGCAGGTCAAGAGCACTTAGTTGAAAAATACAAGACACTAAGTGAATTTTTTTACTAAATATTTCTACATGAATTTAAAAGGCCAGGATCAGTGGCTCATGACTGTAGTCCCAGTACTTTGGGGGATGGAGTCAGAAATATCATTTGAGGCCAGGGGTTTGAGATCAGCCTAGTAAGATAGCAAGACCCCGTCTCTACAAAAAATCCAACACCAAAAACCAAGTGTCGTGGTGTACGCCTGTAGGCCCATCTACTTGGGAGGCTAAGGTGTGAGGATTGCTTGAGCCCGGGAGATTGAGGTTGTAGTGAACTATGATCTCACCACTGCACTCCAGTCTGAGCAACACAGCAAGACTCTGTCTGTTTCTCTCTCTCTTTTTTTTTTAAAAAAAGCAAGAAATACAATTTAGCATTAGATAATCTATTAGTGTAATTAACTCAATAGAAAAAGAATCCATATACTTATAAAAAGAGTACCCATTGATTTTTATGAAATCTTATGGCACTAGGATAGAAAGTTATTTACCTTAGCTGGGTGCGGTGGCTCATGCCTGTAATCCCAGCACTTTGGGAGGCCGAGGCAGGTGGATCACAAGGTCAAGAGATTGACACCATCCTGGCCAACATGGTGAAACCCCGTCTCTATTAAAAATATAAAAATTAGATGGGCATGGTAGTGGGCGTCTGTAGTCCCAGCTACTCGGGAGGCTGAGGCAGGAGAATCGCTTAAACCCAGGAGGTGGAGGTTGTAGTGAGCCGAGATCACACCATTGCACTCCAGTCTGGGCAACAGAGTGAGATGCCATCTCAAAAAAAAAAAAAAGAAAGAAAGTTATTTACCTTTACATGAGCATCTCATAGGAAATACTTATGTGTGGTTCATACATATGATTTTTTTTTTCTTACTTCAGCTGTCCAGATAGTTGATGACATAATTGAGAGGAGCCAAGAAAGTCACAGTAGACATTTGTGGCAAGTTGTAATTACCAAAAGTAAACCATCAATTGAGAAGGGAGTGGAATCAGGAAAAACATGTAGTTTGACTTCAAACCATGTACCAGAACTGATTAGAAATAATGGAAACTATTCAGGAAAGAGATCTGAGGAGTTGAATGTATTTCAGAACATACTTCTTTCTGGTGATCCTGATGAGATGGAAGCTTGAGTGAGACCTGATGCTTATGATTTAAATGGAACATTTCTTAGAGGTCATGAGCATCTTAGGATCACAAGATTCAAATTGGACTACAGTGTTTTGAATATAGTGGACGGAGGAATGCCTTCAACGTGGAGGCTATATTAACACATAAGAGTGCTTCTATGGGAAAGACCTCTTGTAAATCTAATAAATGTGGGAAAGCCTGTAATGAGTCAGCTCCTATTGCTCAAGAGCTAACTCAGGTAGGGAGGAAAACTTTTGAACGTCATGTATGTGGGAAAATATTTAGTAAGAAGCATAAATTCACTGAACATAAGAAAATACACTCAGGAAAGAAAACTTATAAATATAGTGAATATGAGAAAGCCTTCATTAGCCAATCATGTGTTACAAAACATCAGAGAACACATACAGAACAGAAACCCTATCCATGTGCCATATGTGAGAAATCCTTCTGTCAGAAATCAAATCTAAGCGTTTATCAGAGAATCCACACAGAGGGAAAATCCTATTTTGCTAAAAACATTTTGGCAGCAGTCAGCACTCAGGGTGCATCAGAGAACTCACACAGGCGAAAAACCCTATGAATGTAATGGATATGGGTTGACCTTCTACCATAAGTCAACCCTCACTATCCATCAAAGAACTCACACAGGTAAGAAGCCATTTGAATGTAAATAATGTAGGAAAACATTCTGCCGGAAGTCAGCCCTCCCAGTATGTCAAAGAACTCACACAGGTGAACAACCGTATGAATGTAAAGAATGTAGGAAAACTTTCTATGAGAAGGCAAATCTCAAGGTATATCAAAGAACTCACACAGGGGAAAAACCCTATGAACGTAATGAATGTGGAAAAAAGTTTCATCACAAGTCATACCTCAGGGTGCATCAGGGTTTTCATACAGGCAAGAAACCCTATGAATGTAACGAATGTGGGAAAACCTATGAGAAAGGAATCCTCACTAGCCATCAGAGAAATCACACGGGGGGAAAACCCTATGAATGTAATCAATGTGGAAAACCCTTTGGCTGGAAGTCAAGCCTTAGGTCGCATCAGAGTATTCACAGAGGGCAGAAAACCTATGGATGTAATGTATGTGGTAAAAGCTTCCACCAGAAGTCAGACCTCACTAAACATGAAAGAATTCACACTGGGGAAAATCCCTATGAATGTAATGAGTGTGGAAAATCCTTTGGCTGGAAGTCAAGGCTCAGCCAACATCAGAGATCTCACATAGGGTAGTAAAACCTATGAAAGTAATGAATGTAGGAAAATATTTTGCCTAAGGTCAGTCATCACTTGACACAGAGAACTCACATAGAGAAAACCCTGTGTAGTAAATGTGGAAAAAACCTTTTGCTTGAAGTCACAGCTTAGCAGACAGTAGAGAAGTCACAGAGGAAAGACATCAGATATTGTTCTTCAAAAAGCATTCCCTTTTATCTAGGACACAGACTTTGTCTACATTTCTGGGCATTCCAGTGTTGTGGTTGGGACCATGTAAAACAGAGTTGTATAGGATAATGTGGATAGAAGTGATGAACATTATTTACAGGCTTCACAACAGTAGTCTTGATGGTCCTTCCTGATTTATTATGCCTTGTAGGACTGAAGTTCAGCTGACCCCCAGAGTGACCGGGGAGCCATTAGTTTGGATCTGGTCACTGATTTAAGAAAGGAGGAATTAAATAGAGATCTTTCCACCTCCACTCCCAAGAAATTCCCCTTTGTGCTTTAAATACCTGATCTCTCAAGCCATTGTATGTGTGATTTGTTTGCTTTACACTACAGCCCACTCTAGTAATTTAGGAACTTTCTGAGAGAAGTTACTGTCTTCTGGCAAAGCAGTCATTATAACACCGATGGAGTTACCCTTTCCTCAGCCCTGGCCCAGGTCTATGGTTTGCACCTGCTAATTAGGCCCCATCTTGTCTGAGATCCAGCTGTGCTTCTACTCCCACCAAGTGGTGGCACACCTGTTCCAATATCCAGGCTCTCCTGAATCCCCAGTGGCTCCTCTTTCACCTATGCGTAGCGACCTTCAGGGACACAGAATCCAACTCTACACCTGCAGAGAAGCAGTGGGAGAGGACAGATTTCTGGACTTCCAAAGGAAAGATAGTGGGATTTGAACTGAACCAGAGAGTCTGTCTTGCTCCCTGTAGATCAGGACCTGATGGATCAAGACAGCTCTTTGCCCATATGACAGTGCTGTGGAATTTTGTTTATTTATTAAATCCTGGATTGATAACCCGTGATATTATGGCAAAAATTAGGAGATTTGAATGTAGACCAAGTGGTTGATATTAATACTTAGCTTTAATATATTAAAGGTATTATGGTTATAGACCAGATGTCTGTTTACAACACGTGCACCCTAATGCATGAAGAATTGTCTGTATTTTTGTAAGTTTATTGAAGCAGAAATTAATGTGTTAACCATCTTTGAATCCATTAAAAAGATTTTGTTCTTACCCAGTAAACTAATTTGGGTGTCTTCAATGGATTATCTTAGCTGGAAAAACTGCTCTAGTGTATATGATGGGGCAAAATAGCAGAGGCAAAGGCAGAGTCATGGAGGTAAATCTACCCCATAATTCTTCAGCCAGTTCATACTCCAGGTATCTGATAAATTTTTATCCATACTTTGAAATTCCATTGGTCCCATTTCACCCAAGCTTTACTTAGTTCTTTTATGAGACAGACTTGAACTTTGCTTTTCCTTCTCTGCTTTAGACAAGAAGTTCCACACGGGTTTCTCATAGTTTCCACTACCACTTTTCCTGTTCAAAGGGAAATGCTGGCTAGGTGTGGTGACTTACTCCTGTAATTTCAGCACTTTGGGAGGCTGAGTTGGGAGGATCCCTTGAGGTTGGGAGTTTGAGACCAACCTAACAACATAGTGACTCTGTCTTTACAAAACAAACAAACAAACAAACAATTAGGCATGGTGGTGCCTGCCTGTAGTCCTAGCTACTCTGGAGGCTGAAGTGGGAGAATCACTTGAGCCCAGGAATTGGAGACTGCAGTGAGCTATGATCACACCAGTGTACTCTAGCCTGGGCAACAGAGTGAGAACCTATCTAAAAAAAAAAAGAAAAAGAAAAGAAAAAAGAAAGAGGGATAGGGAGGGAGGGAAGGAACTAAAGGACGGAAGGAGGGAAGGAAGGAAGGAAGGAAAGGAAGGAAGGAAAAATGCTGAGGTGGAGTCATCCAGGTTTATGTGATCTTGACTTTGGTGCAGTAATAGGTTGAGGCTGAGAGGCTTTGTATTTTGCCCTCTTTGATAAGGATTGCTAAAATCTGTCTTGATGGGTCTCAGTGTTCTTTCCATAAAAAGGGAGAGTTTAATACACACTTCCAAGTGTTAAGTCCACCTCGAATATAAACGCAAAAAGTGCAATTACTTTTCTCCCCCTAAGAAGGTAAAGTGGTCAGAGCCAAGAGGAGGAGGCTCAGAGATGAGTCTTAGGTGTTTACAACACTAGCCTTGAATTGTAATGTTCACTGTTCCAGTTTTCACTTCTTTTGTTAAAATTATTTTTGTTTGGCTTTTGATACTATTGCAACTAAAATTGTTTATTTTATGTATTGTTCATTTTTTATGTCAAGAAATACAATTAATTTTGTATACTGATCTTGTATCCTGTTACCATACTGAACTTTTTTATTCTAAGGTGGTGAATTCCTTATGATTTTCTAAATACAAGATCAGGTCAAGTGCAAATAAAAATACATGTACATAATACTGGCCAGGCGCAGTGGCTCACACCTGTAATCCCAGCACTTTAGGAGGCTGAGGCAGGTGGATCACTTGAGGCCAGATGTTCAAGACCAGCCTGGCCAACTTTGTCTCTACTAAAAATACAAAAATTAGCTGGGCATGGTGGCGTGCACCTGTAGTCCCAGCTACTCAGGAGGCTGAGGCACAAGAATCGCTTGAACCCAGGAGATGTAGGTTGCAGTGAGCCGAGATCATGCCATTGCAGTCCAGCCTGGGTGACAGAGTAAGACTCTGTCTCAAACAAAACAAAACAAAACAAAACAAACAAACAAACAAAAAAGTATAATAATCCTTTTCAAAATAGATGCATTTTAATTTTGCTTGTTGCCAAATTGTCCTGACTAGCACCTCGATTTTGTACAATGATAAGTAGATGTGACAGTGGATATATTGTTTTTTATCTTAGGAAATACTTATACAGGCTTTCACCATTAAGAATGATGTTAGCTGTGGGTTTTTCATGTATTCTTTACCAATTTGACTGTATCCTTTTCTATACTTAGCTGAAAGTTTTTATTGTGAAAGAATGTTGAATATTTTCAAACCACAGCTGTGATCCCCAGCTAGCGATCAGGCCCCTGCAAGTCAGAAAGGGAAGGACGGGACGCCAAGCTTGCAACCCCACCACAATCACATAGCACAAGAGATTATAGAAACACCAGTTAGTAAGAGGTGTATTTCACTCAGTAGAAGACAGAAACTATAAAGAAATCAGCCAGTCCTCAAAACTAAGATCAAGAGTGATCACAGGATTTCTGAGTGACTTTCTCAGCCAGGAGACTGCCCCTGTTAAAGATTCAGTGGTACGAGGGAGCAATTAGGAAGTAAAAGGTACTGACAATCTACTGGACCCCCAGGGAGCTGTTCCAAGAGGATAAAAAGGCTGAGCACCTGTCAGCCACCACCCAGCACCAGCCGCAGCTGCAGCAGAGGTGAGTGAGGAACCCTCACATGCCATCCCTCCCCAGGAATGTGCCCCAAAGAGGTCTCTTCCTCCTGCTCCACATTCTGTGTGTCTGCACACCCACTGATGCTTCTCCATTTCTTCCCACTCTTCATTTTCCCATCCCACCCTTCTACCTCATCCCTTCCTACACAGACTGAAGCAGGAACTAGAAAAGTGTAGGTCAAGCCCCTGCCCAAGTCCAGAGCATGCAAGAGGTAAGGATGGCCCAGGAGGAGTGAGCAGAGAACCGAGCTCCTGAAGGGGACTGGAGGCAAGAGGGCAAGGAGGGTCCTCAGAGAATGGGCTGCATGGAGGGATGGTTCTATAGAGATGCAGCCAAGAAAAAGGTGTTGAGGCAGGGAGCTGATGGGGCAGAAGGGTATGGTGAGGGTAGGGAAATACGTGGCGACCCTCAACCCTGATGCTGATCTAATGAAAGTTAGTCCCCAGCCCCTAAGAATTTCTGAGGAGAAACCTAGTGTTGCCCATTGAGCAGGGCCTGATTCCCTCCTAAGCTGAGAAGACACATCATGCCTTGCCCTTTGGGAAAAAAGGCAGTATTTTGCCACAACCTACCTCAGCTGAGCCTGTTTGTGATGGAGTAGGTGTTAAGCACAGGTCCTATATGCAGGCCTCTGAACAGAATGAAATGGCCTGACTGCCTCTTGTCCTGGACAAAGTTATCACTGCAAGTGCTCAGTAAATGCTTACCTACACTCCAGGTCTCTACACTACTCATTTCTAGGACCTAACAGGCTGTTCTGGGCCCCCAAGCATAGGGATGCAGTCCTGAGACCCTCTAACAATGGGCCCAGGATGTTTGGAGCAGTGATGACTTCTTCCATTCCTGCACAGACTCCCAGTATTATTACTTTTTAAAATAAAATCAGGGAGCTGGGATTCAAAGCCAATAAGTTCCATGCTGTGGTCCCTTCTGGTTCACTGAGAAAATGTAATTTGAGACTGCATGTAGTGTGTGTTCTCATGGACACACATTATGTAACAGACACTTGTTAAACGTAATATGTTAGAAATCCTCAGCGTGCAGGGAGTCATTCAACTAGCTTAGTCATTCAACTAACTTAAAATTGTGTACATTTGAGGCATATTATAAATCCATGGAAATGCGTTGATATAATTAAGGTCATGATGTGCTCCAAATTCTGTGTTTATGCATCTTGATACATTAAATTAACACCAAAGAGGTGTCTTCCCTTGATAGGCTTCCACAGTAGGTAGGCTGGTTACACCACGGAATTGGAGACAAGAGTCCCTGGAGATAACCATTTCCACAGAAAAGTAAGAATGTGGCAAGGATGGAAACTTCTTCAGTCACTCTGGGATATTAGGCAACAAACCTAAAACTTAACCTTTCAGCTTTCTAACTATGATGTGGTGTTAATCATTTCTGTGTTATAAATGAACTGGCAATAAGCTACAAAAATATATCAAGTGGAAATTAGAAAATATATAATATAAAGGCTACTAAGATATATTTAAAAAGTGCATTTCAGCTAACCCATGATTAGAAGTAATTTATAGCCTTGGTTTATTCATTATGATACAAGAAAAACAATAAATGATTAGTTCAATTGATGAATAAGATGCCTTCATAAAAATTCAACCAACTACTCATAATTGTAGGAACTCATGAAAACTAGAAATAGAAGATAGCTTCCTTCATACATATTGATGAAATGTTTAAAGCAATTTTGGCTGGGAACAATTCAAGTATGCGTAGCATATTCAGATATCACAGACCATCATACTTTAAGTTTTAGACTGTGAAATAGATAAAGGTATAAAATTTATGATTATGCAGTTAAAATAATCTACAGATAATTTGCAGAATGGCTAAATGAGAATAAAAGCTTACTAAATGTAGGTCAATATTTTAAAAATCAACTTTATGTCTTGATATCAGGGCAGAGAACCCAAAATAAATACATTGAGGAGTCTACAGTATATTAAAAGAAGAATATAATATAGCCATGACATTAAAGATAGGCACCTGGTGAGGATAAACATCTCAGTCAAAGCCTGCCTCACAGTGAAGGGTCACAAGAGGTTGGGCATGGACTCTAGTTTTTCTTTCTTCAGGGTTGTGCTGGCATGCACTTCCTCTCTCAGATCTGGAACTACCAGTGTGTGCACAGAACACCTCAGATCCAATCCTGTAGTATAGACCTAGCACTGAGATGAATAAATAGACCTGTGGAGTTAAGGAGACAACACTTATTTAAAAGACCCTTGTCTTTTAGATGCTTATAAGTGACAGAAATTGCATTTATTATTGCTCTTGTTGCCTGTGCTTTTGAGGTCATATTCAGAAAATTATTGCCCTGGCCATTGTGTTGGAGCTTTCTCTGCCCACCCCCCCTTTTTTTTTTTGCTTAGTCATTTTATAGTTTCATGTCTTACTTTTAAGTTTTTAATCCATTTTGAGTTGATTCTTTTTTAAAAAAAAAAAATTTTTTTGGAACCAGTTCTGGCTTTATCACCCAGAATGGAGTGCAGTGGCACAATCTGGGCTTACTGCAACTTCTGCCTCCTGGGTTCAAGAGATTCTCTCACCTCGGTCTCCCAAGTAGCTAGGACTATAGGCAGACACCACCATGCCCAGCCAGAGTTGATTCTTGTGTAAGCATTGATATAAGGATAGAATTTCTTCTGCATGTGAATAGCCAGTTTTTGTAACTTGGTTTATTGAAGAAACCGCCCCCACCTCCAACCTTATTTTGTGTTCTTTGTAACCTTGTTAAAAAATCAGTTGGTTCCAGACATGTGGATTTCTTTCTCTTTTTTTTTTTGAAACAGGATCTCACTCTGTCACCCAGAGTGTCACACCATGCTGGAGTGCAGTGGCATGATCTTGGGTCACTGCAACCTCTGCATCCTGGGCTCAAATGATCCTCTTTCCTCAGCCTCCAAAGTAGCTGGGCCTACAGGCATTTACCAACATGCCTGGCTAATTTTTGTATTTTTTTTTTGTAGAGACAGGATTTCTCCATGTTGCCCAAGTTGGACTCCACCTGCCTTGGCCTTTCAAAGTTCTGGGATTATAGGCATGAGCTTTCATGCCTGGCCTATGTGGATTTATTTCTATGTAATCTTTTTATTGTGTTGGACATTGTGTTTGTTTTTATACCAGTACCATGCCATTTTGATCACGATAGCTTTTTAATATATTTTGAAACATGTAGGATGATGCCTCCAGCTTTGTTCTTTTTGCTCAATGTTGCTTTGGTTCTTTTTTATTTATTTTGGTTTTATGCAAATTTTAGGACTTTGTTTCTATTTTTTCTACTTTTTCTATTTCTATAAGGAGTAGCACTGGAATTTTCATTGGAATTGCATAAAATCTATATATTGTTGTGCATAGTATGGATATTTTAACAATGCTAATTCTTGCAACCCATGAACATGGGATGTCATTCCATTATTTGTGTCACCTTTAATTTTTAAAATCTATGTTGTATAGAGTTCAACAAGGACATTGTTCATTTTCTTGTTTAAATTTACACGTGTTTTTTAATGCTGTTGTAAATGGAGTTTTCTTAATTTCTTTTTTATGTAGCTTGTTGTTAATGTATAGACATAAGTTTTGTATTTTGATTTTATATCATTCATTTTTACTGAATTTGTTTTGTCTTTTAACACTTGTACAAGAGGAATAATTGTGATACTCACTGCTATGAAAACACACTAATATTGTGTAATGGTAGAATTTTAATTTTGGCCATTTACTTCCTTTTCCAGTGAGTTATATACTTTCATATATTTTCATGTTACTAATTATTGTCCTCTTTCTTCAGCTTGAAGAATCCCTTCAGCATTTTTTGCCAGGCAGGTCCAGTGGCAATACACTTCCCCACCTTTTATTTTGCTGAGAAAGTTTCTCTCCCCTTCATTTTTGAAAGACAAGATTGCTGAAAATATTGTTCTTGGTTGTTGTTTTTTTTTTTATATCATCCCACTCCCTCTGATCTTCAAGATTTTTGCTGAAAAATATGCTGTAGCCTTCTAGGGGTTCACTTATAAACAACAAGCCACCTTCTCAATGCTTTCAAATTTTCACTTTGTCTTCACTTTTAACAATTTGACTATGATATGTCTTGGTTGGGTTGGTCTCTGTGGATTCATCTTATTTGATGCCCTTCAGGCTCCCTGGATGTGGATTTCTATTTACTTTCCCAAGGTTAAGAAATTTTCTGCCATTATTTCTCTGAATATCTTTACTATCTTTTTCTCTCTCTTCTTTCTATCATATGAATAATGTATAAGTTTTTCAACTTGATAGCATGCCATGAGTCCCTTAACCTACCTTTACTCTTTCATTTTAAAAAGTGTTTGCTCCTCAGATTGCATGATTTCCAGTGACCAGCCTTTGAGTTACTCATCCTGTCTTTGAATTAGTCTGCTGTAAAACATGTCTATTAAATTTTTCAGTTTAGTGACAATATTCTTCAGCTCTATAATTTCTCTTTGTACTATTTTTATACTTTCTATCTTTTTTTTTTGTGAAATTCTCAGTTTCTTCTTGCATTCCTCTCCTGATCTTGTTGAACATCTTTAAGACCATTGTTTTAATTCCGTGTTGTGTAAATTACATAGTTTCCTTTCACTAGGGTTGGTTATGGGACATTTTTGTCTTGTTCCTTTTTTGGAACATATTTTCTTGTTCCTTTATTTTCTTTGACTCTCTGTGTTGGTTTCTGCACATTATATAAGGAAACTGCTCCACCCTCTCTTGTCACACTGACATGACAGAAAAATTTCAGCAGTTTATGTGGCCAGAGATTCTAAGGTATCTTTCATATTTGTGCTTGTCTCTATGTTTGTTGGCTGCCAGGAGAATAAGATGTATCACATTCTATCATTACCCCCAAGACAGTAATGTTTCTACAATTTCTGCAGCTAAATTCACATGACACCTTGTGATCCTGGAGAGAGAGTTGTAGAAAATGAGCCTGTTGTGTGGCCACCTCTGCTTTCTTTTGCATAGGGAAACTCAAGAATGCAAAGCCAATTCACTGCCAATGATAGGTGATTAAGGCTACAGTCTCTTGGGGGAGCCAAAGAAGTTGTAGCACTTAGTGTGTGGACAAACTACAGAAAGAATAAGTAGTGGAACTAGATTTATCACTGTGGTGAGCTATGAGGGAAGGCTCAGAAAGATTTCAGTGTCTGCTCAGGCTGCTAGAAGTCTACTCTTTGCCCCTTTGACCCTGTGATGCAAATTAGTTAGAAGCCAGGCCATCAGGTAGCCACTGGAAGAGTTTGTTGTTAATCCCTTCCCAGGAGAAATGGAGCTGTGCCCGTTAGCCCCTTCTCTGCACTACTTATGAGGGTTGTAGCCCTTGGAAGTGCTTGCATACCGATTTGATTCCACTCCTTTTGTGATCTAGTAAGACTCACACTTGCCCTGTCTCCTGCGCTTTCAGAGTTTGGAGGTTTAGCATATAGTTTCTGAAATGGAAAATGTCAATATTGAAGCACATGTAAAATACCATCCAGGAGGAACTGGGAGATCTGAAGTTATTAGTGAGGTGAGCTGGGGAGCAGGGCTCAAGAAGTGAAGTGGTAAGCTCCTACTCAGGCTGCCAGAGGTTACTATTTGTTGGCCCCATTGTCTTCCTAATGCAGAATAGGTAGAAGCTCATTTGTCAGCATCAGCAAGCTTGAACATCCCTTCTAGGCAGAAACTGATGCCTTTGAGTTTTAAGCCCCTCATTGCCCATATTTTGGGAGATAAAGCCTTTCAAGCACTTGTGTGATCATAGAAAACTGCCATTTTGTTCTGTTTTCTATATAGACTCATGGATCTTAGTCTCTTATACTCCCAGAGCTAGATAAATTAAGAGCTGAACCATGGGGAACTTTACAGGTTGGCTCCCATATATATGGTCCATACCCTACATTTCTCAGTGTGTTGAAAGAGTGTTGGGGGTTCCTTTCCAATTGCATATTGTAGTGCCTAGGGCAGGCACTACAGTGCCCAATTGTGTTTTGGTATTTTCTACTCATGTATGTTTTTTTTTTTTTCCAGATTTCCACTGCTTAGGAGTCTTAACTTATTTATGACTTTCTCCCAGAGGGAATTGAGCCTGAATAGATGTGTATTAATTGTATTCGTGGGCAGAAGGAGAGTTGGGAGCTTTGTCTTTGGCCACGTGGCTATTGCCTCCTTTTAACATTAACCTTTGAATTGGGTTAACACATTTGCATTTAGTGTTATTTATGATGTGGTTGGATATATATCTGTCTCTTTATTGCTCTTAAAAGCCACTTGCAACATACAAATTATTTTTACATTTATTTGGATCCATCTGTGGATTTTGTGCATATTCTGGTTCTTGGTCTTTGTCAATTATTACAATATTAGAGTTTCATAATATACATTAGTGCCAGGTAATGATAGTTATTCCTGTTGCTTTTATAATTCACAAATGTCTTGGCTGATTTTATATGTATATTTAACCTTTCAGATGCATTATAGTATTTTTTGTTTTGATCTCTTCTTCCAAAAACAAAGCATATTGACCTTTTGATGTCATAGCAATGTATTTATAGATTAATTTTGGGGAAAATGATTATCTTTGAAATGGTGAGTTTTGTTTACCTACACTCATAATGTCTTTTATGTCCCTCTGTTAATTCTTATCTTCTCATTCTATGTATTTCTTTTAAAAACATGCACATATGAAATACCACCTGCAGATTACCTCCAGGGGCAACTGGAGATTCTTAATCTCACATCTGTAGCCAGTCAAAAGTTGAAATCGTGAATCTTATACTTCTATCCAGTCCACAGGTGAAATTGTAGCAGGACGAGCCGCAGACAAAACTCCTCACACACCGAGTTAAAGAAGGAAGGGGTTGGCCGGGTGCAGTGGCTCACACCTATAATCCCAGCACTTTGGGAGGCTGCGGCGGGTGCATCACGAAGTCAGGAGATCGAGACCATCCTGGCTAATATGGTGAAACCCCGTCTTCACTAAAAATAAAAAAAAATAAAAAAAAATTAGCTGGGCATGGTGGCAGGTGCCTGTAGTCCCAGCTACTCAGGAGGCTGAGGCAGGAGAATGGCATGAACCTGGGAGGCGGAGCTTGCAGTGAACCGAGATCGTGCCACTGCACTCCAGCCTGGGCGAGAGTGAGACTCTGTCTCAAAAAAAAAAAAAGAAAAAAGAAAAAAGAAGGAAGGGGTTTATTCGGCCAGGACCATCGGCAAGACTCCTGTCTCAAGAGCCGTGCTCCCTGAGTGAGCAATTCCTGTCCCTTTTAAGGGCTCATGACTCTAAGGGAGTCTGCGTGAGAGGTTCATGATTGATTGAGCAAGCAGGGGGTATGTGACTGGGGGCTTCATGCACTGGTAATCAGAACGAAACAGGACAGGGATTTTTACAGTGTTTTTCTGTACAATGTCTGGAATCTATAGATAACATAACCAGTTAGGTCAGGGGTCAATCTTTAACTACCAGGCCCAGGGCATGGTGCCGGGCTGTCTGCCTGTGGATTTCATTTCTGCCTTTCAGTTTTTACTACTTCTTTCTTTGGAGGCAGAAATTGGGCATAAGACAATATGAGGGGTGGTCTTCTCCCTCATTCCCCCCACTTTGAGACTCTCACTCATTTTATTAGTGGGAGTTCTCACTTTTATCTTTACCATCTATGTCTTCCTGCATGACAGATCGATAGTGATTTATTGTAATACACTTGTGCTGAAGCATTCTGGTGAACTAGAGTAGTGACGAAACCTTTTACCATTGGAATGAGTGCAGGTAGTAAATAAGGGATCAGTAAGCAGGTTTCTATTACTACTATAATTTTTATTATAAGAGTTTTAAATCCTCCTAGCACTGGGAACCATTTTTAAACATGGCCTCAGGGTCAAATCTGTGCCACACTTGTACAGGCACATGTGCCAATTTCATCATGTCTTTAACTATATCTTGGACTACTTGCCCCGATCATCTATGTGCAGGCAGCAATTGGTAAGGTTAAATTTTTTACAGACTTCTCTTTCAGCTGCTAGCAAGTAGTCAAGAGTCAACCTATTTTGATAGATAGCATTTCTCATCTGAGTTTCTTGCCAAGCCAGAATAGTCAAGGCTCTGCTGGTCTTATTAGTGATGATTTCTAAGACAGCTTGTAACCGTATGATTCAGTTGAGCATGTAAATGGGAGTCCAGTATCCCCACGAGCCCTCTTGTGCCTAAGTAGCAGGCCTATAATATTGTATGATTCTCTCAGGGGGCCATTTATTATCTTTTTTATTTTTTTTTTTATAGCTATGCTTCTCTTTTTGCAGGAAGCATAGACAGGGAAGCCCAGGAGTTCGCCTGTCTTTATAGGCAGTAGGAAGAAAGATGGTTTAATAATGCCAATAACACAACTACCTGCCTACTGGTCGGGTAATTTGGTGTAAGGTCTATGCCTACATATCCAGTATAATCCGGTGGGGGCTGTCCAGTCCCAGTGGCATTCCAGGTGGGTCTACACAGTTTGCAACTTTGGGAATATAGTAAATGGATTTTTTTTCAGTATGGTTTGAACTCCACTAGGTGGCTGTTTTTGTAGTACGATTATATAGTTTTTGCCTAAGGCAGCTAAGTCTTCCTACAGGAAGAGTGAAGTCCTTCCCCACTCTTGCTATACAGTATTGTCTGATGATTGAGCTTTTAGGACCTGGAAGTTACCAGGGTGATTGTTTTTTGAGCCGGGAATTCATCAGGAACTGGGTCTGTAGGTACTAATCCTCTGGCTTCCTATGGCCACTGATCTCCTATTACAGTTCCTCCACATACATAACATGAAGTGACATTGAGAGACTGGGCTATATGCTTGGCTAATTGCAAAAACAAATTTCCTGTTTTTCCTGGAATTTCTGGTACTGGCACACTCTTAAAAACTGTGGTCATGGGAGGCTCAGATGGGTCATAACACACATCAGGTTGGTCATTTCCTGGGCTAAATACCTTGTGTAGAATAACATTATATAAACAAGTTTTTTTTTTTTTTAGAGTTCCCGTACACTTATAATAACCCTAAAATAACAGGACCATAGCAACCTTTTGTCCTACCTCAGTGACTTGATGTATACACTGGGAACAGCCCTCAGTCTGAGGAAGGTCAATTGAAGTCTTTACTGTACAAGTCCAAATTTTAAGGAAAATGAGTCCCGTGATGAGTTTCCACATGCTTCAGCTGTGCATGGACCAGTCAGCTTTTGGGTGTGACTGGAGCAGGGCTTGTCGTCTTCTTCGGAGTCACTTTGCAGGGGTTGGCGAAGCTGCTCCCATCCACGTACAGCTCCCAGTCTACTGATGTTTAAGGATGGTCTCGGGGGTTGGGCCCACTAGAATAAACTGAGTCCATTACCTCTACACAGTTATGTTCAACTGGGCTCTCTGATACCGGGAGCAAGGTGGCGGGGTTTAGGGTGTTGTAAACTTCAATGGTTACGCAGGGATTTTCACAGAGCAAACTTTGGTATCTAGTTAGTCTAGTATTCATTAGCTAATGATGTCCTTTGGTATTTATTAAAGTCACCACAGCATGGGGGGATTTTGTGTTTAGGTTTTGCCTAAGAGTTAGCTTATCTGCTTCTTGTGCTAACAGGGCCATTGCTGCCAGGGCCCTTAGACATGGGGGCCAGCCTTTGGAAACCCCATCTAGTTGTTTTGAGAGATAGGCCACTGGCCTTGGCCAGGGCTCTACAGTCTGGGTTAAAATTCCAACTGCCATATTTTCTCTTTCTGCACATAGAGTGTAAAGGGTTTTGTTAGGTCAGGTAGCCCCAGGGCTGGGGCCGACATGAGTTTTTCTTTTAACTCAAGAAACGCTTGTTGCTGTTGGTTGTAATAGATGTAGTTTATCTAATCTACATTTTTATTAACTGTCACCCACTAAAATATTGACCTAAATCCTGTAGCTATTTGATTTCAAGCTTTAAATTGATCTGGCTTTCTTTGTGGGGCTTCAATTGCATCCAAATAGATGTGAGAGTTGAAAGACGCATAAGGGGCTTCTCTCGCTTTACGATGTCTTATTTCTTCTCCCTCTGGTTGAGGAAATGCCAGGGTGAAAGGGATAGCTAAATGGACTAAAGCACAAGTGCCACTCTAGTTATTTGGCAGAGTGCCCAGTAAAGGTCCACCACAACACCACCACACATCCACTCGGGGATGAACAAGGGCAGACTGATTGATAAGCTCTTGAAAATTCTTAAGCTCATTGCATTCCTTCAGGTCTCCAAGGAATGCTAAGTTTTCTCCTTGTTGTGAGAGACACAAAGTGAACTTAGTGTTGGGAGATGGAAGCTGGTTGGCCCTCGGGGGGCTGACCTGCAGGGTGCTGGACTTCAGGATATAGCAGAGAGAGCTTGGCATGACTTTACTCCAGGCTGTAGAATCCTGGAAAAGAGCTACCATGCAGCCTATGCCTGGTCGACTGGAGGACCACCTTAGTGGAAGGGGGACAATCTGGGCCTCTGGCCTGCCATGTGCACAAGCATAACAATTGCTTTTGTTTAATGTGCAGATGGAATATTTGATCCATTTTAACCAGGCATTTGCATCTTGGTATCCTGTCTTTATTGCTAAAGTTTGTTTTAAGTCTTTAACTTCTATGATCCTCTAGTAAAATGAATGTATGGTTTTAGGAAATTACAAAAACCAGTTGGGGCAGTCCATCCTTGCTCTTTAGTGGTCCACAGAATGTTGGACCAACTATGGGATGAAAGCTCTACATTGGGGGCAAGACTCCTGGTTGTCACTGGGGTCTTTATCGAAATCTCCCCAGATTAAATGGTCCTAGTTTACTAGTGCCCAGTCTGAGGAGAGTCAGGAGGGACAGAAGTACTTTTCTGAAGTAGAAAGCTGTCTTTGACTTGGCAAGTCTCCACAGGGTACAACAAGGCAAGCATTAAATGCAATAGTTTGAGGCAAAATTGACTTGGTTATGTTAATAACTAGAGGGTCAGCAATAGAATGAGGAAAGGAGAAAGACTAATAGAATAGATGAAAAGAGTTACATTTTTCTTAGCTTTAGTTTGGTAGGGTTTTCCCCTGGGACTATGGCCCACGACTCTGGAGGGGATGGTGCTTTCTTGACTCGGTTGTGATGAGTCCATCCTGTTTTCACTGTATGAACAGCAGTCTCAGAGGTTAGCAGCACAAAGTAGGGTCCTTCCTAGGCTGGCTCGAGTTTTCTTTCTTTTCACCTTTTGATGAGAATGTGATTTTCAGGCTGGTGCTTGTTTACCAGAAATTCTAGGGGTGATACATGTGCTAAAAGACTTTTAGTTTTTGAGGGAAAGGAAAGTGGAAGATAAACCAGGTATATAATTTTAAAGAAATTGACCTTTTGTTTTAAATGTGGGGACCTTGGCAGTGGAATCTATAGTCCTAAGTGCCTTTTTACTGAGAAATTTCCTTTAGCACCTATTTTTATTAGTTTTTAAATCAAAGAAAGCCAAATACCATTTTACATCTAACAATGCTCTTTGTATGATTTTTATACCAGATAAGCTAAATTTTACCTTTATATTAGTGTGTTATTAATGTTAAACCTAATTTTAAGGAAACATTGTAGAGATATTTATCTAATTTTTAATGTTTGACCATAAGGTAAGGTTTTGTAGACTCTTTTTAACTTTTATAATTTTTGCTAAACAGCAGGTTGGTGTTTTAAGAAAAACCTGCTATGCTTTTATTTTAATGTCCAGTTTACAGAAAATCTGGATGATACCTCTTTAACTTTAGCCAGTGTTTACACACAGAATTTTCTTTTCAATTAACATTTTAAAACTTGATTAAACCTTTAAAACAAAGTATACATATTTTTAACCTTTTAATGTAGGTAAAAATTTATATTCTTATGCCCTTGTAATTCTTTTGCCAAAGGTATGTTTTACTTTCTTAATACACCTTGCACATAAAGTGTTTTTGTTGCTGTTGTTGTTTTTTTAGTTTTACATTCAGGAGGCCTAGTTACTTTTAAATTATACAACATTTCTTGCATTAATTCTTTTTTTTAGAACGTTTTTTTCTTTCACGACTTTCTCAGACAATTCTTCGACATGCCTCAACTTTCTGACTTATTACAAATATTTCTTTCTTTAAAGAACCAGTTAATTTATTTCAGGACAAGAATTTACCATATAATACTCTTTTTACATAAATTTCTCCCTCCCCCTTTTTTTCTTTTCTTTCTTTCTTTTTTTTTTTTTAGGATATTTCTGAACTGGTGAGGCATGCTCACAATGAGGTTTCCTCTAAAAGTTTTTTTTTTTTTTTTTACTCTTTTTTGTTAGCAAAGTAGTTGCCGCTACAGATTGAATGGATTTGGGCCATCTGTGGGTTACTGGGTTAAGGATTTTTGATAGGAAGGCCTCAGTGCTTTCAGGATATGCCCTTGTTTACACTGACAACAAAGTGGTATTGGAGTGTTATAGGGTTACAGAGAATACCTTCAATTATCAATTACAGGTTTTAAATTTACCTTGGCTTTTAAAGGAATAGGGTACACTGTTCTTTTCTTAACTACTTGTATATCTCTCTCTTTCTTTTTTTTCTCTTTGTCTCTCTTTGACTTTCCTTTTGCCCGTCTCTTCCTCTCTCTCTCTGTCTTTCTGTTTCTTTTTCTCTCTCTCTCGACTCCCTCTTTGTCTGTCTCTTCCTCTCTGACTCTTCCTCTCTCTCTTTGCCTCTTTTCCTCTCTGTCTCTTTCCTTTCTCTCTCTCTGCTGGTCTTTCCTTGCCTCTGCCAGCTGCTTATGCTGCTTTTCTCTCAACCACTGTGTGTTGGGGGCGGGGGGGTCTAAAACCAGCTGTAACCAAGTGTCTATGTACAGGAACCGGTCTGGGTGCCCTGGCTTACAGGTTACCTTGTGCCATACCTTTGAAACAAGGGACCTGTCCAGGCTCCCTTTTGAAGGCCAACCCACTTCTAATGCTGGCCAGTCTATCTTACACAAAGTTTTAAGTTTTCCTGGTGTCATAGTACTCCACAGTTTCCCTTAAATCCTTTTTTGAAATTTTTCAACATAGTTCCTAGTAGGTTGGGCTTATTTGTGCCTGACTCATGCTTCTTCGAGACAAAACACCACGCTCACATCACACACACACCACAAAACAAAGAACAGGTAAAAAGGGCACACGGTTCCCAAGACCAGTCCTGTCAAGCAATTCAAACCAAGTCAAAACAAAAACCAAAACCAAAGTGCTGATAAAGACATGCCGTGGGTGATCAGGCCACGCTTCCACTCAAATGGAGTGGGCAACTTCCCAAGACCAGTCCTATCAAGAAATTCAAACCAAGTCAAAACCAAAACCAAAACGAAACCAAAGTGCCGATAAAGGCACACTGTGGGTGATCAGGCCACACTTCCACTAAAACAGAGTAGGTGAGTTCCAAAGACTAGTTTTACCAAGTTTGAGATGTCCGGACTCCAAGTACCAGTTCCTCCCGGTGTTCAGCCACTGCGTTGATCCCCCATGGGTGCCTGCCACACAATGCTCTTGTGAGGCGTCCCACTGGGGCAAATGCCTACCCGGGAGCGCTCTCAGGATCTGCATTTCTTGGGCTGGTTGAAGTCCCCTGCAGGGATGTTCCACAAGGCAGGCTTAAGCCACTTAAGAAGCTGCCTTGACCATCTGACAATCACCTCATTTGCCAGTCAGGGAACCAAGAAATATAGCAGGATGAGCCGCAGACAAAACTCCTCAGACACCGAGTTAAAGAAGGAAGACCGGATGGAGCTGAAAAACACAGCAAGAGAACTTCGTGGAGCATATACAAGTATCAATAGCCCAATCAATCAAGTAGAAGAAAAAATATCAGAGATGGAAGACTATCTTGCTGAAATAAGGCAGGCAGACAAGATTAGAGAAAAAAGAATAAAAAGGAATGAACAAAACCTCCAAGAAATGTGGAACTATTGAAAAAATGAACCTAAAACTGATTGGAGTCCCTGAAAAAGACAAGGATAATGGAATCAAGTTGGAAAACTTGATATTATCCAGGAGAACTTCCCCAACTGAGAAAACAGGCCAACATTCAAATTCAGGAATTACAGAGAACCCCACTAAGATAGTCCACAAGAAGATCAACCTCAAGACAGATAATCATTAGATTCTCCAAGGTTGAAATGAAGGAAAAAATGTTACGGGCAGCCAGAGAGAAAGTTCAGGTTACTTACAAAGGGAAGCCCATCAGACTAACAGGAGATCCCTCAGCAGAAACCCTTACAAACCAGAAGACAGTGGAGGCCAATATTCAACATTCTTAACAAAAAGACTTTTTTCAACCAAGAATTTCATGTCCAGCCAAACTAAGCTTCATAAGCAAAGGAGAAATTGAATCCTTTTCAGAAAAGCAAATGCTGAGGGACTTCCTCACCACCAGGCATGCCTTGCAAGAGCTCCTAAAGGAAACACTTAATATGAAAAAGAAAAACCGGTACCAGCCATGGCAAAACACACAAAAATGTAAAGACCAATGACACTATGAAGAAACGGCACCAACTAGTGTGAAAAATAACCAGCTAACATCATGATGACAGGATCAAATTCACACATAACAACATTAACCCTAAATGTAAATAGACTAAATGCCCAAATTAAAAGACAAAATCTGGCAAATTGGATAGAGTCAAGACCCATCAGTGTGCTGTATTCAAGAGACCCAGCTCGTGTGCAAAGACACACATAGGTTCAAAATAAAGGGATGGAGGAAAATTAACAAAGCAAATGGAAAGCAGAAAAAAGCAGGGGTTGCAATCCCAGTCTCTGACAAAACAGACTTTAAACTAACAAAGATCAAAAAAGACAAAGAAGGACATTATATAATGGTAAAGGGATAAATTCAACAAGAAGAAAAGCTAACTATCCTAAATATACATGTAACTAATATGGGAGCACCCAGATTCATAAAATGAGTTCCTACAAACCTACAAAGAGATTTAGACTCCCACACAATAATACTGGGAGATTTAACATCCCACTGTCACTATTAGACAGATCAATGAGACAAAACTAAAAGGATATGGCCAGGTGCAGTGGCTCATGCCTGTAATCCCAGCACTTTGGAAGGCTGAGGCAGGTGGATCATGAGGTCAGGAGTTTTGAGACCAGCTTGACCAACATGGTGAAACGCTGTCTCTACTAAAAATACAACAATTAGCCGGATGTGGTGGCAGGCGCCTGTAATCCCAGCTACTCAGGGGGCAGAGGCAGGAGAATCACTTTAACTCAGGAGATGGAGGCTGCAGTGGGCCGAGTTTGTGACACTGCACTCCAGCCTGGGCAACAGAGTGAGACTCTGTCTCAAAAAAAAAAAAAAAAAAAAAAAAGAAAAAAAATTAAAAGGATATAAGGATATTCAGGACTTGAACTCAACTCTGGATCAAGTGGACCTAATAGATATCTACAGAACTCCCCACCCCAAAACAACAGAATATGTATTATTCTCAGTGTCACATGGCACTTACTCTAAAATTGGCCACATAATTGGAAGTAAAACACTCCTCAGCAAATGCAAAAGAACTGAAATTACAACAGTCTGTCAGACCACAGTGTAATCAAATTAGAACTCAGGATTAAGAAACTCACTCAAAACCACACAACTACATGGAAATTGAACAGCCTGCTCCTGACTGATTCCTGGGCAAATTATGAAATTAAGGCAGAAATCAAGAAGTTATTTGAAACCAGTGAGAACAAAGAGACAACATATCAGAATCTCTGGGACACAGCTAAAGCAGTGTTAAGAGGGAAATTTATAGCATTAAATGCCCACATCAGAAAGCTAGAAAGATCTCAAATCAACACCCTAATATCCCAATTAAAAGAACTAGAGAAGCAAGAGCAAACAAACCCAAAAGCTAGCAGAAGACAAGAAATAACTAAGATCAGAGTACAACTGAAAGAGGGAGAGACAAGAAAAACCCTTCAAAAAAATCAATGAATCCAGGAGATGGTTTTTTGAAAAGATTAACAAAATAGATAGACCATTAGCTAAACTAATATAGAAGAAAAGAGAGAAGAATCAAATAGACATAATAAAAAAAGATAAAGGGGATATCACTACTGACCCCAAGAAAATGCAAACTACCATCAAATCTAGAAGGAATTGGTAAATTCCTGGACACATACACCCTCTCAAGACTAAACCAGGAAGAAGTTGAATTCCTGAATAGAGCAATAACAAATTCTGAAATTGAGACAGTAATAAATCACCTACCAAGCAAAAAAAGCCCAGGACCAGATGGATTCACAGCTGAATTCTACCACAGGTACAAAAAATCAGTAACTTTCCTTCAGAAACTTTCAAACAATTGAAAAAGAGGGACTCCTCCCTAACTCATTTTATGAGGCTAGCATCATCCTGTTACTAAAACCTGGCAGAGACACAACAAAAAAAGAAAATTTCAGGCCAATATCCCTGATGAACAATGACGCAAAAATCCTCAATAAAATACTGGCAAACCGAATACAGCAGCACATCAAAAAGCTTATCCACCATGATCAAGTTGGGTTCATCCCTGGGATGCAAGGCTGGTTCAACATATGCAAATCAATAAATGTAATCCATCACATAAACATAACCAATGACAATCACCACATGATTATCTCAAAAGATGCAGAAAATGCCTTCAATAAAATTCAACGTCCCTTCATGTTAAAAACTCTCAATAAACTAGGTATTGATGGAACATATCTCAAAATAATAATAACTATTTATGACAAACCCACAGTCAATATCATACTGAATGGGCAAAAGCTGGAAGCATTCTAAATACCAAAGGACATCATTAGTTAATGAATGCTAGACTAACTAGATACCAAAGCTTGCTCTGTGAAAAATCCCCACATAATCATTGAAGTTTACAACACCCTAAACCCTGCCACCTTGCTCCCAGTATCAGAGAGCCCAGTTAAACATAACTATGTAGAGGTATTAGACTCAGTTTATTCTAGTAGGCCCAACCTCCAAGACCATCGTTGAACATCAGTAGACTGGAAGCTGTACGTGGATGGGAGCAGCTTTGCCAACCCCTGCAGAGTGACTCTGAAGAAGACCACAAACCCTGCTCCAGTCACATCTGGAAGCTGACTGGTCCACGCATGGCTGAAGCATGAGGAAACTCATCACAGGACTCATTTTCCTTAAAATTTAGACTTGTACAGTAAAGACTTCAACTGACCTTCCTCAGACTGAGGGCTGTTCCCAGAGTATACATCAAGTCACTGAGGTAGGACAAAAGATTGCTACAGTCCTATTATTTTACGGTTATTATAAGTGTACTGGAACTCTAAAAAGAACTTGTTTTTATAATGTTATTCTATACAATTATTTATAATACAATATATAAATAATGTATTTAGCCCAGGAAATGACCAACCTGATGTGTGTTATGACCCATCTGAGCCTCCCATGACCACAGTTTTTAAAATAAGATTAAGAACTGAAGACTGGTGGGGGCTCATAAACGATATGAGTAAAGTGTTAGCCAAAATAAAACAAAAAAAAAGAGATGCCCAAACAAGTCACCTTAAAATTTGATGCCTGTGCTGTCATTAATAATAATAAATTAAAAATAGGATGTGGTTCTCTTAATTAGAAAAGAGACTATATGGCAAAAAATAAGTACATTTATCATGAATTAGGACTGTGTGAAAATAAATGTAGATACTGGTCTTGTGTCATTTAGGCTACTTGAATAAAAAAAAAAAGAAAAAATCCTGTCCACCTTCAGCAAGGGAAAACTGACCCTTCCTATACCAGTGGTCAGTGTAATCCCTTAGAACTAGTTATAACCAACCCCCTTAATCCTCACTAGATAAAAGAGAATGTATAACCCTAAAATTGATGGAGCTGGACTGGATCTTCAAGTAAATATCGTGGTTTGAGAAAAAGTTTATAAACACTCTCCTGAGCCAGTATTTCAAACCTTCTATGATGAACTGAATATGCCAGTACCAGAAATTCCAGGAAAAACAAGAAATTTGTTCTTGCAATTAGCCGAGCATATAGCCCAGTCTATTAATGTCACTTCATGTTATGTATCAGCACAAGTGTACTCTATGAATCATTATCAACGTATTGCACAGGAAGACATAAATAGTGAAAATAACAGTGAGAACTCCCACTAATAAAAAGTGAGAGTCTCAAAGGGGGTAAATGAGAGAAGAGAGACAGACCCTCTCATATTGTTTTATATTATTTTATACTCAGAAAAGAAAAGAAAAGAAAAACAAACGGCAGGTAGCCCGGCGCCTAGGAACCAGACCCGAAACCAAGGAACCAGACCTGAAACAAGGCCTGGGCCTGCCTGACCTAAGCCTGGTAGTTAAAAGTTGACCCCTGACTTAACTGGTTATGTTATCTATATATTCCAGACATTGTATAGAAAAGACACTGTGAAACTTCCCAGTCTGTTCTGTTTCACTCTGACCACTGGTGCATGCAGCCCCTGTCACGTACCCCCTCCTTGCTCAGTCGATCACGACCCTCTCATGCAGACCCCCTTAGAGTTGTAAGCCCTTAAAAGTGACAGGAATTGCTCACTCGGGGAGCTTGGCTCTTGAGACAGGAGCCTTGCTGATGTTCCCAGCCAAATAAACCCCTTCCTTCTTTAACTCGGTGTCTGAGGAGTTTTGTCTGCAGCTCGTCCTGCTATATCTTTTTCTCCTTTGTCCCTCTTTTTCTCCTCTGTCTCTCTTTTTCTCCTCTGTCTCTCTCTCTCTCCTCTCTGTCTCTCTCTCTCTCTCCTCTCTGTCTCTCTCTATCCTATCTCCCTCTCTCTCCTCTCTGTCTCTCTCTCTTTCTCTCTTCCCCTAGGGTAGGGACCTACAGGAGTTGAGCTACTCTTCCCCTGAGAAGAAAGGAAGGAGGGGGTTGTTTCAGGTTCAACCCTTGAAATTAGCAGAATTAACCCCTCAACATGAGGGATGTCTCGCCTTGCCTGTCCCAGAAGGCTCAACCCCTCAAACCAGGGGGTGTCTTGCCTTGCCTGTCCGGGAAGGCTCAACCCCTCAAATCAGGGGGCATCTCACCTTTCCTGTCCTGGAAGGCTCAACCCCTCAAACCATGGGGTGTCTTGCCTGTCCTGGAAGACTCAATGACTCAAACCAGGGGGCATCTTGCCTTGCTTGCCCTGGAAGGCTCAACCTCTCAAACCAGGGGGTATCTTGCCTGTCCTGGAAGGCTCAACCCCTCAAACCAGGGAGTGTTTTGCCTGTCCTGGAAGGTTGACCTGTTTCTCCCCTTTCCTCCTCTGAAGGTCCTTTGCACACTTCCCACCCATGCCCTCCTCTCTGGCTGCTCCCCCAAGGTAGAATCAGGCCCTTTTTAGTGTTGGCATACCAGTATAAATCCTATGGCAGGATCCGCCCTAAGCCATATGAAGTAGCTATGGAACCGCAGAGAGGACCCACTCACCCCGTCCAGCAGGACTTGTCACCATCTACACGAACAACACTGCAAGCAGGGTTGTTTGTGATCATTCATGCACACACACATTTAGCCCTCCAGAATTTGACCACCAAGGAAGTGCTTTACCGGCTCCCACAGCTTCGCCTTCCTTGGTCAGTGCACAGAGTTGTCACCGCAGTATGTGAGGATCCTTTAAGCTAGGTTGCTGGCCAGTTTTTTTTTTTTTCTGCATTGCTGAGAGCTCGAGTTATTCCTTGCACTGGGTGGGTCTTGATTTCTCATCCCTGAGGCTGCCACAATAGGGCAGGGTGCACCTCCTCATGAGAGAGAACCAGAGACCATCCTCAGAGGGGGATATAATCCTAGACAAGCCCCCAAATTGTTATATATAAAGTTTTGGTGACACAAAAGAAATAGCACTCAAATATAAAATTTTCTTTTTAATTCTCAGCAAGGAAAGTTACTTCTACATAGAAGGGTGCGCCCTTACAGATGGAACAATGGTGAGCGCACACTTGGACAAGGGAGAGGAAGGGGTTCTTATCCCTGACGCACGTGGCCTCTGCTGCTGTGTCATTCCCCTATTGGCTAGGGTTAGACCACACAGGCAAAACTAATTCCAGTTGGCTAATTTAAAGAGAATGACAGGGTGAGTGCTTTGGCAGGAGTCAGAGCAGAACAGATAGCAGATAATTGGAATGAGGGTGGAGCAGGTGATTGGAATGTAGGGTGGAGCAGGTGATCAGAATGAGTCAGGGTGGAGTAGGTAATGGAAAAAGGTTGCTTTATGAGAAAGTTAAGTTTAAAAGTAGAAGGCAAAGAATAGAACATACTGACATATTCTTTGAAAAGAAATTTAGAACTCATATCTAACAACTCTAAGCTCCCAGGCCTCCCCCAACCATCTGAATGGACTTCTCTGCCAGGGCATTCCAAAGTTAACCAGAAAGACTGGTTCTGGCAGTGATGGGAAGTGAGGGTCAGACATGCCTCATTATAACCTCCAGCATTAACATTAACACAGACCTTAAGTCTGACAGGAAACATTTACAATCTATTCTCTCCAGAGACTGCTACCTGGAGGCTTCATCTGCATGATCAAACTTTGGTCTCCACAACCTCTTATCATAACCCAGACATTCCTTCCTATTGATAATAACTCTTTCAACCAATTGTCAATTAGAAAACTTCTGAATCTACCTAGAACCTGGAAGCCCCACTTCAAGTTGTCCCACCATTCTGGACCAAACTAATGTATATCTTAAATGCATTTGATTGATGTCTCATATCTCCCCAAATGTATAAAACCAAGCTGTGCTCCAACCATTTTGGGCACATGTTCTCAGGGTCTCCTGAGGGCTGTGTCACAGGCAATGGACACTCATATTTGGCTCAGAATAAATCTCTTCAAATATTTTACAGGGTTTGACTCTTTTCACTGACAAGAGTGTGTATGAGGTGGATCTGAACTAGGAAAGAGGTCCTTCACAGGGTTTTCTTGGAGCCCCTGCCATCACTGCCCTTCCTCTTCAAACAGCAAAATGTGAAGTTTGAGTCATCGACTTGGTCCGGCCTTGAGTGGTGAAATGGAGGGTGGAGCAAAGTGGGGGTGGAGTTTGGGGAGTGGTGGGTAGGGGTCTGAGAGATTTCACTCTTGTCCAAGACCTCCTTCTGGTTTTCTGTTTTCCTAATGCATGCTCTGCCTTGTTCAGATTCCATTATCCTGTTAGAAATGCTTGTTCCCCAGTGCCACAAAGAAATCGCACTCGAACATAAACTTAATTCTCTCAGCAAGGCCATTTTTACTTTCTGCAGAAAGGGTGCCCCTCATGTTGTGGGAAGTCAGGAACCCCGAACGGAGGGACCAGCTGAAGCCATGGCAGAAGAACATGGATTGTGAAGATTTCATGGACATTTATTAGTCCCCCAAATTAATACTTGTATAATTTCTTATGCCTGTCTTTACTGCAATCTCTGAACATAAATTGTGAAGATTTCATGGACACTTATCACTTCCCCAATCAATACCCTTGTGATTTCCTATGCCTGTCTTTAATCTATTAATCCTGTCATCTCATAAGCTGAGGAGGATTTATGTCGCCTCAGGACCCTGTGATGATTGCATTAACTGCACAAATTGTAGAACATGTGTGTTTGAACAATATGAAATCTGGGCACGTTGAAAAAGGAACAGGATAACAGCAATGTTCAGGGAACAAGAGAGATAACCTTAAACTCTGACCGCCGGTGAGCCAGGCAGAACAGAGCCATATTTCTCTTCTTTCAAAAGCAAATAGGGGAAATATCGCTGAATTCTTTTTCTCAGCAAGGAACATCCCTGAGAAAGAGAATGCATCCCTGAGGGTAGGCCTCTGAAATGGCCGCTTCGGTGGGTGGCCGTCTTTTATGGTCGAGCTGTAGGGATGAAACAAGCCCCAGTCTCCCATAGCGCTCCCAAGCTTATTAGGACAAGGAAATTCCCGCCTAATAAATTTTGGTCAGACCAGTTGTCTGCTCTCAAACCCTGTCTCCTTAAAGATGTTATCTATGACAATGCATGCCTGAAACTTCATTAGCAATTTTAATTTTGCCCCAGTCCTGTGGTCCTGTGATCTCACCCTGCCTCCATTTGCCTTGTGATAGTCTATTACCTTGTAAAGCATGTGATCTCTGTGACCCACACCCTATTCATACACTCACTCCCTTTTTGAAAATCACTAATAAAAACTTGCTAGTTTTGCGGCTCAGGGGGCATCACAAAACCTGCTGACATGTGATGTCTCCCCCTGACTCCCAGCTTTAAAATTTCTCTCTTTTGTACTCTGTCCCTTTATTTCTCAGACCAGTTGACACTTAGGGAATATAGAAAAGAACCTACATGAAATATCGGGGGTGAATTTCACCCAATATCTGGCTGAATTTTGCCCGATATCTGGCTGAATTTCCCCTGATATCCTCGCAGATGGAACAATGATGAGAGTACACTTGAACAAAGGAAAAGCAGACATATTTATCCCTTATGCATTTGGGTCATCCTTCTGCTGTGTCCTGCATCCATTGGCTGGAGCTGGACCTCAAAATCTTAAACTGATACCTGATTTGCTAACAACCTGAAACTTTCCTAAATAGGTAAGTGCAAGGGAGAACAAAAAAGGAGAGGAAATTGCTTATGAAAGGTTTAAAGAAGCAATAACATTTCCAAATAAGGAAGGGGCATGAGCTATGAACTAAGACTTGCTGGGGCCTGTCCAGACATGCCTGAGTAAGGCAAAGCAACTAACTGGGCTAAAGTGTAAGAACTAATAGTTGATAGGGGGCTTTAGAGCAAGAAGCTATTATCTCTAGTGTCTGTTATTTTATTTTTAAACTAAGACGAGCTCTAAAGAGGAACTTTTCTACTTTCCACACTCTCTTATTCTACAATTGCCCCTCAGTGACTCCATTCTGTGGAACCTGGAAGCTCAGCCTTGATCTTCCCAGGGCCCTCTTGCCCCTGTGAAAGGAAAATAAATCTCAAGACCCTAAACTAAATAAGCCAAACGGAAAAGTCAATCTGGGAACGGGGTCACACAAACCTGCCTCCCATTTTGTGTCTACATAAGATAGCTACAAAGATTAAAAAAAAAAAAAAAAAAAAGCATTGCACCTCTCTCACAATTTGCCCACAAATTGTGGGCTCCAAGATTTTTACCCTAAAACAGTTCTGTTTCATTTCACCCTGACAATGTAAATTGATAGCTTATATTCACAGGTATCGAACAAAGAACAGAACTCAAAGTCATCCCTCTGCCTGAGATATATGCATATCTGATTGCTTCCTGTGCCCTATGTTTATTTTATCTTATGCAAAAATGCAGATTCACCAAGCTAGACAAATGTGTGACTATTTCTCTACCCACCCCCCCAACGTAAATTGTGTATTCATTGAATGGCTGATCAAAGACTCAAAAGGATGCAACTGCTTGCCTCTCATTTACCCACACCCTTTTCAAAATTCCTTCCTCAATCCCCAGTACCCACCCTTTTCATTTTAAATGTTGAGGTCCCCAGATCCTCCTTGGAGGAACCATGGGCCACAGTTTTTCCCATGGTTCTGTATTCTTTTCTATTCCACATCCTTAACCTTGGAAAATAAACCTCTTAAAATGATTGAGACTTGCCTTGGTCATTTTTTTTTTTTTTTTTTTTACACCTCAGACTTGGAATCCCTAACCCCCCTTCCTCAGACTCCTGGATCCCAGGGCTTTCTCTTAAACACCCATTGGTATCACATCTGGGGGTCCCTTAAATACAGGACAGTGGGGAGGGGCTGGGTAGAGGGAAATGGTGCCTGATATTCTGCCCTCTGGGATATGGATCATCATTTCCTCCCTTTGTGGGCCTCAGGCTTCTATCCATAAAAATGGAAATAGTAATACTCATTTGGTTGTGTAGACCTTACCCAGAGCCCACCTCTAATAATATAAAGGCCAAGAATGCAATCCCCTTTTTTCCCCAAGAAGGTAAAGTCCTCAGAGCCAAGGAGAGAAGGCTCAAGGATGATAACCATGTATTGTAGTGTAGAGAGCACCCTTGACATAAGTAACTCCATCTTAGAAAAAAGACTCCATTTTACATTTCTTAGGACACTTTGACAACAAGGATAAGATATTTTGCTTAATAAATTTTAAAAAAAGGCCTGCATCCAACCATATAAGGATATAAACAAGCATACTTATCCACTATCAGTTCTCACCAGTGGACTCTGTCGTCATAAAAATAGCAGGCCATCAGCAGCTCAAAACAGCTGTCTTAACTAACACCATCTTGCTGGCACTCATAATAAGAACTCGACATCTGCTGCCAAAGCCTCTGTCTGCCCCATCAAAGAGTCTTTCTTGCAAGATTGATGGACTGCCTGGCCCAGACCAGAAGATTCTCTTTGTCTTCATTTAAGTTCTCCTTGAACTGGTTCTTAACATTTTCTCCTATCTCTTCTCTCTTGATGTTAATGTTACTTTGTTGTCAAATGTTTAATCTATAACATTTACATATTAAGTATACTATTAGGTAGGGTTTGCAATATTTACTGACTTGTGGAGTGGCTTGAGCCTGTGTGCCTGTGGCTCTGACTACCTAGTGAACGCGAACTACTAAGGAGAATTGCCTCCTCGGGAACTCCATGTAGCTTGTGGCTTTTGTGATTGAATAGAATCAATAAAAGTCTGACATTGTAGAAAGACACATGTATCCATGGGCTTCCTTATCTCTGACCTTGCACCACACTTGAGATACAGTTTTCAGTGTTCCAGTTTACATGTCTGTCATTAAAGTTATTTCTAATTATTTTGCTTTTGAGTTTATTGTAAATAGAAGGCTTTTTAAATTTCATTTTCATTGCTCATTTCTTAAGTGCAAAAATATAACCAATTTTTTGCATCTGTTAAGTTTGCTGAATTCCTTTATTAGTTCTAATATTTTTTAGTGAATTTCTTACATTTTTCTAAATATAAGATCATATCATTTGTGAACAAAGATCATCGTACTTCTTCCTTTCCAATCTAGATGGCTTTTATTCATTTCTGTTGCCAAACTGTCCTGGTTAGCACCTCCAGTACAATGATGAACAGATGTCATTAGAGTGGATGGATGTATATATCTTGTTCCTGATCTTAGGACATTAGTATACAGGCTTCCACCACGAAGCATGGTGTTAGCTGCAGGGTTTTCTTTCCTTTTTCTTCTTCTTTTTTTTTTTTTTTTTTTTTTTTTGAGACAGAGTTTCACTCTTGTGGCCTGGGCTGGAGTGCAATGGCACAATCTTGGCTCACTGCAACCTCTCCCTCCTGGGTTCAAGCGATTCTCCTGCCTCAGCCTCCCAAGTAGCTGGGATTACAGACATGTACCACCATGCCCAGCTAATTTTGTATTTTAAGTAGAGATGGGGTTTCACCATGTTGGTCAGGCTGGTCTCGAACTCCTGACCTCAAATGATCCACCCATCTTGGCCTCCCAAAGTACTGGGATTACAGGCGTGAGCCACTGCAGGGTTTTCATGTGCCCTTTAGCAGTCTGAGCATATTCCCTCCTGTTCTTATCTCGTTGAATGTTTTCATCATAAAGATGCTGGATTTTGTCAAATTTATTTTCTGCATTTGTTGAGATGGTCATGTGGTTTTGTTTATGATTGTATTGATATGGCATATTATATTAAATGATTTTTGGCTGTTAACCAATCTTGTATTGGGAGGAATCCAACTTTGTCATGGGAGATAATTATTTCTATATGTTGCTGGATTCTGTCTTCTTGTACTTTTTTGAAAAATGTTCTATCTTTAGTATGGGGACAAGAGTCACTCCTCTTAGATTCTAATCTGCCACACTGATGCCTAACTAAGCATGAGTCTGGGAGTGCCTCCAAGATGTCTAGTTGAAGTCAAACTCTATGTAGAAACACCTATCTACCGTAAGTCTCGCCATTCCTCCAAAACAACCCTTGATGCTACAGCATACATCATAAACTGTGATGCCCACAGCACTATTTCAGTTGCCTGCACATTCCTTCCAGGACACATATACTTTTTCCCCAAAAATATATAAGCCCTGAGTCTAGGGGGTAACAGTGCAGAGATCTACCTGTCTTGTGGCTGCCCAAGACCATGCTTCTGTGAGTTCCCCAAAAAATCACCTCCAAGTGACAAACTGGATTTGTCTGCCTCATTCTTTGGTTTCTCAGTTCCTTCTGTGTTTGGGAGTCACTTTGCATACATGGCCTCTTCAGAAAACATAGTCTCAAAACCTCACACCAAAGACCAATGACTAGCAGAAATTCTTGAGCTTGCAGGATGGCACATAAGAAAATAAACAACTTGCTGAAACCCTGAAACTCCCCCAGCTTGTGATATCAAGAAAAAAAATTGAGGGAGAAAAAAACAGGGAGACACTGTCCCTACAAAAAGTAAAAATAAGTCTAGCGTGGTCGGGCATGCTGTGGTCCCAGCTATTAGGGAGGCTGAGGTGGGTGGGTCGCTTGAGCCCAGGAGTTCCAGGCCACTGTGCCCCAGCCTGGGCAACATGGAGGGAGGCTGTCTCTTAAAAAAGAAAAAACTGCCTGAAACCAATTGGAACCAATATGGCCAGCCGGAATTTCCACAGAATGAGCTTGTTGACTTCATGGCCTGAATTTCGATGCATGTTTCATACTAACTCGCCCTCAGTTTGCACATGGGACCCATGAGGTGACGTGAAGAGATAACTCCACATACCTGGGAACTTCTCAGACCTCCTCGTTTTCTTTTTCTTTCGAGACAGACTCACTCTGTTGCCCAGGCTGGAGTGCAGTGGCACAGTCTTGGCTCACTGCAACCTCCGCCTCCCAGGTTCAAGCGAATCTCCTGCCTCAGCCTCCCAAGTAGCTGGGATTACAGGCCTGCGCTACCACGCCCGGCTAACTTTTCTATTTTTAGTAGAGACGGGGGTTTCATCGTGTTGGTTAGGCTGATCTCGAACTCCTGACCTCAGGTGATCCACCCACCTCGGCCTCCCAAAGTGCTGGGATTATAGGCCTGAGCCACCGCGCCCGGCCATTCAGTGTATTTTCGAATGTCCCTTTTGATTTCTTCTTCGACCTTTTCATAAGTTTGAAGTGCATTGATTGATTCCACATATTTAAGTTGCCTGGAGTTCCTTCTGAACAGACAGCAGCCTGCCGGGCTGGGAGAACGAGGACCTGGGGTTGTGCAGTCTGTGGCACACAGAGTCCCTGCTGGAGCCACAGGCGGTGAGTCAACTGGCACCTCCGGGCTAGGAGGTTTTCCCAGGCTCGCCTCATTGCTCCTGCACCTGCAGGGTTCGCTGGACCCTGGGCGTCCCGCTGCCCGGAACACAAGGGTAGGGAAGGGTTGTTACTGGGTTTCTTGGCTGGGGCTGCAGGGCCGGTACTTGCCACCAGGGGGCGGCGGGCCCCGCTGTGCTCAGAAGGGACCTGAAGCCAGGGAAGCCCCAGGGTCGTCCTGGGCTCCGCCGCCCGCCCTGCCTGCCCCTCCCATCCCGTCCTCTCCCCGCCTCCCTCCCATCCCCGCCCCACCTGGCTCTCCCGCCCCGGTCCCGCCTCCTTCCTCCCGCCCCTGCCCTCTCGATCTAGCCTCCCGCCCCCTCCCCGTCTGTCCCTCCCGGCCCCGCCCCGCCCCGCCCCCCGCCCCAACCTAGTGCCCGACAGGAAACCTCCCACCTGGCACTGCCCCCAACCAAAGTCATGAGGGCAAGGCTCCGGTTCCTGCCCTCACAGGGTCCCAGAAGCAAGGGCAGTGAGGACCTGGCCCACGTCCCTGGCACGGGTTGTCTGATTCTCCTTCGCTGTGGCGGGAAGATGGCCGGATTTGAAGGTAATACCCAAGACCCCGATTCCCGACAGGAGAGGCGAGGGGAACGGTCTCGGGAGCAGGCAGGCTCTGCCGCGAAGCCGAAGGCCTCCGATGGGAGCAGGCACGCATCTCTGAGTGGGGCCGCGGGGGTGGACACTCTGGTGCCTTCATGCAGGGGAGGGGGCGGCAGGCTGCAGAGGAAGGCCAGGATCCACGAGCCGCGGCTCTCTAGGCGGGGCGAGGGGTCCAGGCGGGGTCTGATTAGGGCGTGGGGCCCCAGGTGGGGTCTATTTGGGGTGTGCGTCTGCAGGATTCTGCCCGTGGATTTTCCTCTAGCTTCAGGACAGGGTCTGGCTCTCCCAGACGAACAGGGTAGGAGCCCAGCTCCAGCTGTTTTCCTGTAGGTCAGAGCCTGCAGTGGGAGGGTAACTGGGGCCTGTGGAAGGGGACTTCTGGGGTCAGACCCCAGGCAGGAGTGAGAGGCCCAGGTTCCTGGAGTTCCTGCCTCCAGGGCTGCTGACTTTGGGGGTACAGACCACAGGACACTGGACATCTTGTTCCCTACCCTTGGCTTCTAGGCCAGTGGAACGAGTCACTGACTTGGAAACCAGGCCCTGTCTTCTTTCTGCCTGGGGACCCAAGGTGCAGCTGGTAGTTGCAGTTCTGTGGGACGCTGGCACAATTACCTGCCAAAACCACCCACAGTGGTGGATGGGGGACAGGGCTGAGGCTGACACTCTGGAGCATGGATGAACAAAGGGAAGGATGTGGCCTTGGATGTGGCTCTCAGGGATGCCCCAGACCTGGGATGTGGGCTTCAGGGTAGCTGGCCAAGGAGCTGCCCCTTCCGCTGGGTCAGCAGGCGGAAGGGCACAAGCATGAGGATGGTCTTGGTCCCTGGGGGAGGCACCTTCTCTGGAGGCCACAGCCCCCAGGATGCAGGAAGCCTGGCTTTGCCACAGCCAGCCAACAACTTGACCTGGGGCTCCTGTCTCCACCTCCATGGATTCCAGCCAATCACAATTGCAAGCCCAGGGCAGGGCAGGCACGTGCTGGAGGAGCCCTTAGGCCCCATCATGCTCCCTCGCTCTGTGTCCTCCCAGGCTAGAGTCTGTGCAGACAGCAGGGCCTGACTTTTCCAGCCTTCCTATGGGGGCCCACAGGCCCCACTACCCAAGGAATCTGGGCCACTGCACGCCCTCACCCAGGCATGGTGGGGTGCACAGCCATTGTCCCCACACTTGCAAGTATATCCATCTTTGTGCAGCTCCCACATAGCCTTAGGTCTTGAGCATCTGCATTGTTTCTCTGACCCCTTTCCTCAGGAACACTAGTTAGCTGCAGCCTGCCTGTCCTTTCTCACACTTGATAGGGATGACACGCAAAGGGCAGGGGCTAACCACCGCACATCTGCAGCTCCTCACCTCGTACCCCAGGAGGTTGGTTCCCAGGGCGACGTGGCCTGTCAGGCCTCTTGCAGAGGTGCGATTCCCTTTGCGAAGGCCCTCACATGTGCTGACACCATGCCTCCCCAACCCCGGACAGGATCCCAGGGAGGCATACTTGGGAAAGGGGCATCCTGCCTGACACTTCAAACTGCTGTCTAACCACACTCTGCACAGCGGCTGCCCCACAACCCACCTGGCCCTGGTGTCAGCATTTTTTTTTTTTTGCCAATCTGGAGTGAGGTATGCAAAAGGAGTCATGGTCGTTGACTATGGAGTCATCGATGCCGGATGCAGTTCAGCTGTTGCCCTGTGGAGGGCTCTATCTCCCCCCACAGAGCTTCTGGCATTTGCTGTTTACGCTGCATCTGTAACAGCCCCAGCCTGAGATTCTCAATGCCTGCTTTAACCAAGAAAAAGTGACTGAGGCTAGCAGGGCTCTCGGGAGTGTCTGTGCACTGCCTCCTGACTGCGGAAGCATGAGGGTCTTCACATACAGTTCAGGAGCGCAGGACCAAGCAGCCTGGACGGTAATGGGCTGCGACCTGTGCTACCTTGTGCTGCCAGTTCGCACTGGGCCCTGGCTGCCCTGGGGTCCACAGTGCTGCCCTCATCATGACAGAAGCTGAAGGACAGCTGGTGCCCACCACCTGGTGGTGCCCCTCCCCTGCAGGTGCTGGACCTGCTGCTCAAAGGGGAGCCCCAGCTCCAGCAGAGGCACCTCAGCTGCCTGCTGGCAGTGTCCGAGGCACATACCCCTACCCTTGGCCTCAGCCTGTGCCTGTGTGGCAGGGTGCCAAGAGGCCCAAGCTCAGAGGTTACCGGAGGGGCTAAATGGGTGAGCCACGCCCACACTCAGCCTGGGCCTGATCCTGGCAAGGCTGCAGCCGTGCATGTTTGCTACCTCCCCCTCCTCCCCCACAAAGCACCTTTGCTGCCCGTGGTTTGGGCAGCGCCAGCTCCATCTGTAGGAGGCCGGATGTCTCAGGGCATTCCCGTGCAGACCAGGGGTCCCCGGGAGCTAGCAGGGGGGCCCAGCATACAGGTCCCTGGAAAGCTGTTGGCTGGAGCGCATTCATTCGACAGACACATATGAAGCACCTACTGTGTAAAGCTGCCTTTGCAAGCACTTCACATGATTCACTGAACAGAGCAGACAGAAACCCCTGCCCTTCTTGGGGGCTTCCATCCTAGACAAGTGCCAGCGGCCCCAGTTGATGCCACGGGTAGGCAACGTGCATAGCCATGGCACGTGCCGTCCCTGTGGATTCGGATGCCTCCTCCCCTGCTGGGGTGAGGCAGCCAACCAGGGGCCAACTGAAAAAGTGCTGGACTCTTGGTCAAGGACAGGGCTGGGAGAGTGCCAGTCTCCACAAACTGTGGATCCACTAGAGGGTTCAGGCCTGGGGCATCCTCTGCAAGAGGATCCCACGAGAGTCCATTCCCCACCACAGGCCTCCGCTGCTCACTGCTGTGCCTTGATTGGCCTGGACAAGCCCACCCACACCTCCATCATGCCCAGTGTGAAGAGGCGCTGGGGACCCACCACTCCTGAGAACAGCATCCTTGGGAAGACCCGGCTGCAAGTGCACAGCAGGCACAGTCCCTCAGGCCCAGGTGAGGATTCAGCAGCAGATGGGATTCCACCCCATCTGTGGCCTCTCCAGCTGTCCACAGGCCCTGCAAAGGCAGGGAGGTGGCAAAGGCCAGCCCAACCCAGTCCTCCACTCTGGGTACCCAGAGGAAGGCGCAGGCCACTGGTCCCGCAGCCCATCACCTGGAGGTGATGGAGGCCAACCCCAGCCCTGCCTGGAGGCCCTGGTGAGCTTGCCCAGCACTGCTCCAACCCCTCCCTGAACCCACAGGGCAGAGCCAGGGGTGGCCCAATGGCCTGAGACGAGGGGACAGGGCTGGCCTATTAAGAGGAGCCTCCAGAGAAGGCACACCAGACACAGACTCCTGTCAGCTCAGGCGTCCTGGCCTAAGGAGACAGGGCCCCCAAAAGAGCCAGGTCCTGGCGCCATCTCCGAGCTCCCAGCAGGCCTGCTGCAGGTCAGAAGGGCCACATCCCATCTTGGGTCCCTGACCTCATTGGGCCTCACCTGAAAACAGGCACCCAGGCAGTGGCCATGAACAGCCAGGCCAGGAGCCTCGACAGGGGTGGGCCCCAGGTCACAGGGAGGGCGGTCTTTATTTCTGGAAGGGCCCTGGAGCAGGAGGCTGCCTCTCATCCACCCGTCCTTCTATCCTCATGACAGGTGCTATGGGGCCGCAGCAGCATCAACAGCCTCTCTCAGCTGCTGCAGCAGCTCTTTGGGCCGTGGTGAGAACGCGCTGGTGTCCACTCTCTGGAAGTCAGGGTGCGCAACCAAGGAGGCCAGCACCTCTGTGATGCGCCCAACATCAAAGGCTGCCTGTTCGAAACCCAACCCAGCACCGTCCTCAGCGGCTGCCTCCCTCAGGACCAGGAGCCTCTTCTCAGCGATGACCTTGAGGAAGTGGTAAAACTCTTCAAAATTGATGCCCGAGCAGGACCTCATGATGACCTGGGCAGAGGGAAGAGGCCAGTGAGCTAACACCATGGACACAGTCCAAGCTGCAAAGGACCCGACATGCGCCCAGTCCCCAAGGACGAAGAAGGGACCATAAGACAGAGGCACTGAGAAGCTGCGCGGTGACCAAGGGAGTCTGAGCCATGCAGCCTAAAAGCCTCCCCCAGGAGGGTAGCCTCCATGCGTAGCCACCCCACCTGGCAGTGGTGGTGCCAGTCGGGCATGGAGTCCCTCCACTCGCTGACCTCCTCCTGCACGGCGCATAGCTCCTGCTGCAAGAAGCGCCACATGTTGGCCAGGTTGAAGCCATTGACCCAGTTGTGGTTGATGGAGATGGTGTCATCCTGGAAGGGGCACAGTGCAGGCAGGCCTGAGCCCATGGCAGGTGCCCCCTGACCAGCCCACATCTCCTGCGCCAGGAACCCACTGTGGGGTCCAGCCCTCTGCAGCCAAGAGGGCCCTCCTGTCTCCCAGCAGGGCTTGCTCAGCAGGGAAGTGGGTGGCGGGCTCGGACCACCTCAGGCCACAGTGAACCCAGAGCAAGTAGACCCAGGGACCAGCAGTGGGTGAAACAGAGGCTAGGCCTCAGCGACACCACCTTGTGAAGGGGTCAGCCTCACCCATGAGCCACCCCATTCCAGCCCCGCTCTGGCTGGGAGAGCGGGGAGGTGGTGCTGCCGTCTTCCTGCAGGAAGGCCCCTGATAGGGGGCAGGAGAAGCAGCACATTACCAGGTTGTGCACCTGGTGGTGCCAGCCACTGGGCACAAACACCATCTCGCCCGCTTCCTGCGTGATCTCCAAGGGTGGGCCAGCAAGCTGGCTCCGCGGGTGCAGGTGTGTGTCGCAGAGTGCTGGGGAGGTCACGTCGTAGGGCAGGTTGCCGTGGCGGTCCCGCAGGGCCTCTTCCTGCCCTGGGGGGAAGAGGAGCCACTTCTTCCTCCCACAGACATTGACAGACCAGCTGAAGGAGCGGAAGATGTCAGCATGGAACGGGGACCTGCAGCAGCAAGAGCGCCTGGTTCATGCCTGTAGGGGCTGGTATGGGCTTTGCTTGGCACCCCAGAGGCCTGGTCTAACTGAAGGAGGGGTGGCCCCTTGGTCTCAAGGGATGGCACCCACTGTGAGGCCTGTGCCAAGCAGCCCCCCTCCTGCCACCCTGAGCCTCCCAGTCCGCTCTGCCACCAGGCCCCTTCGGGTTCCACTCCCACATCCATGGCCTCACCAGCTGCCCGCAGGCCCCGCGTAGACAAAGCGGTAGTCATCCACATCCAGTGCATCCCAGAACTCATTCAGCCAGTCGGATGAGAAGTACACAGGCAGGGTGAAAACGTCCTCCACCGGGAAGTCCCTGTGAGGAGGGCGCAAGGGCACCACTGACAGTACGTGAGGCAAGAGGAGACTAGGGCAGCACGAGTGGGGCAACTGAGACCTATCGGCTCCAGTGGAGCTTCCAGATGGCTGCAGCCCCCAAAGAGCCCCAGATCCTCCTCTGAGCCAGACGCTGCTGGCGGGGGAGGGGGCGGGGCAGTCTGACTACAATGGTTCTGCTTATGAGAAAGTACTGATCATGCCTATAATCCCAGTGCTTTGAGATGTTGAGGTGGATGCATCACCTGAGCTCAGGAGTTCAAGACCAGCCTGGGCAACATGGTGAAACCTAGTCTCTTTAAAAAAAAAAAAAAAAAAAAAAAGCCGGGAGTGGAGATGCATTCCTGTAATCCCAGCTACTAGGGAGGCTGAGGAGATCTATCTCAAAAAAAAAAAGAAAAAGAAAAAACCATATTGACCTCCCAAAGAACAACACTTGCAGCCATGCGGAAGACAATCCAAAGTGCCTCACGGGGAAAAATAGCTCCGTTGTGCACCCAGGGGCCACCTTCATCAGAAAGGCCTCTGGGTTCACGCAGCGCTAGGGAAGGCAGGGAAGGCAGCGCCTCGGTGCGTCCCAAGCCCCATTACCTGCACAGGTGCCAGTCTTTGAGGTAGAGACAGCCCCTGGGAGAGGAGTAGCCCGCCTGGATGTACTCTTTCCAGTAGGTGATGTAGTCTCTGAGAGTCATGTGCTCTTTGGGGTTCGAGTTGTATTCCTGGACCCCACAGTTTGCAACTGGTACAACCACGTCTCCTGAAATGAAAGGCACGGTCCATGCCATCTCCCTGTGCCCCGTCCTCACTCCAAACCGTCTGCAGAGGAACTCTCCAGGGGCCACGCGCCTGGCCTCCCTCACCCTCCCTGGTGCCCCTCTCTAGGCGGGGGCCTCCCGGGCCTGGGTCCCGCCGGCCTTTCCTCCCCGCCCGGGGTCTGCGGCCGCCGCCCCACCGTAGGTCCGTAGCAGGTGGTCGAAGTCGGGCCTCCCTGCGGGCGTCACCCAGCGCCGCCGGCTGCCCCAGCCCTGCGTGAAGGCGCTGGAGAACACGCAGGGCAGGTTGGGCAGCAAGAAGCCCCGCACAAAGTCGGCGTAGGAGAAGGCGCCCGGCTCCGATACGAAGGCTACCCGGCCCGGAGCCTGGCCGACGCCGGGGACATCGCCCCCCAGGCCTCGGAAGTGGCGGTCGGCGAGGGCGCGCGTCTCGCGGTCCATCCAGCTCAGCACGGGTCGAAGGACCCTCCTCCTCACTTCCGCCGGAGCGGAAACGGTGAGGACCAACCTCGGAACCAGAAGACGCAGGGCGCCGCGTTTCTGCCCCACCAGCGCCTGGGGCTCCGGCCCTGCACGCATGCGCGCGGCTCGCCGCGGTCTTTACTGCGCAGGCGCTGAGCGGCCGAGGCGCCGCGGTCGGCTCTGGGGTGCGTCTGGCGTCCCTCAGGTGAGCGACGGTGTTGGTCTGTTGGGCGCCCGGCCCAAGCCAAGCCGTAGCGTCCGCCCTCGGCTCAGTCCGCGCGCTGTGGCTGACACAGCCCGAGCCCTCCTTCCCGCATCCCCGGGGGGTGGGGGGTATGCGGGCTGCGCTGGGAGAGGGGCGGGGACAGAGGCGGTTCTGGGGGCGGGAGTGCGGCGGTGCGGGGGCGCCCAGGGATGATGGGACCCGGAGAGAACGGTGGGACCCAGAGGGAGAGCTGGGGGGGCCCTGGGATGGTGGGATCTAGCGGAGATGGTAGGGTCCTGGAGGGGACGGTGGGGACCTGAAGAGGACGGTGGCACTTGGAGGGGATGGAGACAGTGGGGATCTGGAGGGGACGGTGGGACCTGGAGGGGATGGGGACAGTGGGGAGCTGGAGGGGACGGTGGGATCTGGAGGGGATGGGTACAGTGGGGACCTGGAGAGGACGGTGGGGACCTGGAGAGGACGGTGGCACTTGGAGGAGATGGGGACATTGAGGACCTGGAGGGGACAGTGGGGATTTGGAGGGGACGGTAGCACTTGGAAGGGATGGGGACGGTGGGGACCTGGAGGGATCAGTGGCACCTGGAGGGGACAGTGGGATCTAGAGAGGATGATGGGGACCTGGAGGAAAATGGTGGGAGGGCTGGAGGGGGCAGGGTAACCTAGATGGGAGAATGGGGCCCACAGGGGACCTGGAGGGCATGGCAAGGGGCTCCAGGGGATGACGGGTGTCTGGAGAAGATGGTGGGGAATGAGGGAGGGTGTGAAATGAAGGTGTGGTGGGAGTGTGGGTAGGGATTTGGGGCTGTGTACACATGAGCAGGGCTGAAGTGGGAGGACATCGGAGTAGTGACATGAGGAGTGTTTTGCCAAACTTGCAACTGGAGTTACCCCAAAAGTGGCGGCAAGGGAGTTCCCCACACTATCCTCAGGTGGGACCAGTTGGGATACCAAAGAAAGAAGTGCTCAATGCATGGTGAGCCCAGAGCAGTTTTTTTTTTTTTTTTTTTTTTGAGACAGTATGCAGTGGCACCATCACAGCTTACTGCAGCTTCCACCTCCTGGGCTTGATTAATTCTTTAATTCTCCTGCTTCAGCCTCCCAAGTAGCTGGGACTACAGGCACGAGCCACTATGCCCAGCTTAGTTTTGTTTTTTTGTTTTTGTTTGTTTGTTTTGTAGAGACAGGGTCTCTGTGTTGCCCAAGCCGGTGTCGAACGTTTGGGCTCAAGCAATCCTCCTGCCTTGGCCTCCCTAAGTGCTGGGATTACAGGTGTGAGCCACTGCGCCAGGCCCTGCCTAGAGCTTTTGTTAGGGGAACTTTCATATAGAGTGGGCTGTGGTAGTCCTCGAGACGGGCAGTAAGGGAAAAGGGACGTCCTCCCTAGGTATGTCTCTTGGAAGGGGTGTGGGTTATGGAGTTTATAGGAAGGTTTCAGGAATTTGGCTCAGGGCCAAGGTCATTTTCTTTGTAGTAAACCTAGATACTTTCTTCCATGCCTGGAAATGTTAAAGGCCCTGGATTGGGTTGAAGCCTGGTGGGGAAAACCTGTGGTTGGGGCACAGAGGGGTCAGGGTACTCTGTGATTTTCGGCCAGGACACGAAAGTGGGGCCATGGGGGACCCTATGTGATGTATGTCTTGGTGTGCTGGAGAAATTAGTTCAAAGCTACCCACATGGATGCAGAAGGAAAGATAGCAGATTTATTGCCCCCGAAGCCTGGCAGGCTGTGTGCACATAGGCGCTCTGCGAGAGAGTGCAGAGTCTGGGCAGCATTTCCCAGGTGTCTTGACAGGGAGGTGGAAGGAGGAACAGTTAGAACCGCTCATCTCTCCCAGAGAAATGAGAGGCAGCTTGTGCTGGTTTGCACACAGTGAGAGGCCTTTGAGTTAGGTTTGGAGGTCTGATGACATTCTAGGGGCCATCAGACTATGACTGTGTCTTGTAAAATCTGGACACTGGGCTATCTCATTCCAGACCAAACAGAGGCATCCTAAGCGGGAGAGGGGCACCTGCCTTCCCTTTATGAAGCAATGGAAATTTTGTTTTATTTACTCTTATAAGCGGGGATATGGGAGGTTCTAGGAGTGCTGGGGCTCTGAGCCTTGCTGGAAGACTCTTTCCAAGGGATGTGAGGTTTACCCAGGAGAACAGGGAGGAGCAGAAGAGGGAGGACCAAGGTCTGAGGAGTTGGAGGGAGGACTAGGAGGAAAGTAAGTTTTGGGAGTCTGAGTCCAGGTAATGGTGGGATATCGGGGCAGGGACAGGAGGCGGAAAGTTGTTTTGGGGATTGTGTGATTCAATGCGTGCTATGGTCCCTTCCTAGTCAGCCCCATTGTGGCTTGTGTGATCATGGTATGCAATTGTTTATTGGGGTTTTTTTTTACACTAGAGAATCAGAATGTCTGGAGAAGTTACAGTTGCAGAGAAGGAATCACCTCCAGTTCCGTCCAGAGATGACTGGGGTTTTTTTGCTTTGGTTTTTTTTGTTTTTTTGTTTTTTGTTTTTTGTTGTTGTTGTTGTTTTGAGACTGCGTCTTATTCTGTCACCCAGGCTGGAGTGCAATGGCACGATCTTGGCTCACTGCAACCTCTGCCTCCCAGGTTCAAGTGATTCTCCTGCCTCAGCCTCCTGAGTAGCAAAGATTACAGGCGCGCACCACCACGCCCAGCTAATTTTTATATTTTTAGTAGAGACGGGGTTTCACCATGTTGGTCAGGCTGGTCTCGAACTCCTGACCTTGTGATCTGCCTGACTCGGCCTCCCAAAGTGCTGGGATTACAGACGTGAGCCACCACACGCCCAGCCAAGATGACCGTTTTTTATTCCTGGTGTAGAGCCGGCTTTTCTACGTTCCTTCACACATTCATTCATTCATTCATTCATTCTCTCTCTCCACTCTTCTCTTCCCCCAGTCCTTGCCTATATGTTCACGCACATGTATGCACACACACTCACACATACACAGAGTCTCTTTCTCCATCGTGTATAATATACATATGTAAACTTTTGCTGCTTTTAGCCTTTTGTTTTTTACTTAACAATATGCTGTAACATCTTGCCACATATTGACCTCAATATTGACAATTAATTGACCTTAATTGATCTTGCCACATGTTGTTCCTTAATTGCTAGTAGTCATTTGATTTTGGTTGTGGTGCATGCAGATCATGGGAGGCCAATGGGGAAGATGTGGGGAGCAGAGTGTTTATAATTGTCTCAAGATCTTGGAATATGGTTCCGAGTTTGCCTCATGGGGAAACTGAAATTCAGGTGGGCATTGCCTGGAAGGAGTTCCTGCAGCTCCGTGGTTGAGCCTGTTTCCTAAGAAAGGAGCATTTGGGCTAGCAGGTCCACAGCTCCCTGAGATCACTGAGCCCCTAGGACTTGGTGGGAGATGGAGCTCTCGTTCTTGAGATGGAACTCTGTGGTTTAGTTTCCTGGTCCGCAGGGTGCCCCCTCGGGTCAGTGTCACCGCTGTATACACAGGAGGCCTGGAATGTTATCAGCTCTCATGGGACTGGAACATAGGCTTGTGTCATCCAGAGCCCGCTAGATCAGCCCTGGCATCGCTTGGGAATGGCAAGAAATCCACATTCTTGGGCCCCACACAGTACTCCATTGGGATGGTTTTTTGTTTTTGTTTTAAAACGGGGTCTTCCTCTGTCACTCAGGCTGGAATGCAATAGCGCTATCTTGGCTCACTGCAACCTCTGCCTTCTGGGCTGAAGTGATCCTCCCACCTCAGCCTCCCAGAGTGCTGAGATTACAGGTATGAGCCACTGTGCCTGGCCAGGACGGGTTTTAAGTCAGCACTTTGGAGAAAATGCAGTACGCTTTGTGCCGAATATGTGCTCCTCTGTCACTGTGTTGCATGCAAACAGCCCCAGTGAGCGTGTCTGCACTTTGTGGCTAGAGTTGGGAACCTCTGAGGGAGTGGAAAGAGGGTCTGAGGAGCAGGGGAGGGGAGCCTGGAAAGATTGGCCGCACCCTACCGCACCTGTGGGCACACACAGCCACCACTGTTCTCACTTAGCTTCTTGGTTGCGAGGTAGTGGAAGGTGTGCAAGATGTTTGTTCTGTGACTGCGGAAATTAACTAAAAATAAGTTGTTTACTGGGTACTGAGCCTCACTCAGGGGACCCTTGAGTGATGGAAATGCTGAAAGAGACCCATTGTACAGATCGCCCTGCGTGCTGAGCCATCCCTGTGCTGCAGACTTCCTCCCCAAGAGCGTCACTTGTGTGGGTTGGCTGCAGACACCCTTGGGCCCCTGGCCATGATCTCCCTTGAGGATTCAGCTGTGTGTTCTCAGGGTCAGCGTGGGTCCCCAGGCCCACACCTGCACTGGAGGAGGCAGGTTGCAGATTGCAACAGGCAGGGACACCGTGAGGGCTCCAGGACCTGGACTGATTGCAGAACTATGTGGTACAGGAGGGCATAGGCACAGCTCTGTTTCCATGTGGTGTGGTTGTGGTCAACTCAGCACAAATTCATTGGGTGCCCATGGTGTGTAGCGGGCCTTGCGGCCCTCCCATGATAGTGCCTTCTCTAGTGCGACAGTCATGAAAGCACCAACTCTCTGGAGTTTTGCTTGGGCCATGGTTGGTGACAGTGCCTTAGGAAGGTGAGGAAGCCCTCCGAACAGAGACCTGAGGAGTGGAGCCACCAATGAGACTCCCTGGCGTGGAAAGGCTGCTGGGAGCAGAGGGCAGGGGAAGGCCAGGGCAGGGAGGCCGCGGGTCCTGCAGAGTCCATGAGGCTGCGATAAGGAACTTGGATCTCATTCCAAGTACACAGGGAAGGGCTTTGGGCAGAGAAGTGACATATTCTAATTCTGTTCAATGACTATCTCATTGACTGCTGGAGGGGGAATGGGTGATGGGGACAGGATGAGGTCAGGAGGTTGCCTGAGATGTTGTCCAGGTGTGGAGGGAGGGAGGACTGCCTTGGATGGTGGAACTGTGGAAAGTAACTAAAAGTAGATTGTTTCCTGGGGATTGAGTCTCATTCAGGGGGCACACGTATAATGGAAAGACTGAGAGAGACCCATTGTACAGATTGCAGTGTGTGATGAGTGAGTCCCTGTGACTACAACACCTTCCCCCAAGTGTGTTGCTTGTGCTGGTTTGCCCATACAATGCCTGTGCCAGGTCAGTGGTGTGGTCTTGGGGTGGAGGGCGGGGACACAGCTGCCAGGACATGCTCATGGCATGTTTCTTAAGGGGCAGGAAGAGAGGAATCAGAAGTCCTGGGCCCGTGGTGACTTTACTGAGAGAGGAACTGACTCTGGTGCTGCTACACTGGGGTGTCCATTAGGGGTGGGAGGAGGTGCCCAGCAGGTGATAGGGGAGGAGCTGAAGGAGGGGCTGTGAAGTTGGGGTGCCCGTTCGGGGTGGGGGCAGATGCCCAGCGGGTGACAGGAGGGGCTGTGAAATTGGGGTGCCTGTTAGAGTCAGGGACAGATGCCCAGCGGGTGATAGGGGAGGGCCTGTGAAGTTGGGTTGCCCATTAGGGATGGGGGCAGATGCCCAGCAGGTGATAGGGGAGGAGCTGATGGAAGGAATGTGAAGTTCAGGTGCCTGTTAGGGGTGGGGGCAGATCAGCGAGTGATCAAATGTCCAAGTTTGAAGCGTGAGGGAGTCTGGCTGGAGTGGGTGTTTGGGAGGCAGCGGCTTGGGGGTGATGTTGAGTTTCTGGCCTGTGTTGTCTCACCTGGAAAAAGAGGGTGCAAGGAGGAGAGGTTGTGCCCTGTGCAGTCAGGTGCATGAGGAGGCTATGGCCAAGGAGAGTGGGCGCAGGCACTCATGGAAGTGGAGCTGGAGACCTGGAGAGGGTAGTGGCCAGGGAGCCAGGGTGCAGTGACTCTCAGCAAGGCCCCTCGGCTCATGGGCCAGGTCCAGCTACCACATTTTTGTAAGTGAGGTCCTGTGGGGCGCACACCCCATGTTGATGTCTTGTGTGTGGCCACTTTCATTCCACCCCAGCAGAGCTGTGTAGTTGTGACGGAGACCGTGCGTGGTCCTTCACGGAGAGTGCAGTGCCTGGCATGGGAGGGCCGGAGAGGTCTCGGGGCTGAGAGAGAGAGGGTGGGATCAGGGCCCCGGGAGGAGGGTCTGGCCTTGGAGGTGAAAAGGGACCACGTTCTCCTGTGGCCTCTGTGTGGGGCCAGGCGTGTTGTCGGGTAGGGGAATGGCTGGCCGGCGTGGGGGCCGTGTCCAAGATCGGGCTGCTTCTGATGTTCCATGGGGCGTCCTCACTTCTGTCCTTGCACTGCATCTCCATTGACTAAGGTTTTCTGGGAAAGAAGCCCTGGAAACCTGCAGTTGGAAAAGGGTGACTACAAGTTTCTCTTCTGGCTTCTTCCTGGGTTGTTGTCAAACTTGAATACTTTCCTTATATTTATTGTTTAAAATGTGATAACAAGAAGAGCCTTGGTTGTTCATGTCCTAATTTTTTGGTCTTTTTTCCCTTCTTTCTTTTTTTCTTTATTTTTTTATTTTATTTTATTATTATTATACTTTAAGTTTTAGGGTACGTGTGCACAATGTGCAGGTTAGTTACATATGTATACATGTGCCATGCTGGTGTGCTGCACCCACTAACTCGTCATTTAGCATTAGGTATATCTCCTAATGCTATCCCTCCCCCCTGCCCCCACCCCACAACAGTCCCCAGAGTGTGATGTTCCCCTTCCTGTGTCCATGTGTTCTCATTGTTCAATTAGATGGGATTTCACTCTGTTGCCCAGGCTGGAGTGCAGTGGTACAATCACGACTCACTGCAGCCTGGACCTCCCAGGCTCAAGTGATCCTCCTACCTCAGCCTCCTGAGTAGCTGGGACCGCAGGTGCACACCAGCATGCCCAGCTTTCTTTTTGAATTTGAAAGATTTTAGAGCTGGTGACCTTAGGTCTTTTAGTTATTTTAATGGTGGGTAAAAAGGTCCAGAAGGTGAGGTGATGTTTCCAGAGCTGTAAACTGTGCTGCAACACCAGTAACAGGACTTCTCCTGGGAGGTTGTGCATAATTTCCCTCCACACTCCTGAAATACCTCCCAACCATGCCTGCTTAGCAATGGTTAGCACACGTTCACTGTCCACACTGTGTCTAGCTCTCTGTATAGAGGTGGTGGTGGTGAGGCGTGGTCCCTCCCCTCGAAGGCCGGGTATGGCTGAGGTCTGGGCAGCCTCTTCAGCCAGGAGCATGGGCACAGCAACTCCAGGGCTGAGCAGGGAGGGCCACAGCCCCTCCTGTGGGTACTGGCTTGCCTGACTTTGAGGAGCATGACTGAGTTGGTGTAGTTTATCCTCCTCCTAATTCTGAGAAGCAGACATCTTTGTGTCCCCATAGTCCAGAGCCTGCTGGGTGGCCTTGCAGCTGCTTTGGGAGAACGGCATCATGGGTCCTGTGTGTGGCCTGCCGACCCTCGCCATGGCCCTGGTGGGGAGTGGGTGGCCCTGGAGGGGGCGGGTCCTGTGTATGGCCCACTGGGCCCTTGCTGTGACCATGGGGGTGTAGCTAGGTTGACCATGGTACTGAAGGTCTTGGCGCCCTCTTCTGTGTCTCCTGAGGGGCCATGTGGGGTGCTCAGGTGAGTATTCCCCGGTTGCAGAGGAAGGTGCAGTGAGATACCTGCTGCCTAGGGCTCCCTCTGGCCTCCTCCTGGTGGTGAGAGATGGTGTCACCTAGGAAGGGCGGCTCTGGCCCACCCATGGATCCGCTTGGCCTTGGTGTGTGCTGTAAGCCCACCTGTCAGGCCCTCCCCAGAAGAGGAGGCCAGCCTTAAATCTCCTAGAGCCTTCCTGGGCAGGGAGAGTGTGAGGTGCTTTGTGTTTGTTGATGTTGGGGTTCCCTGCATTCTGGCTGAGACAGGTTCTCACAAGGCCTCCCGTGGGCTCCGGCCTCCCATGGGCTCCAGCCTCCCTGAGCCCCGCCTCTCCTCTGTGACTGGGTGCTGTAGTCACTGCTGGCCTCGGCCCCTTGCTGCCCCTGCATTGCGTGTTCGAGACTACAGAAGGCTCACCTTCCCGGCAGTCCCAGGCCTTGCAGGCTCTTCTAGAAGGTTCTCTGACACCTGCTCCCTTCAATGCTCAGTGGCAGTCACAGGCCGTGTCATCGTTGCTGGTCTTTGAATGTCACTATCTGTCTGCTCCCCTGGACCTCCCTTGGTGCCTGGACTGTGTCCTGTGTCTCCTTAGGTACCCATACCCTAAGAGCTGCTTTCTTGGAGTTGGGAGACGGGGTCAGCCAAGGTGCCCTGGGTTCCTTGAGCTTTCACCACAATAAGCTGTCTACAGCGTCCCTCGAACCCTGACATCTTTATTATTTCTAAGTCTCGTATCTTATTGTGTGTTGATGATAGAAATCTCTTAATATAGCAGCTTCCTTTTCGGCTTCTCCTAATCTCAGGTACAGCTGACCCTCAGTACCTGTGGTTTGGTCCCAGGACCTCCTGCAGATGCCGAGGTCCCTAGTGTGAAGTGGCGTGGTATCACGTGTCCTCTCTGTGCATCCTGCCATCAGCCTTATGTCATCTCTGTCACTTACAAGCCTGCCATGGTGGCGTGCTGTGGTTGGTGCTGTGTTGCTTAGGGAATAAAGACAGGAAAAACAGTCTGTGTATGTTCAGTGCAGGGACAGCTTTTTTTTTTTTTTTTAGTATTTTTTGACCTGTGGGTTGTTGAATCCACGGATGTGGAGCCCAAGGATGTGGCGGGCTGGCTGTACTGGTGATTAGTGATCAGTTCACACGAGCAATGAGAGCTGGCGATCTGGACTGATCTACAGAGTGGACACCAACAGCTGATTGGCATGTATGCGTGTCTGGAAAATTCAGTCCTGACCTTTCTACGGAGATTTAAGAGGAATACTGGGAGGTATTTGTGGAATACTTAAGCCACATCAGTGTAGAAATTAAATTCATTGTGCTGTGAAGGAGTCGGGTCATTTCGCTTTAATGTGGCCCCTTACTTTTGTATATATTGAGCACATTGCAAGTGAAGTTTCCTCCCCCTCCTCTCTTCCCCTTCTCCCTCCCTCCCCCTCCTCTCCTTCCTCCTCATCCTTCTGTGTGTGAGCTTTTATGGTTAGGTGTTGTCTATGGCCAGCTCTGTTCAGATACTAAAAACAGAGAGACCAATGGCAGATCCTGGGTGTGGCAACGCCCTGGCAGTCATGAAACAGGTGGATTCAAGAAAACGGCAGGCTCTAGGCGCTCCTGCCTGCCAGGCCAAGCTAGTGCTTGTGGGTGCTCCTGGGTGCTCCCAGGGATAGTCCTGCCTCGGGGAGTGGCTGTGCTGTGCCAAGCACCTGGGAGCGCCCTGCTGACCTCATGAGGCTGTGGGGCCACACAACTGTCAGCCCCACTCAGGGATAGGGGCAGGAGGGAGGGCCTCGCTCACTTGCCTGAGCCCACAGCCTCGGGTGGAGCTGGTTGCCCTGACTCTGCACCTGTATTGTCGGTGAGAGGAAGCGTGCCAGGATCTGTGTGGCCTGTGTGGCTGTGCTCTTCTCCCTGGGCTTTTGCCTGAGGCAGTGGTTTCAAATGCTCTTGGAATTGTAGCACCCAGCTGAAATTTAGTTCTGGTACACCTGTCATGCATGCGTTTATTAATTTTAATGTGATTTTCTATTGTTTGTTATAAACATCCAATAAACCTTTAATTGAACCATTATGTACAGAAATACCAACGAATCAAAACAGAGCATGCAAAATCACAAGTGCACCCAGGGCAAGGGGTGGACAGAAGCAGCCCCACAGAGGCCCCTGCAGGGCCTTCCCCTCTCCCCAGGTGCAGCCATCTTCCTGACCTCCTAATGTTGAACTTTTCGTATGCTTACTTTCCAAACGAAATAAAATTTGTAGAAAGTCTTGATGTCCCCGAATAGAAACATCTTAGGGTGTTGTGAGCTGAGAGTGGGTGTGTGGCATTTGCTGCCTAAATACTTAGTGGCATCAGAGAGCAGTCTGGTGTGAAGGACCCACACCCCAGAGCAGAGTGGCCTTGCAGATGTCATACACATCACCCAGGGGCTCCATGGGTCTGAGACGGCTTCTGCCTTCCTGTAGGAGGCCCCAGCCTTGATGGTCTCAGCTGTCTCGGCACAGCGGACTTCCTGTCTGCCTGGGTCCCAGGTGGATGCTACACACATGGTGGATCAGCGTCACAGCTGGAGAGCTCCGGGTTCAGGAAATCCCCCATGCTGTAATGGGCATGTCGGCAAGACAAGCCTGCTTACCTCTGCCCCCAGAGGAGACGGCATCCTTAGTACCCGGCTCACATCCTCTCTTCCTCTCTCTGGCCAAGAGGGAGAAACCAGTCGCAGCCCCAGGCTGCTCGCCACGCAGGCATTCTGGAAAACAGTCTGGGCCGAAGCTGCCACGGACACTCAGGGATGTGAGGAGAGGTGCATCCCATCCACATCCACCCAGTCTCATCCTGTCTAGGCTTCCAGCGGGATTTCTCATTGATTAGCCTGGCTGGGACCAAATCTGTCCAGTCACAGGGCATTCAGTCAAGGCTGCCACCTCAGCCATGCCCCAGGGGCCCAGCTGCACAGACATCTGAAAGCTCCAAACATCCATCCCATTCAGTCAGTGACAGGTTGTTGCCAAGGAGGGTAATTAATGAAATGGGGCCCTTCCCCTCTCATGACTTCCAGCCAGATGAGCAGGCGGCACCCTCCATGTGCTGAGTGCCATGCCCCAGAAGGAGGACAGGTGTGGGAGAAGGTGGGTGGGGCTCCATCTGTGGCCACATGGGCATTCTGTGGACTGGGGAGACTAGCCAGGCAGCCCCCACAGTCCAGCCACACCTCCTTCCCTGCAGTGGTTGCACACCCTGTGGTCTGCGTGTGACGACATATTGTGCATTCTCAGATGGCTGTGTCCTCATACAATTAAGGTCCCATTTGATGCAAGCTCTTCCAGTGCAGGTGTGGCTTTTCAGTGTGTCTTGTCTAGCCTTGTGTTGGGGACATGGTGTCTAGTGCAGCAGTTACGTGAAAGACCTGGCTCTTAAGAGTGTAACTGCATGAGCTGCAGGAACCAGGGACCGGATCAGGGTAGGTGGTGCCCAGCAGATAATTTGGCACACAGCAGGACTCATGAACGTGCTGCCAGAATGAGGAGGACCCCACAGCCTCTAGCTGTGCCATGGAAAGCCCACACTTTTTGATGTCTGTGGGGATTACACTGGCTGGCTGTCCTGTTTGTATAAGTAAAGTCACGTTACAGTGAAATTCTGTGAGAGAAGTGGGAGAAATGCCACCCTACCCTTGGACCTTTCTCTGCTGTCAGAACCTTGGTGAGGCATCCCCGGCCTGGCTCTGGCCCTGGCAGAGTCCTGCACTCGTGCCTGGATCTTGCACAAGGCCCTCGTGTTTTCTTAACCTTACATTATCTGTACGATGAGACAGTTGGGCTGCATGTTCCATGAGGGTTCGTTCAAATCTATCATCCAAGACTTTCCAAACTACTGATAAATGTAGATGTGAAAACATGATAGGACACCTTCATTGCTTGCAGCTATGTAAAACTACATACACACAATAAGTTAGTACGTGTACGTGTTACTACTCAGTTCTGTAGAACGCTATAAGGTTAGGTGGCGTTATGAGAAGGGAAAATGCTTGTCTGCAGGATTGTTTTCTCTACGCAATGAAGTTGATGAATGGAAGTTTCCGAAGGGGAATGTGCATCTAGAGGGAACATCATGGCCAAAAGACAGCGCTCCTTGGAACGGTCTGAGAGTACATCCTGGGACTGAAGTCCGAGGCCCAGGGCCCTGGCAAAGTCTCCAGTGATGTCCTCCTCAAGTGTCGTCCAGCAGTGGACACTGATCCAAGCAGGGTGGCTTTGCTGGGTGCAGGGGCACAGAGTGTGGTGAGGGGGATGACAGTGTGAACCCTCTGCCTGGGGGATGGGCATAAGTCTGGGACTCAGGGGTCCTGGTTCCAAACCAGCCCTCCTGCTCTGGCTGCTCCTCCTTCACCTGCTGAGAGGGTACATGGGCTTCGTCATGCAGCCACAGGTGGATCGAGAGTCAGCCATGTGCTGCAGCCTGTGTGAGCTCAGAGCCGCAGGGGAGGCAGCATCCTTGTGGGGTTGCTTGTGTCTCCAGTCCACAGGTGACGGCAGAGCGTTACTGTCTCTTCTCCTTCAGAGGCAGAAGAGGCCTGGACCTTGGTGCACACAGACCCAGGAACAGATGAGCAGGGACGTCTGCATCCACACCTGGCCGTGCACCTACTACCTGGAGCCCAAGAGGCGATGGGTTACTGGACAACTGTCCTTAACATCGCTGTCGCTCAGGTTCATGACTGACAGCACTGGAGAGATTCTGGTCAGCTTCCCCCTCTCCAGCATAGTTGAGATCAAGAAGGAGGCTTCACATTTTATCTTCAGCTCCATCACCATCCTGGAGAAGGGCCATGCCAAGCACTGGTTCAGCTCCCTGCGGCCAAGTCGAAACGTGGTCTTCAGCATCATCGAGCATTTCTGGAGGGAGCTGCTGCTGTCTCAGCCTGGAGCCGTGGCAGACACATCTGTCCCAAGGACCCGGGGCGAGGAGCTGACGGGACTCATGGCTGGATCCCAGAAACGCCTGGAGGACACGGCAAGGGTCCTGCACCACCAGGGCCAGCAGCTGGACAGCGTCATGAGAGGCCTGGACAAGATGGAGTCAGACCTGGAGGTGGCGGACAGGTGGGCTTGCTGTGTACACTTTGCAAGGCACACACAGAGTAAGATGCACATGTGTGGAGGCTCACAGGCACTGTTCCAGGCCACTGCACCATATTTGCACACATCCAGCATTCTGAGATCCTGGCTGTGCACCTGCTGTACACGCTTAGTGGGTACGCACAGTAAGATCCAGCACTCAGAAAGCGAGGCTGTGAATACACTGTATACTCTGCTGGAAACACACAGTGAGATATGAGTGAGTGCTGGCTCACTGGGTGCCTGGCACCACTACCATCCACTGCACCATGCTGAGTCCACACCCAGCAAGCAGAGGCTGTGCTGTGACCTCCTGTACACACTCCTCTGTTTCTGGCTCCTATGTGGTGATGGGGAGAGGCCCTGGCCTCTGAGGTCACAGAGGGTGGAGTGAGGTCTGTCTTGATGACGGCCTCTGTTAGTGAGGTGTCTCCTGTCAGCATCTGTGGCTCCTATGTGGTAATGGGGACGGGCCCTGGCCTCTGAGGTCACAGAGGGTGGAGTGAGGTCTGTCTTGGTGACAGTCTCTGTGAGTGAGGTGTCTCCGGTCAGCATCGGCCATTTGTTCATGAGCTATGTTCTTCTGTTATGTTTCTTAGTACAAAAATCCTAGTGTATGTCCAGAAAATTTCTTCAGTTTGTTTAAGAATGCTTTTCTTTTTCCAAGTCCGATTTTTGCTTTCTGAGTCCTGCTATCTTCTGTTTGGGTACTCCTTTCGTATTTGGCTTTCTTTTAGTGTTGCTATTCTAGTGTATGTTTCTGGTTTTTATTTTCCTACCATTTATCATTTGTACTTGTAATTTCTTAGAACTCTTTTGTGTTCCTCCAGTTTCCTGGAAAAACCTTCGGGTCTTGCGTCATCGCCTGAGCATCTTCTCTGTTTGGATATTATTAATAGCCTTGTTTTGCTTATGGTTTCTGGGTTTTCAAGGTGCTTGTTTATTGCCTTTTTTGTCGCGGTCGTCTTTCCTAAGATGGTGTGTGTGGGGCTGAGGTATCAGCCATGGGCTGTTTACTGGGACCCTCAGTTCCTCGTCCTGGGGTCCCGTCTGGAGCGTGAGTCTTGGGGGACTGCTTTCTGGCTCAGGTAGAAGGTTTACTCCCTCTGCCCTCAGGTTCCATCCAGTCCCTCTTCTGGGATCTGGGGGTGCCCACTTGGGTGGGTCCATCTGGGAGCCGAGGATCTCCCAGTGCAGTGCCACATGGACTTGTGCCTGTGTGTTGCTGGTTCTTCCTACCTCTGCTGGGAGGGTGCTGGTACTCCCTCATCACCCCATAGGGCTCTGGCATCCTAATTGCATGGTCTCTCAGCATGCCGCTGCTGGCATACTATCCACCTTCCTGGATTTGCCAGTCTGCCTGCTTTTCAGTGTCAGGCTGCCACTATGTTTGTCTGTTTCCTTTGTCTTTGGAGAAGTGTGTGTTGAGTTTGCCGTCCTTCTCTATTGCTCTCTGCCCCTTTTTTAAGGACACATCCTTGAGAGCCTCTGTGTGTGTGTGTGTGTGTGTCTGTGTGTCGTCTGTATGTGTATGTGTGTCTGTGTGTTTCTGTTTGTGTCTGTGTGTATTTGTGTGTGTCATCTGTGTGTGTGTGTGTTTCAGTACACATAGCTCAGGTTTTTACATGCTTTCAATTACTTTTATTATTTCTTGAAAAGTCATTTTGAAGCGTGTTGTTTCTCGTTTTGTGATTGTTCGGAGGAAAGTGAGAACTTCCCCCCAGCACCCACAGCTGCAGTGGGCAGAACCTCTGTGTCCCTGGAATCCTGCATTGGCATTGGCCACTGTCCCTCAGCCCTAAGCTGGGGTCATATTGGTGCATCAGTATTGCATGCAGGTTTGTTGGACTGAGGTCACATCTTGTACTTGACTAAGAGGAGATCCTTTCAGTCAGAGCTTTGCTGGCACAAGGCTGGAGCCGGAAGATGACAGAGCCCCCGACAATCCCAGCTCTACTGTGTAGATGGCAGGTGTGTGTTTTGCCCTAGTCAGGGTCTGCAGGGGGCCAGCAGTGGAGCCCCACGGACAGTTGCAGGCCGAAGGCCGTGACTCTGTTTCTCGGATCAGTTCTTGTTCTTTTAAGGCCTTCAGCAGGTTGCACGGGGCCTGCCCACATTACAGGCCCAGCTGCTTTCCTGGGAGTCCGCCAATTTCTATTTAATCTCATGGACACACACCATCATAGACACGTGCAGAGTAGTGCTTGACGACTGGGCCTCGTGGCCCCGCTATGTGGACACTAATGTGACCATCACAGCCTCCTGGGAGGCACATGCCCTGGCAAGCTGGGACTGGCCCTCTGCCCTCCGGCCTGTGGGGTTCTGGAGCCCTCCCCACGGTGCCTCCGTCCTGGCTTCTCCCTGCCCTGGCTCGCTGCTGAGGGGTGTCCCTGGGCTGGACCCTGAGAGTGTCTGCAGGGGGAGGCCTGGGGATATTCGCAGAGGACTGAGCCCTGGCCATAGGCGAGGGTGCTGCGGTCCTGGAGGGGAGGCTGTGGGTGTACAATGTGGCTTTCCCTGCTTCCTGGGGTGTCATCCTCCTCCCAGTCACAGACAAAACAAATGCCATGGAGAAGGAGCATCTTTTTCTGTGCCCAGCCGAGTTTCTGTGAGGCCACATGGCATCAGTGCCAGCGTTGTGTGCGCCCAGAGACTGTGTAGAGGGAGATTGGGAGGAGGCTGCCAAGGCACACGATTATCCACGGCATGGACCCAGAGCCCCCATGTTTGCTATGGACTCCTGCTGGGAAATGAGCCGGGCACCAAGTGATGGGCCTGTCCCTTCTTCTGGAAATGTAGTGGGTGACCCAAAGACTGGCCGAGCCGGAGAAACAAGAGTTCCACCCACAGTGCCGGCATCTGACCCAGCCCCTGGGCCCCTTTAGTGCTCCCTGAACACTGTGGCTTTGATTGTGCGGTGAAGAAGAGCCCGCCCTGTGTCGCCCACTCTCCTGGGACAGGCCATCCTATGTTCACCTGCGTCGGCCTGCACCGCCACGTCTCTCTCCTGCTCAGCAGCTGTCTCCCAGAAGTAGCCTGCCACCCTGCGCCAGCCCCACCACCTGTCCCACTACCTGTCCTGGCCACCGCAGGCCCCACCGCCGGCCAGGCGCACTCTCAGCTGATCCTCGGCACCCCCATTCTTGTGTGCCGAGGAGCACAGCAGAGTGAGGCCCTGTGCCTGCCTGTATTCATGTCCAGTTCCTTCTTAGTGCTGGTGCTCAGAGCTCTTTCCCGCCAGGCAGGAGGACTGAGGTCGTCAGCCTGGCAGGACTGCAGGTCGCAGTGTCGGAGACCACCTGGCCTTTGCCCACGCCGGTCCCTTCAGGTGCAGGCAGCCTTGGTGCCTTCCCCAGGCCCACAGGCAGGGCTCCCAGCCTCCAGGACATGCAAGAAACAGAACAGACACAAGAAAAAGACAAATCTGACACAGGATTTTGAAAAGCAGGTCAGAAAAACAATGCGAAGGAATGGGGCCAATTACATAAAGACTTGGTTTTATTTTTATTTATTTATTTTTTTATTTTTTTATTTTTTATTTTTTTGAGATGGAGTCTCGCTCTGTCTCCCAGGCTGGAGTGCAGTGGCGCGATCTCTGCTCACTGCAAACTCCGCCTCCCGGGTTCCTGCCATTCTCCTGCCTCCGCCTCCCAAGTAGCTGGGACTGCAGGTGCCAGCTACCACGCCCGGCTAGTTTTTTTGTATTTTTTAGTAGAGATGGGGTTTCACCGTGTTAGCCAGGATGGTCTCAATCTCCTGACCTCGTGATCCACCCGCCTCGGCCTCCCAAAGTGCTGGGATTACAGGCGTGAGCCACTGCGCCCGGGCAAGACTTTGTTTTTAAGTATAATTATTTTTTGCAGCTTTATTGAGGTATTGCTGAGAAAACCTGTGTATATTTCAGGCATGTGGCTTGGTGATGCAGTGTTTGTACCCACTGTGAAGTCACCACCACAGTCATACGCACGAACACATCTCTCACCTCACATGCCTGTCATTTTGTTCCCTTTTTTTTTTTTCCTTGAGAATGTTAAGAACACCTAAGATCTGTGTTCTTGGCAGATTTCAAGTGTACTATTAGTATGGAGAGCTGCAGCTACCATGTCATTACTGCCCAGAGCTCATTCATCCCGTAACTGAAGCTGGTGCCCTTGGCCACTCTCTCCCTGCTTCCCCACCTGCCCCACACCTGCCCTTCTCTCTGTTTCTGTGAGTTTGGCTTCTTTAGGTCCCACATGCGTCATGCAGGGTTTTTCTCTCTGTCTGGTGGCTTTCACTCAGTGTAATGTGCTCCAGGTCTGTCCATCTTGGTGAAATGGCAGGATTTCCTTCTTTTTTGTGGCTGAATAAAATTCCATGGCATATAGACACTATATTTTTGTACCCGAACTCAGGTCTCGGCCACTCATTGCTTGAAAGCCAAAATCCAAGAGATGAGCTTTGGTGAAAGGAAAGTTAGCTTTATTAAGGAAGCCAGCAACCTCTGGGTGGTAGACTTGTTTTCAAAGATCACCTCCTCTGGAGTTGTGACTCCAGATCAGGGGTTTTTAAGGGAAATTAGGGGAGATGATTAAAGCACCCTAGTGAAACCTGCAGAGTCTCAGATGGGCAGTTAATCCTTGCTTTCTTGGTCAATGCCTCGTGGCCTTCTGCAGGCACCATCAGCCTATTCTTATCAGGCTGGCCAGCCCATTCCCAGAGCTGTTGGTTCCCAGAGCTGTTGAGTCCCAGAGTGAGTTGTGGGTTCCCAGAGTTGTTGGTTGGTGTATTTTCTTTTATTTCTGTTGAAGGTCCTGTTTTCCCAAGGCATTTTTAATAATCTGCAGACTCAAGCAAAGCAATAATTGTGTTCAAGTAAACAAGCTTTTCTCTAACTTGGAGTCAGTACTGTTCCATTTTCTCAATCCATCCGTCTGTGGATGGACACGTGGTTTCCATGCCTTGGCTATAGTGAAGCAGGCTGCAGTGAACTTGGGAGTGCCGGTGTCACTTTGAGATACTGGTTTTATTTCCTTTGGCTATTGTGGAGGCTAAAGCAACTCCATCTTGGATACTAATAGGCCTTGTTAACATCTGATTAACCCCATTTCTGGGGATGCCTCTAAGATTTCTACCTCACTTATTGTTCCTTGTGTAAGGGCAGGTACTTAACCACATACTCTGCCCTTGGGCAGGTTCACGGGGCATTCTTATCTTTTCCTGCCGGGTCTGTCCTACACATATGTCCCCTGTGGTGCAGAAACCCTGGGTCTGGGGGCCATGGCATGGGATCCACTGCCTCATCTCACTGCTGCCTAAGATACAGACCTGCCTTCCTGTCCATAAGTCGCTGTTAGATACTTCCTTCTGAGAAGTGGGGTCTGTCATCCTCTTTCTGCAGCCTCTCAGCTTCCTCACGTCGGAGGCAGTTTTACATAGGCCTGCTCACCATGGAACAGGTGTAAACCCACAAGCAGGATTGCAAAATCATGGTGGTTCTGAAATAGGAAAGGTTCCCTTGTCCCCCTCACAGGGCATTCAACAGGGCACTGAAGCCAGCCACTGAAGCCAGGGCTGGCTTCAGTGCCCTGCTGCCCAAACCTCCTAGGGGAACATACAGACAGGCAGGCTGTGGGTCTCCAACCCCACCACAGCGTCTAGGGGTGGATGTTTACTGCTCCTGGAGCCCCAGTGGGTGTGTGCTACCATGTGCTCTTTTAGTTTAGCCATCTGTAGGTGGCTTGTGTTAACCAGCTCAATTAGACCCTCTACCCTGTTGCAAGGACAGAGGGCTTTCTGTATCCTGGGATTCTTGCCTTGGTGTACCAGAAGAATCAGATTGCACATGGGCTTGGAAAATAAGTGCAAGGTTTTATTGAGTGGAAGTAGCTCTCAGCAGATGGGGAAGCCCGAAGGGAGATGGTTTTCCCCTGGAGTTGGGCCACTCAGTGGCCTGGGCTCTCCTCCAACTGCCCCAGCCAAACTCTGCATCATTCTGCCAGTTGGTGGCCTACAGCCGTGCTGGTGCCTGTGTGCATTCCTCTTGACATCCAGCTGCCCTTGTGTCCCTCTACTGATGTGCTCCTCTTGAGGTCTGGCCACCTGTGTGTCTGCCTGCTAGGGTCTCAGGGTGTTTATAGGCACAGGATGGGGGTGTGGCAGGCCAGGGTGGTCTTGGGAAGTGCATTTGGGCAGGAAAACAAAAATGCCTGTCCTTACCTTCCTCCATCTGTCAATCCGTAAGGGTGGAGCCCTAGCCAGGGACCACGCCCTCCTCTACCCAGCATTTCCCTTCCCCTCTTCCATATCATTTAAAGGGACCACGCCCTTCCCTTTCCAGCACTTCCAAAACGGTTCCTCCTTGGTTTTTTGAGGAGTCTCCATGCTGTTTTCCTCAGTGGCTGGATAGAGATTTTTAAAGTGTGTGCACCCATGTCATTGTGTGCTTGGCAGGACACCTCACGGCACTGTGATCAGAGCTGGTGGCTGCCCTGCTCCTTCAGGAGGCACAGGAGCATTACAGGCCTTTGAGGGGAACACTGAGGAAATGAGGGTGTCACAGGAAATTGAGAGGACTAAAACCAGGACCTGTGAGAGGGAATCAAAAGTGTTTTGCCTGGAGAGGAAAGCTGACCAAGACTGCCTAAAATAACTGATGGCTGTCACTTGAGACCTTTTTCTTTAGAACGCTAAACTAGGTCCTTTAGTTGTATAAACCAAAAGTAAAATCTTAAGCACCCCAGCCAACTGAATGGATCCCATCTTGGCCAAGGGGATTCCAAAGTAATCCTGAAAAACTAGTTCAGACCATGAAAAGAAGGAGGGGGTCAGACATGCCTCATTATGCCCTCCTCCTCCTGAAGGTTGGAATAGGAAACACTTGCCATCTGTCATCTCTAAGTGCGGCCACCTATAAGACCTAATCTCCATAACAACCTTGGCCTCCCCTTATCTCCAGCCCAGACACTCCTTTCAGTTGATTCCAGGTTTTTATTTATTTACTTTTTGAGACAGGATCTTACTCCGTCACTTGGGCTGGAGTGCAGTGGCGCGATCACAGCTCATTCCAGCCTCCAACTCCTGGGCTTAAGTGATCCTCCCATGTAGCTGGACCACAGGCATGCATTACCGTGTCTGGCTAGTTTTGTTTTCTTTTTTTTCTTTTTTTCTTTTATTTGAGATGGAGTCTCGCTCTGTCACCCAGGCAGGAATGCAGTGGCATGATCTCGGCTCACTGCAACATCTGCCTTCCGGGTTCAATCAATTCTCCCACCTCAGCCTCCTGAGTAGCTGGGATAACAGGTGCACACCACCATGCCCAGCTAATTTTTGAATTTTTAATAGAGACAGGGTTTTGCCATGTTGGCCGGGCTGGTCTCGAACTCCTGGGCCTCAAGTAATCCACGTCGGCCTCCTGAAGTGCTGGGATTACAGGCGTGAGCCACCATACCCAGCCTAGTTTTTTTATTTTTTTGTAGAGATGGAGTCTCACTTTGTGCCCATGCTGGGAGTCCAGGTTTTTAGATAATAACTCTTAACTAAAGGTGACAGGAATGCACCCACAGGCACCGGCTCACCTGCAGGCCACCAACCAGCAGAATGACGTGGAGTTTGTCTGGGACAATTGGAGGAGAACCTGGGCCACTGAGTGGCCCAACGCCAGGGGGCCACTTTTAACCAATTGCCATCTTTTAACCAATCTTTTAACCAATTGCCAATCAGAAAATCTTTGAATCTACCTGTAACATGTAAGCATCTGCTTTGCGTTGTCCTGTCTTTCCAGACTGAACCAGTGCATTGATTGATGTCTTATGTCCCGCTAAAACATATAAACCCAAGCTGTAACCCAACTACCTTGGGCACATGTTCGCAGGACCTCCTGAGGCTGTGTCACTGGTCATGGTCCTCACATTTGGCTCAGAATAAATCTCTTAAAATATATTACAGAGTGTGGCTTTTTAAATCAACAGTGGTAAAGTAATAGGAAAGAAAATTTGGCTTAATAAAAGCAACACTTCTGACTATATACAGTTGTTGAAAGCCTAGTAAGTTGTCACATGAGCAGTGCGTCTCTCATCTCTTTTGGATTGTGTAACGCAACTCGCATTGGACCCCAGCCCAGAGGACCTTCAGTCCCCTTTCAGTTTTGAGATCCCTAGGTATGAGTATGATTTTTCTTCTTTCTTTGTCAATATCAGTTTCCTTTAAGATCTAATTTGCAAATTAGTCACCTTTAAGAAAATCCCCTGTGCATGACCAGGTGCCACTTTGATACACAGAATATTTCTGGACCCGGCCCCGGCCATTTAGATCAGGCTCCTGCCTGTCCTTCTGCCTGCTCAAAAGCATCCGACCATCCTCAGCAGTGCCCCGATGGTGGTGGCTCTGCCCACGTGTATTTCCAGCAAACAGTTAGGGTGCTGCCTGTCTGAAATGGGTTAGATCTTGGAGGGGATGTCCCAATCATGTGGAGAAGCTGGCGAGGGGCTTTTGCCTGGGGTCCTGGGGATTGCACCTCCCATGGCGTGTTGCTGCCCAACAGCAGCTCTAGGTGTCTCCTTAGGCCAAGTTACCGTGCACAGCACCCAGGGCTGAGCGTCCTGGTCCTGCCATGCCCCACTGTTTCTGGCTGTGCTCAGGGACGTTTCTGCCTTGGCAGTGCTTCCCATGGGTTGAGGTGGGAGCAGGCCTCCTGCCAGGGAGCCCAAGAGGCAGGGAAGCAGGTTGTTCACCTCTTTCTCACTTTTTCCAGGTTAGAGACTGTGAGTCAGGGGAACTTTCTCCAGATGAGGGACATCTCAGATGTGGAAGTTCAATTCCCTTAGTCTCTGCTAGGAATTGTTCCTTTCTCTGTGGCTCCAGGGGCCATCCCATTCTCACATTTGAGTTCTGGGATATTGCTGGTGCTGTGCCTTTGTTTCTGGTTTTCAGCTGAAGGAGTGGAGCCAGCTTGTGTCTATGGCATGATTTTGGAACCAGAAGTCTCCACGTTCATCCCTAGACCTTCACTATAGGGCGAGGAGTCATCACTGTAAAAGAAAACCTAAAGTCATCACTGTAAAAGAGAACGTGTGAGTGTGGCTCTTGGCAACTAAAACAGACCATCTTGGGTGCAGCCAGCACAGGGCACCATTTTGACGTTTCACATCCATCTACTGCATCAAAAATCTTACAGTCACTTAGAGATAAGTCAGGGCAAGGAAGCCACGGAGTGCTCACTTGTCTACCTTCATCAAAATCCCGAACGCCAGTCAGCAAACTGTGCACCTTTTGTTTTAATTTGGATAATGATACATAATCTTGACTAAGAATGGCCTATAAGAAATGCAGGATGTGTACTGTAAACTCTTGCTGAGGTCATATGATGTCTTCCCATTGATGTATGGGATACTGAAGCCAACGGCAGGTCTAGTAACTGCAGTTATTTTAAAGCAGGGGTTAATGTGATATATTAAGATCTGCAATAATTAATGTGATGAGACTTCTGTTGGTGACAGTCAAAGGTTCGACTAATACTGAAGCTGTCTACATTCAGGATGGAAGGAAATGCCACATTCAACTGGAAGTTAGTGAAAGTAGCCATGATTTTCCCCATGTAGTCTTGCTAATAATTCTAATAGGCTGGCCCATGGCAGTTAGCTTAGGTGCAGTGCCACAACTATGGCAGCCATTCCTTCAAATAAGCCCCTCCTTCTCTCCCCCCAACATACCCACTGATTCTGTTCTCTGGAGAACCTGACTGACGCAGTCACCCTGCTGGGCAGCATGGGGAAAGAAACAAATGAGCTCAGGGTGCTCCAGGAACAGCCTGGACGTTTCTGGATCTGCCCCAAGGGAAGCCCTTAGCTCCTGTAGCTGCAGGACAGAGCTTTGTGAAAACAGAATCTGGAGTCTCCTGCTGCAGATGGCTGAATTCTAACTGTGCATGGCATCTGCTGTGACATTGAGGGCATGGCCGAGAAGGAATGGGACCCTGAGAACCCCAGTGTAGACGCATGGCTGCAGTCTGCAGAAGCTGGGGACGCTGAGTCCCTGAAGGCCACAGAAACTTCCTGGCCAGTAGAGGTAGCCCTTCCTTCCAGTCTAGGGAGATTCATCCTGCAAGACGTGCCGGGTTCTCCTCAGCTTCTGTCCCCACACCTGTAGATGCTCAACTAGACTCCAATCCCAGCAGAGGCTGAAAGACAGGGTGCAGAGTGTACTCTGAGGAGGAGGTGCAGTCGGTACCAACAGGAATCTGGAGCATGCGGATGAGAGTGGGTGTTGAGAGTGTGGGTGGTGGGGAAGCACTCTAATGCTGAGTCTGGCTGAGGCTGGGGGAAGGGGCCTGCTAGGCAGAGCTTCAGTTGTCACGTGTGCCTCCTACAGTATGGACAGCGCAGACGTAGAACATTCCATCACTGCAAAAAGGTCTGTTAGATAGCTCCCTAGACAGTAAGTACAGGTTTCATTTTGAATCAAGATGACCCAGATCAAGGCAGCAGGGTGTGGGCAGAGTGATATTCTAGGCAGAAGGTGTGCGTTTTTGCTGTCTTTTTGCTGGTTGGTTTTGCATCTAGATGAATGTTCTCACTGCCCTGGCCCCCAGCTTTCTCTTCTCACACTGGAGATAAAAGTCCCTGTGCCTCCTGCTTCATGGAGTGCTTGTGGAAATGAAGTAGAGTAAAATGGCAACATGCTTTACAAAGGTTAAAACTGTTTTCCAAAAAAAAAGGTATTACTCCTTAAAAATGAACTGATCCAGTTTTCCGTGTTTTATTTGCTTTTTCAGATTGCTGACAGAACTGGAATCTCCTGCTTGGTGGCCCTTTAGCTCCAAGCTTTGGAAGACACCACCGGAAACAAAGCCCAGGGAAGATGTCTCCATGACCAGTTGTGAACCCTTTGGGAAAGAAGGGATACTGATAAAAATTCCTGCCGTTATTTCCCACAGAACAGAGTCTCACGTTAAACCAGGGAGGCTCACCGTCCTTGTGTCTGGGTTGGAAATACATGACTCCAGTTCTTTGCTCATGCACAGGTTTGAAAGAGAAGATGTGGATGACATCAAGGTCCACTCACCTTATGAAATTAGCATCCGCCAGCGGTTTATTGGAAAGCCAGACATGGCCTATCGTTTGATATCTGCCAAGATGCCAGAGGTTATCCCCATTTTAGAAGTGCAGTTCAGCAAGAAGATGGAGCTGTTAGAAGATGCATTGGTGCTCAGAAGTGCAAGAACCTCTTCCCCCGCAGAGAAGAGCTGCTCAATCTGGCATGCAGGTTAGTGACCGACAAGGCAGTGAGCGCGTGCACAGACTTCTAAAATTACAGGCAGACTCAGCACGCCTGTGGGAAATGCCTAACAGATGCGTCACCTAGAGCAGCTGCTGGCCTCCAGCTTGCTAGAGACAGCTCGTTTGTTTATACATAAAAACAATTCCAGACCATTTTCCTTGTACTTGACATCTGTGAATCTGAAATTACTGAGAGTTAACTGTACACTTGATAGGTGCGTGAATTCCAAAGCAGTTGGTACCATGCTTTGGATACAGTTTATCCTCACCAAAGCTCATGTGGAAATTTGGTCCCCAGTGTGGCAGGGCTGGGAGGTGTTTGGTCACAAGGACTCTGCCCTCTGGGTGGCTCAGTGATGTTCTCATGGTAGTGAGTGAGTGCTCCCTCTGGGAAGCCTGGATGAATTCTGGGAATGCATTAGTTCCCAAGAGTGGGTTGTTAGGAGGCAGGATGCCCCTCTGATTCTGTCTCTGCCTGTGTCCGCTTCCCCCTTGAGTGTCTCTGCCACAACACGAGAGCCCTTGGTGGAAGCCAGGGCATGCTCTTGGACTTCCCAGCCCACAGAACTGTCAGTTGACTAAAGGTCTGTTCTTTGTAAATTACCCAGTCTCAGGTGCTCAGTTATGGTGATGCAGAACCTGCTACAACACAGAAAGGGCTTTCAGAATGAGTGCATCAGAGCAAAAGGAAGCTCCTGCTGTTGTCTCTGTCATCTCCCCTCATTTTGATGTGGGAACCAGCACCTCAGGATTGTTACTAGCACCATCTCCACTTCCCCTGGTGGGGCCATTCCCATCACCCCTACTTTGCCCACTCTTGTTTCCCTGGACATGTAATCTAGGTTTTCCTAGCCTGGTGCCCAAACGTGCTATTAGGGATCTGTGTGTTTGAGAACTGTGCAGCGTGGTTCCGTGTGTTTGTGGCATTCTCAGATGTGTGTGGAGTGGCCATGGTACCTTCCCGCAGACTCCATTGTAGATTGTGAATGCTCAGCTGGCCTGTCCTGCGGGCTGGGCTGAGGGGCAGACACCCTGGGTCTTGGCACGTCCACCACGTTTGGCCTACCTCCTCCCTAGCACAGGACCGAGGCTTATGTGCTAGGAGCCGCCATGGTCCTGCCCGTCTGATGGGAGGCTGGTGGCCTCTTGGTGTTATTCTTGCCTTTACCCTTTCCTTGGTTAGGAGGTGGGGCCTCTGATGCGTTGTATTTGTTTTGGCCCTGCAGGTTTTGCTCTATGGATGGCCTGTTCTGTTTTCTTCTTTCCTCATGTGCTTTCTTCCCCCACAGATGTGCACGACTTTCCTACTATCCTAGACCATCAGCCTTGGCTGTCTTTAGAGGCTATAGCTACTTCCTCTAGAGTCTCTTCCTCCCTTACAGAAATCTTGTATCTTGCCATGGTAAAATCCACCGATTTTCCCCTGCAGTTTGTCTTCGAGCTCTGATTAAGAAATCTGAATGTCATAGAAGACTCCATTTTCTAATATTAGCATTATAGCTAATACACATGCATGTATACATATGTACACATGTGTATCAATGCCTATGTATTGTGCATGTATGTGACATGTACATCCACACTATAATGCGTGTCTATACGTACAGCATGTAAAGCTGTATTCTTCAGGATTTTAATTGCCAGGTGTCTGTTAAAATTAAGAGATATTTGCTACCCTTTCGGTTTCTCTAATTTTTCTCTTAAGAGAAAGATTTCAGTTCCTATAACCTGTTTCTCTAACATGAAAATGTTTTGCTTGCTATTCCAGATGGCTTCAAATTTCGGAAAGAAATACACATAATAGTAGATTGAGTCCCATGAGCCCCAGGGCTGAATACACACCCTAAAAATGAAAGGTGCACACCTTAGATATGCAGCACGTAGTTGAATCACAGAAAACCTACCACCTTTCTGTATATGTCTTAAAGTCAGGGGTTGCAAAGAGAGGCATTGACCCCTATGGAATGGAGCGTGTGGTGTGAAATGTAATGAAATCCATTGATCAAGATGAGGAGATCAAAGGTCACCATGAGCTGCTGTCACTAAAGTGCAGGCCTGAACCCGAGTGTCCTAGTGGGAGACAGGCTGCAGAAGCATAGGAAGCAGAGGTCTTCACCCACATTCAAGGTAAATGGTACAGGCGTACTCCCACACGTGGCTTCAGGGAGGAGGTATGTGATGTGCTGTGGAGTTGGGGACTGTCCTGGTGGTGTGGGGACTGAAGAGGGGTCCCCGGGTATGTGTGGCGTCAGGCAGGAAGTTTGTGACATTCTGTGGAGTTCAGGACTGCTCTCCAGGGTCCCAGTAGAGAAGCACTCAGTGTGTTTAGTGGCCCTGCCATGTTGCCAACCTGGCTGCACCGTGGTGGCGAGCACTCCTGTGTCCCGCAGGCTGGTGTTTGTAAGTGGGTTCCTGCAATCTGTGCTGTTTGAGGTCAGAGGGCTATCATGACCTTTTCTGGGGGCCTCAACGTGCGTTCAGGATTCAGGACTGATGGCGTCACCCTCCCTGCTCGGCTAGGAGGGCCCCCACTCAGTTCAGGTCACCTGAGTGTGGGTTGTAGCCACAGCGAGCACCGTCTTTTCACTTGCACAGCTGCACCCGGCCCGTGGTGTTTTGAGTACCTGGGGCAGCCATCTTGCCATGTGGCACACGCAGCACACAGTCCCATAGGGACCTGCTGCATGTGTGGGATGGACTGTTGCTCCTGTGGGGGACTGTTGTGCCACCTTTCCGTGCTCACTTTCACCCCCATGGGCAACCTGGCCTGTCCAGGTAAGTGCTGGTCTCATGGGGGCAGCTGTGCCTCCAGAGGGTGTTCTTGAAGAGGCTCCATGCAGGGATTGGAGCGTGCGGTGCCCTGCCTGGTGCTGTGTTAGCAAGAAGGCGGCGCCCCATTTGATGGGAGCTCAGTAGTCTGTGGGGGCACTCGTGGCTCTGAGGCCTTGCCTCTGCCTGCCGCCTGCTGCTGTTGTCCATGCGTAGGCACAGGGACTCTGTGCCAGCTTCCCTGTGTTTACTGCTCTCAGCTGGAAACTGTGGGCTCCCTGGAGGTGGAAACCATGACGGATGTCTCAAAAATCCCTGCCTCTGGGACGAGCGCTGGTGCACGTGTGGCCACAGGGTGGCAGCCTTGCGACACCGGACGGGCGCTTGTCAGGGAGGGACACCCGGGGCGGGGAGCCTTTCCAGAGACCTCTGCAGGGCTGCGTGCCAAGTGCACGTTTTATTTTATTCTAGACACTCGTCCTTGCCTTGAGGAGCACCCAGGACCGCACAATCACCCTCCTCACATGTCTCTGGGCCCTGTGGGTTCTGACAGCCTTCTGGAGGCCGGGCCAGGGCTTGCACAGCCGCCTCCGTCTCAGATTTTCTTGCAGTCAGCCTGGGCTGTGGTTTGGGAGGAAGGCCACAGGGTGAGGTTTCCTTCCCACACATCCTACCAAGGGACATGCACAGTATTTTCTTTTTCTTTTTATTTATTTTTTTCTTTTAGAGACAGGGCCTTGCCCTGTCATCCAGGCTGGAGTGCAGTGGTGCAATCATAGCTCACTGTAACTTCAATCTCCTGGGCCCAAGACATCTTCCTGCCTTGGCCTCTCAAGTAGCTGGGACTATAGGCACATATCACCATGCCCAGCTAATTTTTTTTTTGCCGTGTTGCCTAGGCTGGTCTTGAACTCCTGGGCTCAAGTGATCCTCTCACCTCAGCCTCCCAGAGTGCTGGGATTTCAGGCGTGAGCCTCTACCCTGCTGTGCACAGCGTATTTGAAGGCTGTTTGATCACTGAGATTTTTCTTTGTCACTCACTGCCTGTCTTGGGGGTAAGGCCTGCCTGGGCTTCCAGCTCCCTGATGACAGCCTTACCTGTACCTCTGCTTCCCCGGGCCGTGTGTCTGTCTGCACAGCAGCACCAGCAGCAGGACAGGGCAGGAGGCAGGCGTATGGAGTGGGCAGTTAGTAAAGGACCAGAGCATTGGGGTGGCTGAGGTTGTCTCTGCAGTTCGTTAGTGCCAGGCGTCTTTTGAGGCAGGGAAGTTCCCACTGGAGCTGAAGCACCCAGGAGCCTGCTGTGGCACCACGGGCCCGGGTTGGGCTGACTGGGGAGCCTGGGGGTACTGCATCAGCTGGCCTGGAGCCTATCAGAGGAAGCCGCTCAGCCCCCACCTGCGCGCGTGTATTGGTTGAGTGGGAGATGGAACACACAAGCTGCTGTCTCCTCCATTCAGCTCCCTACGCTGTCCTTACCTGTGCGCTAGCTTCACAGGCCCACTAGGCCCAGCAGAGGCCTTTCCTGGGTGACAGGTGAGTGTTGGAGGCCAGGGCTGAGGGAAGGGGCTTGCTGGAGACAGACAGGCTGGTGGCCCAGGTCCCTGCTCCCAGGCAGGTGCAGGCAGCCCCTCCTTAGTACTGGCAGTGAAGACAGAGCTGTGTCTTGCACAGGGGTCTGTGGCCTCAGGGCACTCTCTTTCCAGATGACCAAGACATTCTGCAGCCAGCAGTATGCCCTGGGCTCTTCCTGGGCTGGCTTCCTGCACCCCCAGGCCAGCAAGGCTGTGCATAGGTGTCTCGAACACTTCCTACTCCCGGACAGTCGAGTCACCCCACACTTCTTGCTGTGAACCACCTGTGATGCTTTTGTTTAATTGCAGTCACTCATGACCCCAAGGCAGAAACCATCCTTACAGAACCAAATTAAGCTTTCCTGGAAGAAATGTTAAAAAGAGTGACTCAGCAGCTCCACGAGCACTGTGGCTCTGGAGATGGCGGGATGCAGTCTCACCAGGACCCCAGCCACCACGCCCAGCAGAAACATCCATGGCTTGAGGCGTAAGCATTCTGTCCAGCCTTCTGAGTGTTTAAGCAAAGTCCTATTTGTTAAAATTCCAGAACGGCCTGAGTGTCTCTGTCACGCAGCCTCAGGTGCTGAAATGAAAGCCATGTCCTAGGTAGGGAGGCCCAGGGGCTCTGCCCTTAAGAGCCTGTGTCGGCTGGGCATGGTGGTTCATGCCTGCAGCCCAGCGCTTTGGGAAGCCAATGTGGGAGGATCACTTGGGTGCAGGAGGACGAGACCAGCCTGGGTAACATATTAAGACCCCCGTCTCTATAAAAAATACAAAAATTAAGCCAGGCGTGGTGGCTGACACCTGTAATCCCAGCAGTTGGGGAGGCAGAGGCGGGCGAATCACGAGGTCAGGAGTTCAAGACCAGCCTGATATGGTGAAGCCCCGTGCTACTAAAAATAAAAAAAAATTAGCCGGGTGTGGTGGTGTGCACCTGTACTCCCAGCTGCTCGGGAGGCTGAGGCAGGAGAATCCCTTGAACCTGGGAGGCGGAGGTTGTGGTGAGCCGCGATCACACCACTGCACTCCAGCCTGGGCGACAGAGCAAGACTCCGTCTCAAAACAAACAAACAAAAACACAAAAATTAGCAGGTCGTAGTGCTGCATGCCTGTGTTTTCAGCTACTCGGGAGGCTGAAGCTAGAGGATCACTTGAGCCAGGAGTTTGAGACCAACCTAGGTGACATGCTATCTCTACAAAATAAATAGTTGTTGTTGTTGTTTTTTAAAGCCCACATTGTAGCCAAGGAATTGCAGCTTGAGAAGATGCTGAGGAAAGCACACAGTCCTTCACCCAGCAAGTCAAAGGGCACCAGCACATAGCAGGCTTATAGACCATCACACAGCACATTGCAGACAGCACACTGCAGACCAGACTACGAGAGCCTTGGGCAGGGTGGGGTGGGGTATGGGGCTCTTGGAGGAAGGAGGCACTGGTGCAGTGCAGGCTGGGCAGTTTGTGCCCCTCCATTCCTGTGGCCTAGGCTGTGCTGGTGCTGCGAGGTGGACGGGGGCCACCCTGTGATCTCAGGTCACCAGAGGCACACATCCTCTGAGTTTGTGGCTGTGTCTTCCAGCCTAGCTTGGCCTGTGCACTGTGGCTCAGTGTTTCAGAGAAGGGCTCCTCAGTGAGCAGCTTCATGTGAGGGCCTGCAGGCTCCCATGGGTAATGCACAAATTCAGAGAAGCACAGTATTGGGCCGCAGCTTCCCAGAGAGCACCCACATACAGCTTAGGTGTTGCAAACCTAGGTTGTGAAATTGTTGTTGGTTGTAACCAGATTTTGTTTCTGAAGAGTGGGATAGGAAAACAGCCCTCTGGGCGATCTGTCCCGCTGGTGCTATCTGTGAAGGGAGCCCCTTACTTCCCACCTGAGTCTCACCCCACTTCCCCACTTGCACTCGCACCCATCTGCTGGGCCTGGAGCCACTCCCTCTTTAGGGCCATCCCTGTGCTCAGTCCCCTGTGGCCCTGGGCAAGGCTGGTCCTTCTCTGCTCAGCCGGGTGCTGTCAGGGAGGGTGAGCTTGTCAGGATCATTTAGGGGGTGATAGGCTGGCGGGGGTGGCATCTTGGAGGTGGCATCTCTCCTGTGGAGGGTGGGGTTGGAAGGTGAGCTTGTCAAGATCATTTAGGGAGTGATAGGCTAGAGGGGGTATGTCCTTGGCCCCAGCAAGAGTGCACCCCCAGATATCCCCCCTTTCCTCTCCTTTTCTGAGGTCACGCTCGGCCACTGCTCCCGGGCTGCATTCATCAGGATTGAGGAGGGTACGGGCTCTGCTGGCTGAGGTAGGACCCTGGGAGGGATGCTGAGGCCGCCCACCCGCCTGCCTGCCCCATCAGGAGCTGGCACTGCAGCTGCACTCTCCCTGCCTGTTTCCTGACATCCTCGTAAATGACGGCTGCACCAGATGTAGGGGAGCTGCATGTGCTGCAGAAGAGCAAACAATATTGCGCCCTTATCTGGGCCCCGGGGTGTCAAGGCTGCCGTTGAAGCTGCTCTGTAAATAAAGGGCAGGTGGCCCCTGCAGGAGGCACACTGGGCCACCTTCTGCGGAGCGAGACTGCCTCTGGCAGGTGGCCTGGAGCCCTGAGGCTCACCACAGGGTGGAAACACCCAGGTCCTCTCTGAGCCTGACCACGGGCAGCTCTGACTCACCTCCCACCTCGGTGGCGCAGACGTGTGGCAGTGCTTGGCCTGGGCTGTGGGCCACTTCCTGTGCTCTCCAGAGCCTCAGCCTTCTGCAGAGTAGCTCAGATGTCGCTGCAGTTCCCCAGTCGTGTGTGATGTGCATTTCACCAGAGTTCAATGATTCTTGTGTTTTTTACTCCAAATCTTCAGCCTTTCTCAAAAATAAAATAAAACCACTTGGGATGTAGGGCTTTTACTCTGAGAGGTACAGAGTGGCCACCATCTGTTTGCAGTGTTGCAGACCCTAATCCTTCAGGGCTGGGTGGCAAGGCAAGGCTCACAGAGGTCGAGAGAGGAAGCAGTCCTGCGTGTGGTGGCGGGAGGAACACTGCCTCAAAGACCACGCTCTGCCATCCAGAGCACACGAGGGTTGTTGCACCTCCGAGAGATGTCACTGCTGACCATCTGCTCTCCTTGCAGCATCTGGGCTGATGGGCCGTACCCTGCACTGTGAGCCACCCGCAGGAGACCAGGAGGGCACAGCACTGCACCTGCAGACAAGCCTGCCAGCCCTTTCCGAGGCAGATACCCAGGAACTAACCCAGGTAAGATGTCCCCAGTGCCATGCCAGCCAGCGCTGTGTCCCAGTCTTCCCGCAGGCTGCTCCTCTTGCCTTTCTGACCACAAACAAGCTCTGGGTCATCCATCTGTATTGGCCTCGCACCAAGGAGGAGCTGCTGGCCTCCACTTGGCAGCTGCAGGGAGGGAGGAAGGGCAGTGTCCGTCCCAGGTCTACACACTTCCTGGAACACAACATGCACCACATTCAGACACATTCCTATGCACACACAGCTGCCCTGGCTACCACCTGTACTGTACCCATTGTACATGTCCGTGTATGTGTGTGCACAGGTGTGTATGTTTACCATGCATGTACATGTGCATGCTGTGTGTAGTGTGCATGTACTGTACACATTGTGCATTTGTGTGTACTATGTGTGCTATGTGTACATATGTTATGCATGTACTTGTACTGTGTATATGTCCACGTGCATGTGTGTGTACTTGTGAGTACATGTGTGTATTTGTGTTGCGTGCGTGTGCACATGTGTGTGCTGTGCATGTGGTGTATGTGTTGCATGTACTATGCATGTATATGTGCTGTATGTGTACCTTGTGTATACTGTGCATGGGCATGTGTATATGTGCATGTCGTGTGTGTGGAGCGTGCATGTACTGTACATGTATGTGTACTCTGTGTGCTGTGCATGTGCGTGCATGTGTGCTCTGTATACTGTGCATGCATGCAGGTACATGCCTGCTGTGTGTTGCGTGTTCTGTGTGTGCACTGTATGCATGCACAGTCAGGTGCATGGCTCACTCAGCCCTCATGTGCTGAGCACTGGTTCTTAAGGAGGCTTAGCACTTTGTGCCTGGGAGGCTGGAATTTTAATGTTCAGTGTAAATACTCCTGTATTGTCCAGAGGTTGCTGCTTAACATGCTGGCTTTCCAAGTAATTTTTGAAGCTGTACTCAGTCATCATATCACTTCATTTGTAAATATCTCCATATGTATCATTAAAAGATAAGAGCCATTCAGAAAGAACCATACTGCCACTGTCGCCTTAGGAAACAGGAAGTCGTTCCTCAGCACCATCCAGTATCCAGGCAGTGCTCCAACCTTCTGAGCCCTTGCTGAAGGGCGTGTCCCACAGGGTATGTGGCGCACATGCAGTCTCCAGGTGCAGCTTCCGTCTCGTCTTTCCCTACAGTTGATTCCTGGAAAAAGCAAAGCTATCTGTTGGGCTGAGACTGTGCACTTTGGATCTTGCAGTTCTGTGTCTACGCAGGCCGTGGGCTCCCCATCCCTGAGCCTCTGAGTCGGCAGGTGGGTCTGGGGCTCTGTCAGGCCCGGCCCTGTTTTTGTAGGGAGTGTTTTGTGGATGGCTCTGCCCATGTCCACCAGGAGGTGGATAAAGACACTCTGTCTCTTATGCCTGTTTTTAAAAACCACTTCTTACTTTACGTGTCTGTGTAGGCATAAACTCCTTTGAGGCCAGCTTGTTAGGGGAAAAAGGTGTTCATATTTGCTCTGGGGTAATTCAAGTGGACACGGCTTGTCACTTTTTCCTCCCGGCCTCACTTAGTCATGTCTGGTAATGGCACACACAGCACTGCCTGGTAGGTGTAGCCAGCTCACTCTGCAGGTTCCTAGTCACCTTCAGATACACTCACTGCCTCCAGAACATTCTTGGCCTGGGTCTCGTTTGCGCAGGGTTTTTGAGAAATCCCAATACTGTAAAGATAGACTTACCTGATTCTTTCCCAGCCATCCTCGGGAGAGTGCCTCGGCACGTGGCTGAGACTGGCAGGATCTGAGCACACCCCACTCCCACACCCTACAAAGGTGTCCATGGCCGAGATGCTCGCTGTATCCCACGGTTGTGTTTAGACTGAAGTAGGAGCAAAGCTTTAAGATGAAAAAATAGGAATTTTACCTGTTAATTGCAATGGTGGCCATGTAGTTGGAGAGGCCCTCAAGTGTCCACACATCAGACTCTCCTGTCACGTGTGGCGTGTTCTTCACCTCAAAGCCCGGGAGCGTTGGGGAGGTGGTCAGGTGACTGCACGGAGCTGAGGGTGAGTGGGGCTCCCCACCAGCCATCCAGGCTGTGTCTCCCCTGGGGCTGCATGGGCACTGCCATCATTAAAGATCCAGCAAGCCCAGTGGCTCAACACCGGGAGGAACAGGCTTCACATTCAGGACTGTGGCATCAAGGCCAGTGGCAGAGCGGGAGGAAGCAGTCACCCAAGGTATGGGGTTGGGAGGGCCCAGGAAGGCCTGGTGTGCCTTGGGGGCAAGGGCAGCGCGTTGGTCAGATGCAGGCCCCCTTCCTTGCAGGAGGAGCCTAGTTTCACAGGAGACTGTCTTTTTGAGGCAATACATGTGTTTCCTATTTAGAGAATTCCTAGTGCACAGTCGAAGCTCAAGCAGAAGCCAGAGTGAGTTACATTTCTGGGGAAAATAAAAATGCACGAAACCCCCCTTCATCCAGCTGTGGTTTTTGTTGCAGATGCTATTAAAGCCATCATGCTGAAACGTGTCCCAGTGGTGTGGGCTGCAACTGGGGGTGCTCAGGAGAGGGTGACTGTGATCACACAGGACAGGCAGGGGTGACACGGTGAGCCCTTCTGTCTCTGGGGCCCTGGCCACTGTGTCACTGTGGTTGTGGAGGGTGGAGGGCCGGGGGCTGTAGGAGGTGGATTTGACAGAGCCCCTGACTTGCTTCTGTTGTCCGCTCCTCTTTGCGGCTGTGGAATCCACTGGGGCCCACGCCATGGACGCGGTGCCTGGACACAGTAGAACTGGAGGTGGTCTAGGGCAGTTCCCTGGGACACTCCAGCTCATGCAGCCTCATCTGTCTTGTCCTGCTTTGGGGTTGCTGTGTCCACGTCCCTCTGTCTCCAGGGAGGAACCAGGTGGACACTCAGTGTAGACAGACACTGGGTCTGGCAGGAGAGTGGGTGGGAGCCTCGCTGGTGCCTGATGGTGGGAAAGAAGCCTGCTGCACTCCTGCTGTGATTCCTGATAGGAATGGATGTGCCATGGCCGGTCCCTGTGGGCGCAGGTCCCAGGGGTTGCTTGGGTGACGCCTCAGCCTCCTGCCTTATGGCATGGGGCAACCAGCGTACCACTGCCTGTGACGTCTCCATAAACAACAAATGCAAACACACATGGTAACAGGAAAGCCATGCAACTCATTCCATTCAAAGTCAAAGGGTTCCCAGGGAGCCGAACCTGGTGCTGGGACGGGGGTGAGACTGAGGGTGCGGTCAGGCTCACTTGGGGCTCAGGTAGGGCTCACGTGGAGGTGTGGGACGGCAGCTTCTGGGCATGTGGGGAGCCAGGTGTTTCTGTCCTCACGTCTTTGTTTGGCAGAAACCCTCTGCCCACTCCACAGCGTCATGTCCCATGTGGACCAGTTCTGGTGATTTGCTGGAACATTCTGAAGTCATTCTGGGGCTCCCTGCCTTCTATGAAACTATCTTCAGAAGGTAACATCCCTTTCTTTCCTTTCGTTTCTCTTTTTTAGGAACTGGAGAATGCATTGCATCTTCCTCAGGGACCCCCGTTCCTGGTCTGGCTTCCCTCACTTCCCTGTCCCTGATGTCTCTAATCTAAACTTTCCTCAATTAATCTGTGTCCTCTCCTAGTCAGGGGAAAAAAATCAATGGTTTCCTGTGTACCTAATGAATGTAAGATAATCATATTCACAGAGTGTCTCCCTAGTACTTGAAATAAGGGTCTTAATCAGTGTATGACCGCCCTGGCTTCTTTGAGCTCACCGGCCATGTCGGGGGCCAACAGCCCCATGTGACTTTGGGCGCCTGCAGTCCCCGGGGGCAGGAGAAGCTGCATGGACACCATGCTCTGTGCTGAGTGCACCTCACACAAGTGTCGCTCTCCTGCCTGGGCCCACTGGGAGTGTGTGGAGCAGGTGAGTTGGAGAGCAGGTTATGGCCAGAGGGGATGGTGGGACTGGCCACCCCCAAGGTGACTGGGCTCTGCGGGGGCACTGAACGCAGCACCCACCCTCCGAGGCTAGCCAGGCAGGAGTGGGCCTTGCTTGTGAGTGAGGAGGGGTGGGGAGGCCAGGCTCCTCCTCCACTCAGGCTCTCAGCGTCCCGTACCTTCCTGCTTTTCCAGGCTGTTCATGTCAAGTGTTCATCACGGCGCAGGCAGGAGGTCAATATTTTGGGGGGCTGTGAGGTTTTGTGATGCTGTTTTTATTTATGGCCTTGACAGCAGTCAGATAGAAGTGCTGAGCTAAGCCGCATGTTTGGGGATCTGTGCCTTTACTATGAGTTCCTATTACTCATGCCCCTGACACCACATTGCATGCACTTTCTAAATGCTGATCCATAAGAAGAGGCTGGGAATGGGGACAGGGTGCCCTGCAGCCCGACATCCACACAGCAGGAGGCCATGTCCCAGGGGCGCCCTGGACCAGGTGTGGGGGCCCTGCATGCACGTGGCTTGAGGGCGCCCTGTAACTCAGACTTATGGTAGCTGGGTGGAGGCGGCATCACAGGGAAACACCACGCCTTCCCTTTTTTTTTTTTCTTTTTCCTTTTTTTTTTTTTTTTTTTAATTGATCATTCTTGGGTGTTTCTCGCAGAGGGGGATTTGGCAGGGTCATAGGACAGTAGTGGAGGGAAGGTCAGCAGATAAACAAGTGAACAAAGGTCTCTGGCTTTCCTAGGCAGAGGACCCTGCGGCCTTCCGCAGTGTTTGTGTCCCTGGGTACTTGAGATTAGGGAGTGGTGATGACTCTTAACGAGCATGCTGCCTTCAAGCATCTGTTTAACAAAGCACATCTTGCACCGCCCTTAATCCATTCAGCCCTGAGTGGATACAGCACATGTTTCAGAGAGCACAGGGTTGGGGGTAAGGTCACAGATCAACAGGATCCCAAGGCAGAAGAATTTTTCTTAGTATAGAACAAAATGAAAAGTCTCCCATGTCTACCTCTTTCTACACAGACACGGCAACCATCCGATTTCTCAATCTTTTCCCCACCTTTCCCGCCTTTCCATTCCACAAAACCGCCATTGTTATCATGGCCCGTTCTCAATGAGCTGTTGGGTACACCTCCCAGACGGGGTGGCGGCCGGGCAGAGGGGCTCCTCACTTCCCAGTAGGGGTGGCCGGGCAGAGGCGCCCCTCACCTCCCGGACGGGGCGGCTGGCCGGGCGGGGGGCTGACCCCCCCACCTCCCTCCCGGACGGGGCGGCTGGCCGGGCAGAGGGGCTCCTCACTTCCCAGTAGGGGCGGCCGGGCAGAGGCGCCCCTCAGTTCCCCGACGGGGCGGCTGGCTGGGCGGGGGGCTGACCCCCCCACCTCCCTCCCGGACGGGGCGGCTGGCCGGGCAGAGGGGCTCCTCACTTCCCAGTAGGGGCTGCCGGGCAGAGGCGCCCCTCACCTCCCGGACGGGGCGGCTGGCCAGGCGGGGGGATAACCCCCCCACCTCCCTCCCAGACGGGGCGGCTGGCCGGGCGGGGGGCTGACCCCCCCACCTCCCTCCCGGACGGGGCGGCTGGCCAGGTGGGGGGCTGACCCCCCCACCTCCCTCCCGGACAGGGCGGCTGGCCGGGCAGAGGGGCTCCTCACTTCCCAGTAGGGGCGGCCGGGCAGAGGCGCCCCTCACTTCCCCGACGGGGCGGCTGGCCGGGCGGGGGGCTGACCCCCCCACCTCCCTCCTGGACGGGGCGGCTGGCTGGGCGGTGGGCTGACCCTCCCACCTCCCTCCCGGACGGGGCGGCTGGCCGGGCAGAGGGGCTCCTCACTTCCCAGTAGGGGCGGCCGGGCAGAGGCGCCCCTCACCTCCCGGACGGGGCGGCTGGCCAGGCGGGGGGCTAACCCCCCCACCTCCTTCCCGGACGGGGCGGCTGGCCGGGCGGCGGGCTGACCCCCCCACCTCCCTCCCGGACGGGGCGGCTGGCCGGGCGGGGGGCTGACCCCCCCACCTCCCTCCCGGACGGGGCGGCTGGCCGGGCGGGGGGCTGACCCCCACCTCCCTCCCGGACGAGGTGGCTGCTGGGCGGAGACGCTCCTCACTTCCCAGACGGGGTGGCTGCTGGGCGGAGGGGCTCCTCACTTCTCAGACGGGGCGGTTGCCAGGCAGAGGGTCTCCTCACTTCTCAGACGGGGCGGCCGGGCAGAGACGCTCCTCACATCCCGGACGGGGCGGCAGGGCAGAGGTGCTCCCCACATCTCAAACGATGGGCGGCCGGGCAGAGACGCTCCTCACTTCCCAGATGTGATGGCGGCCGGGAAGAGTCGCTCCTCACTTCCTAGATGGGATGGCGGCCGGGCAGAGACGCTCCTCACTTTCCAGACTGGGCAGCCAGGCAGAGGGGCTCCTCACATCCCAGACGATGGGCGGCCAGGCGGAGACGCTCCTCACTTCCCAGACGGGGTGGCGGCCGGGCAGAGGCTGCAATCTCGGCACTTTGGGAGGCCAAGGCAGGCGGCTGTGAGGTGGTTGTAGCCAGCCGAGATCACGCCACTGCACTCCAGCCTGGGCGCCATTGAGCACTGAGTTAACGAGACTCCGTCTGCAATCCCGGCACCTTGGGAGGCCGAGGCTGGCAGACCACTCGAGGTTAGGAGCTGGAGACCAGCCCAGCCAACACAGCGAAACCCCGTCTCCACCAAAAAAATACGAGAACCAGTCAGGCATGGCGGCGCGCGCCTGCAATCGCAGGCACTCGGCAGGCTGAGGCAGGAGAATCAGGCAGGGAGGTTGCAGTGAGCTGAGATGGCAGCAGCACCGTCCAGCTTCGGCTCGGCATCAGAGGGAGACCGTGGAAAGAGAGGGAGAGGGAGACTGTGGGGAGAGGGAGGGGGAGGGGGAGGGGGAGGGGGAGAGCATGCCTTCCCTTTTAACCTGTATGCTCTTTGGCTAATGGGTTTGTGACGGTGAGCGCCTGCTCGCCTGCCTCTGTGCACCCCGCCCACCCCCACCCCCACCCTCTGCTTTTGCGGGTGAGCCACTCCTGTGCCCATGCCCCCCAAACTCCCATTGTGCTGGGCATGACTGCAGAGGACCCAGGACCCTGGGCTGAGCAGGGCCCATGGCTTCAGAGTGATGGGGACAGGAGGCCATGCCAGGCACAGCCCTTGGGGTCCCAGATGCTCACACCAACCGGTACCCAGAAACCACCTGGGAAACTACCGGTGCAAAGGGCCTGGCAGGAGAGAGTGTGGGACCTGTGCTGAGGGCCGGAGGCCAGCACCTGACAAGCCCTCCCAAGGCCACTACCAGGCTGCACCAGCTGAACAGGTCGAGCAGAGACCGAGTGCTTGACCGAGTGCTGAGTGGGACTTCAGGCTTGGAGGACTCGCCCCACCCCAAGCCTTTCCTGTCCTCCCAGTTGTCGCTTTAATGAAGGCCAAGTGTGCAGGGCAAGTGCTGGGTGTCATGGAGGCCCTGGCTGTGGAAGGTAATACGTGTTATAGCAGTGGGGAGTTTCTCATTATTCACTTTTTAAAAATTGTGGTGAAATATATAAAACACAAATTTTGCCATTTTAACCATTTTTAAGTGTACAATTCAGTGGAGTTAATGAAATTCACCACCATCGTCCTGCACAGAAACAGTTTCTGTGAGACACGAACCCACGTTTCTGCCCCAGCCCCCCGCCCACCACTCTGCCTTCCCTCTCTGCCAGCCTGCCACTCTGGGTTCCTTACAGCAGGGGAGTCACGCAGCCCTTGTCCTTTTGTGCTTGGCTTATTTCACTTGGCATACGGTTTTCAGGGCCCATGCACTGAAAACCCCTCTGTTGGTGGATGTACAAGCTGTTTCCTCCTTTGGGCTGCTATGGAGAATGCCGCTGTAAGCGTTCACATGAGCATCTGTTTGAGGCCCTGCTCTCAAGTCTTTGGGGTACACAGTGGTCCTCTTATTATCAAGGGAAATGCTCTAAGACCCCCAGATCATAAAGCTTTACCCCCATGTTTTCTTAGGAGTTCTGTGGTTTTGGTTTCCTCTTTAGGTTGTGAGCCCATTCTGAGTTAATGTTTGTGTGCGGAGTGAGGTGAGGACCCAGATTTATTCTTCTGTGTGTCCAGATCGAGTTTTCCCAACACCATCTGGTAAACCAGCTGTTCTTTCCCCATTGAATGGTCTTGACACCCTTGTTGAAAATCCGTTAGCCATAGATAATATGAGTTTATCTCTGGTTTCTCACTTAATTCCATTTTGCGGTCTAATGTCACTGTTTTGATTAGCTTTGTCGTAAGGTTTTTTGTATTTTTTATTTTGAGACAGGGTCTCACTCTGTCTCCCAGGCTGGAGTGCAGTGGCATGATCTCGGTTCACTGCAACCTCCGCCTCCCAGGCTCAGGCGATTCTCCTACCTCAGCCTCCCAAGTAGTTGGGACTATAGGTGTGCACCACCACGTCCAGCTAATTTTTTTTTTTTTTTTTTTTTTTTTTTTGTAGACATGGAGTCTCCCTATGTTGCCCAGGCTGGTCTTGAACTCCTGGGCTCAAGCAGCCTTCCCTTCTCAGCCTCCCAAAGTGCTGAGATTATGGGCATGAGCCACTGTGCCTGGCCAAAAAAAAGTTTCAAAAGTAAAAAATAAAATAAGTTAAAAAGAGAAAACAGCATATAGGATAAGAATATAAAGAAAAATTATTCTGGCACGGCTATATAGTGTTTGTGTTTGAAATTTTATTACAGAAGAGTCAGAGTTAAAGAAAATCGTAGTTTGTAATATATAAAAGTTACAGGAAGCTAAGGCTCACCTGTTACTGAAGAAAGACTTTTTAAAATAAATTTAGTGGAGCCTTAGTGCGCAGTGTTGATAAAGTCCACAGTAGTGTTCAGTCATGCCTAAGCCTTCACGCTCACTCACCACACACCCAGAGCCGCGCCCAGTCCTGCCAGCCCTGCTCACGGGAAGCGCTCTATACTGCGTGCCATTTCGTATCTTTATGCTGCACATTTACGGCACCTTCTCCACGTTTAGATGTGCAGGTAGTTAGCGTGGTGCTCCAGCTACTTGTGCTGCTTGGTGCTGTGGTGTGCCGTGCAGGCCTGCAGCTTGAGGGGGTGTGCCCCGCTGCACAGCCGGGCACCGCAGGCCCTGCCTCCTCAGTGTGTGTATGTGTACTCTAGCGTTGTCCCACGATGAGACCCCGAGCCATGGTTCCTCAGGATGCATCCACTTCATTAGGCAGCACATGACTATTTTAGTATATCATGCTTTTGTTTTCATTCATCTCAAATAATTTACTAATTTCCCTTCCATCACCTGTTGGTTGTTTAATTTGTAAACACTTCAGTTTGCTGTGTTGCTAGCTTCCCTCTGCTGTGGTTGGAGGAGACACCTGCTGTGGATCCATCTCTCTAGGCTTGTTGAGGGCTGCCTCCCAGTCCGTGGCCCATCTCCCAGCCTGTGGCCCATGGAGGCATCTGGTTCAGAGGAGAATGGGCTCCTGCGGTTGTAGGTGGAGCGCTCTGCACTGGTCTCCTGGGCCATGGGTTTATAGTGCTGTGCAGGCTGCCTGTTCCTGTTTCTGTATGGATCCTCTGCTTAGCTGTTCTGTTCATTTTGACACGTTTGCTAGCCTTTAAATGTGGTCAGCAGGTATTACGCAGTCTTGGTTCAGGCTGGGAAGTGGGTTTGTGCAGCTGTTGACACCATGTGTTGAAGGATGAAAGAGCAATGCCGGAGGTAGGTTCACTGGGCCAGGTGTCACCCACCGGGAGAGTGAGGCTGCAGAGTGGCCCTCAATGGCAGGGGTCAGCACTGTGGCTGCTGCTGAGCTGTGTGTCACAGCCCTGAGTGTTGGGCCCTGTTCCTGTCCCCTCCATGCACAGCAGCGTCCTGCCTTGAGGTGTAGGTGAGAGGCAAGGGGGACCGGGCCGCAGCGTGCAGGGCAGAGCATGAGGTGCCTGGCAAGTTGGGAGCAGACTCATTGGCCACAGCTCTGGCCGTGTTGGTTCAGGCTGGGAAGTGGGTTTTGTGGGGCTGTGGCCAACCTCTTGGAAGAGCCACATTTTAGTGCATTTTCAGTTTGTTTCCTATTTTGAGGGTACCACTGAGGTTCTTCCACGTGTGCGATGCACCTTCAGTGGCACTCAGTTCACATTCACTGAACACTTTAGTGAGGGTTCATCGTCCCTCAAGCACTCGGCTCTCTTAATGGGAATCTCCATCCCTGGTCTAGGAGCAGGGAGCGCTCTTGGGCAGGACAATCCAGTCCAGGCCCAGCTCCTTGCTCTGCATGGCGTTTCCTGTGCGCGCCTGGAGTGAGCTCAGCTGGCCCGGCTGAATCAAAGTCCCCTCTGAGCAGCAAGGCCGCCGTGCTCATTGCCTCGACCCACCGCCGCGGGGGCGTCCTGAGGAGGGGGGCCCTGCATCTGCCCCCCCGCTAGTGCACAGACCACCTTGGCCTCCAGGAATGCAGCGGAGGGGACTTGGGCGGGCCACAGGGTGGTCTGCGAGTGCCGAGTGTGACAGATCGCGGCAGAGAGTGTTCTTTACGGCCTCCAGAGCTTGGCTGCGGTGAGAGCCAATTTTCCCCCTTTACATTCTCTGCAGCGTATTAATGGCCCCAACTGGTAGAACTATTTTGAGTTGTAGACAGCTTGATTTATCCCAGCTCTGTTCTTAAATGGTTGCTAATTTCTCACTGCAAGAAAATTCACAGTTCCTCAGTGAGTCAGCTTAATGACACGGCCAGGGCAGCCCAGCTAACAGCAGACTGTTCTCGGTGCTTGGCTTGGTACGGTGATGTGCCGCACTCCGGCGTCACGAGGCGAGCCAGAGCAGACATGTCCCATGGGACACAAGAGCCGATGTCCCGCAGAGTTTGGAGGCCAAGGCCCTGCATGCCTCTGGAGCACTGTCTTCCCGGGCTGCTGGTGGCAGCGAACGCACAAGCCCGGGACGTCTTCAGGCCCCCAGCACTCAGCCTTGCCCTAATGGTGTGCGCATGGACACACAGCTGCTTTGTAGGTGGGCCCACCCTACTTCATTAGACTATTTTTCCATATTTATTTTTTGCCTTTATAAACAAAATGGAAATGGTGAGAATGCTAAATTCTCTTGTCTTTGCTCTGCAGGGCTTCTGGCCTATGTCGCTGTCAGCCCAGACAGTGTTTTGGTGATGCTTTGCTCCGAGTCTGCAGGAGCTTTGTGGAGACAGAGACTTTCCTAGCAGGGCAGCAAGCGGAAGCTTTTCTTCCAGAACAGCCTTTGCTCAGGGCATGAGGGAGCCGGCCAGGCCCACAGCGCCCAGGGCATCCTCCTCATGGATGTGTTGGAGGAAAGTGGCTTTGGTGCTATCCTGGGGGACCATGGCCATAAGCTGGCAGTGTCAGCCACGCTCAGTTGCGTTTCTTTGTTCAGGTTGTGCCTCTTGCTGCCTGCCTGAGTCACCTAGGGCTGCTCCCCTTCCTGGCTCTGACGCCCTTAGCGGGTCCCACAAGCCGCTCAGGACCACAGAGTCCGGCCATGGGTCTAGCCAGGCATCCACTGATGCTCTAAGCTGCAGCTTCTCTTAGGAACACTTCTATCAGGTCCGGCTCGCAGGCATGCCCCAGGGCCAGCCTGGATTGTACTGTCCTTCAAGCACTCCTTGCTCTATTTCTTTGAAGTTTATAAAAGTTTGTTTCCCCCAAAACCCAAAGCACTTTTAATCAGGTAGTTTCTGTGGAGGTCGAACTGGCTGGAAGGAAGGCCAGTTCCTGGGTTTCTTTACTCATGTAGCAGGGACTCAAGGAAGTCTGATTTGTGCCTCGCCTCTGACTCAGAGCCCATGAAGGTTCCTGTGTGAGGCCACTGGCTGCCTCGGAGCTGACAGCATCCTGCACAATGGCTAGATGGCTTGTCACCCCAGGCCGCAGAGGAACAACTGTTTCTAGGGTTTGGCCAGACTTCACATTCTCCATTCTTTCCATCCCTGTTATGTGGAATGCACACGATGCCATGTAATTACTTCAGTCCCTTCTTAAAGGAAAAAGAATCTGGACCCGCACTCCAGGACACTAGCAGTTTGAAGGTTCGCTCAGGAATGTTCTTTGTCTGCAGACCTAGCAGCTGTACAGATCGCTTTTGTGTTTTTGCACTATTAATTAACTTCAAGTGCAATTTTGGCAGGCAGGCCAAGGGTCTCAACAGGCTATTTGGAATGAGTTCTCTTTTAAGGCCTTCAACGTGGTGAGACATTTTCAAATCAAAAAGTACAGCAGGAGCCAGCCTTTATTTTGTCTGTGTACACAATAAAATATTCCGCTTCTATAGGCAGATCAGCTGGTCTTAGTCACAAATAAATTGTGCATATTATTACTGTGCTTAATAGGCAAAACCCTAAACTATAGAAATTTTTGCTATTCCCACTGCTTTCTTATGCACTAGAAAAAGGCATGAATTCGATGTCTTTTTTAAAAAAGTTATTTTATTTTCTTCTTTATATTCTGGGGAGATGTCATAGACAATATTTTTAGGTTGAGAATAATTGTACATACTCATGGGTTACGTAGTGAAGTTTTCCATACATGAAACATAAAGTGATCACATCACACCAGGGTCACTAGCACGGCCAGCATCTTGGGCACGCGCCACTCAGCCTTGCAGGGAAGGTGGCGCACAGGGGTGCCGGGCTGCCTGGGTCTGTTGGAGATGACCCTGGGGGACAGGCGTCATGTGGGGAAGATAGTGAACGGGAGTGTGGGGCTGTTGGGGTCTGTGTGGAGGTGGCCCCAGGTGGACGGGCTTCATGCCTCCCTGTGGTCCTGATCTCCATGTGGCTCCTGATCCCTGAGTTGTTGCGGGTCTCTGCTGGGCCTTGCCGTAGGTAGTATAACCTTCATGGCGGCTTGCTAGGACTGTGTATAAAAGAAGAATATGATGTATGTTTAATAATTATTGGCATTGATGTATGTCAAATGGTACTCTATGTCTATTGGGTTCAGTACAGTATTTTATTTGTTTTCCCTATCATTTTTACCTTTGAACATCTGGGTCAGGGTTAGACAGATTTAATACAGCTTATTCAGCTACTCTTAGTGTCATCCTGCCGAAGACACTCCAGTCAGAGAGCCAGAGCAGGTCCTGGCCCAGCCTCCCTTGGATGTCCCAGGGCCCTGCCACCATCTGTAAGGGGTATAGGACTTCTGGCGGTGACCGGGGATGTGGTCTGGGTCATGCCCCACAGCATCTCTATGTGCAATGAGTGTATCCTCAGGACCGGGGGCAGGTCACCCTCTCTGTGAAACAGATAAAATGTGCCACGTTCTTAGAACAATGTCAGCTTACATTGCATATCCAATAACTCAGCTTTCATTCAGGATAGCTATAGGATGGTAAAAACAGAAGACAAAGTTGTGTATGTACTTTAATCCCAAATTTGAGTTATTCACAAGAGTGTATGGACATAGCGACAGAGGAAAAAGCCAGATAGGAGTGTGCTCGTGTCACTGATGGTGCCAGCCTAACAGTGGTCTGTATTATGGGCAGATTTTGTTTTATTCCTTAACTTCTCTCATGTTTCCTGGTTTTCTACATGCAGTTATTAACCGAAAAGACAAATAGTGGTGTCTCCTGATAGCACTGCACGCCATGGTCATGGAGAGGGCAGAGCTGATGCAGGGCTAGTGGGAGGCATTGGAGCTGTGGGTCCTGGCAGGGGCTTGGGCCATCTCCCCAGCCGTCAGCTCATGGGAGCCCTGTGGCCCTGAAGGACATTTAAATTCTAAATACACTTAAATCACATTTTAGTATGGTTGACGAGGGACATAGGGACTGAGACCAGATCCCGAGCGGATCCATGTCCCTGGCTTCCAGGAGGCCTCCTCACAGGATGTGGGCACAGGGACAGTGTGAGTGTGCAGCCCAGCCATCCCTTCCAAGGGCTGTGCCTGCTGGTTCCAGCAATGCCCTCAGGATCACACTGACAGCAGGGGCAGGTGAGAAGGGAGCAGGTTAGCAGAGCCAGCAAGGGGTGGGCTGAGGCTTTCTTCCCTGTCACGGCACAATTTGGGTGTGGGCCACGTGAGATCATGGGCCAGGCGGTGGAAAAGACCTCCTGTGTGAGGTCATCTGCCCGTCCTCCTGGAGCCACTGACCCCACCATATACTTTCCAGAGCCCCATCCAGCGATCTAAGTCATGACTCAACAGATGGAGTTTCTGCCAGCTCCCGAGGGTGCAGAAGCCCTGCTGTCTGGGACTGGGGCTCTAGTCAGGCATTTATTCATCTGTCTTATGACAAATATCTCAGCAGGAAGGCCGGGTTTGGAAAGGGACATGTGGCTTATTTCACCTCTGCCGTGTGCCTGTGAGTGACCTCAGCCCCCAACTCCCTTGTGCCATCTGCAGAGGGGCTGGGCAGCTGGCCAGGGAAGGGCTCCTTCTGCAGCACGGCAGCCACCCTGGCTGGGCCCTTTCCGGTTTTCACAGCTTGTTCGCATTTGTGATCTCATGTGAGCCACACCGTTCAGTGGAGGGAGCTGGATCTGACCGGCTGGCCCTCTGTCCTCGCCGCCTTCATACTGTTTCTCATGGGTCAGATGAAGGCCGGACCATAGGCGGGGGCATTGCTTGTGACCCTGAATCCCAAGCTGCATGTGTCCCACTGCTGGCCACCCTGCTGGGGAGCACTGAATCACCTGCCCTGGCTGCCCAACCCCACAGGATGCTGAGCCTCCCACCATGTCACTGGGTGGAGCGTGGGGAGGCTGCTCCCCCAGGGCTCAGGTGCGCTGTTCCTAGAGGCAACCAGAGGAGCTGTAGGGGCCCCCCTCAAGATCACCACCCACTAGACCCTGGATGGTCACTGCTGTCCAACTGGTGGGTGCACAGCACTGAGGGTTCCTTCTGACCTAAGCAGTGATCCAGAACTTTCCCTGAAAGAGGACATGGACATTTATTGCAAGTGGTGGGTCACTCAAGTTTCCTTTCCAGTGTATTCTTCTCCATTGTCAGGTGGGCGTATGAGGCTTCTAGACCTAGGCTGAGTGTGTAAAGCAGCGCTTCACAGTGTGGTTCACCTTCCTAGATTCCTCATAGAACACAGCTCATTAAGCCACAGACACAGCACCAGCTCAGCCCTTAGCTCATCGCCCCTGCTGCAACCAGGGGACACATCTCTGTGCTAGCATTCCTGGGGCGGCCCACCCCATCCAGCCTTCCCCATCCACACCTGCCTGGCCCTGCGTGCCTCCACCTTCTGCATCTGCTGGGCCGGGGACCATCTCCCACACCCCCACGGTGCTGGCTGCCCCCCACCGTATGGAGAGTTTCATTCTGTCATTTGCATTGTGCATGAAACATCTCACACTTAGAGACAAGAGAAGGGGTTTGTGTTTCTTTTTAATCCTGCTTTCCCACTCCAGTCTGCAGTTAGGGACCCACATGCAGACAGGTCATGAGCATAGTGGCTGGGTGAGAGCTGGGACTCAAATCCGAGCTGCCTGCCCAGGTCCCCAGCTGCCCCACTGTGGGCAGGAATTCCACACCCACATGCAACGCTCCCACAAGGTCAGCCAAACAGAGCACTCCGCAGCCTGGAGATGGCAGGCCAGGGTGTGGCCGCTGCACCAGGCAGGAGGTGGGGGCAGGCAGCTGGCAGGAGGTGGGGCAGGCACCTCATCTCACCAGGCCTGTACTGGCAGAGACAGAGCCATGACCTGACCCTGGTGCTGGGCTGCCGGCTCCCTCCCGCTGGCTCGCAGATGGCATCACCCAGGTGGTCACGCAAAGGCTCTTGGGTGTGTGAGAGGGGGAGATGTTGTCTGTGCTAGAGTTTGCAGAGATGGCAGCCTCTGCTGTGATCTTGTGCTTCTCCCCAGATCCTGAGGAGGATGAAGGGGCTGGCCCTGGAGGCCGAGAGTGAGCTGGAGAGACAAGATGAAGCCCTGGATGGTGTCGCAGCAGCTGTGGACAGGGCAACCTTGACCATCGACAAGCACAACAGGCGGATGAAGAGGCTGACCTAGGGGCAGAGCGTCCCTGCATTCCTGTCTCGCCCTGCACATCCCACTGAGATGGAGGGCTGGGCGGCAGTGCCAGGGCTGCAGAGGCCTGTGGCCCTCCGGAGTGGTCTTCCTCTGGATAGGGCTGCTACTGTGGGGCTGCTTCTGCACCAGGGGCCTCCCCAGGTGTGCACCATGCCTGCCCCCCACTTGGCTGTCCCTGCTGCTGGGCAGGACCCGGCCACATGTTCTGCAGATGCTGCAGAAGTGTGGACCATGGCGGGACCCCAAGGACACTTGGCACGACCCCAAGGACACTTGGCACAGGCCTGGAAGAGGCCGCCCTCGTCTTGTCTCGGCTCCCTTTCATGGACAGACTGGCGTTCTTAGCTGTACTATAAATTTGTGAGTGAAGTTAGAGCCCAGCTCACTTAGCCAGCTCACTTTGAGGGCATCCTATAAACACCCAACTGTTCTTTTATCGTCTCGGTTTTAGGCAAAAGTGAAATTAGCATGACTGCATCTTTCAAACAAAAATATTGATTTCTGCTTTTATGGCCCCGTTTCCATCCAGAAATAAAGGGAAATGCTGGCTTCAGAGTGGTTTTTGAAGATGGGTGCCAGTGTTTCCACCTGGTGCCTTGTGTCTGGGTCAGTGGCCACTTCCTCAGAGGCCCTGGGGTGGGTGAGCATGGCCTCTGGCGGGACTGCGCGTCACATTGCGGGTGGTGCCCCTTTGCCATGCTGCTTCCAGATGCCCCGTGCAGGGCTGCAAGGAAGGGTGCGGGCACATGGGAGGCGAGTCCCAGGATGGTGCCACGGCCCGGCCTGTGGGGCCTCCACGCTGGTGCACCCAATGCGCAGTGGTGCTGCCTTCCCAGGGCTGCTCAGTGAGCCTCACACACAGGGGCCCTCACAGCTTTGCAGCCAGAAGCCCCACATTGAGATATCCTGGGCGTGCTCCCTCCAAAGGTTCTGGGGAGGACCCTGCATGGCCTCTTTCAGCTCCCTGTGGCTCAGGCACATGGCTGCACACTCCAGTCTCCGCCCGTCCTCTTATGGCCAGCTCCCCATCTGTGCATCTCAAGTTCCCCTCCCCTTTCTCTTAGAGGGTCACTTGCCACAGGTCCAGGGCCCAGCCTAATCCAGGATGGCTGGGTCTTGATGTCACTCACTGAGAATGTCTGCTAAGACCCCAGTTCCACAGGAGGTCCTGCTCTGAGGCTCCAGCTGGACTAGGGGCTGCAATGCCAGTCGCCAGAGCCAGTGCAGGTGCCTGGCAGGAAAACTGGGAAGCAGCCTCTCTAGAAAGCCACAGCCCAGGGAGCTCTGATTTTTTTTTTTTTTTTTTTTTTTTTTTGAGAGGGAGTTTCACTTTTGTTACCCAGGCTGGAGTACAATGGCATGATCTCAGCTCACCGCAACGTCCGCCTCCCAGGTTCAAGCGATTCTTCTGCCTCAGCCTCCCGAGTAGCTGGAATTACAGGCATGCGCCACCACACCCGGCTAACTTTGTATTTTTAGTAGAGATGGGGTTTATCCATGTTGGTCAGCCTGGTCTCAACCTCTCGACCTCAAGTGATCCACCTGCCTCAGCCTCCCACAGTGCTGGGATTACAGGCGTGGGCCACTGCGCCCAGCACTCTGATGTTATTTTTTGTTTGATTTGGGAAATTGCTTTCTGCTCTCTTTTTCTTATTTGGTTTATACTTAGCAGCCTGCAGAAGGAGACCTTGCCCTGTCCCCTCTGGGGTCCTTCCACTAAGGCCACAGGTGAGTGAGTGCTCCCAGCCTGTCTGGACACCCCAAGGAGGCCAGTGTTGGCCTTCAAGCCCAGCCCAAGGCATGCGGACGCCATGGCCCCTCCCTCCTGTCAGTGCTGGGAGCCGGCAGCAAGGGCTCACCGTACCTGCAGCCACCGTGCAGACCCCCATCAAGCCTGGAGGAGGCTGCACCCTGTCCTCAGGACCTCACAGTGTGAGTGGGGTCTCCTCTGTCCCTGACCCCTCACTGTTCTCAGGACTTCACATGTGGGTGGGGTCTCCCCTGTCCCGGACCTCTCACTGTCAGCAAGTCCTTGCAATATCAGGTGAGGCCTTTTGTGTCACTTGACCATTCCTTGTCCACTGGACCTCAAAACTAACATGATATACAGTAGTAAGAATGTAGAAACTTTCCCACTAAAATCACGACCAAGGCCCATACATCCGCTCTCACCACCTCCTTTCAGCACTTTAAGCTCTAACAGATGGAACAAGGCAAGAAAAGGAAGTTAAAGTTTAATGATACTGAAAGAAGAAACAAACTCTCTTTGTTCACAAATGACATTTTCCAGGTAGAAAGTGTAAAAAGGGATCAAGAAAACCCCCTAGAATAATGAACAACTATTCAAGATTTCAAAATATACAAAAGTTAATCACTTTCCTATATACCAACAATGGATGAGTGGATTTGAAGTTAAAAACAAAGTACTTCTACTTTAGCACCCCCAAACAATAAAATACTTAGGTACAAGTCTAAAAAAAGTGTACTCTTTCTATATATATGAGAAAAACTACAAAACCCTGATGAACAAAAGAAGAACCAAATAAATGGAGAAAAATTCCATGTTTATGGATAAGAAGACTCAGTTTTTTCAACATGTTTGTTCCTTCCAGCTTGATCTATAGATCCAATGCAATTTCAATCAAAATCCCTGCAAGTTATTTTGTGGATATTAACAAATGATCCTAAAGTTTATATGGAGAGGCAAAAGACCCAGAATAATCAATTCAATACTGAAGGAGAGGAGCAGAGTTGGAGGACTGACACTACCTGACTAGAAGACTTACTACAAAGCTGCAGTTACTAAACCGGTGTGTTATTGGTAAAAGGAGAGACAAATAATAGAACAGATTAGAGGACCCAGAAATAGACCCATATAAATATAGTCAATTCATCTTCTAAGAAGATTCAAAGGCACCACAATGCAGAAAAGACCGTCTTTTCAACAATGGTGCTGGGACAACTAGACGTCCGCATGTGCAAAAGAAATCAAACAGACCCTTCACCCTAAACAGAAATTAATGAAAAGGAGCTGGGCGCGGTGGCTTATGCCTGTAATCCCAGCACTTTGGGAAGCCAAGGCAGGTGGATCACTTGAGGTCAGGAGTTCGAGACCAGCCTGGCCAACATGGTGAAACCCTGTCTCTACTAAAAATACAAAATTAGCTGGGCATGATGGCGAGCACCTGTGATCCCAGCTACTCAGGAGGCTGAGGCAGGAGAATTGCTTGAACCTGGAAGGCGGAGGTGAGACAAGATCACGCCACTGCACTCCAGCCTGGGTGACAGGGTGAGATTCTGTCTCAAAAAAAAAAAAAAATTATTCAAAGGGATCATAGACCTAAAAGTAAAAGGCAAACTAGAAATGTCCTGGAATATATCATAGGAGAAAATGTAGGTTACCTTAGGTACGACGATAGCTTATAAATTTTTTTCACTCATTTAATTGTTAATATCTGTGGGCACATAATAGGTATTTATGGGGCACATGAGATGTTTTGATACAGACATGCAATGTCTGTATATTTAGTAGAGACAGGGTTTCTATGCTTTTTTACAAACCAATTATACTCTTAGTTATTTTTAATGTACAATTTATTGACTATAGTCACCCTGTTGTCAAATCAAAGGGCATATTTCGTCTTTCTAACTGTATTTTTGTACCCATTAACCATCCTTGCCTCCTCCCCAAACCTCCACTTACCCTTCCCAGCTTCTGGTAACGATCCTTCTACTCTCTATCTCCATGAATTTGATTGTTTTAATTTTCCACAAAGAAGTGAGAATATGTGAAGTTTCTCTTTCTGTATTTGGTTTATTTCACTTAACATAATGATCTCCAGTTCCATCTATATTGTTGCAAATGAGAGGATCTCATTCTTTTTATGGCCAAATAGTGCTCCATTGTGTGGATGTGTATATACTTTCTTTATCCACTGGTCTGTTGATGGACCCTTGGGTTGCTTCCAGATCTTGGCTATTGTGAACACTGCTGCAACAAACATGGGAGTGCAGATACCTCTTTGATATACTGACTTCCTTTCTTTTGGGTATATACCCAGCAGTGGGACTGTTGGATAATATGGTAGCTCTCTTTTTAGTTTTTTGAGGAACCTCCAAACTGTTTTCCCTAGTGGTTAATTGGTGGCTAATTTACATTCCCTTGGTAATGGCTTTTTAGATATAGCATAATAACAAAGCCATGATCCATGAAACAATAAATTGACAAGCTGGACTTTATTAAAATTTAAAACTTAATGCTCTGCAAATGACACTGTCAAGAGAATGAAATGACAAGCCACAGACTGGGAGAAAATATTTGCAAAAGACGTCTGACACAGGACTTCATCCAAAATAGAAAAAGAACTCTTGAAGCCAGGCATGGCTCCCAACAACTCAGGGGGCTGAGATGGGGGAGGATCCTTTGAGGCCGTAAGTTTGAGACCAGCCTGGGCAACCAAGCCAGACCCCCATCTCTAATAACAACGCTAAAATCTAAAAAAAAAACTTTTCTGAACTCTTAACACTCAGCAAAAATTAAAACCCAAGTAAAAGTGGTACCCAAAGACCATAATAAACACCTCACCAAAAGATATACAGATGGCAAATAAGCATCTGAAGAGATGGTTCACATCGCATGCCATTAGGGAACTGCAAATTAAAACAAGGAGGTGCAACTACACACCTGCTAGAATGGCCAGAATCCAAAACACTAACACCACCAGTTGCTGGGGAGGACATGAAGCAACAGGAACTCGCATCCATTGCTGGTGGAAATGCAAAATGGTGCAGCCACTTTGGAAGACAGGGTTTCACCATGTTGATCAGGCTGGTCTCAAACTCCTGACCTCGTGATCTGCTCGCCTCGGCCTCCCAAAGTGCTAGGATTACAGGCATGAGCCACTGCACCTGGTCTAAGAAATACCTGAGACTAGGTAATTTATTTAAAAAAAAAAAGGTTTAATTGACTCTGTTCTGCATGGCCGGGGAGGCCTCAAGAAACTTACAATCATAGCGGAAGGCAAAGCAGAAGTAGGCACCTTCACAGGGCGGCAGGAAGAAGTGAGTGAGTGCAAGCAGGGGAATTTCCAGATGCTTATAAAACCATCAGATCTCATAAGAACTCACTATCACAAGAACAGCATAGGAGAAACTGTCCCCATGATCCAGTCACTTGCCACCAGGTCCCTCCCAGCGACCTGGGATTACGGAGATTACAATTCAAAATGAGATTTGGGTGGGGACACAGCCAACCCATATCATTGGGCCTTAATGACACCTGCAGAATCCTTTCCAGCCCTTAATGTTTGACTGAGGGGTTGAGAGAAGCTGCAGTGCACCAGGGCCAGGAGTCTCAGGCATCTTGGGATCCACCGCCCAGCGTTTCCTCCATCCAGAAGGGCATGGGCCAGCCCTCCCTTCTCGCTTACCTGGTCAGGGTGGATGCTTCATCCCTCCATGTACTGTGTGCCAGGCCTCAGGAAAGTACTTCCCGTCTCTGAATGTCTGTCTCTGAATCAATAACATGGGGATGTCCACACATCCCACGCACAGTTCTGAAGACACAGTGTCCCACCCACTGGGAACCTCACCCCAACCCTGCACGCAGGTCCCAGTGAGTAGGCATTGCCACCTCTCTGCAATTTCTTGTCCCACTCACAGCACATGTCACCACCCGCCACTGCTGCCCTCCTCCCTCAGCTCAGGGGCTGATGGAGATGTACTGATGCCCCTCCTGATGGTCACTCGTGTTCAGACGTCCCACAGAGGTGGTGAGCCTGGGAGACATCCCCTCCTTTCCCCTCCCTTGATGTCTTTGAGGGAGGTGGAAGGCACGCAGCGCACTGTGGAGAGACCTTGCTGCTGAGAAGCACGTGGCACCTGTCATAGGCACCTCTGGCTGCTACAAGTTCCCGGGCATGGCGGCTGCAGGGTGGCAGCCAGCCCAGAAAGCCAGGATGGGCCAGGGAGGTGTGGCGGCCCACAGCAACTGCAAACCCCAGGAAAAGGAGGGCTTCTTCTGCTCTGTTGACTTGCTGTGAAAAAGGCCAGCTGGATACAAGCCTCCGACATGGAGATGTTAGAATTGCTCCACATGTTTTAATTCAGTGGTTTCTATCGGTGGAGTATTTACAGCAGTGAGGTCAGGAGTCCTGTCCAGTACACGGGGCACTGCTGCCGGCCAGCCCGAGAGGGGACGTCATAGTTTGCCCACTGGTCACGAATACGGAACGCTTGATGGGCACCTCAGTCCCAGGGAGGAGACCGCGGGAGAGGCAGCGGGACCAGGGGCCCGGCCTTCAGCAGCTTGCTCCGCACACTCAGGGTTCCCCGGCCCTCTGGCGCTGGAGAAGTTGGGTGGGTTGTGCATGCTGCATGGCCGGAGGCTCGGGGCCAAGGCCACCCTTCCGCACCCACCACTCTGGGAGGCTCCAGAGCGCGGCCCTGAGATCGTGCCACACTCACCCCTTGGAAAGGAGGCAAGGCCGCCCTGGACGGAGGCGACTCGGAGTCCCGGGAGGAAGGAACGGACACACCGGCCTCCCTGCGGAGGAGGGAAAACGTGGTCCCCGGTGGTATCAGGAAGAGGCAAGGCCACTGGTGGGGAAAACCAGGAGCCTCCACTGTGACTCTGAGCAGGGGACCAGGGCCGGAGGTGGGTGTGTGTGGTGTCTCAGGAGGGCGCAGGGCACAGCTAGTCTGAGGGAACCAGGGTGTGGGGCAGGGCCAGCCTGGCAGGCCGCGGTGCCTCTGACTGAAATGCTGTAGACAGAGCAAGACACTGCAGCTTTGCAGCTGCGGAGAGGTGGGCGCTGTTAATAGGCACAGAGAGACGCTGATACTGGCGTGTCCCCAGAAAAGCCAGGGTGCCCGACCTCCACAGAGTCTCTGGGAGCCGGAGAAGGTAGGGGTCTCGGTGTGGCCGGAGCGATTCACTGTCTGGCACCCACGATACCGGTCTCCTTTGCTTTCTTTCCATTTTGCAGCATGAGTGGGAAGGAATCCGAGCGCAGGAGGGAGGAGGGAGGCCCCGCAGAGCCGGGCCGGGACAGGCAGGGCGAGCCCAGCAGAAGCGCCGTCCTGAGGCCGCCGGATTCCGATCCAAGGCCCAGAGTGTCCGCGACAGAGCCGGGCTTCACCGAAAGCACACGCTCAGCGGCCTTCCCGGCGAGCGCGCAGCCCCGGTGAACCTATGGCTCAGCATTTTCAGAAGAAAGCCTGTCGGCATAGGCTTTCCGTGATTTCAAAGGAGACGCTTCCAAAACCAAGGTCTTGACCTAGATTTGGAAGCGATCCCTCCAGAGCTTACATTTGGAGACCGGTAGAGACCGGCCTGTTGGGACAACAGCCCCGAGGGCTACGCTGCGTGGACTAGGTTCCAGACGCTCTCTGAGGAGGCGCCTCCCGGCTAGTTCCTGAGCGCGCTAGAGAGGAGCGTGCGCCGCAGGTGCAGGCGCCGGGATCAGCCAGGGCAGAGATAGCAGTTCGCCGCGGGCGAGGGAGGGGCTGTGGGTGTGGCCGGGCGGGGGCGGGGTTAGGGCGCGGCCTGGGTGGGCCGTGACGGTGAGCGTGAGCTGGGGTATGCGTAGGGCACGGCCTAGGGGTGAGCACGACACAGGGGCGGGCCTTGGGTGGACGTAGAAGGCGTGGGATGGGAGGGGAGGGAGCGGGTGGGGAGAAGGGCGGGGCCATGGTATGGGTGGCAGGGTGGGCGGGGTCCTGGGTGGGTAGGGGAGGGCGGAGGGCGTGGGAAGCGATGGTTGGGTCCTAGGTGCGGGCGTGATAGTGGGGCTGGGACGAAGTGGGCGGGCCGTGGGTGGGCGCAGAAGGCGTGGGGTGGGGACAGAGGGCGTGTCCGGGCGAAGTGGTCGGCCTGAGACTGGGGTCTGTAGACACCCGCGTTGGGATCTGGGCGGGGCGATCGGCGCGGAAGGAGTGTCGGGCCCGGGGGCGGGAGCAGGGCGTCCAGCGGAGAAGGCAGAGGAGGGGAGATGCGGGATCCTCCAGGTAGCGCAGGAGCCCCTCCTGCTGCCGGAGCCCCGCGAGGGCGCAAGTGGAGGGCAGGAGCCCGGGCGGCGGAGGAGCGGAAGGGATGCTGCGTTGCCTTGGAGTGTCAGGGTGGGGGAGGAAAGACCAAGGGACCCACGTCCTTCGCCCCCGCCGCGGAATCCCGGGCCGGCGAGACTTCCGCAGCCTGCCCAGCGCCGGGGACCTAGGGCTTTGCAGGAGTCCGCCCGGGAGCTCTATCAGAGCGGGCGCCCTCCCCGCCGCTCCAAAGGTGGCTTGGGGCAGGTGGGGCGTCCCGGAGGGAATGGAGGGACCCTGCCTAGGGAAGGTGAGTCGTGTGTGCTCGGGTGTGTGTGCACTGCGTGGTGTGTGTACACTCAGGTGTGTGAGTGTAAGCGTGTGCACTGCGTGCTGTGTGTGCGCTCGGGTTTGCTTGTCTGGGCCGTATCCACTGGACACTAAGAACTCTGTTGCTTTCAAGCCCTCATTTGGGGACCATTCTGGATTTTTCACATTTCTTCCAGTCTGGCACATTCCTCCCCAAACACCGGCGTCTTCCCATGGCAGGAGGGATTTCGCTGCTTGTGGGGCTTCAGTGCTGAACCAGGCAGCCCTGAGCAGACCAGGACAGAGCTTCCCAAACCTGACCGGGAAGGAGCCCTGGTTGCATCTGGGATCCACGTGGTCGACAGAGAATCAGCTGGCAGCTCACCACCCCAGTGACTTCAGGGCAGCCCACCTTCCCCTGGCGCTCCTCAAACGAGCCAGGGAGTGGCCCCTGCTCAGACTCCCCTCCTGCCTCCCGGACCCTGCAGGCCTACCCGCCCCAGTTGCCCTTTGCCCTCCTGCAGCCTTCTGGGGGTGCTACATGTCTGAGGTCCAGTCTTCTGTCCTGCTCCTCCTGATGGGGGGTCTGGGCACTCTCCCTAATTCATCGCGAAGACTCTGACACCCAATGCCGGTCTTCAGGCCCCGGCAGATGCAGAGAAGTGGGCTTCACACCCACACCTGCCTGACCTCAGGTGCTGGCTCCTGCAGTCACAGCCCTGAGCCCCGGCCCTTCCAGGCTGTCTCCTGCTTGTCCAGGTGGGCATGAGCTGGTCAGTTCCTGGCCACTGCCCTTCAGACCCCATGCCAGGACTTTGGGTTGGGCTCTGAGCATGGCACTGGCCAGGCCTGGGTGCCTCCTTGAGCAGCTGAGGGCTGGGAGGGATGACGATGTGAGCGGCTATCTGGCTTTAGGCCCAGGCTGGCCACCTGGTGGCCATAGCTCTCACAGGCTGGGCCCCTGCTTCTCCTGGCTCCCCTCTTAGGGGCAGGAGACCCTCAGTGGCCTCACTGCGGACTGCTGGACAGGCCCTGTGTGGAGGCACCATCCGGGTCCGCCATGCCTCGTGGGTCAGAACATCCCTGTGAAGTGCATGGTGTTTTCTGTGGCTGCCACAGGAGGCTCTGGCCAGGGTTGCCCCCCACTGTGGCTCTCATTTTTTTCAAAGCCCAGCTCACCTCCTTCCTGAGCAGCCAATGCCTGCACAGAGCACAGAGCCAGGTGGATTAGGAACCCAGTTGATGAGAAGCAGAGGCCCTTGGTTTAAGCCTGATCTTGTGACAGACAGGAAGCAGAGACCCTCTAAGGGAGCTCAGGCTGCCCAAGGCCACCTGCCCAGCAGGCCCCACAAAGTTCTTCCACTCTAGGAGCACTGCAGCAAGGTGCCCTCTTAGAAACCAAAACAGATGGCTTGACCCCACTCAGGATCTGGAGTGGTCAACCCCTGAGTAGCCCCACTGGGCAAAACCATCTCTGCCCAAGGAAGGCATCCTTAACTCAATTTTTGCCTTTCCAGGTCTTCTCTGAAAGAGGCCAAACAAGTTTTTAAAAGTTTAAGAAAATCGAACAGAGGAGGAGAAAAATAAAGCCACAAATACGGAATCATGGAATAATGATTCCGTAATAATGGCCCACCATAATTGACGGGCCAATCCCTTTATCCAAGGCATGTGTTGTTTGTTTGTTTGTTTGTTTTGAGATGGAATCTCACTCTGTCGCCCAGGCTGGAGTGCAATGACATGATCTCGGCTCACTGCAACCTCCACCTCCCAGGTTCAAGTGATTCTCCTGCCTCAGCCTCCCAAATAGCTGGGATTACAGACACCCGCCACCACACATGGCTAATTTTTGTATTTTTAGTAGAGACTGGGTTTCACCATGTTGGCTAGGCTGGTCTTGAACTCCTGACCTCAGGTGATCCACCCACCTCGGCCTCCCAGAGTGTGGGGATTACAGGTGTGAGCCACCGTGCCCAGCCAAGACATGTATTCTTACGCTTGAGATAGAACAGGTCTACCAGCATTGAATAGAAATCAGGGAGTGCTCACTGTTTGGAAGAGAAGGCAGACAATGAAACTGGGTAGACAGGCGGCTGTGGAGCACGGCTCTGGCCTCTGAGATGCCTGGGGCCAAAGCCAAGGGTGGATAGATCTGTGTTTCTGTGCCTCACAGCATGAGCCTAGATAGGTGATGCTTCCTGGGAGAAGCAGGTTTAATCCAGGCACTGCTTTCTACAAAGAGCTGTTCTCAGAGGGCTTCTCTGAGGTCAAGGCAGGGTCTTCTGCCAAGGCATGCTGGCTGGGTGGGGTCCCAGACACCCACGGCTGCAATGAGATTTGCAGGAGATGCAGATCACCTCAGCCCAGTGCTCTTCATAACCTGTCCCAGTGTCTAGGAGCTCCATAACATTCATCCTGTGACCCTAACACTAACCCTGATCCTCTACCTAACACTGACCCTACCAGTGATCCTGACATGAACCCTGACCCTAACCCTCACTGTATCGCTGACTCTCACTGTGACACTGTGACCAAGACCCTGACCCTGACCCTAAGTCTAGCCCTAAACCTGATCCTAACACTAACACTGACCATGAACTTGACCCTAACTCTAACCCAGGCTCTAACCCTAACCCAGAACCTGACCTTATGATACTGATACCCTGATGCTGACGCTGACCATAACCCTAACCACGGCCCCAACCCTAACCCTGACCTTATGACCTTGATCCTAACCCTAACTCTGAACCTAACTATGACACTGACTCTAGTCCTGACCATAATTCTGATCCTACTGCTAACCCTAACCTTGACCCTGACCCCCCAACTCACACCCTGACCAGGACCCTAACCCTATGTTTGAACTAAATGTCTTCACGTATTAGGGATGTTTTAAGGTTCTTGTAAGTTTTGGATGCATCTTGCTGACTGGCATTATTTATAATTACAAACACAAGCAGCTATGATTGAGCTTTGCAGCAAATGTTTTCCTTCTCTTGACTTCTGGGTCAGTTTAATTAAAATGTGCTTTGCTGTAGAAGTCAAGCTTTTTAAAAAACCATTGAATTTATTGGACAAAACACAATATGTTGTAGCTGAGACCACACGGCCATTCAGAGTCCCAGATTTTGCATTTTTGTGTGTATCAAAACAGTCTTGTTATCCTTACTGCCTTTAGAAGTATTCTGCTTGACGTACATAAAAATGCATAATTCAAAATACTGATTTCATTTGATTCATTGCCAAAAGTAAGTTTGAAATCCACAAAACACATAGACACAGACGCACAGCAGCAGGCAGATGCTGAGAGACCGTCTCAGGCACATGGGATGCACACATAGACACACGGGGAAACACACACACACAGCATGTGCACGGAGCACCGTGATGCACAGAACATCTCAGAAAGTAAATATGGAGTTACCAGAAGGTCAGGCTGCTTCCTCAGGTGAAGCACAGAACCCCCCTGCAGGGGCCCTGGGATCTCATTTGTGAGCAGTCCAGGAGAGAGGCCCTGGCCCAAGCAGGCTCCCTCCAGAGGCCTCAGAGGTCCTGTGGTGCTTACCCTGCAGCCAGGCTCCAGTGCCCCAGATCTCCATGCTTTGTAATCTTCAGTGTCTGGGCCGTCAGAGGCTGTCCTCTTGGGGCCAAATGTGATGTGGGGATCACAGCGGGTACTTTGAGGAGGGGCAGGGTTCGCATTTGGAAACCCCCCAGCACACACCGTGTCCAATCTCCTCCCTGTGTCAGGACAGAGGAAGGCTTCGTGGCCCAGAGGCCTGTCCAGGCTGGGGCACCACGTGGTCTTTGGCATGTCTCTCCCTCCACAGGCCTCCATTTCCCCATCTGTGCAGTGGGGATGTCAGTGGCCCAGCAGAGGGAGCTGCTGCTGCTCAGGCCCTTGTGTGTGAGTGTCCAGCATCCGGTGGAGGGGCAGGGCCGAGGGTCTGAGCGGGGCTCCGGAGACTCCCAGGGCTGTGTCCTCGACCTCTCCCACTGTGAATGCTGAGAGCCACACGGACCCCGCAGCTGAGGCTGGGTGTCTGCTGGCTGTGTTTGGGGAAGCCCAGAGCCTGCAAACTGCCCAGCCAACCTCAGGCCACAGAAACCTAGCCTGGGGAGGGGATCCTGGGTTGCTGCCCCAGCTGGAGGCAACTCAGGGACACACAGGCCCCAGGGGTTGACCACAGGCTCCTAAGCCAGGGCCTTAGCCGATCATAGGTGCTCCAGGGGCCTCTGCTCCAGAGCATGGGTCTGGGGGCCGAAGCCCTCCACCTCAGGGCTGTGCCAGGCCTCGCAGGGGTCAAGGGCCTCTGTGGCATCTCTGGCAGGCACAGCTCACCCCAACCCATGGCAAACGCTCTGCTGGAGACAGAGGCACAGCCTGATGTGGGTGATCCCCCTGCATGGGGCTGTCTCCCTGCCCCAGGGGCCTGTGCTCACGGGGGTGCAGGGTCCCATAAACTTCCCAGGGTAGATCCCACACCAGCAGGAGCCTCTTCCAAGGAGGCTGGGAATCAGGGCCTGGGCCCCTCAAGGGTCCTGGGAAGTCCTGGTCACTCCAGCATGACCTCCTGCACAAGTGACCGAGTGTGCCACCCACTGCTCTCCCGATGCTGGGCCAGGGCAGCCCAGCGTCCAGCCAGCTGCACGGAAGAGGGGTTGGGAGAGCAAAGCTGGGGCCACTCAAGTCAGGGCTGGGCTGCCCCAGGGTCCTGGGGACTTCTGCCCTTCCATTTTGCTTGGCAGGCCCTGTGGTGCTAGGGGATGGGAGGTGGCCTGAGGGGCTATCTTCTCGAATGCCCCAGAGCTCGGAGCCTACTGTACTAGGATCAGCCAGTACTTGGCCCTGGGAGGAAGACAGGCAGCCCTCATGCCTTCCGAGGAGGCCTGAGCCAAAAGCCAGCATCCCTGGGAAGCCAGGCCATGGGAGGAGACCTCTCTCCAAACAGGTCTCCTGCTGGAAGCCACATCCCAGCCGCACTTCCCAGGAGCACCCCCAACCCTCTGGGGCCAAGAGGAGTCAGGAGCCATGCTGCCTGCGGCTGCTGGGCTGGAATGTGGGATGAGGGACTGGGATCAGGTTTCCTCCCCTGCCTGACTTGCTCATTTCAGGAGGGGAGCTGGGCCCTACTCTAATCAGGACCAGCTGTGCTGGCTGGGGCAGTGGGGGATGTGCCTGCGGGGAGAGCAGGGCCCTGCACTCCCTCCTGGCTCCCAGGAAATCCCCAGGAAGCTCTTACGGTGGGAGAAACTGAGGCCTGGGGTGCGGAGCTGCAGCACACCCCTGTCCAGCCACACAGGGCCCTGCCCTGAGAGAAGCTGGCTGCCCCAGCTTCCCCAGCACCCAGTGCCATCAGAGCTGGTTCTGTGCCTCTTGGCAGCAGGGGGCAGGGGCATCGCCCACTGGGATGCTCCTCAGGCCAGCTGCAGAGGGCCGTCCCAGGAACACCACAGCTGTGGCGAAGGGAATTTCATACTGGGAGTCCCCCGGCACCCCAGCCATTGCAGAGGGAGGATCTAGCCATGTCTGGGCTGCTGGGCCAAATTCCACCACACCAGCTTGGGCACAGGACCAATGCCGTGGGCGGCCACGGTTCTGCAGGAGCTGGAAGTCAGGCTGGCCTCCAGTCAGGGAGCCGAGGTGGGTGGGCCCACTGGGTGCTGGGGAGGAGACAGAGATCAGTTCCACTTTGGCTGAGACTTACAGAGAGGCTGGGCCCTGGACTGGGGGATCACAGAGGGTGAGAGGGGCACTGTGGCTGGCTTAGGGCTGAGGGGTGGTGTGGCCCTGGCAGGAGGGTCCCTGGCAGGACACAGAGGGTAGCTGGGAAGGTCAGGCATTGGGGCAGGGGCTGCAGGGCCCAGCTCCAAAGGAAGCAGTGTGCTCAGACACCTGCGCTGCAGACCCCAGGGGCTTCTCTAGGCAGGGATCCTCCAGGCCACCCAGCAGCCTCACACCGGGCCTCACACTGCTATTCTCCTATGAGGGGCAAAGAGGGTTGGAGGAAGACACCTTGGGACAGGCCCAGCTGTGGGGAGGGGCAGCAACACACAGGCGGGGCTGGGCCCCAGGGCAGGTCCCTTCTCGATAGACCAGGCTGCCTTCCAAGCCAGCGGGCAGCACAGGCACCGCAGCCTCGCCAGGGCCCCGGCAGGTGTCCTCCCACGACCTCCTGAACTCCTCCTTCCCTCAGGAGGTGCCCCCAACCCCTCCTTCCCACAGGAGCCACCCTCCCCAGCCCCGCCTTCCCTCAGGAGCTCCCCCCACCACCCCCGGCTTCCCTCAGGAGGTGCCCCCCACCCCCTCCTTCCCTCAGGGGCTCCCCACACTAGTTCCTCCTTCCCTCAGGAGCTCCCTCCACCACCCCCTCCTTCCCACGGGAGCTCCCCCCACCGCCTCCTTCCCACGGGAGCTCCCCCCACCCCCTCCTTCCCACGGGAGCTCCCCCCACCCCCTCCTTCCCACGGGAGCTCCCCCCACCCCCTCCTTCCCACGGGAGCTCCCCCCACCCCCTCCTTCCCACGGGAGCTCCCCCCACCCCCTCCTTCCCACGGGAGCTCCCCCCACCTCCTCCTTCCCACGGGAGCTCCCCCCAACACCCTCCTTCCAGGGGAGCTGCCCCCACCCCCTCCTTCCCACGGGAGCTCCCCCCACCCCCTCCTTCCCACGGGAGCTCCCCCCACCTCCTCCTTCCCACGGGAGCTCCCCCCAACACCCTCCTTCCAGGGGAGCTCCCCCAACCCCCTCCTTCCCACGGGAGCTCCCCCCACCTCCTCCTTCCCACGGGAGCTCCCCCCAACACCCTCCTTCCAGGGGAGCTCCCCCAACCCCCTCCTTCCCACGGGAGCTCCCCCAACCGCCTCCTTCCCACGGGAGCTCCCCCAACCGCCTCCTTCCAGGGGAGCTCCCCCAACCGCCTCCTTCCCACGGGAGCTCCCCCAACCCCCTCCTTCCCACGGGAGCTCCCTCCACCACCCCCTCCTTCCAGGGGAGCTCCCCCAACCCCCTCCTTCCCACGGGAGCTCCCCCAACCCCCTCCTTCCCACGGGAGCTCCCCCCAACACCCTCCTTCCAGGGGAGCTCCCCCCAACACCCTCCTTCCAGGGGAGCTCCCCCAACCCCCTCCTTCCCACGGGAGCTCCCCCAACCCCCTCCTTCCCATGGGAGCTCCCCCAACCACCTCCTTCCCACGGGAGCTCCCCCAACCTCCTCCTTCCCTCGGGAGCTCCCTCCACCACCCCCTCCTTCCCACGGGAGCTCCCCCCACCCCCTCCTTCCCACGGGAGCTCCCCACACCCCCTCCTTCCCACGGGAGCTCCCCCCACCTCCTCCTTCCCACGGGAGCTCCCCCAACCCCCTCCTTCCCACGGGAGCTCCCCCAACCTCCTCCTTCCCACGGGAGCTCCCCCAACCCCCTCCTTCCTCAGGAGCTCCCCTACCCCTTCCTGGCCTCTGGTGCAGAGCAGACCTGGGGCTCTGGTCTGAGGGGGGGCCTTGGTGGCCTGGGACCTGGGGACACTCTGGGAGCTCCTTGCACACAGGAACATGAGCTTTAGCGCCTCAGCAGGGCCCCTGGTGTAGGAGCAGAGCTGCTTCCCAGGGGTTGTATCTCAGCTGGACACGGGGACTCAGCTCTGCTGGGATTTGGACTGTGGGCACTGTGTGGCCTTTAGAGCTTCTAGCCCATCCTGAGGGAGGCCAGTGACTGGTAAGACATTCTGGGCTCTCAGAGCCTGCACGGCTCAGGGACAGGTATTCTGGCCTAGAGGTCAAATACCAAAGCCCCTCACAACTTATCCATACACCATCCACCCATCCAATGCAGGGGTTTATCAGTGGTCTCACATACAGGGCACAGTTGCCACAGGGCTGCAGAGTTGGGTGGACAAACCCCTCAACATTCCCATTCCTCTCTCAAAGTCCTTCCAAACAGAAGCCACTGTCACCCACAGGGCCTGATCTAGAACTCCCTGCTAACCCCCAGGCCCGCTCTAGAACTCCCTGCACCCCCAGGCCCTCTCTGGAACCCCCTGCCATGTACCTGCAATGTGCCCTGCATGGTGCATGGTGGGCTGGTTACTCACAGCAGCTGCCCAAACTCCCCTTGGGCCTACTGCCGGCCCCACCCACAGTCCCATCGCCTCCTGGACACAGCCCTCTCCAGCCTCATCTGTCAACAGGGAGCCCTGATGGGCTGCAGAGCAGGAGGAGGTGGGTCCCTGAGGAGTGCTTGGACGACCCCAGGGGTGGCTGGTGGTATGGGCTGGTGGTAGACCTGACGAAGCATGTTCTATGTAAGGGGCTGGGTGGAGGTGTCAAGTGCACCTAACTCAAAAAGTCTGGAATTGTGCTCAGTGACCAGGGGGCCTAGCCCAGGATGTCTCTGTAGCAAACCCCATCATCCCAAGAGAGATCCAGGAGCACCTCCCATAATCCTTCCTCCAAAGGGACCATGAAACCCTCCAGCATGCAGCTGCTCCCACCTCACCCTCCTGGGGTTGGGAATGTACCTTCTCACCCCACCTCGAGGCCTGGCCTGCTGCAGCCCCCATTCCCCCTTGGCTCTGTCGAGCATCCGGGCTTCAGGCTGTCCCAGCTCAGACCAGCCTCTCCTCTGCCTCAGTTTCTTTGTCTGTGATGGCCTTACAAGCTTCTTTCTGCCCAGCTGAAAATGGGGTGGCATATGGTGAGTGGCCAGCAGACACCCAGGATGGGTCAGGTGGCTCCAGACACAGTAGGGGTGGTGCCAGGACCACAGCCTCACTTCTCCAGCATCCTCCGTCCACAGACAGGAAGCCCTGGGCAACCCAAGTAGCTGCTGTGGCCTGGGGGCCCCAGGACCACTGACCCCACTCCACTCTTCCACACAGGTGGGGGCTGTGAGAGCCTCGAGAGAAAGAGGACACAAGAGGAAGGTGGGTGCGGTGATGGCTCAGGGACCACCTGCAGCTCCAGCTGGCCTGGATAACGGCAGGGTCTGTGGGGCAATGGCCCTGCTACAGGACTGGGGCCGCTTCGCTCCTGAATGCTCACCTGCCCAGGTAAGTTTACACAGAAGCCTCCTCACCCACCCACAAGAAAGAAGCAGATGTCCCTGTGAGGGTAGGGGTGGGTACAAAATCACAGATGACTGTAGGAAATTTCCAAGGAGATGAAAACATTCTGTGTCTTTGCTGGGGAGATAAACACAGGTGTGAGTAAATTTGTAGAATATCATTAAACTGTACCCAAAGAATGTATGCATTTCAAAGTATGTGATTCAAAAAGGCAGTAGAAAACAAATCAATTAAAAGGGTAAATGTGGGCCGGGTATAGTGGCACATTCCTGTAGTCACATTGCTTTGGGAGGTGAGGTGGGAGGATGGCTTGAACCTGGGAGTGGGAGGATGCAGTGAGATGTGATCACACCACTGCACTCCAGCCTGGGTGACAGAACAAGACCCTGTCTCAAAAAAAAAAAAAAAAGCAGGAGGCAGAAGGGAGGCAGTAAATTCACCCACATATTTGAGTCTAATTACCTGGCCAGTGGCATAAGGGGAAGAGCCAGACTACAGCACCCAACAGATCCAGAAGGTGACCGTGATCCAGATTCCTTAGCGACTTCTGTGACCCAACACAACTGGATTCTTGTAATCGCTAACAAAATCCAAAGGAATGAGGATGACATATTCACTAGATGGAACATGAAGACACAAAGAGAAGAGAAATGCCCCTTTTGGACCTCTGTGATCACTGTGGTGGGACCAGGGCCATGTGGCTGCGTTGCTTTCTCTCTGGGCCATCCCTCAGAGGGACCTGGGTCCTGGGAGCTCTGGCTTCAGTGGAGCCATGCGTGATGCTCTAGGCCTGTCCGGCTTTGAAGCTTGGGAGGCATCTAAGATGCCACAGGATCTTCGTGCCTCTGAGTGGGGCCTTGCTGGGCAGCTGTGCACCTGGACAGCAGGGTGTCTTCCATTTCTGGCAGTAGGCTCTGTGGATCCCATTCACTTCTAACGTGAAGGCTGTGTGACTCTCCCTGACCCCAGATTCTGAGATTCAAGCCAGTTTGTGTGATAGAGGGTCACACGAGACATAGAGATCACAAGGCATGTGTCCTAACACCGTGTAGGGTCCGTGTAGGCAGCTCTCTTGCCGTGTGCCTGCCGATCATGTGGAAGATGCCCAACACGTGGCATCTGCTGCAGGTCCAGCTGGGCGAATTTTGCTGAATCCAGGTAGACACCACACCATGGGAGATTGCACCAGGTCTTCAAAGATTACAGACACAAGCAGGTGGCTTGCACCAAACTCTCTGGAAGACTCTGGAGATGACGTGGCCATTGTCAAGATGAGGACCTTGAAGACGGATTTGTCCCTGTGGTCTGTTAAAACAGAGACCATAGACTGACAGAACAAACTTTTTGTGGCAGAAGGTGCCAAATTGTAAGCAAAACCTAAGACCATGCCAGGCAAGGAGTTAAGTCACACAACCCTACACTTAAAGAATAAACTGTGTTCTGGCTGTGCTACAAGGGTTTTCTTTTTTTCCAGCAGCCAAACAAGCACTGGCCTCGAGCTAAGAAACATTAAGACAATTGCAGTTCATCCAGCTCACAGAGGCTGACTCTCCGACCTCCTGCTCCACCAGCCATGACTGCAGCGTTCAATGGATGGGACACTGACTTCAGGAGCTTTCTCCTGATGAGAGACCATGACTACGAACTGGTTCTGGCCAGTTTACAGAGGCTGTGCATTTCCACACCATCATGTCCGTGCTTCACCTTTTGATATCTAGAGCCTAACTGTAGCACATTTAAATGTTAAGTCTCGACCCCAAAGTGAACATGCACTGTATGTTACATGCATGTTTGTTCAGTATGCATGTGTGTGTCCCCCCCCACCGCAAGAATTTGTGAATCTTCATAGTTCCTCCTATAACCTGTCCAGTATGTATGCTTGTCCAACCATTCAGTGTCTTTGTTTTGAAATGACTAGGTACCTGCAGGGAGCTGCAGCTGTAGTACTCAGAATCCCCGTTGCCCTTCAACCTCCCCAATCATGACATCTTATCTAACTGTAGAGTACAATGCAGACAACTTTACTGCAGACCTTATTCAGTTTTCGGCCTTTTTTAAAACCTTCGTCCTTGCGTGTGTGTGTGAACACATCTAGTTCTATGCCACTGGATCCTGTGTGGAGATTCTTGGAACCACCACTGCCACCAGGATACAGAACAGCTCTGTCACCTCCAAGGAGCTCTTACACCACTGTGTAGAGTCATGCTGCCCCAAAAATCCACTTCTCCATAAAGCAATGACAAATATTGTCAAAACCAACTTTTTCAGAACTCTGGAAGTTAATCAAAAGTTTGCCAAAACCCAAGGAGTATTTAGTAAAGAAAAACATATAAAAAGGATTATATACCATAACGAAGTGGAATTTACAGCATATCAGAAAATATTGCCTAATCCAAAATCATGAAGATTTATTCATGTTTTCTTCTAAGAGTTCTACAGTTTTAGCTCTTACATTTAGATTTATGATTTTTTTCTCCCTCCTTCCTTCCTTCCTTCCTTCTTTCCTTCCTTCCCTCTTTCCTTCCTTCTTTCTTTCTTTTTGTTTGTTTTTGAGATGGAGTCTCACTCTGTCACCCAGGCTGGAGTGAAGTGGCACAGTCTCATCTCACTGCAGCCTCTATCTCCCGGGTTCAAGCAATTCTCATGCCTCAGCCTCCTGAGTAGCTGGCATTACAGGTGTGTGCCACCACGCCCAGCTAATTTTTGTATATTTAGTAGGGACAGAGTTTCACCATGTTGGCCAGGCTGGTTTCGAACTCCTGACCTGAGGCTATCTGCTCACCTTGGCCTCCTAAAGTGCTGGGATTACAGGCATGAGCCACCATGCCTGGCTCTTTCTATCTTTCATTTGCCTCTGCCCTCCCCCAGCCTCCCTCCTTCTCCTTCTCCTGCTTCTTCTTCTTTCTTCTTTCTTCTTCTTCCTCTGTCACCCAGGCTGGAGTGCAGTGGTATGATCATGGCTCACTACAGCCTTGAACTCCCAGGCTTACACAATGCTCCCACCTCAGCTTCCTGAGTAACTGGGACCACAGGCACGTGCCACCACACCTGGATATATATATATATATTAAATATATAGTATATATATAAAAAATATAGTGTATATATATAAAATATATAGTATATATATAAAAATACAGTGTATATATATAAAATATAGTATATATATAAAATATAGTGTGTGTGTATATATATATATATATACACACCCACACATATATGTGTATATATGTGTATATATATATATTTTTTTTTAGATAGGGTCTTGCTGTGTTGCCCAGATTGATCTCAAACTCCTGGGATCAAATAATCCTCCCACCTCAGCCTCCCAAAGTGCTGGGATTGCAGGTGTGAGCCACCGTGACCGGCCTATGATCCCTTTTGAGTTAAGTTTTCTGTGTGGTGTGAGGTGGTGTTCAACTTCATTAGTTTGCAGCTAAGCATCCGGTCATCCCCAGCAACATTTATTGAAATGGCTATTCTTTCCTCATTGAATTGTCTTGACTGTAAATGTGAAGGTTTATTTCTGGATCCTTAATTGTATTCCATTGACCTCTACATGTATCCTTATGCCAATACCAACAGACAGCCAATGCTGTCTTTGTGTAACTTTGTAACCTTGAAATCAGGAAGTGTGAGTCCTCCAACTTTGTTCTTTATAAAGACTGTTATGGCAATTCTGGATCTCTTGAATTTTCATATGAATTTTAGGATCAGTTTATTGGTTTCTGAAAGAAATTAAAAGGCAATTAGGATTTTGATAGGAATTTCATTAACTGTAGATAATTTGGGGGAGTATTGCCATCTTAATATTAAATCTTCTGATCTATGAACATTAAATGTCCTTGAATTTATTTAGATATCTTTTAATTTCATTCAACATTTTGTAACATGCAAATCTCACACTTCTTTTGTTTATTTTTAAGTATTTTATTCCTTTTGATGATATTGTACATGGAATTGTTTTATTTCATGTTTGAATTGTTCTATTTCATGTTTGAATTGTTCATTTCTAGTGTATATTTAGCAGAGACAAGGTTTCGCCATCAATTAATAAATTAATAAATCAATCCCCATATATTGATCCTGTATCCAGCAACTATTTTTAGTTCTAACAGTTTTTTAAGTGGATTCCTGAGAGTTTTCTATATTCAGGATTATGTTTGCAAATAGAGATCATTTTAATTCTTCCTTTCCAATCTGGATATCTTTTATTTCTTTTCCTGCCAAATTTTCCTGACTGGAGTCTTCAGTACAATGTTGAATACAGATGGTGAGAGGAGATACCTTTGTCTTGTTCCACATCTTATGGAGAAAGCATTTAATCTTTTACCATTAAGCATGATATTAGCTGTGGGGTTTTTGTAGCTGTCTCTTATTAGGTTGAGGAAGTTCTCTTCTGTATCTAGTTTGTTGGGTACTTTATCATGAAAGGGTGTTGACTTCTTTCTTTCCTTTTCTTTTTTCAGATGGGGTCTCGCTCTGTCACCCAGGCTGCAGTGCAGTGTCGCGATCTCAGCTCACTGCAACCTCCGCCTCTCAGGTTCAAGCAATTCTCCTGCCTCAGCCACCTAAGTAGCTGGGATTACAGGCACCTACTGCCACGCCCAGCTAACTTTTTTGGGTACTTTTAGTAGAGATGGGGTTTCACCATGTTGGCCAGGCTGGTCTCAAACTCCTGACTTCAGGCTATCCACCCACCTCGGCCTCCCAAAGTGCTGGGATTACAGGCGTGAGCCACTGCACTCGGCCTGACTTCTTTCAAATGCTTTTTCTGCACCTATTGAGATGATCATGTGGATTTTGTTCTTAATTGACTTTTGTGGCTTTTTGCTTGTTTGTTTTATTTTTATTTTTTTGCACTGCAGCCATGACAGATGAACTTAATTGATTTTTGAATGTTAGTCCAACCTTGCATTCCTGGGATAAATCTCACTTGGCTATGGTGTATAATACTTTCAATATATTGTTGGATTCAGTTCCTTAGTATTCTGTTGAGAAATTTGTGTACCTATCATAAGAGATATTGGTCTGTAGTTTTATTTTCTTGTGATGACTGCATCTGGTTCTGGCATCAGGGAGATGCCTCAAAGAAAGAGTTGAAAGCCTGACTCAGTGGCATGCACCTGTAGTCCCAGCTGCTGAGGAGGCTGAGGCAGGAAGATCGCTTGAGCCCAGGACTTTGAGACCAGCATGGGCAACATAGTGATACCCTATTTCTAAAATAAATAAATAAAATGTTCTTTCTTCTTCTATTTTTGGAAGAGTATATGAAAGAATTATATTAATAATTCTTTAACTATGTGGTAGAATTAATCATTGGAGCCATCTAGACCTGGGCTTTTCTTTGTGGGAAGTCTTAAAATTATTCTTGTAATAGCCTATTCAGCTGCTTTACTTCTACTTGAGTAAGTTTGGGTAGTTTTTGTCTTTTTAGGAAGGCGTTCATTTCATCTAAGTTATCTCATTTGTTGGCATAAAGTGCTTCATATTATTCCCCTATAAGCCTTTTTTTCTGTAAATCATCCTTGATTTTAGTAAGTTGAGTCTTTCTGTTTTTATTGTCACTCTAGCTAAGAGTTTATTAATTGATCTTTTCAAATAACAAACTTTTGGTTTTCTTGATTTTTCTATATTTTTTCTGTTTTCTATTTCATTGATTTCTACTCTGATCTTTATTATGCCTTTCTGCTGTTTGCTTTGGGTTTGGTTTGCTCTTCTCTCTGTTGCATAAAGTGGAAGATTAGGTTATTGATTTTAAAACTTTCTCTTTTTTTTCATGTAGGCATTTAAAGCTATGAGTTTAAATGCAAGCCTCCACGACTTGCTTTAGCTACATCTCTTATGTTGTGCTTTCCTTTTCATTTATCTCAAAATATTTTCTAACTTATCTTGTGATATATTTTACTCACTGGTTATTTGAGCGTGTTAATATCTATGTATTTGTGAATTTCCCAGTTTTTTTTGTTATTTCAGATTTATTTCCATTTTGGCTAGAGGATTTTATTTGTATGATTTCAATCCTTTAAATTCATTGGGTTTTTTTTTTTTGGTCTAGCATATGGTCTATTCTGAGGAACATTTCATGTGTCTGGAGAAAAATATGTATTCTGCTGTTGTTGCATGAAGTATTCTATAGATCTCTGTTAGTGCTAGCTGGTTAGTGGTGTTGTTCCATTCTTACACATCCTATTTGATCTTTATTCTAGTTGTCTTATTCATTCTTAAAAGTGGGCTATTAGAATATCTAGCTTGTTATTGTTTAACTGTCTATTCTCTCTTCAATTGTCAATTTTTTGCTGCCTGGATTTTGGGGTTCTGTTGCTAGATGCATATATGTTTAGAGTTATTATATCTTTATAATGAATCAACCCTTTGTATAATTTTTAAGTGTCTATTTTTATTTTCTAGCAATAATTTTTGTTTTAAAGATAATTTTGTCTGGTAGTATTACAGCTATCCTAGTCCTTTTATGCTTTCTGTTTTCATAATACATGTTTTTCCATCCTTTTATTTTCAATCTATGTATCTTTGAATCTACAATGTGTCACCTGTGGACATGTAGTAGGATCTTGTTTTGTTTTGCTTTGTTTTTGTCAGTCTGACAATCTCAGCATTTTGATTGGATATTTTAATTCATTTATATTTAATGTTATTATTGATATTGTTGGATATATGTCTGCCATTTTGCTTTCTGTGTTCTATATGTCTCATGCCTGTTTTGTCACTTTTTTTCTTTGTGTTTCTTTTTATATAGTTTCTATTGCTGGCTTTAAGTTTACTAATCTTTCTATCTATAACATCTAATCTACCATTAATGTTATCCAGTATACTTTTAATTTCAGACATTATTCTTTCATTTCTATAAATTGTTTGTCTTTTTTACATCTTTCAGGTTTCCATGTAAATTTTTGATCTCATGGAATGCAGTTATAATATCCGTTTTAATGTCCTTGTCTACTCATTCTGACATTTGAGTCAGCCACTGGTCAGTTTCAGTTGACCAATTATTCTACTCATTATGGGTTGTGTTTTCTTGATTCTTTGTATGCCTGGTATTCTTTGAGTACTGCTCAGTCTAGTGTGAATTATTCCTTATTGCTCAGGCAGGAACATCATACGAACAGGAATTATGAACTTTTCATATCTGGCTAGTAGAAACAGGCACTATTCCCAGCCCTGGATATAAGCACTGAGTAGTATTTTCTTTCTTTTGGGAAATTCTTTATCCAGCCTGGGGTATGTTTCTCATATGCTCGTGCTGATCAGCACTCAGCTAAGTATGTAAAGTAAACTTTCTTCAGTTCTCTAAGGTTCTCTCTGTCTGCATATCTTACATCTCTGGTACTCTGTCCTGAGAACTCTAGTCATCTTGGTCTCCTGGACTCTCACCTGTCTCATCAATTCAGGTACTCTGCTAGGCTCAATATGGGTTTCTTCTTCTTGTGCTATGGCCTGGAAGCTGAGACAATCACAGGGCTAACTCCTTTTCTTTCCTGTCTCTCAGGGATGGCAGTCATTCATTGCTTGATGTTCAGGTCCTGAAAACTCATTTTTCTATATTTATTCTTTGTTGTTGTTGTTTCAGATGAAAGGTAAATTTGGCTCTTGTTACTACCTCTTGGCAGCCAGAAGTATAAATTATTTTTATTGTTTGATTCAAACAAAATTAAAACAAAAATAGTGCTTTAAAAACAGTACATGTATACAGCATTGAAGTACATTCATACTTTTTCTTTTAGAGCATCCTTTTTTTCCTTCCCATTCTGGGTAGTTTCTTCTGACTTATCTTCTAAATCATGAATTCTCTCTTTATCTGGGTCTGAACTGTTGTTAAAGCCATTCAGGGAGTTCTGAATTTAGAGTCTGTGCCTTTCATTTCTTGAAGTTTCTTTTTGGTTCTTAAAAATAATCTCCATCAAATTTATAGTTTCCAGTTGTTGCAAAAAAATCACAAGCCTAGTTTTATCCCCTAGAGCATAATAAACACATTCATTTTACAGTTTTGGCTGATAATTCAAGTATTTGCATTTCTTCAGGTCTGATTTTCTATTGTTTCTCGGTCATGGTATAATATCTCACATTTCTGGTCATCTTTGTTTATGTGCTGAAAGGTATTTAAATTTTATTTTTAGAAATAATTTAAAGCTAGGGGTGATATTATCATCACCTTAAGAGGATTATTATCTGCTTCTGCTAAGCACATGGGGGCACTAGCAATCTGGATTTACCTTACACCAAGTTCAGGGTTTGAGATTTTCCGAGCCACCAAGATGACTCAAAACTGGGCTTCAGTCCATCAAAGGGTTGGTTTACTTCTGATTCACCCTTACTCCTAGGGTGCATCCATTCTTGTTTTCAGCCCAAAGCAGGTGTGGTTTAGCATGGTCCACACCCTTGGTGAATCCTAGACTCCCACATGTGTTTCCTTAGACTAAAAAGACTGCCAAAAAAATGACACAAAGTCACTTGGCTGCCCTTTCTTAAAGGGCAGAAACAAGCTTGAATGCTTAGATCTCCTCACTCCTCTAGATATTATTCTGGTGATTCATTGCCATGTTTTTGATATTTCCTGCTTCTATGGAGATGGCTTTTATGTTTTGTCATAAATTGTTAATTGTGGCCGGGCACGGTGGCTCATTCCTATAATCCTAGCACTTTGGGAGGCTGAGGCGGGTGGATTGCTTGAGGCCAGAAATTCAAGACCCAGCCTGGCCAACATGGTGAAACCCTATCTCTACTAAAACACAAAAAAACTAGACCAGCATGGTGGCACATGCATATAATCTCAGCTACTTGGGAGGCAGAGGCACAAGAATCGCTTGAACCCGGAGGTAGAGGTTGCATTGAGACAGGATTGTGCCACTGCACTCCAGCCTCAGTGACAGAGCGAGACTCTGTCTCAAAAAAAAAAAAAAAAAAAAAAAAAAAAGTTGTGTTGATTGGGAAGGCTGGCCCTTATTACATTGTTCACCATTATTGGAAACATGTCTATATTTCAGTCTAAAGTCATAAAGTGTTCTCTTTGTCATTTAAGGGTTTGCTTTTTTAAAAAATAAAGCATGAGGTAGGGTTCTTATTTCATTTTTCCCCATGTGGATAACCACTTTTCCAAGAACCATTCATTGAATAGTTCTTCTTTTCCCCACTGATCTCCCATGCCACCTCAGTCATGTATTGAAATTCCATACCTATAAGGATTTAATTCTGAGCTCCGCTCCTGTAATGGACTGAATGTTTGTGTTCCCCCCAAATTCAGATGTTGAAATCCTAACCCCCAGTGTAATGGTATTAGGAGGTGGGGCCTTTGGGAGATGGTTAGGTTGAGAGTGGCATCTTCGTTAATGGCATTGGTTCCCTTATAAAAGGGGCCCCTGAGTACAATTTTATTTATTTATTTTATTTTTTTAGAGTTTTGCTCTTGTTGCCCGGACTGGAGTGCAATGGTGCGATCTCGGCTCACCGCAACCTCCGCCTCCCAGGTTCAAGAGATTCTCCTGCCTCAGCCTCCTGAGTAGCTGAGATTACAGGCATGAGCCACCATGCCTAGCTAATTTTTTGTATCTTTAGTACAGGGTTTCTCCATATTGGTCAGGCTGGTCTTGAACTCCCGACCTCAGGTGATCCGCCTGCCTTGGCCTCCCAAAGTGCTGGGATTACAGGTGTGAGCCATCGCACCTGGCCCCTGAGTACTCTTTTATCCTCCTTCTACTATGTGAAGTCACAGTGAAAAAATGGCAGTCTTCAACCCAGAAGAGAGCTCTCAACAGAACCTAACCATACTGGCACCCTGATCCCAGGCTTCCAGCCTCCAGAACTGTAAGAAATAAATGTCTGTTATCTATAAACCACCCAGTTTATGGTATTTGGTTACAGCAGCCTGATTGACTAAGACAATTGCATTCTCAATCAATATTTTTTTGTCTCTGCATATGCACCACTGAGGTTTTAATTACTGTAGCATCATAATAAGATTTGGTATCTTATAGGGAAATTTTGTCTGCCTTCTTCTTCTTGAACCATTACTCTTCCACATGAATTATAACTTTTAAAATAATTTTTTAGTGTGCATTTAAAAGCTATGTTGGGCAAAATAGTAACAATAAAAATCAAATAGAAACCCTAGAGATAAAGAATACAATAACTGAACTAAAGTGTTTGACAGAAAGCTACAATAGTAGACTTGATCAAGCAGAAGAAAGAATCAGTGAACTCAAAAATAGGAATTTTGAAATTATCCAGTCAGACAAGCAAAAGGAAAAGAAAAATAAAGGTCTATGGGAATTATGGGACAACATCAAGAGACTAACCTATGCAAAATAGGAGTCCTTGAAGGAGAGACAAAAAGGCCCAGAAAGTATATTTAATGAACTAATGGCTGAAAAGTTTTCAAATCTGGGGAAAGATGACAACGTCCAGGTACTGAAAGCTAAGAGGCTGTCAATGAAATCCAATCCAACAGTTCACCAAAATACATCATAATCAAATTATCAAAAATCAAAAACAAAGAAAGAATACTGAAAACAGTAAGAGTGAAAAAACATCACAGTCAAGAGAGTTCCAATACAGCTGTCAGTGGATTTCTTGGCAGAAACCCTGCAGGCCAGGAGAGGGTAGAATGATATATTCAAAGTGCTGAAGGGAAAAAGACCCTGCTATCCAAGAATATTTTCCTTCAGAAGTAAGACAGAAGTAACTTTCCCAGACAAACAAAGCTGAGGGATTTGATCACCACTAGGCTTGCACTAGGCTTGGAATTGCTAAAGGAAGTTATTTAAGCTGAAATGAAAGGCTACTACCTAATAACATAAAACATATGAAAGTAAAAACTCAATGGCATAAGTAATACATAGTCATATTCAAAATACTGTAAGTGTGGTGTGAAAAGCAATTGTATCTCTATTATGAAGGTTAAAAGACAAAACTATTGAAAACAACTGTAGCTATAATAAATTATTAAGGGACACAAATTAGAAAAAAGGGTAAATTTTAACACAAAAAATCATAAAAGATGTTGGGGGGAGTGAAAGTGTAGAATTTTTGTTTGCAATCAAAGTTGTTATCAGCTTAAAATAGCCTGTTTTAATTATAAGATTTTTATATAAATGCTAGGATTTGAATGTGCCACCCAAAAGTTCATGTGTTGGAAATGTAATCCCTCTGCCCTCATGAATGGATTAATGTCACTATCATGAGACTGGCTTTATTACAAAAGCAGCTCTCTCTGGCTTTCTTGATTTTGGTCTCTTGCCATGTGATGCCTTCCATTATGTCATGACTCAGCAAGAAGGCTCTCATTAGATGCCAACACCATGCTCTTGGACTTCTTAGCCTCCAGAACTGTGAGATAAATAAACTTCTATTGTTTATAAATTACCCAGTTTGTGGTATTCTGGTATAAAAACAGAAAAGGGACTAAGCCAATAGGTCTTATGGTAACCACAAAGCGTGAACCTATAGTAGATGTAAAAAATATAAAAAGAAGGGATTCAAAGCAGACCAACACAGGAAACCACCAAATCACAAAGGAAGACACCAAGGGAGGAAGAAACAAATAATCTATGAAACAACCAGAAAACAAATTACAAAATTGCAGCAGTAAGTCCTTACCTATCAATATTTGACTGGAATGTATATGAATCAAATTATTCAATCAAAAGACACTGGGTGGGTGAATGGATTTTTTTAAAAAACAGGAAACAACTATACACTGCCTACAAGAGACTCACTTTACTAGTAAGGATACACAGAGTGAAAGTGAAGGGATGGAAAAAAATATTCAACACAGATGGAAACCAAAAGAGAGCAGGAGTAGTTATACTAATATAACATAAAATCAACTTTAAGTCAAAAACGATAAAAAGAGAAAAAGAAGGTCATCATATAATGGTAAAGGACTCAATTCATTAAGAGGAAATAATAATTGTAAATATACACACACCCAACATTGGGGCATCTAAATACACAACGTGATTATTAAGTTACCTGAAGGGAAAGATAGACTTGATACAATAATAGTATTTTACAATAATACACTACCCCACTTTCAACAATGAACAGATCATATAGATGGAACATTAATAAGGAAACACTGGATTGAATTACACTTTAGACCACTTGGACCTAGCAGACTTATGCAGAACATTTCACTCAACAGTAACATAATACACTTTCTTCTCAAGTGCACACAGAACATTCTTCTGGATAGATCCTATGTTAGGTCTAGGCCACACAACAAGTCTTAACAAACTTAAGAACTGAAATTATATCAAGTATCTTTTTGGGTCACAAAGGCATGAAACTAGAAATCATAATGAGAAATCTTGGAAAATTCACAAATATGTGGAAATTAAACAACATGTTCCTAAACAACCAACAAATCACAGAAGAAATTACAAAGGGAATTTAAAAAGCCCTTGAGACAAAAAATGAAAACACAGCATACCAAAACTTATGGGATGCACCAAAAGCAGTCCTAAAAGGGAAATTTATAGCAAGAAATGCTTACGGCAAAAAAGAGAAAAGATTTTAAATAAACATTCTAATTGAAATGGTTTGGATATCTGTCCCTTCCAAATCTCATGTTGAAATGTGATCCTCCGTGTTGGAGGTGGGGATTGGTGGGAGGTGATTGGATCACGTGGGCAGATCCCTCATGAATGGTTTAGCAGCATTCCCTTGGTAATAAGTGAGTTCATGCTCAGTTCACATGAGATCTGGTTTTTCAAAAGCCTGGGACTCCCTCCTCTCTCCCCTGCTCTCACCATGTGACACGCTTGCTCCCCTTCACCTCCTACCATGACTGGAAGCTTCCTGAGGCCCTCACTAAAAGCAGATGCTGGTGCTATGCTTCCTATACAGCCTGAATAATAGTAAGCCAATTCAAAAACCTCTTTTCCTTATAAATTACCCAGTCTCCAGTATTTCTTTATAGTGATGAAGAAATGGCCTAACACACTAATGCTACACATTGAGGAACTAGAAAAAGAAAAAACTAAGCCCAAAGCTAGCAGAAGGAAGGTCATAATAAATATTAGAGCAGAATAAATAAAATTGTGACTAGAAAAACAATAGAAAAAAATAAATAAAACTAACAGCTAGTTTTTTGAAAAGATGAACAAAACTGACAAACGCTTACTAGACTAGAAAAAGAAAGAAAAGACTCATATATCAGAAAGGAAAGTGGTGGCATAACAACTGATATCACAGAAGTAAAAAGGATCACAAGAAACTACTATAAACAATTGTACACCAAAAATTGGATATCTAGAAGAAATGAATACATTCTTAGACACATAAAACCTTCCAAGACTGAATCATGAAGAAATAGAAAACCTGAACAAACCAATAACAACTAAAGTGATTGGATCAATAATAAAGTTCTTCCATCAAAGAAAAGCCCAGGATTTAATGGCTTCATGGCTAAGTTTTATCAAAAATTTAAAGAAAAACCAACATCAATCACTCTGAAACTCTTCCAAAAAATTAAAGAAGAGGCAACACTTCCAAACTCATTTTATGAGGCCAGTATTACTGTAATACTAAAGCCAGACAAAGGTATTACAAGAAAAGGAAATTACAGATGAACAGTTACAAATACAAATATCCCTGATGAATATGGATACAAAAGTCCTTAACAAAATTCTAGCAAACCAAATTCAACAGCACATTAAAAAGATCATTCACTATGATCAAGTAGGATTTATCTCTGAAATGCAAGCATGGTTCAATATATGCAAATCAATAAATGTGATTCATCACAGCAACAAAATGAAGGATGAAACCATATGATTATCTCAATAGATGCAGAAAAAGCATTTCATAAAATTCAATACCTTTTTTATTCTTGAGATGGAGTCTCGCTCTGTTTCCCAGGCTGGAGTGCAGTGGTGCGATCTCAGCTCACTGCATCCTCTGCCTCCTGGGCTCAAGAAATTCTCCTGCCTCAGCCTCCCAAGTAGCTGGGATTACAGGAATGCACCACCACACCTGGATAATTTTTGTATTTTTAGTAGAGATGGGGTTTCACCATGTTTGCCAGTCTGGTCTTGAACTCCTGACCTCAGGTGATCCACTCACCTCAGCCTCCCAAAGTGCTGGGATTACAGGTGTAAGCCACCATGCCCAGCCTAAAATTCAATACCTTTTATGATAAACATTGTTAACAGAATAGGTATATATGCAATATACCTGAACACAATAAAAGCCATCTATGACAAATGTATAGCTAACATTATATTCAATAGTGAAAGTTGAAAGCTTTTCCTCTAAAATCAGGGACAAGACAAGGATGCCTACTTTCATTACTTTTTTTCAACATAGTTCTGGAAATCCTAACCAGAGCAATTAGGCAAGACAAGAAAATAAAAGATATCCTAACTGGAAAGGAAAAAGTGAAATTGTC